>NC_135544.1:20876076-21518076 GCF_045843805.1 Urocitellus parryii
AAATCCTTGGCAGAACTGTCTTTTTCCTATGTCTCAAAAGTCTCTTCCTCCTTCTCATTTGTTTTAGTCAGACTTTCATCTGTCTTTGTCTGTTTGAAATTATCTTAGGTAGGATACCAAATGTTTCTGAGTTGTGAAATTCAATGGTCACCTCCCAGTGTTCTTATTAAACTAATGATAGTAGTTGGCATATATACATATTTCTTTCCAGGAAAAATATTAAAAAAATTGTTTGTCTTCAAACAGACCATATACTCAGCATCCATCAATGTTCTTTGCAAGTTCATCCTCATCCCCTTGTCCCTTAAACTTCTGTGTTCACTGGGTCTCAGTTTTTAGATCTTTGTGATTTTCTAGCCACACCCGCTTCCTCAATGATCTTACAATTCTCAAAAATTAAAACTTGCCAATGGTTCCCAAATTGTAATCTCTATTCTGGTTGTCTGATTTGATCTCATGACACCTCTGCTTAAAGGTCAAATGAGCATCTCAGAATTGGCATGTCAAAGAATAAACTTCCCTTTTCCCTCACATTGTCTTTCCAACTACTCAGAACAAAAGCTGTATTTATCCTTGAATCCTCTCACACACATCACACGCAATCATCAAATCGAGTCAGCTCTGCATCCAAAGTATATCCAGTAGGTAGCTCTTTCCTACTAGCTCCACTGAAAACTTCAGAGTCTTATATCAACTTAGCTTTTTCATCCTCAGCATCCTATCAAGTATACTTTTAATAGACAGACTATGAGGAAACTACTTTTATAAGTAAAACCTCTTGTCTCTTTATTTGCTTCTTTTCCCTTAAGAGTCTATGTATAACCGCTACAATGATCAATGGATACATGTCACTTGTCTTCAAAAGTTTCCTAATGTCATCTCATTTCAGTCAACATGAAATCAAAGATGCGTACAAAGACCCTTCATGGCCCAGGCTCTACTTATTTCTGTGACCAAGTGTCTTAATATTTATAGTTTACTGACACTGATTCAGCAAGATTGGCTTCCTTCTATCTATAACTTAGCAGGGATGTTCCTATCTCAGATTCTTTGTTAATTTTCTTTTTGCATGGAATGCAGTCCCCTCAGGTTTACCAGATGGCTCACTCTACCACCTCTTCTATATATTAATCATATATAACTCTCTTAGTAAGACATGTTCTTATGGGCTGGGGATGTGGCTCAAGCGGTAGCACGCTAGCCTGGCATGTGTGCGGCCTTGGTTTGATCCTCAGCACCACATACAAAAACAAAGATGTTGTGTCCGCCGAAAACTAAAAAATAAGTATTAAAAAAAATTCTTTCTCTCCCCTCTCCCTCTTTAAAAAAAAAATTTAAAAAGACATGTTCTTGTCACTATTTAAATTGCAGCCCTTTGTTATCTTCATGTTCCCAAAAACTTACCACTATCTAACATACTATATAATTTACCTACTGATCTCTCCTTCACTATAATATAAATTCTTGAGATCAAGTATTTGTGTTTCTTTTGCTCATTGTTGCATCCCCACACATCGAACAGTTTAAGACCCTAAACAGTATTTGCTGAATAAATGAAGGAATAAAATTTAAAAATCTAATTAACAACTCCAAAGAAAGATGAAGAGCTAAAGGCACTTGCACCCTTTGTTTTATTTTGTTGTTTTTAAATAGAAGTCCTTTGGTGGAGATATTTGGATCTTCTAAATATAGGATCACGCTATCAGTAAAGAAAGATAATTTGAGCCCTTCTTTTCCTATTTGTATGCCTTTAATTTTCTTCTCTTGCCTGAATGCTCAAGCCAGAGTTTCAAGGAATATGCTGAATAGAAGCCAATAGCAATTATTAAGAATACAAATAATAATAAATGTTGGTGAGGATGTGGGGAAGTCATACATTGTTGGTATACAATGTATAAGTACAATCACTCTGGAAAGCAGTATGGAGATTCTCAAAAAACTAGGAATGGAAACATCATATGACCCAGATATCCCAATCCTTGATATATATTCAAAAGACTTAAAATAAGTATACTACAGTGATGCAGCCATGTCAGTGTTTATAGCAGGATAATTTACAATAACCAAGCTGTGGAACCAAATTAGGTGCCTGTCAACAGATGAATGGATAAAGAATATGTGGTATATAAACATGATAAAGTATTACTCGCCATAAAGAAGAATGAAATTATGGCATTTGCTAGTGAATAGATGCAACTAGAGACCATCAGGTTAAGTGAAATAACCCCGCCCACAAAAGACAAAGTTTGAATATTTGTTCCGATGTGCAGAAGTTCATTTAAAATAGTGGTGGTTGGGGGAGAAAGAGAGAGAGAAAGAAAGGATAAAAAAAGGAGAAGAAATTTTATCAAAATAGAGAAAATATCATTGGAGTAAAGGAAGGTGATTGAGGGGAAGGAAGGAGGGATAGAAAAAGGAAAGAACAGTAGAATTAATAAGATTGAACTTTCATATGTATATACATGAACATACCACATGAATCCCAATGTCAAGTATATCCACAAGGCACTGAAAAAACAAACAAACAAAAAACACTAAAATAAATTGCAGAAAGTTAGTAGAGGGAGGGGAGAGGGACAGGAGGAGGGAGGTGGGAGAAGTGATGGGGACTATATTAGAGCAAATTGTATTTCATGCTTTTGTGATTATGTACAAATATATTCTAATGTTATATATAATTAAAAAGATCAATCAAATAAAATAAGCAAATTTTTTTTTATTTAGAAGATACAGGGCATGTATATTTTACTAGAGGCAATGTGTATGTCTGTCTTGGGAAATGCAATATTACAATTTTTTGAATAATTAGATAAACATGGCAACTTTTTAAGACATCAAGCAGCATTCCAACAGTTAGAACTTACTTATTATTTCTACTTTAACCTACTTAGCCAGTAAAACAATAACCAATCTAGTAAACAATGTAGACCAACGTGAGAATCTCTTGTCAACAGATAAAAGTATATAATTTGCAAAAAGCTAGTATGTTTTGGGTTTACCAACATAAATAGCCTCCTTTTTCAAAAAAATATTTTTATTAAAGTAAAATAAAAGATAGAATGGTGTGGTGGAAAGTGAACTGATCATTAAAAGACAAATTGATGTTCTGTTACTAGATATGCATATTTACCTTATATCTGAAAAAAAAGTTATTATTGCTTTGGTAACTTGTAAAGGGTTTTGTCTTCTGCAGAATACACTGAAAATGTTCTGCTTAAACCTACAGATATCATAGATACTGGTAACCCTGGAAATCAACTATGAGGAAGAAAAGTGAAAATTAAACTACAGTTGTCTCTAACCACATTCACCCATATGGCTACTTCATAATTCAGTTTTTGTTAGCAAAAAAAAAAAAAAAAAAAAAAAAAAAAAAAAAAAAAACTTTAGTAGAACACTGTGAAGAGTGAGGTCTGTAAGGGAAATGAAAAATTTAAAATTTAAAATGCAAATGTAATCCTTGTAGCAAAGACTAAAGAAATTCTTCCAACTTCTTCTTCTTCCTCTTCTTTTTTTTTAGCATTTACTTTAGAAAATACAATTTTGAATCCTTTTCTGCTCCTTTGAAATGTATATAAACCTTTTTTAAAGTTAAATAAGCCTTTTGCCAGCTTTATAGCCCTGGAATGTCTTTTTTAAACACCTGGGAGTCATCACTTTGAAATTAAGTATCAAGGAAGATCTTACTCCTGTCTCCCTGTTGCTATGGTAGTGCAGGAGCCTAGCTTTAGTTGGTACCTGGCTCCAGGTTGCAAATCTATTTCTTCACACAAAATTAGGAGAAATTTACTTTGTTTTGGGTGAAATATATTAGCAAACACAGGTGGCTGGCTCCCAAAATTAGTGAATGAATTTAGGATGAATTATGTGCAACAAATGGTCTTACAGGAGAACTAGTTACAGTTTTGAGAAAAGGTATGCAGTGGTAATATCCACTTTCCTGGATCACACGGTGAAATGCCTTTCTGCCTTTGCAATCTCTCTAGTGGGTTAAATATCATACATATCACATTCTTTTGTAAGTCTTATTCAATGATAAAATACTTTCTCTTCTACTATACAGATAGATTTGGGGGAAGGAAAGGAGTGTTGAGAGCAGATTTTATTTTTAATAATTTTTCTCTAATAAGCCTAAAATACTGTGAAAAGAGACTTAAGATACACCTTTGTCTCTGCCTAGAAGCTTGAGGAAAACAGAGAGAAAATTATAAAAGAAGAATCAGCAACTTTATACACCTGTTTTTCTGTAGCTTTTTTTTTTTTTTAATCTAAGGCTAAACTTGTTAAAGGGATATAAACCTAAACTCTAGAATAAAACATAGCTTCAAAACTAGTTCACAAGGCCCCAAATCATGGCTTAGAGAGTTTACTCTGCAGTATAGCATAGACACATTTATCCAAACCAGTTAATAATGCTGGGCTGGGATCCTTAGCCAGGGAATTTAACTATGCCCTTTTAATCTATTCGATTTTCTGGGAATGGAATCTAGACCTCTAAGTGCATATTTGATGTATGTCCTTTAAAGATTTTCCAACTAATGAAAGTGGTAGTTACTTCATTGGTTTTCTTTAAAAATGTTTCAGAAAAAAATGTTTCCCCTCTAGAAATGAATTGTTTCTTTGTGTTCAGCAACACTTTTTAATTCTGCCCAATAGATCCTAATGAATTACGTCTTCCTCTAAAAAGTGCAATAGCTTGAAAAGATTTTTGTACCTATTTTCAATGAGCATTTTGGGGTTATGTGAACCAGGTAACATTGCTTACTCTTGTAAGCTGGTCTTGGAAGAACCAATCTTGAGTCAATTGCAAAGAGGTTGCCCAGGAAACAACTGAGACATTTTCAATATTTCAGGTGTTTGGAGCAAATGTTTTGGACAAGGGTGAGCATGAAGGGAGCATTGTAGTTGTGCTGATCATTCCAGTCCAGAAATTTTTTTGAGTTATTCAGAACATCTGGATTGTCAACTGTGATATTTGTTTTACTTAGTGATAGACCAAGTGAAATCATTACAAAGGCCCCTCATTTGTGTACTCATTCACTATCACAAGCAATATATTATTTTAGGTAAGTACTTGATGCTTGTAGAATGGGAAGTGTCATCAAATGGAGAGGCAAACTGGAACTGGGGAAGTTGATTTAGATAAAAATGGGAACATTTTTGCAGCTGGTTTATGTTACTAAATGGAAAAAAATACTTAATTTCCTTGACCTTCAATTCTTCATCTATAAAATAGTAATAATAATATCTTACTTAAGAGATTGCTGTAACAATCCAGTGAGATTATGGATACTTACAGAAATGAAAATTTGAAAGCTGGTACCTAAGAAGAAACAATATTCAGGCTTAATTTAAACATTGATAAATGAATCATCCCATGATAACAAGCAATATTTAATTGGTTCTTAGTATACAGATAAATCTACCTTATGTTTATTTTATATATATATATATATATATATTTACATAGTTCATATATATATATATATGCATATATATAGTAGGTATGTGTTGAAATGTCGTTTATCAAAGCAAAAATTATTGAAAAATCACTTCTATTTCATTTCCTGTCTCTATTGCACTTTAGGGAAATGAACAGTAGCATATTTAAAATAAACAGCATGCAATTTAGGTATTTCTTGTAACCCCCTTGTCTTCTTAATGAAGCCAGATTTAAAGACAGGTAGTTAGTGTAGCTAGGTAAATTGGGTCTGAGAAAATGGAGTCCAATATGAGTCATGGAAATCAGAAACTGCCTCCTGGGAGATTGACATGAACAGGAATTACTAATTAATTTGCCCTGAGCCCCTTTCCTTAGGGGATCCCTCTTCCCTGGCCCCTCCAGCCTACCTATCTCTCACCTTTTGGCCTTCCCACCAGCATCCCCCATTACATATGCAAGATGAGGGAAATAAACAAGATAAAAAGAGGATGTATAAAAGGGATGGGGCTTCCTCATCCCACATTCTGCCTTTTGGGTCCCCTATTTCCACTTGGGAGCAGTCTGTTCTACTACCCTTTAAGTGAAGCTTCTTACTTTCTACTCTACATTGGTCTCCCCCTGCTTCTCTGGGGTTATTCTTCACCATTAGGGGAAGCAGGACTCCTTCATTAACTTTGTGTAAACATAAACAAACAGAGGTGGCAAATGCTGCATCTCGAGGTCACAAGGTTGTTTGAAGCCATGGATGAAGTCTGGATTTTGTTTGAGCCATCATAAGGCAGGGAAGTCCTTTTCTGGGAATTCCTGGGGGAAATCTGAGAAAGCCCAGATCCTGCAGGAGCCCTCACTTCACTCACAGCCCTAGGTTCAAAAGCAGCTGCCAGGAGATAGAAGGAACCAGCCAAGCTAGGAACAACCTGTTTTCCCTGTTCTTCCTCTGCTTTCCTCAAGAAGCCTGCCACACTGAAACCACTCAATGTATTTCTCTTTTTCAGTTGTTCAATTCTAGTTCCTATCAGGGCTAGAAGACCCACCAAGCACCCTTGTCCCTTTTTAATTCTAATTTCTGGCTTTGTCTTTTCTTCCTGATATTTTCAGACTTTTTATTTTCCCAGCCGGTTCACTCCTCCAAGCAAGAATTTGCTCTTCCTGGGTGCTAGTAAGCCCAACACAAGGTCCCTTTTTCCAAGGTAAATAGGTCTCGCCCTTTCACATGTGCCATCACTGTGCTGAGACCTGTGATCTAAATACCTGAGCTGCCTTCACTGAGCCACTATATTAAAACTGCTTTATGTGTCACTCCTCTCCCAATAAAATTGACCATCTAGGCCAATGTGATTGCTACCTGTATCCAAGCCAAATGATTGTTTTAAACCCTGACTTTCCTAGGTTTATGTTTTTTATTGTATTTTTTACTCCAGATATTTTCAAATGAGTTCTTGTAAGTTAAAACATTTTTGGGAAAAGTATTTTTACATACTTAGTACTTTCCACTATCAGAAAGGATATCAAATGTATCTTATTTCCACAATAAGAGAAGGTACACATTGACCTGTATTTTGATTTCTAATGTAACAATATATTTTTAACATATATTCGCTAAACATAAATATTATCATATATTCAAGTACTTTATTTCTTTATCAATATCCATTTTACTAGATATAAATAATATTGTTAATAGAAATTTAGTTTATTTCTGATTATTTGAAGTATAAACCATGATGAAATAAAACATATAACTGTAATTTTGTCCACTTGTAAATTTATGTCTGATAAAAATTTCTGGGCCTTTGAGGTGTGTATTTTGTTTTAAAATATTTATAGATATTGACCATTGAAATTCAAGGTGAACAGTTAGATTTATGCTTCCAATAATGGTCTCAGAGTGAGCTAGTTTTCTAGCACCTTTGCCAAAACCATTTATTATAAAAAACTGTGGCCTTTTTCAATTATATAAGTGCTTTGCTTAGATTTACATTGAAAATTAATGATTTTGAGTATATTTTCGTAAGTAACTATGTCATTTGTTGCTTTTCCACCTGCTTCTATGATCCAATAACCTACTGAGGGATATTTCTTTTTATTTAAGAAAAAATATCAAATTCTCAAACTCATGTATTATTGCTTAAAATAATGTGAACTATTTTGAAAGTGGGCACCTTGCCATATGATCACGATGAACTTTGTCTTTTCTCACTAAATTACGTACAAAGGAAAATAAGTTTTTAAAAATCAAAATTTAAAAAATCGTGGAAACAGTCAATTTAATTAAATAATTACATATCTATTTGCTCAAACTCTAAGGGCAATAAAATGGATTAAAAATACATATTGTTTCTTCTAGGTCCTTCTCTGTTGTCTACATCATCTACTTCTTTCCACAGACACATGGACTACTGCAGAGATTTTAAATTGTTTTTGCTAACGGTCAGAGGAACTGGTTTGGTCCTGGTACAACATAGCAGAATATAAAGTAAACGTTATTTATCTTTTTTCTTTTTACATGAATCAGCTTCTCATCATTTATCAGTTATATGCTTCTATGCTTTTCCTATAATTAGTAGGGAGACTGAACAACACACATACATAAGACACACATAAAATGACCAATTACCAGTAAAAAACATCCAGGAACATTCAATGGCTCACCGAATCAACCTTTTAAAATTATTAAATTTGTGCGACCTGGAAGTAATGATATGGAGACTATACTGTTCACTGTTACACTCTTATAAATTGAGGATTTTTTGTTGTTGTTGAGTATTGATTCTACATTTACTTGATGTAGAAACTAATACCTGAAGCCTGGGGATATGAAAACACTGCAACCTTTAAAATAATTGGAAGGGTCATTAGTCGCTATTAAGGATACAAGAAAGAGAAAATAGAGGGAAGTTGGATTTTGGAACCAGGAGACTGCAGCTCTCAGGTCCTCCCTCTGAGACCACTAGAGTTTTAGTGACACAATGCCTGACGGAAGCAGATTTCTAATACAAATCAATTAAGAATCCATGTTCTGCATCCAGAGCTTCAGGAAAAAGTAAGAATGAGAAGATGCTTGCATTTAGGATCCAAAAACAAACAAACAAACAACAACAAAAAAAAAAAAAACCAGAGACGGCGTCACAGAAACTTAAAGACTATCAACTCTCATAGACTTAAAATTGAATTTGGGACTGCTCTTTGAAGGTCTCTTTTGACATAGAGTAACAATCTGCTTTATTTGATTGCAGCAAACTTAATATCACCGAACCAATCCAATTTGAACATCCTTTTCTCTATATACTATGAAAGAAAATAAGTCAGGTACACAGGAACAATTTTTGTAATTTGAGAACAGTCCCTATTTGGCATGCTGTATAGTTATTGCAGTAAAGAGCTTTACTAGCTCTTTAACTTGGTTATTAAATATATGTTTGGGATTTAGTTTTATGCGCCATATGGATTAAGAATTTTTTTCTACATTATAGAAAATATTACAAACATAGAAATTAATTATTCTAAAATCTTGGTAAAAATTTCTTGAAAAGCTTGTAAAATTTTTCTGACATGTGCCTTTTTTAGGAGATATGGTTTAAGTATAGTTTTAATTGTGAGTATAATTAATATTGTATTCATGCTGTAAATGATTTGTTATATATATGTGTATATATGCATATTTTTTTTCTTTTTTCTGGTACTAGGGATTGAACTCAGGTGTACTTGGCCACTGAGCCACATCCGCAGCCCTATTTTGTATTTTCTTTAGAGACAGGGTCTCACTGAGTTGCTCAATGTCTCACCATTGCTGAGGCTGGCTTTGAACTCATGATCCTCCTGCTTCAGACTTCAGAGCCAATGGGATTACAGATGTGCGGCACCACTCCCAGCTTGTAATGTATTTTTTTTTTTATTGGTCGTTCATAACATTACATAGTTCTTAATACAACATATTACACGGTTTGATTCACGTGGATTATGAACTCCCCCTTTTACCCCGTATACAAATTGCTGTATCACATCAGTTTCCCTTCCATTGATTGACATATTGCCTTTCTAGTGTCTGATGTATTCTGATGTCTGTCCTATTCTCTACTATCCCCCCTCCCCTCCCCTCCCCTCCCCTCCCCTTTTCTCTCTCTACCCCTTCTACTGTAAATCATTTCTTCCATTTGTATTATCTTGTCTTACCCCTCCTTTCCTCTTGTATGACATTTTGTATATCCCTGAGGATCGCCTTCCATTTCCATGCAATTTCCCTTCTCACTCCCTTTCCCTCCCACCTCTCATCCCTGTTTAATGTAAATCTTCTTCTCAAGCTCTTCGTCCCTACCCTGTCCTTGTTTACTCCCCTTATATCAAAGGAGTCATTTGGTATTTGTTTTTTAAAGATTGACTAGCTTCACTTAGCATAATCTGCTCTAATGCCATCCATTTCCCTCCAAATTCTATGATTTTGTCATTTTTTAATGCAGAATAATACTCCATAGTATATAAATGCCACATTTTTTTTATCCATTCATCTATTGAAGGGCATCTAGGCTGGTTCCACAGTCTTGCTATCGTGAATTGAGCTGCTATGAACATCGATGTAGCAGTGTCCCTGTAGCATGCTCTTGTTAGGGCTTTAGGGAATAGACCGAGAAGGGGAATAGCTGGGTCAAATGGTGGTTCCATTCCCAGCTTTCCAAGAAATCTCCATACTGCTTTCCAAATTGGCTGCACCAATTTGCAGTCCCACCAGAAATGAACAAGAGTGCCCTTTTCCCCGCATCCTCTCCAGCACTTATTGTTGTTTGACTTCCTAATGGCTGCCAGTCTTACTGGAGTGAGATGGTATCTTAGGGTAGTTTTGATTTGCATTTCTCTGACTGCTAGCGATGGTGAGCATTTTTTCATGTACGTGTTGATTGATTGTATGTCCTCCTCTGAGAAGTGTCTGTTCAGGTCCTTGGCCCATTTATTGATTGGGTTATTTGTTATCTTATTGTCTAATTTTTTGAGTTCTTTGTATATTCTGGTTATTAGGGCTCTATCTGAAGTGTGTGGAGTAAAGATTTGTTCCCAGGATGTAGGCTCCCTGTTTATCTCTCTTATTGTTTCTTTTGCTGAGAAAAAACTTTTTAGTTTGAGTAAGTCCCATTTGTTGATTCTAGTTGTTAACTCTAGCGCTATGGGTGTCCTATTGAGGAATTTGGAGCCCGATCCCACAGCGTGTAGATCATAACCAACTTTTTCTTCTATCAGATGCCATGTCTCTGATTTAATATCAAGCTCCTTGATCCATTTTGAGTTAACTTTTGTGCACGGCGAGAGATAGGGATTCAGATTCATTTTGGTGCAAATGGATTTCCAGTTTTCCCAGCACCATTTGTTGAAGATGCTATCCTTCCTCCATTGCATGCTTTTAGCCCCTTTATCAAAAATAAGATAGTTGTAGTTTTGTGGATTGGTTACTGTGTCCTCTATTCTGTACCATTGGTCCACCCGCCTGTTTTGGTACCAGTACCATGCTGTTTTTGTTACTATTGCTCTGTAGTATAGTTTGAAGTCTGGTATTGCTATACCGCCTGATTCACACTTCCTGCTTAGTATTGTTTTTGCTATTCTGGGTCTTTTATTATTCCATATGAATTTCATGATTCTTTTATCGATTTCTATAAGATATGCTGTTGGGATTTTGATTGGCATTGCATTGAACTTATATAGGACTTTTGGTAATATCGCCATTTTGATGATGTTAGTTCTGCCTATCCATGAGCAGGGTATATTTTTCCATCTTCTAAGGTCTTCTTCTATGTCTTTCTTTAGGGTTCTGTAATTTTCATTGTATAAATCTTTCACCTCTTTTGTTAGGTTGATTCCCAAGTATTTTATTTTTTGGGGGGATATTGTGAATGGAGTAGTTGTCCTCATTTCCATTTCAGCGGATTTGTCACTCATATACAGGAATGCCTTTGATTTATGCGTGTTGATCTTATATCCTGCCACTTTGCTGAATTCATTTATTAGCTCTAATAGCTTCTTTGTGGACCCTTTTGGGTCTGCTAGGTATAGAATCATATCATCTGCAAATAGTGATAATTTAAGTTCTTCTTTTCCTATTTTATGCCTTTCGTCTGCCTAATTGCTCTGGCCAGTGTTTCGAGGACTATGTTGAACAGAAGTGGCGAGAGAGGGCATCCCTGTCTTGTACCAGATCTTAGAGGGAATGCCTTCAATTTTTCTCCATTCAGAATGATGCTGGCCTGTGGCTTATCATAGATTGCTTTTACAATGTTCAGGTATGATCCAGTTATCCCTAATTTTTCTAGCGTTTTGAACATAAAGGGATGCTGTACTTTGTCGAAAGCTTTTTCTGCATCTATCGAGATGATCATATGGTTCTTGTTTTTAAGTCTATTGATGTGGTGGATAACATTTATTGATTTCCGTATATTGAACCAACCTTGCATACCAGGGATGAATCCTACTTGATCATGGTGTATAATTTTTTTGATATGTATTTGAATCCGATTCGCCAGAATTTTATTGAGGATTTTTGCATCAAGGTTCATTAGAGATATTGGTCTGTAGTTTTCTTTCTTTGAAGTGTCTTTGTCTGGTTTCGGAATCAGGGTGATGTTGGCCTCGTAGAATGAATTTGGAAGTTCTCCCTCTTTTTCTATTTCCTGAAATATCTTGAAAAGTATTGGTGTTAGTTCCTCTTTAAAGGTTTTGTAAAACTCTGCTGTATACCCATCCGGTCCTGGGCTTTTCTTAGTTGGTAGTCTTTTGATGGTTTCTTCTATTTCCTCTATTGTTATTGGTCTGTTTAGGTTGTCTATATCCTCCTGGCTCAATCTGGGCAGATCATAAGACTCAAGGAATTTATCTATGCCTTCACTATCTTCTATTTTATTGGAGTATAAGGATTCAAAGTACTTTCTTATTATCTTCTGTATTTCTGAAGTGTCTGTTGTGATATTGCCTTTTTCATCCCGTATGCTAGTAATTTGGGTTCTCTCTCTTCTTCTCTTCGTTAGCATGGCTAAGGGTCTGTCAATTTTATTTATTTTTTCAAAGAACCAGCTTTTAGTTTTGTCAATTTTTTCAATTGTTTCTTTTGTTTCAATTTCATTAATTTCAGCTCTGATTTTAATTATTTCTTGCCTTCTACTTCTTTTGCTGTTGTTTTGCTCTTCTTTTTCTAGGATTTTGAGATGAAGTATGAGATAATTTATTTGTTGGTTTTTTCTTTTTTTGAGGAATGAACTCCAAGCAATGAATTTTCCTCTTAGAACTGCTTTCAATGTGTCCCATAGATTCCGATATGTTGTGTCTGTGTTTTCATTTAACTCTAGGAATTTTTTAATTTCCTCCGTGATGTCTTCTAAAACCCATTGATCACTCAGCAAGCTATTGTTCATTCTCCAGGTGATGCTTGATTTTTCCTTTCTTCTTTTATCATTGATTTTCAGTTTCATTCCATTATGATCAGACAAGATGCATGGTATTATCTCTACCTCTTTGTATTGTCTAAGAGTTGCCCTGTGACATAGTATATGGTCTATTTTTGAGAAGGTTCCATGTGCTGCTGAGAAAAAAGTGTAGCAACTTGATGTTGGGTGGTATAGTCTATATATGTCAATTAAGTCTAGGTTGTTAATTGTGTTATTGAGTTCTATAGTTTCCTTATTTAACTTTTGTTTGGAAGATCTGTCCAGTGGTGAGAGAGGTGTGTTGAAGTCTCCCATGATTATTGTATGGTGGTCTATTAGACTCTTGAACTTGAGAAGAGTTTGCTTGATGAACACGGCTGCACCATTATTTGGGGCATATATATTTATGTTTGTTATGTCTTGTTGGTGTATGGTTCCCTTGAGCAGTATGAAGTGTCCTTCTTTATCCCTTTTGATTAGCTTTGGCTTGAAATCTATTTTATTAGATATGAGTATGGACACTCCTGCTTGTTTCCGTGGTCCATATGAGTGATATGATTTTTCCCAACCTTTCACCTTCAGTCTATGTACATCTTTTCCTATCAAATGCGTCTCCTGTAGACAGCATATTGTTGGGTCTTGTTTTGTGATCCATTCTACTAGCCTGTGTCTCTTAATTGGTGAGTTTAAGCCATTAACATTTAGGGTTATTATTGAGATATGGTTTGTTCTTCTATCCATATTTGTTTATTGATGTTACTATACCTGATTTGTTATCCTCTTTGACTACTTTCCCCCCTTTATTGTCCTACCTCCCATTGTTGGTTATCAATGTTATTTTCCATTTCCTCTTCCTGTAATGTTTTGCCAAGGATTTTTTGAAGAGATGGTTTTCTAGCTGCGAATTCTTTTAACTTTTGTTTATCGTGGAAGGTTTTCATTTCATCTTCTAATCTGAAGCTTAATTTCGCCGGATACACGATTCTTGGTTGGAATCCATTTTCTTTAAGCGTTTGAAATATGTTATTCCAGGATCTTCTAGCTTTTAGAGTCTGTGTTGAGAGATCAGCTGTTATCCTGATTGGTTTACCCCTAAATGTAATCTGCTTCCTTTCCCTTGTAGCTTTTAAAATTCTCTCCTTATTCTGTATGTTGGACATCTTCATTATAATGTGTCTAGGTGTGGATCTCTTATGATTTTGCACATTCGGCGTCCTGTAGGCTTCTAGGATTTGGGATTCTGTCTCATTCTTCAAGTCTGGGAAGTTTTCTTGTATTATTTCACTGAATAGATTGCTTAATCCTTTGGATTGGAGCTCTGTGCCTTCCTGTATCCCAATGACTCTTAAGTTTGGTCTTTTGATATTATCCCATAGCTCTTGAATGTTCTGCTCATGGTTTCTTAGTAGACTTGCTGAGCTATCTATGTTCTTTTCAAGTTGAAATATTCTGTCTTCATTGTCTGATGTTCTATCTTCTAAGTGATCAACTCTGCTGGTAGTATTCTCAATTGAGTTTTTAAGTTGGTTTATTGATTCCTGCATCTCTAGTATTTCTATTTGTTTGTTTTTTATTACCTCTATCTCCCTGTGAAATTGATCTTTTATTTCCTGGATTTGCTTGTCAATATGATCTTTCATTGTCTGATTTTGCTGTCTCATGTCTTCCTTGAGACTCCAGATCATCTGAAGCATGTATGTCCTGTGCTCTCTATCTGACATTCCATCTGTTGCAGCTATTACCTCTTCTAAAGTTGAGTTGACCTGCATTGCCTGTGGTCCTTTCTTTCCTTGTCGTTTCATACTGCTGGCGTTTCTTTCTGCTTGGTGAAATTGTTGTGTCTTTGATATTTTCCCCCTCTATTTAATTATATTGCTCTTGTATAGTTGAAAAATCACCCTTTCAGGGCAGGTAGTGGCTGTGATCCTCCTCCAATTAGTGTGATACTGGGGAGGAGAGATATTAGAAGGGGAGGGAAGAAGTCACTAAAGAGAATGAGTGTAGGCAGGTAGAATTCAAGGAAGGTGGAATAGGAAAATTGAAAGAAGTGAGAAGACAAAAGAAAAAAAAAAGTGAAAAGAAAGAAAGAAGAAATGAAAAAAAATAAAAATTTAAAACCAACAAAAAAAAAGAAAAAAAGAAAAAATTTTATAATGATAGTAAAAAAATGGAAATTAAAGTTTAAAAAATAATAGTAATACTAATAAAATAAAAAGAATTTAAAAAAATTGAAACCATTAATAGGAACGTTAAAGAACAACAACTACATCAACAACAAAAAGTGAAAATAAAAAAAAATACTAATAATAATCATTAAAAAAATAATAATAATAATAATAATAAATGCAGACATATAGCTCGATTAACTTCTCATCCAGTTGGTGGAGCTATGCCCACTGGGCCAGGCTTCTCTTCTTGATAGGTGGGAACCAATCACTGTGCCTCAGCTCTTCTTCCCAGACTGTGTGGGTCTCTAATCCTGAGTGCCTAGGGCCTTCTCTTGTGGTTCCTCAAGCCAGGCCCCGCTCACCTGTGACACTCACCACAATACTGACTACACGCCAGGTCTGCTGCTCCTGGGAGCCCTGTTTTCATGGGTGCCTGGGCACACCCTTTCTGTTTGCCTCCCTCAGACCCTAAGTTTGTAGGGCTTGGGGCTGAGGGCCCCCAGCGAATTTGTTTGCCCTCAGGTAGCAGCAACTCCCCTGATAGCTGGTGCAAGGGACCTGTTGTCAGCACTGGTGATAGCAATAGCTGGGAGTCCTGCGCCGCTAGTCCTGCGTCACTCCTGATTCCCTGGGTCTGGCTGTGGTGCTTAGTTGGCTTTTACCTCTTTGAGTTCAGGCGGGCCGACTAGTTATTTCAGTGGGATCATTAGTGTTGAGTCCATGAAGCAGGCGAACCTGAGCTAGAATGCAGCCAATTCAGGCTCGGTGTGTTCTGAGAAGGCTAGACCGTTCGCCCGGGGTCCACTTCAGCTCAACCGTGCCTAGTGGTCCTGAGCGAACAGTATTTTGACAGTTTACTTCTCCCTATGCCCGTGCAGCTGAAGGGGTTAGAGACTTGATCTCTCCGCGTCCGCCGCCATGTTGGATCATTTAGATTTTAAATTGTCACTCATCTTATCAGCTGTTCCATTTTACTCGGTTAAGAGTCTGTTCTAAGGTGCTCCGCGGAAAGCGGTGGCGGCAGCGGCGGTGGCTACAGCAGCGGCGGTGGTGGAGGCAAAGCTGTGGCCTTCGGGACCCCCGTGGAGGGGGTGCGGGCTGGGGGAGGGGAGGCAGCACCTCAGGGCCCGCGCGGGCCGGGTACTGGGCACGCGAGAGAGCGGGTGGGGTGGGGGAAAGAGATTGAGATCTAGATTTAGGGAGTGAGCGTGGGAGGAGAGATGGCGGGGGAGAAGCGAAGCGGAGAGGCGGAGAGGGGAGTGAGAAGGGGCCCAGGGAGCCCGGCAGCTCGGGGGCTGCAGCCTTACTGCTCGAGCTGAAGTCGTGGCGGATTCACTCCATCTAGGCCCTTTTCTTGACACGGTGCTGAATCCTTGTCGACAGATGTCCTTTGATGATCTTTACTTCTTCTTTTAAGAAGCAGCAACATACGCTGCGGCGGCGGTGGCGTGGAGCACAGAGCGGCTCACTCATTCCCAGCCGCCATCTTCCTCTCTTGTAATGTATTTTGATAGCTATATTTCTTCTAGAAAAGTCATGTTTTCCATTTTGATTAGAAATAACTGGCCCAATTATATGTAATATTCTTAAATTTTTAAATTCCTTTTTTTAACTGATGATTTTATCCCTTATCTTTCATAATGATATTTATTTCTTCTCATAGTTTTTTTTTTCTTGTCAGACTTTTCTAAGTTTCATTTGTGGTTTGCACTATTGTCAAAAAATCTACTGATCTTATTTTATGTATGTTGTGTTAAAAGTTAATATGTTGCTGAACACAGTGGGCGTACCTGTAATCCCAGAGACTTGGGAGGCTGAGGCAGGAGAATTACAAGTTCAAAGCAACCTCAGCAAAAGAAGGCACTAAGCAACTCAGTAAGATCCTGTTTCTAAAGAAAACACAAAATAGGGCTCAGGGTGTGGCTCAGTGTCCCAGTGCCTTTGAGTTCAATCCTTGGCACCAAAAAAATTAATGTTAATTTAAAAAATTAATATGTTAAAAGGCCTAGGTTGACATAAGAGTAACAATCTGCTTTATTTAAGTACAGTATACTTCATATCACCTAAATGTTAAAAATTAATAATCTCTAAATCTAAGAAAATACTCATTTTTAGGCACTGAGACTGATCTTAAGATATACATTCTATGTACTATAATTTTGATCACAAATAGAATTATTTTATCTATCACTGTAAAAAGCTTATTTTATCCTGGAAATATTTAAAATAAAATACTTCACAAAGGCAGATTTTTTAATAAAATAATTATTTTTTATATAAAATGATATTAATGCATGACCAATATTATGGATAGACTTCAAATGTAAGAGTTGCAAATACAGTAAACTGCAATGAAATAATATTATATATTCTCATACTTACCTATTCCTGAAGATCTTACATTATGTGTGTATGTGTACACAGGCATGTATTTTCACACAATACCCCTCCATTGAAATACATTGAAATGTATTAATAGTACTGAGATTGTAATTGTCACATAACAATCAGTAAACAGCATAGATTATGCCAAGATGAAGGCGTAACATGTTTCTATGTAAAAATGAAAGAGAGAAGTGATACAAAAGAACTTGGAGTATGCATATTCTACTTCGAATGAATAAATTTCCACCTTCTCATAGTGAAATCTGACATTCAAAAGGAAAACCATGCTGATTTTTACTTTCTTTGAATTTTGTCATTAATTATATTTGAAATATTATTTTTAATAAATAAGGAAAATGCCTCTCTCTTCTCTTTAATAACTGTATACATATTTGGGTCCTTTTTAGAAATCAATATTATATAGTCAACACTTTTGCATTTGCTGTAAAATTAATAACTTTAGCAACAGTGAAACATAAAATCAAGACATTTCATCTAATAAAAAATTGGCTTAATTATATTTTTGTTTAGAAATAATTATAGATCCATATGCAGCTACTACAAATAATGAATTCTTGTGTACCTGATGCTTAGCTTTACCCAGAAGTAATATCTTACAATTCTGTAATAGAAAAGCACAGCCAGGATACTGACATTGAATAGTAATGACACAGACATTTCTATCACTGGAGGGATACCTCATGTTGTCTTTTAGAACCATATCTGTTTATCTCCTAATTCCACCTCATAATCCATAGCAGCTAATAATCTCCTTACCATTATTATATTTTTGTCATTTTGGAAATATTATATAAACAGAACCATAAAGAATATAAGTTTGGGGGATTGCATTTGTTTGCTAAAGATTTATCAAGGTTCTTGCATGTGTTAATAATTTATTCTCTTTATTACTGAGTAATGTCCCATGGTTTGCAGGTTGTCTAGGCTTTTTTTTAACAATTAGTCTAATGAATGATTAAAATTGTTTCCAATTGGCAATTACACATATTCATAAGATTTATTCATGGACCAATTTTGTGTGAAGATAAATCTTCTAAAAAATATCTAAGAGTACACATGGTAGTTAGACACTCAGTTTTATAAAAATAATCAAACAAAACAATAAAATCAATTTCTAGAGTGTCTGTTTTCATTTTACAATTTTACAATACATGAGTGATTCTCACAGTATTTGAGTGATTTTCTCAGTATTCTTACCAGCCTTTGATGATGGTACTTTTTTATATTAATCATTCTAATACATCTGTAGTGATATCTAATTATGGTATTAACATGTATTTTCCCAGTGGTTGATCATGTTAGACATGTTTTCATCTAATTTCTCTGTATATTTCCTTGAGTGAAATTCTTGCATCTTCTATCCACTTCTAATTGGAGTGTGTGTGTGTGTGTGTAGTGTTGAGTTTTGATAATTCTTTATATGATTCTTTATATAATTTATATAATTCTCCTTTGTCCAGTAGGTGTTGTGGAAATATTTTTTCGCCAGTATCTTCTCTTGTTTCTCTTAACAGTCTTTTGCAGAGCAAACATTTTAATACTTCAATTAGGTACAGTTTACCTTTTTCGTTGGCGCTGAGTTTTAAACCCTGTTTTTTATTAATTGGGGTTCTATATTTTTATAAGAATTGAGACTTAGGCCAAGATTGATTGAATTTTTCTCTCCCTTTCTCCCTCTCTTCCTCTTTCTCTTTCTTCTTCCTCCCCTTCTTCTTTTCCTCTTACTTCTTCTCTCTCTCTCATTCTTTGTCTATTGTCTATGAATGTCCAATTTTCCAACATTTTTTGTTAGAGGGCATCTTTTCCTCTATTCAATTGCTTTTCTCTTCTTTTTAAAATCTGAGTGCTATAAAGTGTTATTGATCTATCTACACAATTGCTACATCTCCTTAATTATTAAATATGTAAGTCTTGAAACTCGGTATGCTGATTCTTTCCACTTTACTATTTATTGTTAATATTGATGCGCCTATTATGGTTCTTTGCATCTCTTTCTAAAGTTCAGAAGAGTCTTGATTGTAACTCCAAAAATTCTTTCTCAGAATTTGATGGGATCTTTGATAAAGTACATATCAATTTGGAGAAAGCTGACATTTTTGTAAGTTTTCTAACCCACAAACAAGGAATGTTTCCCCTTATTTATATAATCTCTAATTTGTTTCATCAGTACTATAGATTTAGCAAAACAAACGGTGTGTGTGTGTGCTTAATTTTAATATTTATATATAAGTAATTCATTTTGGAATTATTAAAATTGGTGTTACATTTTAATTTTTTGTGTAAACAT
Organism: Urocitellus parryii; assembly: GCF_045843805.1. Taxonomy (NCBI): domain Eukaryota; kingdom Metazoa; phylum Chordata; class Mammalia; order Rodentia; family Sciuridae; genus Urocitellus; species Urocitellus parryii. The sequence continues at coordinate 20,895,784 of NC_135544.1, forward strand.
GTTTCTTGTTTGTATAGCAGTAGTACTGCTTTTGTATGTTTATATTTTATTCTACAGCCACTTATTAGTTGTAGTTTTTTTTTTTTGCTCTTTTTCTTAATATTCTTGGAGTTGTTATCAAAGATATGCCATGTCAAAATAGGGAGAGATTTATTTATTACTTTACCATCTTCTTGTTCTTTATTTCTATTTATTGCCTCCTCTAGCACTATGTTATATGAGAGTTGGGAAAACCTATTATCTTCATCCATAGGAAGAAAGCATTAGTTTATCATAATTAAGTACAATGTTAGTTATAAGTGTTTTGTAGATGCTCTGTGTCAAACAAAGTTTCTCTCATTTTGTTGAGAGGTTTCATCATAAACATGTGTTGAATTTTGTCAAATGCTTTTTCACTGATAGATATGAACATGCAATAGTTCATCTTTATGCTATTAATCCAGAAAGTGCATTCATTAATTTTAAAACATTGAATCAGCTTTGAGTTCTTGTGTTAACTTACCACTTGGTAATGATGCATAATTCTTTTTAAATACTGCTGAATTTTATTTGCTAATATTTAGTTAAGAATTTTTAAAGTCTTGATTCATGAAGGTATTGTTCTGAAGCATTAGATTTTGGCACTATCTTTGACTGTTTTCACTGATGTTAATAGTATAGTCATAAAATAAGGTGTATTTTCCATTTTCTGGAAGTGATTATTTAGAATGGATATTAACTTAAAGAAAAAACTTTAATAGCATTCTCCAGTAAAATCATCTTGCACAAGAGATTTATTATCAAATTAAAAATTCAATTTTCTTAATAGTCATAGATATTCAACATGCTGTATAATTTGAGTGTGTTGTAGTAATTTGAGTCTTTCAAATAATTTGTTCTATTTCAATCAAGTTATGCAGAAAATTGTTCACATTTTTTTCTTTTTTTTTGACATCTGCCAAGTCTGTAACAATACCTATCCCTTTATTTCTTAGATTCATAATTTAAATTTTCTTTCTTAAAAATTTGTCAATCCTTTTAGAGGTTTGCCAATTTTATTTGTACTTTCAAAAAGCAAAATATTTTTCATTTACTTTTTTCTAATAATTCCCATTTATAATTTCATTGATTTTTAACTGTGTGTATTAGTTCTCTATTTCTGCTTCTGTGTGTCCTATGGGTGGCCTCTACATAGATTTCCCATTCTTTTCCAAGATTGGGGAAGATTTCAGCTCTCATTTCATTGAATAGGTTTTCTGTCTCTGTTCTTTCCCTTTGGGTACCTCCACCATGCAAATATTCCTGTGTTTATGATGTTCCCAAGGTCACAGAGTATATATATATATTTTTTTTTCTTAAATATTTTTAAGTTGTTAATAGACATCTATTTATTTATTTATTTATATGTGGTGCTGATAATCAAACCCAGTACCTCATACATACCAGGAAAGTGCGCTACCCACTGAGCCACAGCCACAGCCCATACAGAGTATATCCTCATGACGTTGATCATAATTATTTTGTCTGACTGTGATAGTCAAAATGCTTGTCTTCAAGTGCAGCTGTTCTTTATTCTGCTTTATATAGATGGTTGTTGGGACTTTCATCAGTACTTTCAAACAGAAAGTGATACTTTCTGTTGGACTTATTGAAATCCTCATATCTAAGATTTCTCTTTGGCTCATTTTCAAGATCTCTGTAACCTCACTGAATTTCTCATTAGCATCATTCATTGTTTTCCTAATTTAATTCAGAAGTCCATATTTTTTGAATATCACTGACCTGCCTTATAATCATTCTTTTAAATTCTTTATCAGTCGTTCCATCAATATTGTTTTCTTTGGGGTTTATTGTAAAAAAGTAATTGCATTATTTTTTTAAATTTCAAAATTGCTAATTGATTTACTTCAATTGAACTAAATATTTTTGTTAAAAACTTAATGAAATATTTGCAGGATATTTGTAATGTAATACATTGGGATAATATGGCAGGTATGGCTTCAAATGGACTGACATCATATTATTATTTCACATGGAGAAGATATTGCTGAAGTGATAAATTATTGCTAAACAAGAAAGCAAAGTAATTACCTTTTAAGTGGAAGAAGTAGTGAAGAAAGTGATTTCTACCATTATATTTTTTAATAAGGAAAAAAAATCCAGAACTCCCTTAAAGCCATATAGTTATCTGAGATTAACACAGGTTGACAACATAGCTCTCATATTCTGGGCACAGCTGTTTCTCTTAAAGAACTCTTTGTGCTCATTGATGTGGGAAGGCCAGAGGCTCTTGACATCTTGAGCATTCTATTTTTTTCATTCTTCAGGATCCTTTATAGGACACTGAGAACTCCTATTCCAAGTCCATTAAATACCAATAGCATCCATACATTTTTAAATGCCTTCTGGGAAGACCTGGTTGAGATATATCACGTATTTCAAATGTTCATATATTGGGAGTAAATGAAGAAAAAAGACCTTCAATATATCATGACATTCTTCTGTCCTTCATTCCTTGATTCCCTAAGCATCCTCTCTTTTCTTGAAAGAAGGTGAAGAGCTTCCTTCTGGTCTTTCTATTCCAGTACCAAAATGCATTCAAAAGTAAAAAAAAAAAATGAACATCACTGGGAAATCATCATGAGAACATGAAAGAGACCATTCATGTCCTCTTTGTATTTATGTTACTTACGGGGAATTATTGTATTCTTTTTAACATGACATGTTACCTTGTTTTTAAGTATTTCTTGTGATCCTAACTTGAGGTTTGCACATCTGGTGGATCTGCTATCTCTACCACTTTTCACAGTAAACAGCTTTCTCCTAAAGATATGTCTTGAGAATACCAGTTCATTATGTAAGGCTGGCTTTGCTTGCAGTGGCATGCCATAGTGGATTTTTCCTATTGCTTCTTTGGCTTTCCGTGCAGTGTGCCATGCTGTTGTTGGAAAGACTCACTGTCTTTGTGGGTCATGCAGGGATGGGAACACTCTACCAGGTATGGTGCAATGATAAGTGGGGGTGGGGGTACCACCATTATAGCAATAGGAGTTGTGGCATCGGAAGCATGGTGGATATATATATAGAGAGAGAAAAGTGGGACTTCTGGGTGCCCAGTAGATCTTCATTGATACCTCCATGGCTGAGAAAGTTTGAAATTCATTGGTACTCTTCTTCATGTTACCTTTAAGGCAGTGAAGATTTCCTTTCCAAGTGACTGGAATGAAATTTCCAGTGCCCTCCTCAAACTTCTGTAACATCACTGTGCAAAGTGTAGAGTTGTACTTAAAGGAATAGGAAATAGGCATTATTGTCACATACCTGGAAGTATAAAACTATAGGATTCATTTTCAAAATCATTGCACAGACTCCTGTTGTTTTGTAAAGTATAATTCTGACCTGGTTGGTCAAGATTCTCTTCCCCTCCCAGATATGGGTCCAATGCCAAGTTTTTTCTTCTCATAGTTAAAGAAATCAATTAGTACAAGAAATTCTGGCTAGGGTTTTATCAATTTTTTTAAGTTAGAAGAGATAGTGTGTATAGATGGATAGAACTTTCTTTTATCAAGTGACAAAATAGCTTCACCTTTATGTGAAATCAGACATCTAGTCCCCTACTTATCCTTACTCCTTGCACTTTACAGATATTTTTGCCACACTCTACCCCTCAAATACATGAATAAAAGCAACCTCTTCTGGGAAGGAAAGCAATCATTCTGTCTCCATCTTAGGAGTAATTCATGTTGTGATTCTAATGTAACACTTAACATTTTGGTATGCCACAGTGGCTTATACCTATTGTTTCTTTACATTTACTTTACAAAGCTTATTTATTATTTTGTGCGTTGTTTTCATCTTCTAGTATACTTCTAACATATAACTATTCATGAAGAAGTGGGAAGTTAATATACCATTTCCACCTACAGGCAATTGCCACATCTTATGAAAAAAGGTACATATGTCTTTAAATAGTTTCATGTCTACTCTGAAACAAAACTTCCCTCCGTTTGCAATGCATCTCTTCTTGTATGGTTACCTGACGACAATAAAGGCAAAAAAATCATCAAGAAATTGAAAAGTGAATTTATTCGAAATTAGTGAACTTTTGCTAGAAAGAAACATCGTCCTCTAGCTAATTCTAAATTTTAAGTAGATCAATCACTGTTGAATTATAATCAATTCTAACAGAGGTAGCAGGTTGTATCCACAAGCCTGACAATAGGATGTAAAACAATATAATATACTCCAATAAATCCTGGATACGAGGTCCTGGGGAATCATTCTGTTTTAAAGAAAAATAAGGTGAAAATTATCTTGACAGTCTCTGACTATTAAAACCTCAAAAAGAAACATGCCAAATTTAGAAAAAGTAGTTTTCAGTCAATGAAACCCACAAAGCATTATTATGTTTTTATAATGCTTAATTGAAATTTTTTATCTAAGATATTTTTGGTACCAAAATCTATTTTGATACCTGACAGAACTTTGATGAAAGTGCACAATAGGATAATGATTCTTTTGCTGTCAAACTTACGTGAATTAATTTTTTAATCACCTGGAAAATTGAACAATCCCAATTTCCTATGCCTGAAGCTAATATCACATAATTGTATAATATTTTGCAGAATTTAACCTTAAATTTTAAAATTTTCACATAACACTGAATTGTTCTTCCTCTTCTCTATGTCTAGACCTGCCAATATCATGGTGAAATTTTTATGTTGAGGTGGCAATTGCCAAGATTTTTTTTTCTCTTTAAGGAAAAGTGTCCCCCAAATCAAAATTATATATTAAAGAAATTAACAATCCTATTTTACCACAGACAGTCCAGTAGATGAAAATTATAATCCTGAATTTCAAAAAATATTATTTTTACAAAGGTTACCTTTGAATTATAATATTTGCAGGATAAAATATACGTTGTAACCTCCTTTCTTGTTCACATTTATTTGCAATTGATACAAAACTATTTTCCCTTGAGCCGAAGACACATATCTATTTTTCAAACTAGTTTGTGCATTTCTTGGTAATCTTTTTGTTACCTAGGGAATACTTTAGTAAAGCTGTTGTAGTAAAGCTGTTTCTGATAGTTTCGGTATTCTGATGGTGTGAAATTCACATCACACCAATTCTTTGTGTGTGAACTTATTTCTTCTCCAGGGCTTTATGTCCTATTCTCCTTATACTAAAACAGGCAAATTTACCTATGAAATATTCATACTACATACACAAAACCAAGCATCTAGCACCTTCTACTATGTGATCATCTTTTAGCTTAAAAGAAGCCTGGTTGTTGTACAGAAGTTATGAGAGAAGATTGTTAACCATTTATTTACTGAGTACAACTATAGTCAACTGCAAACTTGCACTCACAGATATTTTTGAACATTGCTGCTTTTTCAGTTTTCTGAGGCATTTTGCCCTTGTCTTCTTAATATAAAAAGATCCTTGACCTCACTAGCATGAGCATAAATTCTAGGAGATAAGAAATAGGATGATCAGAAAATTCTTGGCATATTGTTTGAGATAGTCTTCTCACTGACTATATAAACTTGGATTAAAAAATACAATGTTAGTATGAAATAGGTTTAGTTATGAACTGCCAATAGGTATTCCAGGGTATATAGTTCTGTGCAGCATAATCTCTGTTGTGAGCCTTTGAAACATTCACTTTGTTTATTTCAGTAACCCTTAAAAATGCCACATCATTATCTATAACAATGCTGTTGGTAAAGGTAGCCATAAGTCATACATGGTTACTTAAGCTTAAAATTTAATAATTAAAATTAAATTTGAGTTGGGCATGGTGGGACTTGCTTTTGATCTCAGGGCTCAGAGACTGAGGCTGATGGATCTCAAGTTTGAGGCCAACATCAGTAACTTAGTGAAGCCCTAAGAAACTTAGAGAGATCCTGTCTCAAAATAAAATTTAAAAGTCTAGGGACCTGGCTCAGTGATTAAGCACCCCGTGTTCAATCTCCGATAGCAGTCAATCAATAAAATAGAATTAATTAAATTACATTTGAAAAATTTATTTCCTATTGCCAAAGTGATCATTGAGTTTCTTTATAAATACTAAGTTAGTAAAATATTAAAAGGGGGATATAATGCATAAATATACAGTGAGCATTAACATTTGCAAGGCTCTTGATTATTCATATGAAATATATTTTTCAAAAATACCTAATAGTGCAGGTCAGAAGATACCTCACTCATCTCAGCTTTATCTAATTTCTCAGGCTCAACAAAATAGATTCAATTGCAGACCTTACTAGGTAAACACCATACTTTTGTTCAGTTCCTTTTTATGTTGTATGTTCTGTATAGAAGAGAAACAGGGAATCGATTGATACCAAATTGATCAGTGTCTCAAAGGGGCCATTGTATACCCAGAAACTTTTCATGCTTGGGAAAGAAAATAGCAATAATTTTAACCAGTTGATTTATAAGTGAATTACATAATCTGGGGTAGGAGAAAGTATACAATAGATGAACAGATAAGACAGACAGACGTGAGCATTAATATATATTAAGATTACAATCATATAACCATGTTAACACCAATCAAATCACTTCTTTATTAACATCAGAATTTCAAGAGATTAATAGAGCCAAGATGGTGTAGAGCAACATTTACCAAAATAAATGTCATAAAATTTCTAAGCTTGTTGTCATCTAGTTTTGTGACACTGAATAAAATGGTTAGCCATTCTGGGCCTGGTTTTCTTTGAATTAAAGTAAGCTCAGTGATTGCCAGTTCTAATATACCAACTTCTTGATGCAATACAACTAAATTGGAGTATTAGAGTTCCAATCTGATCCAAATTATATTTATTTATTATCTTCTTTATTCCAGTTGATAACCACTGCAATAATTGCAACCCTGCTTTATGTACAATATGACAGCATTAAAAACCAACCCAAGGGCTTGGGTTGTGGCTCAGTGGTAGTGCACCTGACTGGTATGTGTGAGGTGCTGGGTTCCATTCTCAGCACCATGTATAAATAAATAAAAATAAAAATCTATCGACAACTAAAAAAAAAATACCAACCCATTGACCAATCAACCAAATTAAAACAAGAAACAAAATAATCTAAAACTATGAGATCTGTAAAATATTTTCATAATTGGAAGTGATCTTATATAGTCTCCAACCCAATTTCTTAATTTTATAGATGAAGAAACAAACTAGAAATTCATAACTATCTAAACCCAAAATAGCTTAAGGTCATATTGAATTCTTCTTCATCAACATATTCTCCTGCTTTATGTTTACTGATAAATATATATCATATATCATCATGTTTATGAATGATCACTAACAGTTAAAGAAACATTAAGCTCAGCATATGTTTGGGCATTCATAAATGCATACTTCATACTCAACACATATAAAACATAACTAGTCATATTATTTGAGCTTTGATTTTTTTGTTTGTTTGTTTTTTTGTTTTTGTTTTTTCCTTTCTCCTTAAGGCTCTACAGGCGTATGCTGAAGGGCAAGTCAGGCACACCTGGGGAAGGCCCATATGTAATTCATTCCAGCACACCTGCTTGGCTCCTTCTACTTATGTACCCTGTACTCCTGCTGACTACAATTTTACTAATCTTCTGACCTCATAAAGACTGCCAGGAGCTGGCGTGCGTGAGCAGCATGAAATCAAATGTGCCATATTGTTTAGCATCTGCTTCTAACTCCCCATGAAGTTTTCTTTGCAAATAGCATAGAGCTGTCAGCTCCAATCAGTATAGTAGTGAACTCCACTACAGCATTTGCCTTTACCTAGGATTGCTTGCTACATGATTACACCTACATGGGAAACACTTGGATGTACAATGGAGAAGTTTAACATTAATACACCTGCATTTTCAAAAGAGACATTCTCTAACTTTTGCCCTAAGATTCCCATGACTCTTTCATGAGATCTGAAAGTTAAGTATGTCATCCAGGACAAATAGTACAGTTTGACCAATCATTGTAGGTCTAGCATTCTCCTTGAAATGCTTCACTGGATGGAAATGTTGAACTCTTTTTACTTTAACTACTTAAGCTTTCCTTTAACCTCATCTTCACTGCAAACAGAAATAAAATTTAAGTATATTAGTGCCCTTTCATAGAAATAAATGTCTAAATATACAACTTACTTTGAAATTGGATATATTTGGGCTTCCTATTGGAAATGGTAATTAAGGAAAAATATTTTATAAATTAGGAATGCATAACAGATATGTAATAAGCAACGAGTGATTTTGGGCTTTTATACAAACAGATTTAAATATTAAACACCCTTAATCTGCTGAATGCTTAATCTAAATGATAATAAATAAATATCTCCTCCTCGTTTCCCACTGTACAAAATAATTCATTTATATACTGTAACAGAAAATCATCTTAACTTTCATAAAAATCACAAGCCTGTTCTTAAGAGGCTGAAGGACAAAATAATAGTGAAAAGAAATATATCTTATTAATAAAAAATAGATTTATGTCTTTTCTTCTAATCAATCTAAAGTATCTTTAATCTAACATGCATTATTTGTTTGTAATTTATTACTCTCTCAATAATCGTACATCAAGTAATGATAACATTACTATCCGTAATTTAAAGTTTTTTATTCTCTTTGGTCAAAAAGAATTTTATCTGACTCTTTTAATCATGTTTTTATTTATTAACACTTTCACTTGAATTAGTCAAATATTGTCTGAACATTTTAACCTTCACATTCACATTTTAGAACATTCTTGAATGCCTGGCCCTTAGTAGCTGTCATTTAAATGCATCAAATACAGAAGAAGCGCTCCTATGAATTCCTTGAATGAGGTTGGCAAAATGAGGTTGGTAAAATGAGGTTGGCATATAACTGAACCATGGTTCCCTAATGAATATTTTAATAAGGCAAAGAGCCATCTATAAGTAGTTCAACGGCTTTGAAACTCTGCAGTTAAATATGTTTAGCAAGAATGATTTTTAATTCTGTAACAATCTTATCAGGACAACTCACTTATATGGAAAGATCTATCCCCTGACCATAAGAGATAGATAAGGATCTACTGCATGTGGTTAGATTTCACAGTAGCTGGCCAATCAGAGGTTCTCTGATGTACAAGAATCCTGAAATAACTCCAACAGTTATACCAAGAATACAAACGACACACATGGAGATCATGAGGAAGGACCCAGTATAAGTCAGTCGACAAATGCTCTTCTTTCTTTTATTTAATGTCCCTCAACCCATATATTTCTCCTTCCCTATTACTTCATTTATTTTATTACTTATACCCTAACACAATTTCCAAGATCTATAACTTATGGTGAATAAATTGTAATTTCATTAATGCCATTAACTCTATCGTATGTAAAGAGGCAAAATATTTAATAAACTAAGAAGGTATTTGGATCCTTAAGTAAGAACTTAACAAAACCTCTAAAATCAAATTTAATTGAATCAATAACACAATTAAAATTCCATGATTAAAGCTTGATTTAAAACATAGCTAATTTCTTCAAACATACAGACAAGTATGTAATTATTTTAATGGTTTCACAATAGAAAATAATTTGCTTTAGCAATCTGCGCATGTTACAACAGATCTTTCTAGTGGTTGTTTTAGCTAAAACTTACAGACTATATTGCAAATACTGTGGAAATACTTCAACATCATCTAAAAAAAACCCCTAAAGACCCATGTGTGCCTATAATTAAAGAACATTAAAATCATAGAAGTAATCAGATCATGGAGAAGAAAATAATTTGTGCCACAGAATATGAAAAACAAAAACAAAAATCTACTGCAAGACTCCATTTAACTTGGAGCATAAGTTTGTCAGACTAAGTGCTCAAGTAAAACTTGAGTCTTTAGTAGATAGAAAGTAGGAAGCAGACTCTAGAGTCACCAACACATTAAAAAAATAAAATAAAAATAAATAAAACCTGCTGTTGTGGAAGGCCTTCATTGTAGGTCTCATGTGACCAGCATTTTCCCCTCCTGATAGGTTGAGGCAATGTTGGTCATCCCCTGTGATCTGGCTATTTTTTTTATAATATTTCTTTTTTATATTGTAGTTGGACACAAGAACTTTATTTCACTTATTTATTTTTATGTGGTGCTGAGGATTGAACTCTGGGTCTCACACATGTGAGGGGAGTGCTCTACTGCTGAGCCACACAACCCCAGCCCTGATCTGGCTACTTTTAGTGGCTGAAGTAGCCCCAATCTTGAGGGTAGTAAAATCGAGTTACCTTACCTATCCTTGTAACCCCTTCCCTCTTGACCTTCATTGGATGGAAATTTCTAAAGAATCTAGAGTCCCCCAAATAAAAGTCCACTCCAAAACGTGCTTGCTCTCTCTTGCCAGCCTCTTGAGATATTCCTCACTCTCTCATTTAGGGAGCTTGTGGCCAAGGGCAGAGGAGCTGTCCTGGGGCTTGAATTTAAAGATAAATTGTGTGTCTGTGTTTTATTTGATATCTTAAGAAATTCACTGGAGCGACCTCTAGTTTAGCTGCCTGCTCTGGCTGTGGGCTGTATGCTGTCTCAATGATGGCTACACAGATTGGGTGAATAAAAGAAACAGATGCTGAATTGACTTGGGATTTTAAAATTGTGATATTCTGGATGAAGGATCACAGAAAAGACAGAGAGGAAGCTATCAAATTGTGTGAAAGTGAGTGGATTAGCTTCTCCTTTCCAGGAAACAGCAATACTGGGAAATACAAGAGGTAAACATAAGAGCTAGACTTTGAAGCTGCTGATTGACTCCATCAGGGAAAATCTGACTGATATTCATGCCTCATATTGCAAAGCTATAATATATGTGTGTTTCTGTCAGGGGGAGGATGTTTATTTAATAGTAGAGGATGTTTATTTAATAGCAGAGGAAGATGAAACCATTCCACTAAAACTGATAGCAAAAATCACAGAATAAATCCTGACTCCCCATCAATAATTTGAGTCTTTTCTGAGTTATTAGCTTCCTAGATATGTCAGAAGTTACTATTTTATAAATAGCTCTATCTAGAACTTTCAATATGTGCCACTTGCCATAGCAAGCAAAACAAATAAATTTTCCTCCCTAAACAAAAATGCACTGCTTTCTTTTCAGAATTGTATTTGTGTATGTCAATGTATCTTTGAAAAACTTGAAAGCCATATGATTAATATTAGTTTTTTTATTAATCACTAAAATTAATTTAGACCTATTCTTGCCTAATTAGAATCTTGAAAGGCCCAGTGTGGATAATTTTAGAGGAGTTTATTGAATTATACAAAGTTTAATGTTCATTATTGATTCAAGTTTTTTTTCAAATCAAATTCCATGCTGATGAATAATTTGAAGGTAAACATTTTGATTTAAAATATCTTCAGATGGCAAATAGATAATTTAGAAATATGTCATAAATTTAGTTATTGCTTCAAAGAAACTCACCATGTCATAATTTTGAATTTCTAAGTACAAATTTTGAAGAAAAGGATTATAACTTATTGATCATCCAGATTAATTTAAAATATCTAAGTGTACTATTATGTCAATCAACAGAATTTTTTTTCCCTTTCTACATTGGTTTCCATAATTCATGGCAGAAAATTAGTTTTAACCACATCAATCAAAATACATATTTATTCTGAATAAGAACAATTATTACATTAATTTGAATAGCTCTCAATAGGGTTCCAGAAATAAGTCTCAGAAAATTAATAAGATATGGTTACATAGCCCTGGATTCTCATGCTGTTACAGTGACTAAATGATGGCCAAATGATAGCAGGGCTCATGAAAACAAAAGAGAGAGCAAGAATAGAGCAGAAGAGACAGCTGAGCAAGGAGTAGCCTCTGGTCCTGTAAGCCAGACTGACTCCATCAGGAGTAGGTACCCAATATGGGACAATAAATCCTTAAGCACCATGTGGACAAATTGAAGAATGAAGTAAGAAAGAATGTGAGTTGGGCCAAACAGATTCTAATGGATGCTGAGGCAAATAAATGCTGGCCATTCCATGTCAGAAGTTGGAGCTGAGCTGTTGAAAACAGAGAAGTCATGAGATGCCAGGTGCAAGTTGAAATTCCAAGTTAGCCAAAGCTACAAGGGAGCAGACAAAGCCTGTTAGCTGAAAGGTCCTGTACCCTCTTGTGAATAAACACAGGCAAGGTATTTAAGTTCTAAAATTAACGTGACTCTTCTTAGTGAAGCAGGTGCTCAGAGAGAACCAGAGATAATTAGATACTCATAAAAAAAGATGGGAAGAAAAACTGTTTTCTAGGTACTTTCATGCTTGAGTGCCCAAACTCTGTTGAATTTTTAATATTTGAGATTAGTGAGTTTTTCTCCATACTGCAAAGTTTCTATGTAGAACCATATGTTCAGTTTCCAGCATGGTCATATTGCATCATTTGTCTTCTACCTTACCTTCTTCTAATCAATAATTTATTGATCTAATCTCTACTTATTGAATATCTCAAATGAATTCCATTTTGCATGCAACCATGGGAAATAACCAAAAAAGAAGCAGGTTTTTGTTTTGTTTTGTTTTGGTGCACTCACCATTCAGAACTGAGGACTATGAAGAAAAAAGGTAATTAAGGTGCAAGATGAAGTAGAAGCCTTAGTCTAAAATTGACCTTCAGCCTTAATAGGAAGGGAAAGGGCATAAAGAACAGAAAATACAATTCAGTTGCTTACTCAAAGAAATGCACAGCATTTATGTCTTTCGATATCCAGTACAAATCATGGGACCTGAATGCTTTAAGTTGATATTACTGACAGCAACTATAATCTTGAAAATGTTTGCTAAGACATTGATGCTATATCCTCTTATTAATAAGCATAGGGGAAAGAATTTAATTTCTAAGATCAATGTGACTCTTCTTAGTTATTTCACATTAAAAGTCGAATCAGTAAGGTTGGAACAGAATATCACATGGCTCCAAAACTCTGTGACCCTCTGTGTTTGCATAGCAATAGTCTATGATTTATGTTAGAATTTGGCATCAAAAACTTCATTTAATAACTTATACTGCTGCATTTTTCTGTGCCCTAACTATAGTTTAAATTTTGAGTCACTAAATGGGAAGTAAAGCATCTATTTTTATCGCTCAAGTGACATCTTTAAAATAATTAACGGTTTAAATTTGATTATTTAAATTTGATTAGTAAATATTTCTATTGATTTTCCTGGGAGGGGGAAATAATGCATTTTTCTAACTCTCTACATTAACAAATACAATCTAAATTAATCTAAAAGTAAGGATCTACTATTGAATACTAGATGTATACCTTAATTTTCTTCTTGTTCGCCACTGAATAAACAAGTTACATCACATGTAGAGGTCACTAAAAGGTTTCTGAATGACAAAAAAAAAGAAAATAAATCTTGGAGAAACTATTTCTATAATCCAAACTAACTGAAAATCTCAAAAGAAGTTTTTAACTGGTAATTTTTTTATAAAATATTATCAAGGGAAGTAGAAATATTAAAACACAATTCCTCTAACCCAAGTATATGTTCAATGCATTGTGTGTGTGTGTGTATGTGTGTACCTGTGTAAATATACAAGAGCATGATAAGCATTTTGACAAAATCATGGACTTTCCATATTGTCCCTTTTGAAGCTTAATTTCATCATGGATTCATGTGAAGGTAAAAGTGCCCCAAGAAAATAAAATAAAAGTAATAATTTTAATGTTTCCAAGTTTTCACTTCTGAAAATAAAGCATCTTAGTCATTGGGAAAGTATAAAAAATTCTGTAGTTCAAGTTAACATCCTATGAAAGGAGACTCCAAACACTCCTCTTAGAACTTGAAAGACAGGGAGCGGCTTTGTACACAGTAGGGGCATTGATTGGGCAATGGTTGAGGATTGATGCTTGTTTATGTTACGAATAACTATGGCTCCTTGAGGTTTACTGTTTATCTACCATTTGTGAAGTACTGGGAGTAGTCTGGTCAAGCAATATTTGATACTAATGATTAAGGATAAGGAAAATATCAAGAGTATTCTCTTGAAATAGTTGGAGAGAAAACAAGTGCACCAACTGTCCCTCTCAGTCATTGTATCAGATTCTCATCTGCATGCTTCCAATGTAATTGAAAAATCACTAAACATTTGACCTTAAAGAAATAGTATCCTGGGTGAACCTTCCTTGCCCAAATAGAAATTCTTCAAAAGAAAGATTATATAGTCCCTTAGGTAAAAGAGTCCAAGCAGTAGAGGCTAGAAGGAAAGCTGGGGAATCTTTCCGCATTTGGAACCTCTGTACTTGGTTGATGCTAATGTGCTGTTCAGTTTCTAGGAATGAAGCAACAATGGGGCTGGCTGCTGTTTGCTCCTCCACCTCAAATTTTCTGACTCCAGGGATCAAATGCCAAAAGCTATGGCTTCTCTAGGATACCCTTACCAGTGTCCTCATGGGCTGCCATCCTGCTCATGATTTTCCCTTCCTGATAGACTGACGTATGGATTTGGGGCTTGCTTAGCCAGTCTGCACAATAATATAGTATGTTGTAATAAGTTCACCAATGTATATATTAATAACATACAGAATACATGTTTTGCATCATTTATATACTATCTATATTTATACATTTGTAATGTATGTATGGGGATTTATAAGGTTATATGGGTTCCAGTCTTTTTAATATAAATATTTTATTATTAATCAAATGGATTTAAAAAAGAGTATCCTAAGTCGTTATAGTGAACCCAAATCATTATTGTATAAAATGATTAACATACATGTATGTGGAAGCAGGTGTGTGTATAATATATGCACATAAAGACAATTAAATAGTTGTGTAACATGATCAATCTTCCTTCTCAGGTACTGTTGAAACCTTTACACAGGGTGGTTGTGGCTTCATCCCATGAATTCTAACCTCTGTCTCTTTCTGTACCCAGGGATCAGTGCTTTCTGGTATTAGAACTAATTGCAGAGCTTTTAGTACCTCCATTGCAAATGTCTAATGTTCGATATGTAGGTAACAGAGATGGTCGGGCTCAATGACCCAGACATTGAAAGCAATATCTCTATTGGTCTCCAGGTTCATTGGTTTGGGGGTCTGGCGTTTAAAATTTAGTATTTGTGAATTTTCTCTAATGATAATGTCCTCTGCAAACTCTCATCACCTTGAGAAAATATTCTGCACAGCTGGTTGGATGGATTTTATAGATCCCACTGAATTGGGAGGGAAAATATGGATAATTTCAGTTCATAGCTGATAGGAAGTACAATAAGACTGCCATCACTGGTTATTGGATTTCTTTTTTAATCTCCCATTTTGCAACAAAATCTGAATCCTGAAATTTTGCTTATTGCTCCTCAGCTCAGTATAAGTGAAAAAGAAAATACACATCCAGAAAGGGAAGAAGTGATTGGGGAGGGAAGAAGATGTGAGTGAGATAATGCACTTACTGATTCAACATACATTATTCATGGCCCTATGATTGATCCCTCTACACGATGTCATTTTAGGAAATAGAAATTTGATTATAAAACTGAAAATTAAAAATAAATATCATTTGTTTTATACACTTGATTAAGAACAATATTGTATCTATATTTAAAAAGAAAGAAAACCCATGGAAGAGAAAGGTGTACATCCATAAAATAGAAACCTCTTTGTTATAAATAAGTGTGATTCATCAGTGTTTTTTAGCAGTTCAATTCACAATAGCCAAGCTATGGAACCAACCTAGGTGCCCTTCAACAGATGAATGGATAAAGATAGATAATGGGGCATATATAAGCAATGGAATATTATTCAGCCATAAAGAAGAATGGAATTATGCAATTTGTTAGTAAATGGATGGAACTAGAGACTATCATGCCAAGTGAAATAAGCCAGTCCCCCAAAACCAAAGGCCAAATGTTCTTTCTGATTTGTGGAAACTACACAACAAGGGAGGTTAGGGAGGTGAAGAATAGAAGTTCACTGGATGAGACAAGGGGAATGAAGGGAAGGGAGAGGGATGAGAAAAGGAAAGACAATAGAATAAATCAGCCATAACTTTCCTTTGCTCATATATGAATACATGACCAGTATAATTCCACATTATGTACACCCAAAAGAATGGGATGCTAATTGGAATGGGTTTTATTCCATGTATGTATAATATGTCAAAATATATTCTACTGTCATGTATGTCTAATAGCAAATAAAATTTAGAAATAAATAAATGATTACTTAAAAATTTTGTGAGATAATCTGTATGCAATATTTGAGAACTTTTAGTCATTTCATACTTTAAGAGGTTATTTCACTAGAAATACTATTCTATACCTTTTACCAATCATTTAATTTACCTTAAGTGAATTTTTATCACAATGATATTGACAACTTGTCATCAAAATTTCCCTTCCCTAGGATATCCTTTGGATATTTCAAGTGAATTTTAACTGAGGGGTAGAAAGCACTAACTGAAAGGAAACACAGGGGTATAAAATTTATTATTATTTTTTTATTTATAATAATACCCAAATAGTGATCATATTATATAACTTTAAAACTTATCATAAAATGCTTTTTTATTTTAGTTTGCTATGTAAAGAATCTGATTTAATGGCTAGTTTTTCTAAGACTATAATTGATATTGATTTAACTAAAAATAAAAATAATTATACATTGATTCTAGATTTCCTTGTGTCTAGGCTGAACAACATTATGCTTGTAAAAATAATTTTATATAATTAATATTTTATGAAAATACAAGCATGCTAATTCAAAAATGTAATGTTATCTAACATATATTTTGGAGGAAATAGCTTTTAAAACACTTATTAACAATCAAGGACATAGGTCTGAGAATAAACAGTCAATTAGTATACATAACGATGAAACTATCTTTTATCCCAGATGCACAATGACACTGGAGTAATCTGAAAATCCAAATTGTAGTATAAATTAATAGTAGATCATGAGAAACAATCTGGCCCAATTACACAACTATATGTAATGTATTTGCCCAATATTGGCTTCCTAAGAAAAGATTCATTGGTTTAGAAATAGTCAAATTATAAAATCTTCTTACTATATATAGGGAAAAATAACCCCACAAGATTTAAAGACAATATTAAACAGCTTCCCAATTCTCTAGAATACTCTTAAATCATGTGCTAGCAGCTGCTAAAACAGCAACAATAAAAACCTGAATGATCCGACAACACTGGCAGATACTAATTAATTACTTGGCTGAATATGCTACATTTCAGGAGTGCTGGTTTTAAGACTTCCTGCAATAAAACTTATCTAAGAATTAGAAAGTATGAATAGAGTGCTATAAAAGTGTTTGCTGAGCCTGAGTCCAAATCCTGTGTTAATTCTGTCCTTTTTAATTGACTAATTATTCTCCTGCCAGGCATTGCATCATATTGAATCATGTGTTTTAGATTCTATTATGGGGCAAACAGTAGGAAATACTCCAACATTGCAAAACAAAGCTAAGTTAACCTCAAGTAAATTAGGAAAAAGGAATGGAAACACCTCCAAAAAAGCTAAACAAACCAAAAAGCAAAACAAAACAAAAAAACTGGCACTCTGAGATGGATTTGCTTTTTGGTCTTACAGTGTTGTTCTGACATGACTCCTAATCATGGGGCCAAACTCCCCTGAACATTGTTAGTAGTGAGAATCAGACTTATCTGTTTTATATTATTTTGACCCTTGTACCTAACTTAAAAATGAACTTAAAAATATGTTTGGTCAGCATGTTCACGGCTGTGACTAAAGGATGTGACCAGCACAATTATCAAGGAGGAACAGTTTATTTGAGGGCTCACAGTTTCAGAGGTCTTAGTCCAGAGAAGGCTGGCTCCATTCCTTGGGGCTCCAGGGAGAAGGGGGCAGAGGGAAGCAGCTCACATCATGGTGATCAGAGGGCAGAGAGAGAGACTCCACTCTTCAGTTACAAATATATAATATACCAAAGCCACACCCTAATCCCACCTCCTTCAGCCACACCCTACCACTTCAGTTACCACTCAGTTAATTCCTATTAGGGAATTAATCCACTGATTGGGTTAAGACATTCACAATCCAATCGCTTTTCCTGGGAATCTTCTGCAATGTCTCTTGTGAGCTTTGGGGGGACGCCTCACATCCAAAATATAATCATGACTTTGAAAAAGCAAACAATTTTAAAACATAAAATGTTGAGTTCTTGCCTCATTACTTAGGATTGTCTATATGGCAAACACACTTGCTATTGTTTCTCCATCCCAGATATGACTCTCTTGAATTAAATAAAATAGTTGTGTTTTTTGAGACTGGTGCTGTGTGTTTTCACAGGGACGCGTGCGCTTTATCACACCTTAATGTACAAAGGCAATTGTTTCAATCAGCTTTTCCCCTGCTGTGTCTGAAAGACCCAGGAAGAACAATTAAAGGAGGAAAGGTTTATCTGAGGGCTCAGGGTTTCTAGGTCTCAGTCCATAGGAGGCCAGCTCCATTCCTTGGGTCTTGAGATGAGGCAGAATAGCACAGTGGAAGAGTATGGCAGAGGGAAGCAGCTCACATTATGATCAGAATGTGCAGAGAGACAGACCACATGCACCAGATACAAAATATACTCCAAAACCTCACCCCGAAAGCCCACCTCCTCAAGCCACACCCTACTTGCCTTGCCTTCAGTTAATCCCAATCAGTGGATTAATTCACTGATTGGGTTAAGGCTCTAGTAACCCAACCATTTTTTCTTTGAACCTTCCTGCATTGTCTCACACATGAGCTTTTGGGAGATACCGAAACCAGAGTGGCAATGGTGTAAAATACTGGGCAAGGACATGTAGTACAAAAATCAGATTATTTCCAACATAAAGTTTCTAGTATTCTACTCCAATGTTCTATTGCATATCAATTCTTTATTGGTCATAATGTGTGTTGTTTCCTGAGACATATACATATATCTATGTATATGTATGACATATATATGATATTTGTAAATTAGAATGTTTTTAATTAATGATAAATTATTAAAATATCACTACCTTTTCCAAACTATGGAAGTCTTAATCTAAAATATAGCAGTATTCTAAAATTATAGCCATAAATAAAGACATTGATAAATTAACATATTGATTGCACATATAATGTGCAATCATGTTTAGGTATTCATTTTATACTTAGACATATAAATCAGTGTTTAATTCTGAGAAGAATAGAAATGGTTTAAAAAGTTCTTTCTCTCCAAATTTCTGGCTAAGGAGGAATTGAAACAATATATGTTAATAAAAAAGAATACCAGCAATGCCTATATTTAAATAGTTAGTAAGACATTTGAGTTCTCATGCCTTCCATGAAGTATTATTTAGTTTATGTCAGTTATGTATTTGTACAAAGACACAGACATTTTAAAGAGAGAATATTTGTGTTTAATACCAAAGAAATGTTTATTTTTAAATACATTTATTTCCCATATTTATAAATATGTATAAATGTATAAACACATATGTATATATATGTATGTGTGTGTGTGTATATATATATATATATATATATATATATATATATATATGTAAAATATGTAAAATCTTAGAGATATCAAGATTTTAGAAAAGATTAATTTATAAAAAAAAACAGTAAGAATGTGGTCCTATTTTTACTGCATTTTCCTTTAGAATTGTATAATGTCTAAGGTATTTTTTGGGTGGCTAGATAGAAATTTACTAACCTTGCATTGTTCCATTGCAGTGAAATCCTTTGATAGTTAATTCTATTCCATGCTCCTTTTTGCAATTATATCTGGCCACTTATTGATATTGCTATTATTATCACCACAAGTATATTAAAAGAAACTAAGATGCAGAGCATTTGGTATGTGTCAAATGTCTTAGAAATGTCAAGGATAGTCCAGGACTCCGAAGCATGTGCTTGCAGTAATTCCTATGACTACAAGGTATACTAATTACCAAATTGAACTTCGCTTGTCTGAAAGAAGACTAGGTCAATCAGAAGCAGTGCTTAGGAAACAGTGAAAGCCCAGAGGTAAACTTCAGCAGTACCAATTTAAGTACCATACAGGGAAGTGTTGGCTTTTGCCAGTCAATGTTTCAGGTCATTTCACTTTGATAATCTTAAATACTGAATTCACTTTAGTCTCAGTTATGAACCTAAGGTAATTCTATAATTTTTTAGTATAATGTGACTTCCCATATATATTTGTCTACTGGGCAAAACAGCAGTAAACATTGAATTTTCTGGTGCCCAAGATGGTTATATAGATCATCCATTATTGAGTATGCCTTCTGAGTTTAAGCTTGAAAGTAGTTAAGACTATAAATGTGAGCTTAATATCAAGTAATGAGTTACCCTAGGTGTAATGATAAAATCAGATTTCTGAGCTTGCAAGGCTGATAGTCTTGCCTTAGATTAATGTAAATTCATGAAATTACAAACACTATTTTGTGAATCCTGGGGAGGTATCCACTACTATTTTACCCTAGGAGGAACAATGCAAAAACACACCATAAGATCAGTCTTACAAAGAATATGAAGGATTTTTACCCTTTTAAGTTTTCTAATAGTTATCCATACAATCTAGTATAGTATTATACTATCCACACAATCAATGTATGGCTTATATTCAATAAGTGTATTATCATAGGCAATGTCTCAGCAACAAAAGCCATGCACCTTGGCTATTAATGATTTAAATGGTTTTCAAATCCTCTAATATAATGAACTTTATGTCAAAATAAATATTAATCTTTCACAGTTCACTGAAAAAAATCAAAATTCTTGGTTGACAAATGATTTAAATGTCATGTTATTATGTTTGATGAAAGGATTTGCAATTTGTCAATGAGGTAGACATAAAAGCAATTATAATAATTTCATTACTGTCATCAATAAGCAGGTGACAAGTACTATTCATTGTCACTTTCAGTTCATTTTGAGGACAGAAGATGTTAATCAATGAATATTACATACAGGCTCAAAACAGCTGATTTTCTTATAAAAAGAAAGGGAAAGTAAAGAAACCTCTTAATTCAAGGTGACCAAGACCCATTTTAATTATTTTAAGGTACATAGATGTCAAACAAAATTGCATTCACAACTTAAGGCAGTTTTGCAAATTTTTCTATTTTTGATTCCATTTATTCCTTGGTACTTAAGTATTAAAGTGTTTTAAAATGAGATAAATTATGCATATAATTTGACTATCCAGTTAAATAAAGGTATTGCTAATTAACTTCCTACTCTAGATATATTGTTTGTTTGTTTTAGTTTGTTTTTTGTATCTTCGGTGCACATTTTACACAGTAAAACATTTTGATTATATATGACACCTGATTAATTACATGAGTTGCATATCAAATGCAGACTACTTGCGTATTTGAAGTTTGTATGATTTTATTTTTTGAAAAAGCTCTATGGCTTATTAAAAGTGTAAAACTTATAGACTTAGCAACATTTTGTACAGTGAAGATATTAAAATCTTGGTTGATAAGCGGGAACAGACTAATTAATATTTCTAGAAATTTTACCAAGAGAAATAAACTTTTCTGTTTAAATAATTTTAAACTTACATGTTTTATATCAACAATTAAAAAAATATTTACCTTCCTATCTAAAAGTAGTTCTTAGGTGGACACTAATGGCAAATAATTTAGACATTGAATGGATGGAAGGGACCAGGGGCCAAATAGAAGTATTAAATAGCTAGAACCTCTTCTATAGAAATATGGCTGTATACATGGTAACAGTCTGCCTACACTTTTCCTGTGTGTCCAGAGTCCACCAAGATATATGTGTATGTGTGTTTATAAACACCTACACAAACACACACACACACACACACACACACACACACATTCAGAAAAAAAAGTCCTGGCACATTCTTTTACTTGCAGAAATAGCCACATACTACTCAAATTAATGAACTTTTCTAGTTCATTGGATCAATCATGCAGTTGGAAGCTCACATTAGTTTATAAATTGATACCCTACTGGTTCATTAAATCCTAATTATGTCATTGATGCTTTATGTGAGCAATTCTCACATAGATCTGAATTTTCTTTTATTTCTGGTTTTGATTTCTATTTTATTTTTATTTTCAGAGACAACCATTGCTCCATGCTTAGAGTCTGTTTGAACTATGGATTATGGATATTATAGTATATAAATTTTAAAGTGAAAATGAGTATACAATGATCCAAAAAGTAACTCATTTTTTTGTTTTATTTTCTAGAAAAAAATGCTTTGTAATAAATCTCTTTGTACGACTATGGACAGGGAAAATTATATACATATATATATATTTGCAAATATAAATTTAAAACAAGTACTTAAAATTAAAGCACTAAGATAAGAATAACCAAAACAATGGATCAATGGCAAATCAACTGAGATATGTGTGTTTGTGTGTACCTGTGTGCGCATGTGTGACAGAGACAGAAACAGATGAAAAAAGGCTGAGAGTCTTAAGGATTGAAATTTTTTTAAATAAAAACATTATAAATAAAAAGAACAGGATATTTTAGAATAAAAGAGTAAGAATCCAAGAATATACTTTTGTCTGGGGTCTAGTAGTTCTATATTCCTGATATAGGATTAAAGAAACTGAGCACCCACTCAGATTTCAAGTTAATCAAATTTAATTTGTGTGCATCTCAATCCAAAAACAGTTTTAAAAGTATAGCAGGAACAAATATAAAAATATTAAAATGAAGATACAAAAATATGTTTTCTGTATTTTCCATAATTGATTTAAACTTCTTCATGGTTCCAATTTCTATAAATAATATTGAGATAAAAGAGTATAAAGAAGGATGAATAACCTAAACATTTCAAGTTATATCTGTCTCCCAGTTTAATGCCTTATATGAGATCATAACAATATTTGATCAATTCATATCAATTCATACTTCAACTTTATATTACAGTCTTTTATTCTCAACATGTCTAGGTCAAAGGGATTTCAAGCAGTCAGATAATTTGTGGTAGGGGGCTTACTGTATACATGTCAATCACTTTCTTTTAGATCATTTCTTGCTTACCATGATTATGGCCATTGTCCTGTCTGGTTTCCTAGGTGCCCTATTGTCATACAACATGGACATTTGGTGAACTGTGAGAGTTGTGATTCTATCACAGTCAAGGCAATGCAATTGCTCCTGCTGCTGATCAAGTTCAGGATGATTCTCACAGGTATTCTTATTCTCCAGCAGTATTCATTATCTACCACCTGGTTAAAGATATCCACTCTCTGAGCTCTACAACAGTTACCTTATGCCGGCTTCAGGGGCCAGCACAAGTCCTGTTGAATCTCATTATACCCAATTTCCATTATCTTGGAAGCAAAAGAACTCTTGCATTGCTTCATCCTCACAAAGTTGTGGAAGAAAAATTAAGACAGTATCCTTATTTCCTACCTGAATATGCCAAACACATTTTCACACTGATTGACAATCCATATCAACATGGGAGCTTTCTGGAAAACATTTTGCTCCCAAACAGCTGAACAATAGGTAGGAAACATGTATCACAAGTTTTCAAATATTTCTTAAATCTAGGTGGAAGTTCAACAGCCAGTCCTCATACCACCTTCTGTTTTGATACTAAAGGATATTTAAGAATTCTAGTATCTGACTTCCTTTTCCTCTTTTTTTCATTTATTAAGTCTTCCTCCCTGTTATGCTTTGGATATGAAGTGCCCCATCAAAAACTTGTGTGTTAATGAAGGAATGATGAGAGGTGAAATGATTAGGAGAGCTGTAGCCTAACAATCCATATTAGTTTGGAGTAAGTGGGTGGTAACTGTAGGCAGGTAGGGTGTGGTTAGAGGAAGTAGGTAACTAGAGGCATAACTTTGGAGTTCATATTTTTGTCCATGCCTCTCGCTCTTTCTGCTTCCTGGCCAATATAAACTGAACAGCTTTACTCCAACACAGCCTTTGGTTGTGAAGTACTGACTCACCTCAGGGCTCACTGTAACACAGTCTTCCAAACATGGACTGAACCTCTGAAACTGTAAGCCAGAATACACTTTTCCTTTCTAAGTTGTTCTCCTTAGGTATTTAGTCATGGCAACGAAAACCCAAATAGTACACACTCAGGACTGGTAAAAAGAATCCTTACTTTTACCTTTCCTTGCTGTCCACTGGAAACTTGTGCCTCTTCTCTTAGGATGCCTTATTATAGGAAGAACAACTAATAAAGGACAATTAATCATAATCATTTCAATATATGAGAAAGCAAACAAGTTAATATGAATTTGACTGTGTTCAATGGGGACATTAAGTATACACACTCCTACAAATGTTCATAGAGGACAATTGCTATCACAAGAAAAGGTATCTAAGTACTCTAAGTAGCTGTTATAATTTCTGTAGAAGGAGAGCAACATGGGAGGTCAAGCTATATTTTCTTGTCAAGAGGAAGAGGTGTGTAGAACCAGACAAATGCAAATATAGAGAAATCTTTAATTTTTAAGTATACCTGTTTGGGTTTTGTCCCATCACAAATATTCTGAAATAAATCATAAATTTGAATGCTGTACTCTCCATTTTAAATGGTTCAAGATAAATATCAGTAAACATAGGCCCACTTGTCTTTCTCTTTAATAGAGCATAATTTTAAAATATTCACAATAACTGAGATATGTAATCAACTCAAGTGCCCATTAATGGAAGAAGGAATAAAGGAAATGTGATCTATATATACACACACAATAGGATATTATCCTTCATTTAAAAGAATGGAACCCTATTATTTTCTGCAAAATGGATGGAAGTGGAGGACATTATGTTAAGAGAAATAGGTCAGGCACAGAAAGACAAATGCTGCATGTTCTTTCTGATATGTGGAAGTTAAAAAAAATAAAATAAAAAGCATACTTTAGCACAGAATAATGCACTAAAGGCCAAGAAGGGAGTCAGCAGAAGAGAAAGAGGAAGATTGGATAATGAGTACCAAAACCTATAGAGAAAGAACAAGTTCTGCTGTTGGATAACTACAGAAGAACTGTAATTCACCATAACAAATCATAAATTTTATGAAGAGAGGGGCTCAACGGCTCCAAACCAAATGAGATGGTGAGGGAATCACGAATTACCATGATTTCATAAGTTTACATTCATATGCATATTTGAAATATCATGCTGAATCCTAATAAATGCCAATCAATACAAACTAGTCAAAATTTTAAAATATAAAAATTCTTTAAAATATGTATAACACTATTTTGTATATAGATCAAAACATACATTCTCTTTCAATACAGAAGTTACAATTATTGAAACATAGCAATATGTCCCCTTACACATTTGCATCTGCTCCTTATTTATATTATGTCTCTGTGCCACCTCAATGCTTAGTTGAGGTAATTTTTAAATGGATGTATTGTGTGCATCTTTACTCCAGGTTGTATTTAAATTACTGAGAACAGTTATGTAAACAACACACGTCTTGCCTACAGGACCTCCACAGTCCAGTGGGAGTAAATAAAGCATAAGCAGTTTCATATCAAATGATCATGTAAGTGGATCAAGAATATAACAACCTAGATGCCACCAGAGCTCCAAGCAGAGGCACTTAACCCAACCTGTGGGAGCGAGGAAAGAAATCATTGAATGGTGTCAGCAGAGGTTAGGAGAATGGTTTTCTTCTTTTTATAACATAAAAGAACCTTCCAGAAAGAGGGAATCATAAAAGCAAAAAATCATCTACCAGCAGCTGTTCATTACTAACGCATAAAATTGTGAATATTGAATGTTACAAGTGAGAGAAGAAAGTTCCACAGGAATTAGGTCAGACAAGATGCTGCCTGCCATGCTAAGAAGCCACCTGACTTTATCTGATAAGCAATGCAGAGTCTGACATTGTTCATGACTGATTAAGCACAAGTTTTATATGGTTTATTCTAATTGAAATACGAAGGACAGATTTCAAGTGGGTCCACAAGGAGTTGGAGGTAGTGATTAGTTCCTTGTGTCAATTTTCTTAGGCTAAAAGACCGATAGAGTTGGTCAAACCATAGTCTAGATTTTGCTGTGGATGCAATTTTTAGGAAAAAAAGAAAAAGGAAAAAAAAACATTTAAATTGGTAGTCTTTGATTAAAGCAGATTATACTATACAATGTGGGTGGACTTCATTAATTGGCTAAACACCTAAAAAAATGGAATGATAAACCCCAGGTACCACCAGCAGTCTGCCTTTGGCCCTGAGCTGCTGTGTCAACCCTCCCCTGGGTCTTCAGCCAGATGGCCTTCTCGGAAGACTTTGGATATCCAGCCTTCACAACATAATCACATGAGCCAATTCTTTAAAATATCCCTCTGTGTTGCTCTATTTATCCAAATAATTGCCTCTGTTTCTCTGGAGAACCTAACTAATAGGAAATATTATACAACCAAACTAACAAGAAATATTATACACTGTTATGTCCTTAATTAGATTAGAGAACTCTAGGGTCAGGGAAGGCTGGAGAAAGGAGGTAAGTTTTATTTGGGTGATCTACATGGAGAGGACTATGGAAGCAGGGCACTGGGCTCTCCGGAAAGTCTTATTTCACATACCAATCTGGAGCCCAGAGGTGTTAGATAGAAGTCCTCACCTTCAATTCTATGAGTGCCTCTTCCTACCCCACCTTGCCCTGCCCTGCTCCACCTCTAAATTTAGTAATGAGGGCACACTTGTTGTACATGTACAGTGAGAAAAGGGTGGATCCACAATCCTGAGATGATTCTTCACTTCTTGAAGAAGTGTCAAGAAGAGCCTAGGAAGGAAATCATGAATTGCCAAAAGAAATTCTGGCAGAAACAACAAAAGAGAACCTGAGGCAGCCAGGTAGAGAGAAGGTCCTTTGAATGATATGTAAGATATGACTCCACACTGGGAATGATACTTTCCATTCACATCAGGTAATGGCTTCTATGGTTTCAAAGGGGAACATTTTATGTGAGCAATATATATTTATTCCTAGTTTTTAAAATGCTGTTATTTTCTTCCCTCAAGTTCCTACAATTTTCTGTCTTCTTCTTGAATTTTTAAATTGTTATCAACCTCTTGTCTTGATATTGATCTTCTTTCATTAGAGACACCACAATGTTACTATGTACTATGAGAATTTTTACAACTGAATATTAGCTTTGTATAAAGTTTTATCTGTCTTTGATCTCTTTATCCTGCTTCTGAGTTGAAAACTTTATTATCTGTAAACTGGATATCTGTTATATTATATGCCTTACTCTTTATGATCTTTATCTTTCTTCTTGTTTCCCAGAATTTGGTGTTTTTTCCCCATGGATTGTTCTCTGTCTCATTGGTTTGATTTTTCTGTGATAATATTTATGTTTGCCATGCCTACCTTGATTATATTTCCACTTTTATGTATTTATTTATTTTAGGAGCTACTGGGGATTGAACTCAGGGACATTTGGCCCCTGAGATACATTCCAAGCCCTACTTTGTAGATCACTTAGAGACAGGGTTGCCACTGAATTGCTTGGCACCTTGGTTTTGCTGAGGCTAGTATTAAATTTACAATCCTCCTGCCTCGGTCTCCTGAGCTACTGGGATTACAGGAGTGTACCACTGTACCTGGCTCCACTTTATTTTTAATTAGTCATTTTAACTTCATAACATTATGATTTGGTGATCATGTATCTTATTTATCAGATAATTCCCTCTAATTTTTTTGGTGAGGATAATATGTAATCATTTGTAAGATGTTCTATTTCATAAAATTATCACAGTATCTCATGGAAATAGTTTTTTATCTTAATAGTTAGAAAATTATTCTTCTGTTACAAAATAAAATTGTCACCTACCATCTGCTGAGCCTTGGAATTGTTTTTCATTCATAAACAGAGATATGTGCTTAGATGTCTGGACCGCTGTTAGCTGCCTTTTGTAATTATTTAAGTTTTGTTAACTTAATTTCTTTATAGTGATATAAAAATGTCAAATACTGCTTGTGTGCTGGAGTAGATAATGAACAGATGTTAGCTCCTCTTTCTAGTACTTTAACTATCATTCATATTTCTCATATAATGCAAATATTTGCCTCTTGGATCTTCACTAGAAAAAAAAAAGCCTTATTGTAAAACATCAGAATCTATTTAAGGAGGAAGATTCACTCCTTCTATTCATTAATAGATTTTAAAGGAATCATGACACAGGGACACAGAAGCAAGTGAAAACTTTATAAGACGATTCATCAAAAATTTCTTTCCTGCACTAATATTTAGCTTTGAATGTATGAAGGAGTGTTGTTTATCCTGTCACTTGTCACACAGGGCCTGTTTATATACGTTCTCTTTCTGATTTTTGAGTTAAGGGAATTATGAAATAGATTGAGGATTTTTTATACCCACTTGATATCCTGGCACAGTTATAAAACCTATGACTTAGTGGGTTTTATGACAATTTGTCACTTCATCGTTCCATTAATGAAGACAACTGTAGACATTTGTGAGTTATTTGGTTTATGTTGTTCATTCGCCTTATTTCTGATCACTATTATGGATTTTTATTTGGTATTTTTTATAAGTATTTTTTTGAAAACTCTGGAGCAGTAGTCACTTTTAGACCTCTCTGCTAAGGCTGTTGGACTTATTTAATCATCAAAATATACAGTGGATTAGATGTTATTATTATTTTACAAATAAAAAAAATGAAATTGACACGTAAAAGTTAAAGAATTTTTTAAAATTCATTCAGTTAGAAAAGGAAGAAGCCACAGGTTGAACAAAGGTTTAAGTACAAAATCTGACCTTGTACACATTAGGTATGTTGATTTTCTTTAGTCTTTCTATTCTGCTTATTGATTTTATTGGAAAGTCTTTATACCATTATATACAATATTATTAGGGATAATATTTAGAATGATGGTTATTAAAATATACATATAAAATGTTATATTAAATATAATATTATTAAAATTCTGTTAGTATTTTAAAGTTTTAATTTCTTGTTCCTTATCGTGTATGTAGTATGTTTAGACACATGGACTTAATTCAGACTTGGTATGCTCAAACTCCTCTAAGAAACTTGTTCAATTATTTTTTTTAAATCTTTTAACTGTCAAATAATTGTCTGGATATTTCTTGGTATCTTCTATGCTTCTGCTGAATTCTTAAAGCAAACTTTACCCCTAATGGGAAATAATTACATAATGACAGTAGTAAAAAGAGACTCTAAATATTCTAGTTAATTATCCTGGGAACATAAATAAAAATAAATAATTTACATATAAACTACAATGGCACAAAAAGTACTGTGTAACAAGACTAAGTCTATATCTTTGACCTGTCCATGTTGCCCTCGATGCTGTGGTCACTTAAGCATATTTATATTTGATCATAACATATAATTGCAAAAATCAAGGAATCACAGCCTACTTACAATTTTAGATGAGAATATATTTAGCCAACGTGTAACATCTATATGAATTCAGAATAATTGTGCAAATGTGGTAATTTTTTTTTTTTGGATTTTTTTCTTCAATTTATACCAGAAATCAACAACCAAAATGCTCATCAGTCTCTGGTTCCTGTGATTGTTCTTTATTTATAATCTTTTGAGTTTTCACAAATTTTTTGATTCTTAATATTTTCCAACACACTTTTCTGTAATCCTTTCTGGCCACACCATGTGCCCTGTGATCACATCACTGTGTAATTTTTATTCCCACCTTTTTGTCCCATGTCTGACAGGTAGCTTTGACTCTACTTTTAGATGTTGCACTATACTGTCTAAACCTGGAAATGTAGTAAAACAGTTCTTCCAAGAAAGACTGTACATTTAAATTTAGGTTGTTATAGACAAAGCATTATATGAAGAAATCCTACCTTATTTTCAAATTCTCATAGGCAAATACAATGGTGTTGTGATTTGGATATGAGGTGTCACTCTGGAACCTCCTGTTAATGCAGGGTTATTCAAAGGTGAAATGATTCAATTATGAGATCTGAAACCTATTCAGTCCATTGTAGTTTTATGGACTAATTGTTGGAGTAGTGGAGTGGCTGGAGGAGGTGGAAAATTGGAGGTGTGCCTTGAAAGGGTTTATCTTCCCTGCAGTCCCCCACCTCCCCTCTCTCTCTTTCTCTCTCTCCCCCTTCTTTCTCTCTCTCTCTCTATTTCTCACTCTATCTCTATCTCTCTGCTTCCTGGCTGTCATAATCTGCATAGATTTCCTCAACCATGACCTTCTACCATGAGGCTCTGCTTCCCTTTGGGCCCAGAGTGATGGAACAAGACAACCACAGACTGAACCTCTGAAACTATCAGCCCAGATAAACTTTTCCTCTAATTGTTCTTGTCAGGTATTTTGGTCATAGCAATGTAAAACTGACTAACACACAAGGTTTTTAAATCTAACCTCTAAACTTCTAGGTCTGATGTGGCTTCAGAGGAATATGGCTAAATTGCATGTTGCAATGATTAACTACGTGAGGAGAAAGTTCAGAGCACACTCAAATACCAGGGAAGGTGGGAAGTGTAGGTTTGATCGACCATCTAGGCCTTGGACTCCTTCAGATTATAAAAACTTTTAGGAGTAATCTAAAATTGATTTAATTTTTTGAATTGAATTAAAAATAAGAAAGATACTAGAAGTATACAAAAGGGGAAAATTCACAGTCATTTCTATCACTGTGTCAAATGCACAGGACTCAAATGAAAGCAAATGAAGGGGTTATTAATAATTTAGGTAAAACTATGAAAAAAGAAGTTGTTCGCTAGAATTAGAGGTTGTCAGAGACTCAGAATCAGACACAGTATTGAGAAATAATAATAATAATAGGCTTTTATATTCTCTCATTTCAAGTTGTTGACATGGGAAAGTTGAAGGTGGGCTAACTGAAAGTGAAACATTTTAATGACTGATTTGAGCTTTTATTCTCCATTTGCTTCTGAGTTGGAAATTGGGGCCAAAGAAACTAGGTCAATTGTACAGAGGTTGTGGGTCAGAGTTCTAGTGTCAAAGAAGACCTGTTTTTTACTTTTATATATTTAACCTCTAAACAGGTTAATTCTGTATTGTTTTAATTATCAATCAAGAAGCTATAAACATTTCTTAATTTCAACATTTATACAATATTAATCTAAATATATTATGAAGCATAGTTTAATTAAGAATGTTTCTTCTTTAAGAGCATTGAATCATTGCTAAACTGGACATTTAGGGCTGGCAGGGAAGCATTTTTAAA
Source organism: Urocitellus parryii (assembly GCF_045843805.1). Classification (NCBI taxonomy): domain Eukaryota; kingdom Metazoa; phylum Chordata; class Mammalia; order Rodentia; family Sciuridae; genus Urocitellus; species Urocitellus parryii. The sequence continues at coordinate 20,926,915 of NC_135544.1, forward strand.
GTTATCTCACGTTCAAAATAGAAGGAGTAAATTATCTTTGATCTTTCCAATAAAACAAAACAAGAAACAAGTAACTTAGCACCCGAAATCTGAGTTCAAATTCTTGTGCCATTACTCACTAATAGTGTGTCTTTGAACAAGTTAATTTAATCTGTAAATGGGAATTATAATAATAACAGTTTAACTGGGATTTTAGGAGAAATGACTTCACATGAATAATTTCATTAGCTATAATTATGATTTAAATAATCAGTTATATAATTATTATTTAGTTTATTTCCTTATTACCTATGATAATGAAGTAATTCCCTCATTATAGTTGCCCACCAGAAGAGAGACTGCACTGAATACTTCTTGCATAAAATCCTGTGGCCTCACCTTCTATGATATTATGATTCTGACCATCTATGCTACTATATGTATAAATATAGATGGAATAACCAAAGTTATCATTTAAAAAGTTAAAATCAGCCAGGTGCGGTTGTGCACACCTATAACCCCAGTGGTCTGACAGGTGAGACAGGAGGATTTCAAGTTTGAGACCAGCCTGAGGGACTTAATGAGGTTTAAACAACTTAGTGAGATCCTGTCTCAAAATATAAAAAAGGGCTGGGAATATAGCTAAGTGGTAAAGTGTCCCTAGGTTCAATTCCTGATATATATATATATATATATATATATATATATATATATATATATATATATATATTTCAATTCCTGGTTTAAAAAAAAATTATATATACTTTCAGGAAAACTAAAACAATTTGTCAGTATTCAGTGCTGTTTTGAATAGGTGCATTTATTTTAACAGGCATTATCTCAGACTGTGTTCTCTAATTGTAGTTGTGCATGTATATTCTTCAAATATTCTGTTAGGCAAAAAATAGTTAAATACATTTGAATCAGATCTGAGGAATTGTTTTTGCATTGATTATTTTCCATGGTATATATCAACATGACAATTTTCACATATTCATTGCTGATTCTATGAAAAATTTCAAATGATACATTTCTATTATGTTATTAACCAAATCATCTATATCCTTCAGCAATAAGTATTTTACAAATCTCATTCTTCATTCTTTATGTGTAGCATTCTTATAAGCAAGCTAAAAAATATCATCAAGCATATAACTTTCAAAAGAGGATTATTATAAATAGGATTACATATTTATTTAGCTTAATTACTGAGATGGAAATAATATATTCTAAGTAGGATAACCTAAATAATTTCCCAGAATACTTCTGTACAAAGTATAATTTATCTTATATTGAAAATACTGTGAAGAAACATCAATTAATAAATGAAGTTGTAAATTGAATTCATAAAGGAAAAGATACTTCTTATTTGATTTTTTAAATACTTTATATTTTCAAGTTTAATTAAAGGAACACTAAGAAATAAGTTAGTGTCCTTTATGTTTCAAATGACATTAATCATTATGCAAAACTGTATCTTTTCCACTAAGTTTGCAAGTTATTTCAAAAAGATAGTTTATCAATGTTTCATGTAATAAATCAATGCAATCTCTAGTTTAGAAATTCTGATTATATTTCATAAAGTAAAATATATGAGGCATATGTATTTTAATTTCATAAATTCTCAAGTTATTAATATTTAATGACAAAGAAATTCTGGATATAATATTGTTTCAATTGATTTTAGGTGAATTTCCTACACTGTATCAATGGATTTTTTTTGCCACAGTTTATGTATTCATTAAATTAAAAATTTAAGAATGTTATAAAATGAAGGTGCTTTTAAAAGTATGACTAGAGTCACTAGAGCCCAGCGCAGTGACACATGCTTGTATACCAGTGACTCCATAGGTTCGGCAGGAGGATCACAAGTTCAAAATCAACTTCAGCTGTTTAGCAAGACCCTAAGTAACTTAGTGAGACCCTGCCTCAAAAAAAAAAAAAAAAAATTAAAAGGGCTGGGGATGTGGCACAGTGGTAAAGTGTCCCTGGGTTCAATCCCTAGTACCAAATAAAGAAAAAAGAAAAGAAAAAAAAATATTTAAAACCAGAGGCTCCAGAAAATAAACTTCTGAAAATACTAACCATAAATTGAAGATAACCTTAGATATATTCTATCCAAGCTCAGCGAATTTAAGGGGAAATTTTTACCTTGAACACTTTACCTGACTCAATTTTATAAACACACTTAGCTTTACCTATGGGTTAATTTCTATTTAGATTCTAGTCTACATAGAAAAAGCATAAAAAAGCAACTCATGCCAGTTGAACACATGGTGTTTAGAGTACAGACATCATAAACTCATCTTTCCCCTCATCCTTCCCACACACATACACTGACCAATTAGTTCCTGTTTTGTTAGAAGATCAAAAAAGAAGGAAAGGTTAAGAGAAGACCTAGTTGCTAACACCATTGATAACCTAGTTGCTAACACCATTGATTCCTGATTGGTGTTTCATAATTTAGATTCCGGTCACTATTTCCCTGGTATAATTTACTATTAGGTATCCCACTGAATTATCTGAGAATGTTTTTTATATAAATAATTAGAAACACGAAGATTTATGCTATTTAGGTAATACAGCTGACTCTATAAATAAAGAGTGTCTGTTGCTTTTGGTAGAAAGGTTTTTTTTGTTTTTGTTTTTTGGTTTTTTTTTTGTTTTTTTTTATAACAGGGATTAAACCCAGGGGTACTTTATCACTGAGCCAGATAGCCACATCCTCAGCCTTTTTTTTAAATTTTGAGATAGGGTTGCATCAGCTTCCCGGGTTGCTGGGATTACAGGCATGAACTACTGTACCCAGCTGGGGAAAGCTGTTTTGCTGAGAGTTTGTTGTTTTTCCATAGGATAAGAAAAAAACATAGCATGCATTGATGCATTGTGCATTTGGACACTGGCTACAGAGATAAAACAAAAAGGAGATCTAATCTGTGTCAAAATTAATTTTTTATTAGTCATACAGTTTGCAAAATTTGGGTCATATAACTTATCATTTTTCAAAGGTGACCTTTATGTGTATAGATTTATAATAGAAAAACTTGAATTTAAGTGAAATAGAAGAAATTTGGGTACAACATTAAGTATGGGGAATTACTGCAAATATGTCTAACTTCTACATAATCATTTATACCAATACCATACCATACCTGAAAGGAGACTGGCCCCGGATTGACCACAGAAGCACACCAAGGCCAAAGGTCAAAGCAGATTTATTGTCAGAAGCCTTACAGACTATCTTGCACAGACAAGGAGAGAACAGCAACATCCTCTCAAAGAGTTACTTTTTACAGGCAAAATTATGGCCATGGGTTAGGGGCGGGGTTAGCACTTTCAATTGGCATAGCAACCAACACCTAATTTCTTGGAAGGCAAGTTTCTATTTCTCAAGGATAGAGATGGGCAACATTTTATTCCTCAAGGACATGCATAAGAATTCTTATTCTTAAGAATAAGGACTGGATTCATAAAGTGGGGGTGGGGGAAAGGAAGATGGCTATAGTTATGCCAGCAATACCATATCAGCACTTACACTGTCAACAACTCACTAGAAAATACTCTTTAACTCAGAGAGAGAGAGAAAAAAAAAAACAGTCATTTTTATTCTACATTGACTCCAGGAGATTATGGCGAATGTAGTCCTGATCAATGACCTGTCCTGGAGAGAAAGAAGTAACACTGGGTGGAAGGAGGCACTGAGTTTCCTTGTAATTGCCACAAAGTCCTCAACTTTTCCCCAGGCACCATGGAGCTGGAATACTGCAGAGGAGGCTCTTCTGGAGGCAAACAGGTTCAGGACATGGTACCCCCATATGTACCTCTTTGAATATACAGGGTGACCATCTTCTGCTTAGGATAGTTTCTGAAGAGAGACTCAGCTAAGAATCATCAGCCACTAATGTTAATGGTATGGAAATAATACAAGGTATAATACAGACATTGGTATTGAATCAACTTACGCAACATTCATAACCCTGGGATAACTCATTACTCATAATTAAGAATAAATAAAGGGAACACATTTATTCTTTAGACGTGATTGAACAACACAGTGTATATGGGATATTTCAAAAGAGGAGGTAAGAGCTCTCTGAAATGTCAGAATTTGGTTTGGTTTGATTTTTTTTTTAATATTGGTTAAATCTTAAAGTTATCATCATCTCTTGTCTACCTTCAATCTTGGCATTTCTCTATTCGAAGGCCCTTAAAAAGTATAGGCCATATGAGTATAAAATTATTCAAGAACAAGTGGAACCAACATAACAAATATTTTTATGAGGTGGTACTGCAAATTGAACTCTGGGGTACTTTTCCACTGAACTCCATCCCCAACCTTTCTTATTTTTAAAAAATTGGGAGAAGTTCATGTTCAGTTGCTAAGAGTCTTGATAAGTTGCTGAGGCTGGGATCAAACTTGTGATCCTCCTGCTCAACTCCCTGAGTTGCTAGGATTGAAGGAGTGTTCTACCACCCTGAGTAACATAGGACATCTAATAGGCCCTGAAGTAAATGATTCCCTGAAAGAGTTTCTGTCCACAATTTTAAGGAAAGAAACTACAGTGATTGATATTTAGAAGGTGAGCTTTCCAAATAAAAATCATAATTCAATAAATAATCTTTTATCTTTCACTAATTTTACTTAAGACAAATTTGTTTTTTCTTAAGCATTATCATCTGTTATTTTATCCTTGTCACTTTAAAATTGATCTTTAGAAAGAAATAAATCTATAGTCAACCCTTGATATGTGTAAGGAAGTGATTCCAAAATCATCCTGCAATGTCACCCTCATTGGATACCAAAATCTGGGGATGTCTGTGTCTATCATATAAAATGTTATAGTATTTGTATATAACCTATGCACATTCTCCCCTATATTTTATATCACCTGTATATAGCTTATAATACCTAATACAATGTAAGTATTTCTATGTAAATAGTATTATACTATATCCTTTAGGAATAATGATAGGAAAAATAATCTGTACATATTTAGGATAAATACATTTTTTTCTTCCAAATATTTTCAGTCTGTGGTTGGCTGACTCCTCGGATGTGCAGCAGTTAACTCTATTTCCTTTTGTCAATACACCCAGGGAGACAGGTCTTCATGCAAAACATGGATGGAATTCCAAATGGGAATCTTGTTCAGTGAAGTACATCAGAAAAGGAAATGAAAGGAGGTAGTTCATTAAGTGGTTATGATAGAAGTCCATGAGTCTTTTTATTAAGAGATTTATGTTTATTTTGTATTTAAGCATAAGTAAAAGATATCCACAATAAAATGATTAAGTCAAGTTGCATGAATGGAGCTATCAATAGAGTAAGCAATATCCGTTTGCAAAATAAGCATATGTTATTGTAGGCATGGGAATGAAACCAGATTAATCAGAGGGAGCATCGTGTCCTTTCTTCCTCTAAGTACCAAAGGAAATATCACTAGGAAAGCCAGTTGGATGAGTTGCTTCTAGTCCAAAGTGGGGCAGAGGGGCATATTTTCGAGTTCTTCAGATTAGCCTGTTTCCTAGAACTAAATTCAATTTAAGGTAAGAATCATTGAAGAGGAAGAAAATTAAAATATTTCTTAATCAACTATCCAATAGATCATTAAAGACTAAATTTCCATATAGGTTTTTCCATATGAGTAATATTTTCCCCACATGCTTGGTATTTTTAGCAGATGCACATCAGAGGAAAAAAAGTGTTACTGATCTTGGATCAGGTGTATCTTTTATAAAATATGCACTGACCGCATCTTGGTATGTTTGAGAGTCTCCTTTCCTCTTATGGATCAGTTTTGTTAGTTTTGAAAACTTCTTGCTAATTTTTTTAAGTAAAACCAAACTGATAGCAAAGGAATACACTTTTTCAATTGGCATAGTATCACTTTTAAGAATTCATTATTAATTCATACAGTCTTTAAAACATTTAAGTTTTCACTGATAGGCATTTTTTAAAACTGTAATTATAGGAAAGAAAACAACCAAGGTCATTTTGTATTGAAATAATAAAGTATAATTCAGATAGATTTCCAAAGATGATAGTTTTATTTTTTATTTTTAAAAGTAAAATTTTAACCTATATAAAATACATGTTTTGAATAAAGATTACTAAATAAACTTGAGAATAAAAGTTTAAAAATTTGACTCTTATGAGCATATTGAGGTAAGTATTACATAGTAATGTTTTGCTTATAAATTATTTTAAATTACATTTTTCCTATATAATTCCTTTTAGAGACTTGGGCAGTACTGCATGTGCTATATAAATCTCTTTTTTATTTTAAGCTGTGGCATAAACTTATTCAAAATCATTAGTATTTTTGGAAATTATTTTTTAATGATTAATATTATGATTATAACTTTATTTTTATGGCTTTAATTCCTCTCTTTTTTTATATCTTTACATTGCTTTTGTAAACATAAATTATTCTTATTCAGACACAAATGTTTTGTCTTTATTTCTGGTGATTGTCTTAGGGTACATAAATGATGTTGAAATTATTCTTTAAAAACCTGTCATTCAATCTAAAATATAGTATTGATTTCAAGTTACTTTTCAAAAAGGAAAAAAATGTATTTTTATTGCCAAGTGTGACTATACAGTCATTATGTTTGCCATTATTTTTAATAAAAGTTTAGAGTAGTTATCTTTAGGTGGTATGCACCAGGTGATTATGAAATAATCATATTATATATTTTTATCTAAATACATACATATATCGACATGTACATTTATACAGACATACACAAATGTTTAAGGTGATATTTGAAGAATACCTTACTCTATGGTTAAAACTATTATTAAAGAAAAAAGGAGAAATATTTGATAATTTGTTAAGTTTGAAAATAGTTTTTAAAAACTGATAACAAAAAGTTCTGGAGAAAACAGAATAATAGGAGCTGTCATTCATTGCTGTGGAAATGTAAAATAATAAAGCCAATTTAGAAGATAGTTTGGCAGTTTCTGACAAAATTAAATATATCCTAACCATACAATCTAGAAATTATGTTTCTTGGTATTTACACAAATGAGTTTAAAAGTCATTTCCACACATGCAAAAATCTATACATAGATGATTATACTTGCTTTATTTATAACTATGAAAATTTTGAAGCAACCAACATGTTCTTTATCAGGTAAATGGATAAATAAGCTATAGTATATACAGACAATAGACTATTATTCAGTGCTAAAAGTAAATGAAATATCAAGCTGGGTACAATGGCACATGCCTGTAATCTCAGCAGCTCAGGAGTCTGAGGCAGGAGGATCTCGAGTGCAAAGCCAGCATCAGCAAAAGCGAGGTGCTAAGTAACTCAGTGAGACTTCTATCTAAATAAAATACAAAATAAGGCTGGGGATGTGGCTCAATTTTCGAGTGCCCCTGAGTTCAATCCCTGGCAATCCATTCCCCCCACCACCAAAAAAAAAGAAAGAAAAGAAATGAATTACCAAGCTATTGAAAAGATATGCAGAGGTTCAAGTGCATATTTCTAAGTGAAAGAAGAAGGCTACATATTATGATTCCAACTATATTACATTCAGGAAGAAAAGATAGAAAAGAACCAGTGGTTGCCAGGGGATAAAGGGACAGAAAAATACATAGGCAGAGCCCAGAGGATTTATAGTGAAACACTTCTGTATGATATAATAATGAGTGCATGACATTATACATTTATCAAAACTCGCAGAATGTACAAGACCAAGAGTGAATCCTAATGTAAGAGGTGTACCTCAGACAATAACAATGTGTCAATGATCATCAATTATAATAACTGTTTCACTCTGGTATGGAATGTTGATCTTGAACCAAAACTCAGTGTTGCAATAAAAGAAAATTTGCTCTAGAATAAATTCTATTTAAACTATTTTTTTAAAATAGTATTTAACTTCTATGTTAATATTCATTCTTAAGGATACTAGTGATACTATTTATCCATGAGTCTTCACTATACTTGTGACTGTTCTTTGGCTAACAGAATGCCTATAACTTATGGCAGACCATTTTTAAGCCTGGGCCTCTAGATTTGCTATTTAGATAGTAAATTTCTGTACTTTTCCTTGAAACTTTTAACCTGATTAAGAATGACTAGCATACTGGAAGATGAAAACCAAATGATCCAGGTAATCCTGCCATCTGTCAAAAGATGACCAAATATTTGAATAAGGCCATTCTCAGCCAGCCAACCCCAAGGTAACTACAAAGCTGTTCGTGAGGACACTGCCAACATCAGCTGTGTCTGGAGGAGCTGCTCAGTCAGATTTTCTGAGTTAAATGAAGTTTCATTTAACTACTGGGATCTGTGATTTTAACATATCCTGATGGCAACAGGTAATTGGTTCACTGTACCTACTTTAAGTGCGTGTTTTAATCAGAAGATTAAAACATTGCTCAAATAAAAAATTACTTTTGATTTTTACAAAGGAGAACAAAAGTTAAAAAAAATACTGCGATTCTATTATCAATGTTATTAATTAATGTTATTAATAATAATTAGTTTTCATTTGAAAAAACCTGTATTTGAAATTTCAAATTTTCATTTGAAGAAAAGTATTAGTAGAAAAGGAATTATGATGAACAGAAATGTTAGTAATTCAATATCTCTTAGCTTTGCCTCATTTAAAAATTAAGTAGAAAAATATTTTTCATGTCCCTATAAAAAGGCAGGCATACTTATGTAAGAATTGATCAAATTGTTGTAAAATAGTAAAATACTTCCTAAGTAGAAAAGAAAGTTATCTTTTGACTAGACTGGCTTATGGAAAATATCAACATGAAAATGATTTCTAAGGAGTTAGAATAAATTGAGTCTACAGTGCTAGACAAAGATCCAAATATTCAACTTTTGCTTATTAGCTATATGAAAAATGAGAGATACTGATATATGTCTTACAGGAATATTATATTAGTTAGAAGAAAATGTATGAAGCACACTATTTAATGAATACTCATTCCTTTTCCCCTTTACTAACACTAGTTTTCTATTTTTTCAAGTACATAAATATTCACATACTTTACTAAATGTATAAAATATATTTGAGTGTTATGTTGGGTATTTTGCTTGTTCTCTGCTCCTCATTATCTGCTTGATAGCCAACTTCTTAGAGAAATATAAAGCATCAATATTCCTTTTATCTCAGCAATCCTGGATAAAACATGTATGAAAAAAAAAATCAGCTGAAAATGGAATTTCATTTATAAACTGAAATTGTCTATATGCTGGAATAAAGTGCATATTATAATGTAAATAGATAAATTTTTGATGTTTATGCAACTTAATTGCTTTTTAAAATCATGTTAGTTAGGATGTTCATGCACATTAAAAATAAATGCCTCTATCAATATGCATACACTCATGCATGTTTATGTAGGTCTCATATAAATTTATATTTCATACTTCTTTTCATTGAATAAAACTAGTTTATGTGAAGATTTTTAACACATGTCCTTTGGTTTTGCAGTTTAGTTTAAGTCAAGAAAAAATAAAGAGAATATCAGAGCTAACAGGGGACATTTCAGAATTCTCTAACCCCAGAAAAATACCAAATTTTGGAATAGCAAAAACATGTGAATTACAAGAAAACAGATATACACTTCTTAAATGATATTATTGAGTTCCAGAATTTTAAAAACGTGTGGAATAGCAGTTGAACACTTGGCAGTGTGTCATGGCCCACCACCAGTGTTTGTGGGAATGGTGTGGACGCCTCCCTTGAAGCATCAGTCACCAGATGATGAAATAGCCTTTAGCCCAGAGTAATTATCTTCAAGGGAGTTTTAATGGTGATTTCCCAGAAATACCTCAAAATACTGGCACTGACAGAAAATCCCCAAGTTAATCTGCTTATAATTAATATTCCTCTTTATTTGGTCTGAGGTTGAGTTCAGACTTTAAAAAGTCTGTGATGCCACTATTACTCAAAAAATACATTCTTTAGAATTCTTACCCAATATCATTTTAATTAAAATAATATTCTCTTAACTTTGAGATAATAAATATTTCAATTACTCTTTTGCAAGGCAAATGCTTTTCTTTGTTTATGACACAGCAAAAAACATGAATCCTTGTTAAGATAATCATTCTTCCTTCATTTCAAAACTTAAAATCCCCTCCAAAAAAATCCTGCTCAAATTGTCAAGTCATTTAAGATGCACTTTGTGTTATTATTTATGGGAATAAGTACACAGATGGCAAGATGGAGATACACATATATTTCATTACATTCAGTACAATTTAACCTAATCAGTGTTCTGTCTCTGAGTCATCCACATAGGCAAGTGGTTTTAACTTTCTGGAATTCCATCTCCTGTTAGGTAAAAAGAAGGCACTGAATTATTCCTTTCCACTTCAAGTGTAATATACAGTACATTAAACATAAGAACTAAAAAGTCTATCATCTCTATAGTTTTTTTTTATTATTCAATAACTAAATACTTAATCCTTAGTTTTCTCCTGCAATGTATCTGATATCCTAATGAATTTCATTTTTTAAATAGTATGTATAGTTCATAATTTTTCTTACACCACAATTTTTGCAGTTTAAATAAAAAGGAACTACAACCTGGTAAGATAGTTGCTAAAAATGATTAAATTGTTCTTTATAGTCAAGGAAAGAAAAATGTACAGCTGGGCTAAAACTAAGCATGAAAAATTTCATCTGAGAGAGACAATTTGTCAGAAAATTATGAGGAGGTGCAAACAGAGAGTTGTAATGGAACCAGTCTTGCAACATTAACTATATCATTCACTATCATGAACTCTGTAATAAATCCACACACACACACACACACACACACACACACACAGCACCCTGAAGGGTGGTGCAGTTGCCCCCTGTACACACTCACAGGCAGAGCCATGGTATCTTTCCAGAAGGTGGCACCCCACTTGCCTCCAGAGGAAGTGCCATGGTGCACCTACGGAGAAATGAACTGGGAAAATGAAAATGGCAGCCCAGAAAGGTGGAGAAAAATTATGATCCTATAAATTACATTCAGAGTGGTTTCTTATCATGCACAATGAATTACTCCTCCTCAAAATATACACTAAACTGTGCAAAGTCTAAACTACAATCACAGGGATAAAATAGGCTTTCTATTGATAATTACCATTGCCTTATCCAGAAATTAAACTTAATGTTGTCCTGGACACTCAGAAGTGTAGTTAAGCTTGGAACTACAAAGTAGTTTTCACTATTCTAATTACTCAATGACTATACACCCTCCATTAAATTAACATTTGTTGAGAGCATTGAGGTGTCTTTTGCCCAAGGAGATCAAAATATAATTAAAAAGAGGTACATTGCATTTACACATTTAATGGTGTTGTAAGAATGCACTGAGGTATACAGGCAAGTAAACCATTTAATGAAGAATATTGAAATGATTTAATTTTAATTTAATTTTAATAACATTAATAAAATTAAAGATGTTGAAAAGAGCATAAACTTTGAGGTTGTAGCCCATGCTTCCAGCCTTGATCATCAGTGTGACCTCGGGAAGTTTAATTTCACTAAGCTTCTGAGTCTTCATGTGCCAAGAGGGATTCAATATTTACTTTGCATGGTTGTGTGAAATTCAATACTGTATGGTCTATAAAACATATAATCTTGCCAAACAAACTACATGTTTCTGGCATCTTAAACTTTGCTCTTACATTTAAAGGTTTGTAATTCATGTTGATTTTAAAAAGTGATTCATAGTACAACATCTCAGTCAGTAACAATTTGAAAATTGGGTCATTAAAAAGAACTCAGAAGAGTTAGGATCAAGGACAAAAATTCTACTCTATGGTTCAGACAATTTTTAAATACTGCATTTTTTTATGATGGTTCAAAAAAAAATTTAACTCTCTGATTCAGACAGGCCAGAAAGGTTGTTTCTGATAATACTGGATTTCAAAATAAAAGCTATTATCAAAATAATGATGGCATATGACAGCTGAATCACTCCTCTTAAATTTTTTTAAACTGTTTTAAATTATAATTTTCAAGCAAACTTTATTATCCTTCCACATCCCAATAAAGTAAGACTTATTCCCTGATAAAATGTATCATATAAAATAACTTCAACTATTCATAGCTCATAATACATAGAAATAATATTTATCATTATACTGAGCTGGTAAATTTAAGTGCATACTTAAGCAAGTGCATATGCGAATCTATTTTAGGAGATATTTTTTTCCCAAGGTTCACTCACCTAATATTTCTAATAGCCCCATGAGGTCAACACTATTATCACCATTTCACAGATGTAGAAATTGGAGCTTGAGAGGTTAAATAACTTGCACAAGGTCACTCTGCTAAGCAGCCAGTTATAGAGCAAGAATGTGAATCAGGCATCTGGTACAAAACTAATTTTCTTAATATTGAAGCATAACATCAGCATTAACAAAATAAACTCCTTCATTTATTTACCAATTTATGTACTAATAAACATTTGCTGAGAATCATTTTTGTGTTGGGATTGTTTTATTCTCAAATTCAATAGGAATAACCAGGTTAACTCACATGGTAGATGAAGTATCTGTGAAGATGGAACAGTAGAAAATGAGAAAGAATAATAATAATAGCAGACTTTTAGATACCTGTTGATATATGTCAGGCATTTTTGAAGCACTATTATTCTTGCCATTCTTGTCTTTTCTACAACAACCTAATTCAATAAGCAATAATATTACTTTCATTCAGCAAAGGATGGAATTGGCCATAATTTAAATAACGTATCCTAAGTAACATAGCTAATGAATGCAATAGAATTTGTTTAAAAGGATCTGGCTCCAGAGTTCATGCTTTCAGCCATTGCTTAGTCATTACTTAGAAATAAAAGAAATCTAAGGAAATGTTGCTACTGATCAGCAATTTTGTATAGGATAAGATTCCACTGGCAGGTAATAGAGATCCAAGTTTGTTTTCCTGGTTATGTACCATTAGTGAATATAAAAATGAAGTTCTGGGGGCTGGGATCATGGCTCAGTGGTAGAGCACTTGCCTCACATGTGTGAGGCACTGGGTTCAATTCTCAGCATCACATATAAATAAATTAATAAAATAAAGGTCCATCAACAACTAAAAAAAAAAAATCTTAAAAAAAAAATAAAGTTGTGGTGGTTGGTGGTAATCAACCAGTAACTGTCAACCTATGGTGCCACTGAATTATCAATGTACCTTGCCTCAAGGAAGACGAAGTAGGATAGTGTAAAACTGAAATAATATCCAAGTGTTTTTGTGCAGTGTAAAATGTAAAAACTTGGTGCTTGAGTGTAGTTATTACTGATGGAGTCAACTGAATCTAGTAATTGGAGCTTCAAGGAACTGAAAAAGTATCTTACCATAGTGCTTTGGAATTCTGGGAAGAAAGTGGACTATTTTGCCTCTGTATCAGGAGAAGCTATTCAGACTGGCTGAAAGATGTGAAAGGAATTGAATAATACCCATTTATTAATGTGAGAAAAGGAGATTTCATTTAAAAATGGGAACTAAGTAGTTTTAACTGAGAGAACAATAAGAAAAATTCAAATATTAAATGTGAGGATCTCTACTGAAAGTGAATCTGGACTTTCGTATATTATAAGTACTCGAGAAAAATAATATTGTGCCTACTATGTAACCAGCTATGATGCCAAGATAAAAAAAATATTAAGAATATATTCTGTTCCTTAAGGAACTTCCACATTAATGGGAGAGGGAAGGTTGGTAGAGACAAGATACATATTTAGATAAGCAATTATTATATAGCTAATATTATATAGTACATCATGTTACAGTAACAGGATGGATGAATAAGGACATAACATAAGGAAATATAAAATAAACCTGTCTGAAAGGGACACAAAACCAAAAAAAAAATAAGTAGGGTTTTCACAAGATAAACAGGTCATTGGATTTGTGATTTAAGAGGAAGTAAATTAGTTTAGCTTAGTTTGCAATCGTCTGTTAAGAGTTATGTTGTAATGTAAAAATCTAGGCCTTCAGAATCTAAAGAATCTTACACTCGCACGATCCACTGTTATCAATATAACTACATTATCAATATTGGTATATAAAAATATTCATAGCATTATTGTGACAGAAAATTAAACAAAAAAATACATTGGACAAAATTATTAGGAGGATGGATAAAGAAATGAAATGTTTATTCCATGAAATTTACAATAGCAAATAAATTGCAGTAACACATAGGATAATCCTCACAAACATATTGTTGCACTAAAAGCAATATAGTGTTTGAAGTTTCTACACACATATTTACAAATATGAAACTAAAGAAAAACTGAGAAAATATTCAGCATTGTGGTTATCTCTATGTGTTAAATCAGATTGTCATTCTTGTAACCAAAATACCTAACAAGAACCACTTAGAGGAAGAAAAGCTTATTTTGGATCACAGTTTTAGACACTCAGTCCATGGTTGACTAACTGCATTGCTCTGGGTCGAAAGTGAGGATAGGAAAGGCAGCAGAATACAACGGACACTAGTATGGCAATATGTAAATCAGTGGATGTGTAACCGATGTGATTCTGCAATCTGTATATGGGGTAAAAATAGGAGTTCATAACCCACTTGAATCAAAGTATGAAATATGATATGTCAAGAACTATGTAATGTTTTGAACAACCAAAAATAAAAAAATAAAATAAAAATAAATGTTAAAATTTTAAAAAAAAGAAAGTGAGGAAGAAGATCATGGCAGAAAAATATGGCAAAGGAAAGATGTTCAGCTTATGGTAGCCAAGAAGCAGAGTGAGACTGTGGGAAGCAGGAACAAAATAAATTTTCCAAGGGCATGCATGACCCAGTGACTTCCTCCAGTCATGACTCTCTGTCAATGGTTACCATCTAATAATCCCTTCAAATTATTAACCCACCAAATGGATTAACTCACTTATTAGCTTACTGTTCTCATAGTCTTTTCACCTCTGAACATCCCTGCATTATTTATCAAATGATCTTATTGGAGGAAATCTCACATCCAAACCACAACAGTCAGGAGATATTTCCTTTTAAATGATGGTGATTCAGGTATTCCTTTTATTGTTCTTTTTAGTAGTATTTTTACCTTTAGTATATAATCTAGTATGTATAATCCTTTATAGGATATAATATTTCATAATAATTTCAACTGCTAATAATGGTAGTTTTTATACAACTCATGCATACTTAGGATTTGCCCTGCCTCCCTTAAATGTGTAATGTCTATCTTGTTATTGTTGTTCCTTCTAATTTCGTGGAAACATGCCTGAACTTTGTAAAAGCTTTATATGCTAAGCCCAAGGCCAATGTCATTCTAAATGGAGAAAAGCTGAAAGCATTCCCCCTGAAAACTGAAACAAGACAGGGATGCCCTCTTTCATCACTTCTATTCAAAATAGTCCTTGAAACTCTAGCCAAAGCAAAAAAGAAATTAAAGGAATACAAGTAGAAAAAGAAGAGTTCAAACTATCCCTATTTGCTGACGACATGACCTCTTTTAGTCAGCTCTTTTGCCATTGTGACTAAAAGACCCCACCAACAAAATTATAATGAAGTTTAAGAGCTCACAGTTTCAGAGGTCTCAATTCATAAACAGCCAGCTCCATTCCTCAGGGCTCCAGGTGAGGAAGGAACAACATGGCGGAAGAGTGTGGCAAAGAGAAGCATTGACATGATGATCAGAGGGAGAGACTCTATGGGGCCAGTTACAAATATATATCTCTCATTCCATGCCTCCAATGAAACACTTCCTCCAGCCCCACCCCACCTGACTCCAGTTACCGCACAGTTAATCCCATCAGGGATCAATTCACTGATTAGGTTAAGGCCATAACCAAATCATTTTTTCTCCAAACCTTCTTGCATTGTCTCACATAGGAGCTCTTGGGGGACACCATATCTAAACCAGAACTTGATCCTATAGTTAGAAGACACTCACACAAAAAAATCCACTAAAATGTGTAAGATCTGAAGTACAGAATCTGCCGAGAATCATTCAATTTGTTATTGTAGACACAAAACTATTTTCTCAAAGTGGAAGTTAGTAAATATTTCTATGTATAGCAGGGAAGCTTGTCTCTTGTGTTTTGAGGGCTTAAACAGCAACAGGGAGACCTAGAAATACTGGTGCCTCTTGCATCAATTCTTCCCAGCTCCAGCCAGCCCTTTGTAAGTGCATAAATCATAGTGAAATGAAAAATTACCTGGTTTCCAATGCAAGTAATGTCAAGGATGGCTATTTATCCCATAAATAGTTATGAAAGGCTGATTATCTAATGGAAACTATCCTTGGGAACACAAAAGTTGAAAAATTGTCAAGAATCCTGGCTTATAGAGAGCTTGTTCTCTATCTGGGGAAGGGAAAACAGATAATAAACAAGATCATATAGAAAGAATATGATAAAGAGGCTAAAAAAGAAAAGAGTAATTGAAAAATAGTGAAACCAAGAAGGTGAGGTAATGCATGCCTATAATATCAGCAGCTCAGGAGGCTGGGGCAGGAGGATCACAAGTTCAAAACCTACCTCAGCAACTGAGCAAGGTCTGACTCAAAATAAAAAAATAAAAAAGGTTAGGGACCTGACTTAGTGGTTAAGTACCCCTGGATTCAATATACCTGGTACAAAAAAAAAAAAAAAAAACTAAACAAAACAAAAACAATGAAATCTGTGTTATTTCAAATGTGAGTTTCACATATGTCTATCTATCTCTGAAGATTCTAATAGGAAGTAAAATGCATTTGGGATAAGAACAGAGTCTTAATAAATTAAAGAACCGGCTAGGTATATGAAGATGCTGTTTTGGTTTGGATTTGAGGTGTCCTCCAAGAGCTCCTGTATTAGGCAATACAAGAATTTTTTGAGCTGAAATGAATGGATTATGAGAGTCTTGACCTAATCAGTGGATTAATCCACTGATATCAATTAACTGGATGGTAACTATAGGCAGATAGCATATAACTGGAGAAGGGAGGTCATTGAGGGTGTGCTGTTGAGGTATATATTTTATCCCTGGTGAATAGGCTGTCTCTCTGCTTCCTGGTGGCCATGTTCTGTCATGATATTCCACCTCACCATGGACCCAGAGCAATAGAGTCACCCGACTACAGACTAAGATCTCTTATTAAACCGTGAGCCCCAAATAAACTTTTCTTCCTCTACATCGTCCTTGTCTGGTCTTTTGGTCAAAAAACCAACTAAAACAGAAAAGTTCATTCAAAATAATAGTCCCATTTAGAGAGTGAAATTACAAAAACTATAAGTAACATTTTTTTGGAAACCTACAGTAACTAATGATGTACTTCAAATGTACTTTAACCATCTTAGGTAGATTGATAGTGGCTCTGAATAATATTACTGGATTAATGATGAAGATGACAAAATTGGTGTCAAGAGTAACAGGAGAATATGGTACTTCATTTAACAATTATCAGAAAGAGCACAAAACTTAACATTCTGAAAGGAATAATATTTCATATTTTTCAAGAATTTAACATTTTAGCTTTAAGACAGAAAGAAAAACAACTAAGGATGGTAATATTTGTAGCCTAAATTTCAGAAAGTTACACTAAAAGGAAACAAAATATGATAGAAAAAGTAGAAGTTACTTTGATCTACAGCTATAAAAAGATGGATATTCCTGTAAACATATAATTGTAGTTATATAATACAGATAATATTTTAATTTAATAAAAACAAGTTACAAGTTTCTGGTCTAATTTCTAAGTCTTCAAGGGGTCTATTTTCATTCTTCTGCATATGGATGGGCTGTTTTCCTTGCAACATTTATTAAAAATGGCTGTCTTTTCTCCAGTGTATGTTTTTGACACAATTGTCAAAGATAAGATGACTGTATCTATATGGATTTCTCTCTGCATCTTTTATGCTACTCATTTGGTTTTCATGTCTGTTTTTATGACAATACTATGCTGTTCTTTGATGTGTGATTTGAGTTTCATTATTGTGATGCCTCCAGCATTGTTTTTATTGTTCAGTATTACTTTTACTATTCTGAGTCTTTATTCTTCCAAATGAATTTTAGGATTTTTTTTATTGTTGTTGTTCTGTGAAAAAATGTCATTGTTACTTTGATGAGGACGGTATTGAACTTGTAGACTCCTTTTGTAATATAGCCATTTTGACAACATTAATTCTACCTATCCAAGAACATGGGAAGTTTTTCCATTTTCTGAAGTTTCTTCAACTTCTTTTTTTTAATGTTTTATAATTTTCAATGTAGAAATCTTTTACCTCCTTATTTTATTGTTTTGTTTTGTTGAGGTTACTGGGAATGGAATGGCTCTCCTGGTTTCTTTCTCAGCAGACTCATTATTATGATATAGAAAAACTATTCATTTTTGTATGTTGATTGTGTATCCATTGCTGAATTTATGGCTCTAGAAGTCTTCTAATGGATTTTGGGGGAGGAGCAGGGTTTTCTATGTATAGGACAATGTTGTGAGTGAACAGAAATAATTCGACTTCTTCTTTTCCTATTTGTATTCCTTTAATTTCCTTCTTAAGCCTGATATCTCTGGCTAGTCTTTCAAGAACTACATTGAATAGGGGAAGTGAGAGTGGACATTCTTGTCTTGTTCCTGATCTTAGAGGAAATGATTTCAGTTTTCTTCTGATCTGCATGATGTTGGCTTTGAGTTTGTTACATATAGCACTTTACACTGTAAGTGCTAGAAAAAAATACAAGGTCAACACTCCAATATATTGGTGCGGACACTGGCTTATTTAATAAAACTTCTAAAGTTCAAGAAATAAAACCGAGAATCAGTAAGTGGGATGGCCTCAAATTAAAAAGCTTCTCCACAGCAAAGCAAACAGGTTTGAAGAATAACTCTACAGAATGGGAATTCTTTGCCAGCTACTCTTCCAACAGGGGATTGATATCCAAAATACACAAATAACACCAAAAATAAATTAAACAACCCAAACAATAATGGATGTAAACAAAAAAATGATGTAAACAGCCAATTCTCAAGAAAAGAAATATAAATAAATAGCCAACAAATATATGAAAAAAGGAAAAGATTCAACATTTAGAAATCAGGGAAATGCATATCAAACTATACTGAGATTTTATGCTAGGAAAATGAACACTCATGCATTACTGGTAGGAATGTAAATTAGTATGATCAATTTGGAAAGCAGAATGGAGATTACTAAAAAACTAAGAATGGAAACACTATACGACCCAGCTGTCCCATTTATTGATATTTATCGGATAGAACTAAAATATCAGGCCAGGCAAGGTGGTGCATACCTGTAATCCTAGCGGCTCAGGAGGCTGAGGCCAGAGGATCGCAAGTTCAAAGCCAGCCTCAACAAAAGCAAGAACTAAGCAATTCAGTGAGACCTTGTCTCTAAATAAAATACAAAATAGGGCTTGGGATATGGCTCAGTGGTCAAGTGTTCCTGAGTTCAATCACTGGTACCAGCAAAAAAAAAAAAAAAAAAAAAAGAAAATTAAAATCAGCATACTATAGTGATATATGCATACAAATGTTTATAGCAGTGCAATTCAGAATAGTCAAGTTAAAAGAAAAACCTAGGTGCCCATCAACATATGAATAGATAAAGAAAATATGGTGTATGTTCACAATGGAGCTTTAATCAGTCATAAAGAAGAATGACATTATTTCATTTTCTGATGAATGGACGGAGCTAGAAAGGTAGAGGAAGGAGATTGAGAGGAAGGGAGGAAGGGTAGGAAAAGAGAGGAACTATGAAATGACATCGATTAAACTATGTAATGTTCATCTATTAATATATCTCAATTAGTTACACTTTTATATACAACCATAATTCAAGAATTAGAAAAAAATAAATAAATGTAATGCCTGTAGTATAAAGGAAGAAGGAAAAATAGAGGAAAGAGAATGTACTGGGGATTGAAACTGAGAAATTTATGTTACATGCATTTATGAATATGTCAAAATAAAATTCATTATTATATATGAGTATAATGCTCTATTGGAAAAAAAAGAAAGAAAAGCAAGTAACAACTAAAGAAAATGAAATGATTTCCCTAACCCTTTCCCTAACATATTCCAATTTCTTAGTCATGCAAAGAAAATGTGATCAAGGATCCATGTGTGTATACACACATTTGTGTGTATGTGAAAACACAGTAATCTTGATAAATTTCTAATAAATGTATGTGGATATTGAAATAATGGAATTATAATGCCATGTTTGAACTTATATATGGGGAGTCTACAATAAAATATTAACATATCTAATCATTAATAAAACTATTACAGTGATTGAATGGGATGGTTTGTTTATCATGAAGAGTTTAAGAAGATACTAAGTGATCAAATAAGGGATTGTTGGAAAAATGACCCCTAGAGATACACAGATAATTGAACCAAAAATTTGCCAGTTCCTTTGCCAACCTAAATGACTCCTTCTCTTGGAATTTACTTTCAGCCACCATTCATACAAATGTTGATGGAAGCCTCTATGCATATTTTTTTCCCAATTTGTTCAATGAATTGATTATTTTAATTATTACCCACATCTTGTTTTTACTAACTTCTCAGTCACAACATTCAGGACTTTGTTCTCCAATTTGGCTTAATAAATTTCATTTATATTTTTATCCTTTCTTTTTCTAGCTAGTTAACATGTCTAATAGAATTATGTTGCAGATAGATGCCAGAAACTTTGATGAGGTAACCTTACTGTTAAAATAAATATTCAAAATCATATCTTTCTAAATTTTCAAATATAAAGCTAATATACTTAGAATGAGACTTGAAACTGGAGAATAATGTTGCCTCAGCAGAAAACCTGGATTTGATAGACCTTCAAGAGTAGATCATTAATATGAACCATTAAGTTATTGTACCAATCAAACAAAGAGAACAACAGCCAAGTAGTTGAGTTCTTCTGATCTTGGAAGAATGAAGTTTCAAAATCTTTACTCTTCAACTTCTTCCTATACTTATCAACTTTCATAACCAGGAAATTATTGTTTGTATCTATCCTAAGTCTTTCATCCTACAATATAAATTCATTTCCTTTTACTTGGTTCTCAGCAATGGAGCATCTCAATAAGCAGAATGATTTTAGTTTCTACAAATAAGAAATAGAAGTTAATAAGGTCATATCAACTATCAGATCACGCACAATATTGGTCATAATGATGGCCTCCAAGCAACATCATAAAACAGACTGGCAGCTAACCTTGCTGAGCTGAAAGTACAATATTTTGATAACAATAACATGCCCAGTTTGCTCAAATAAAAGATGTTAACAGCCACATATTTCCATGTATTGGATGGCAAGAGTTATAATGAAAGTGAAATACATTTTGTGCAGATCAATAGTAATCCCCAAACAATTTACACATTTTTCTGCTTCTTGCTAAGTATGGCAACCAGTGTTTGGTATTTTCTGTCGAGATAGATACAAACATAATGCACTAGTGAAAACATGAAATTGATTTCTTTCTTTTTTTTTCTTTTTACTGCTCTAATGTAAGAGGATTACAAATTATTTCACTTTTCAGGTGTATACAACTTAATCTGCAGTAGTTTGAGCTGCAATAATCTTTAACTACTTAAGTAATTATGAATTTCTCTGAACAGTGATGAAAAACTGCATTGGGATAGAGTGTTTTCTATCTACATACAATTATCATAATTTCATATGTCCAGTTACTTGAAGTATATAAAAAAACTTGAATAGTTGAAGCAAGAACAGTTTTCCTTTTAATTATATGAATGTAAAATCATGATTTAGAAAATAAATTACAAAGTCACAAATGTAAAATGGTGTTTTTAAAAAGGCACAAAACAAACAAAAACATATACTAAGATTCCTATGTAACAATCCCTTTTTATTGTCCCCAAGACTAGGTTAGCATTCACATCTTGACCAGCTGAGGTTCAAATTAGATAGCTCCATGGGTGACAGCAACCCTGAGGCCTATGAGGATCCTGAGGACACTGATGATGGTTTCAATTATTTCCTTCGGATGGCTGAGCTGGCCTTGGTATCAGCATGGGGCAAGGTATTGGGAGTGTGAGGCATGTGGTCATGTAATTATGAAGTTTGTGCATTTTTTAAAGTAATGTGAATACATTTGAGAAGTTTACATGGCTGTTACTTGAAAACTTCAATATTCTGGTCCCTAGATAGATTCAAGGCCTTCTAGAGTGAGAGAGATAACCCATTTTTCAAAATCTTTTGATAGATGCTTTTCTTTTTTATAGAAGAAATCAAATTATTGAAATTATTTCTCTTCTTTTTTAAAAAAAGGTTGAAATAGTTGCTTTCAGCACCTGCAAGTTTGGCTCATAATTAAGGTTGTTATGAAGGCATTTTCAGAGGTACAAACATTGCCCCAACTATGTGATAAATGACTCATTAATGCTATTAATCAGGAAAAGAAGAAGCAATGCTCAGGATGAATACAATGGGGGAAAGTTAGAAATATTTGTGCCAAAATATTCTCAACTGAGAGGGGAATCTGAGTCAAGTCTTAAACTAAGGAGTGGTTCAGATGTATTACCTGAGAATCTCATAAGGAATACTTTGCCTACTAACCCTGAACTGCATCTCTAGCCACCCAGAGACTCAACCTGCCTTGAACCATGGTCCTAAACACACATCCATCTCTTGGATATGGTTTCATGTTTTTGTTTTTGTTTTTCTAATCTAGGAAATGTATTGGCTCCTGTCTATATTTTCTTTTCCATTTTTAAGAATACTCCTTGAAATTTGTGTTGTACTGGAAAACACAGAATCAATGCTTAACTCATTTTTCTCCATTGACCATATGCTCTTGTATCATGATTGGCACAGTTATGGATTTTTCTCTCTGAAATTTTTAGGCCACCTGCCCTCTTCAGCTCTTTATATACACAGTATGTGTGGTGACTTACACTGTGGCAAATGTTGGGCTTATTTTACCTTTTGAGATTCTGGCTCATGATAGAATGAAGTATTAGAAAAGTCAGAAATAAGTTCTTGCTAAATCAATGCCCATAAAAGGTTGTTTTTTGTTTGTTTGTTTTTAAGACCCATATAGAAATGCCTATGACATTACGCATCCTGCATTAGATACCTGCTTGAAGATGCAAAACAATAATTGTGGTCTGCAAATAAAAGTACCTGAGGTCTCTAAGAATAGGTGAAATGATAAAAAAAAAAAGTAGAAAAATTTAAGGATTTAGCTAAAATGAATTAAGTTAAACTTTGCTAAAGCAGTGATTTATTTTCCAGTTAAGTAAGGCTCTCAGATCTACATTTGATAAACTGAAGCCAAACTTAGCAATAAGTTACACAATCGTTTTGCTATTAAGTTGTTCATTTTCATAAAATTTCTTTTTTACTCTGATTTATCTTATATTTACCAATTATGTGTTCTGAAAGAATGAGGTAACTATCTAATAGCGGTTTTAGATGTTAGCTCATGAAGTTCAGGAGAAATTCCAGAGTTTGGATTTCACCATGAAGTGTATTGTATAGAGAGAAAATACAGAGAAATATGAGGTATATATCTATGTAAAATAATTCAAACACACATGTTTTATAATATGAATATTAATTAAATGAAAAGTATATATAAGTATAGACTCACTTCTAATATTCTCAGTGATAGTATAGAATAATTAATACTTAATGGTTAAATATTTTCTAGATTTTTAATGCATCAATGTTCTGTGCTATCTTAAAATCTAAACTTTCCACCCTTAAATTTCAGGTAGTAAAGCCATATGTTTGTCATGACTAAGTATATTTAAGGTAGTCTTAAAACATGGTTCTTTTGGAAGTTTCAAGACATACTTGCAAAGATTAAGATGAATAACTTTTAATTAAATCGATAAAGACAATAGAGCTGGATTGTCTTTGAACCCAAAGCAATAGGTGTAAAATCATAGTGGTACTTACCACAGTGAAATTCATAACTTTCAATATCCATATTGTCATGGCTAAGTTAACTATCATGGTAACCAACAGCAGAAGGACAAAGAAGTATAAGCACCTCTTTCGCCAGCCATAAATTCCCACTGGGTAAAGTTGTGCATTTTCACTTCTTGGCAAGTTGTTCTGCTGTGTTGCTAATATGTATTGTTCTCGTGTCATCTAGAAAGAAAGAGAGAGAGAGAGAGAGACGATGTTAAAAAATTAAACCCATGATGTTTTCTCCAATCAAAAGATGGATAGTACCTAAGGATAATTGGCAATTATGCTCAAATAATTATTTTGGAGAAATTTAAATGTTAAAACACCCTCAAATCCTTATTATCCATGTTGCCTATGAGAGCTCATTGATTAATTGTTAGATCTGCAAAATGTATGCTGTTTCCAGGCAGGTTTGCCCAATCCCCATAGAAGGCTTCTTCTTCAGGGCTGTGAACTCTGTGTTCCTGTAACATAACCCAGTATCTCTACTCACATCCAACCTATTCTCAATTTAGGCTTTGCGTGTTCTTTTTGGTAGATAGAGACCGACAATATCTAGCAAAGTTTTTCTGTATCTTTCACTAAAAATGCAAGATATAAAGTGTCCATCACATATGTTTCAATAACAGTATCAGAGCATTTGCAAAAATATATAAAAAATAAACATTTATCTAGAGTTATGTAGATATAATTATCAATTTAAAGGTGTTATTCAGAACTATTGATTATTATTCTACATATATTTCAAAGCCCTAGAAAAAATGGGCTATATAAGAACAAAATACACTATACTACATTTACACTATCATTATTTTTTACTATTGAATAATATAAGCAGAAATCAGTTTTGGAAAGGGAAGAGGACATTATTTGGTAATATATTAACTTAAGTTACGAAATTATTTCATAAGGCAAATGCATTTTCTTGTCCTATACAACTTATAATCATGATTATGGAAAGTTAAAGAATATGTGACAGGCATACAGTTTTCAGAAGCACAAATTTATTACCTGAAAGACTTTAATTTTTGTAAAATATGACTATGTATACAACAACAATTGTTGAGATTTTTAGGTTTTTCTCAGATTTCCTTTTGCATCTTTTACACCAACATGAATAGTAAATAAGTGACACAAAATAACAATAGCATTAAAATTAAAATTAGTTTATAATTAATATAAAATATATGAAGTATATATAATGTTTAATATAAAACATATATATAAAATGTTTAATATAAAATTATTATGTCATGATGTTTATTGACCCAATCCTAACCTAAATAAAATGTTGAACTATATAGATAAATTTAGAACAAGATGATTTAAATCTTTCCTGTTTTTAATGTTAGAGTTATAATTTCAAACCACATTAATGCAATGTTAAATATTATGTTTTCAATATTTTACAACTGACATATACTATACTTCACATAATAAAAGTAGTATAATAAACTAAATCATGTTTTTAAATGAATTAGAAATGCTAATATTAGTGTTTAACAATAAATTATTTGATAATACTAAGAATTACCCCTTTATCACTATTATTAAACTAATAATCACTATTTCTTTGAAGCTAGTCATAATACTTTAGTTTTTAATGAGATTCCACGTCGGTGGAGATGTAAAATCCATTAGCTACTATACAACTTAAGTGTCATGACAGACACCAACATGTCAAGGAAGTTAATTTGCTTGGGGAATCTGGTGGAGATTTTAGAGTTCTGACAGGAGCTATGATTACAAAGCAGAGAACACAGTATAAAAAGACCCAAGGAACTCTAGGGACCACCATATTTGGAGGGAGAACAGGGGAGAGCTGGAGAAGAGGGGAGAGAGATGTTGGAGGGAGGAAGATGAGGCAGAAGACAGAAGGTGCCTGAGTGGGGAGTAGGAGACTCTTCCATCGCAAAGCTGGTCTCTGAATGGTGACAAGTCCAAAGCTAAAATGCTACAGATCATCACCTCTCTTTAATCTGATATTAGAGCAAACTTCTTTTTTAGGATATTCTATTTCTATGCATTATACTTAGACATGAAGGTGAAATTAATATGCCTTAGAAAATAATTAAGAACTCAGTGAGTCTCTGAAATAAAACATACACAACTGTAAAGAAAATGATCTTCCAGGAATAAGATTGCCTCTCTCTCTCTCTCTCTCTCTCTCTCTCTCTCTCTCTCTCTCTATATATATATATATATATATATATACACACACACACACACACACACACACACACACACACACTCAAGAGACTCAGTAAACATATCAGCCTCTAATAATTTTCAAAATTATTAGAGGATGATGATATGTTTTCAAAATCAAAGATCCAAAAGAAAAGGTTATCAAGAAAACAAGAAAAAATGTTCTTGAGTTAAGGATGCTTTTATCTCCTCAAGGAAGTCAGTAGTTAAAGCTGTGCTTTAACATTTTTACTTTAGAGCCCTTCTTCAATCACAAAATACATTAGAGTATCCAAGCTGCAAAAAAAAAGACAATGAGGTTAGACTGTTCTTTAAAATGTTCCTTTTTTTTTTTTTAATCACATATCTGAGTGTTTCTCAAATCCACACAACCTTGTAGTGGCTGCTATACTGCAGTAGTAGTACCAGAAAAAGAAAAATAATACACAACTCTGAATGATTCAGTAAACTATACTAAATACGAAATGTTTGCAACCTTTGCCTAAAATATTAAATGTTGACTCACTTCTAAGCATTAATCTGAAATATCTTTTTTCCTTAGGCATTTGAAAATTCTATAAATAAAATAGAAATTTTTTTCACCATTTACTCTCATTCTAAAGGAATATACCAAACAAAACATACAATTACAAAGATATTGGTTTGTTATCCAAAATGCCTAGGACCAGAAGTGTTTTGGATTTGTTCAGATTTTGAAATATTGCATATACATATTTGAGATACCTTGGGAATGGGACACAAGACCAAACACAAAATCTGTTTATGTTTCATGTATACCTTATAAACATATCCTGGAAGTAATTCTCTGGTATGTTTAGTGTACTTAAGTTTTGACTACAATCCATGAAGTAAGGTATGTAATTTTCCACTTTTGGTGTCATGGTGGCATTCAAAAAGTATAGATTTGACGTGTTGAACATTTCATATTTTCAAAATAGAAATATTTAATCTGTACTTATTTTCTCAGAAGGTCTAAAAAGATTTTCTTTCAAGAAAGAAAGATAGGGGCTGGAGTTGTGGCTCAGCGGTAGAACACTTGTCTAGAATGGGCGAGGCCCTGGGTTCAATCCTCAGCACCACATAAAAATAAAGTAAAGGTATTGTGTTCAACTACAACTAAAATAAAATATTTATTTCTAAAATATAAAGAAAGATAATTACAATATCCTGAAAGACAACATCATCATACCAAGTGATTTATTCCTTTCTAATATAAATCCAGTGCTCTCAAAATCCTTTCTTTGCACTTCTTTAGGTTATACCTATTTCTTCTGTCTACCCAAAGCAATTACAACCTTCTTCATCTTTTTCTTGCTCTTCTATTTCATACCTTATTTCACATCTAAAAGGTACTTCTTAAAACCAAATACGTTTAAAACCTAGTTTTTCTTAGTTAATACCAAAGAAGTCGTCCACCTTCTTGGATCAAGATGATTATCTACCTGGTTTACATTAACTTAAATGTATGTATTTATATCCTCCTGGAATTTAGGGAATAGCTGTTTAGATTTGGACTTTAAGCTTTCTCTACCATAAAAAATACTAATAATGTGAATAAAATTTCCAGAATGTTACAGGTTATGTGAAAGATGAAAGGGGAATAGTTTTTCAACCATTTTCTCCAAAGGTATGAAAAATCTGGCTTCCAAATCAGGTTACTTTGTTCATGACATTTAATAACATAAAGAGCAGAAGCATAGCATCATAGCACATAAACACAAGAAAAATGATAAATCATCTGCAATAGCTTGAACATGGTTCATCACTAATCATCTATCCTGGGGGGATTCTGGTCAAGTTAACGGATTTGGAGACAATGGAAGAGAAATTAACTGGAATGGTGGACTCCATTTGCTTCTCATTTGCTTGCCCCACAGAAAAGAAAAACATTCCAAAATTCTAAGATGCAGGAAATATAATGATTATTCCAATGTATATGGCATCACCATTATCATGTTTTTATATAGGTACTCAGAGTTGGAATTCATAGTGAAATTGGGCAGAAGTAAGCCTTCATTTAATAAAATATGTATGAGGTAACAACTATATGAAAGGTAAGTTTAAGAATGCTGCACTCATGAATTTTACATATTTGGGGAAAACACAATAAGCACATAGAAAAATAAGCATGTATGAAATAGTAACATGCTCTAAGGAGATAAAAGAAATAAGTAAATACATTATATATGCAAGATGATATTAGTGATAGGTTTATCGAGATCATAATCATCAGCATACAAGGAGAGACTCTAAAAGACGGCATAAAGAAAATGCCTTTCAAAGGAATTGACACCTGAGACTAAAATAATGAAAGTCTTGCAAGAGGCGGTAAAAAGTCTTTGGACAGTAGAATCCTAACTAGAGTGGGCTAGCTAAAAATTGAAGAAGTAGAGACTCTGATTGTAGACAATTTGGGGAGAATAAAGAATGATACATGAAATGACAGCTGTAGTTATGGAGTCGATATTGAAAAGTATTAAAGCAGAGGCCAGTACAAGTGTACAGGAAGGACATAAGGTAGAGAAAAGAAAATATATGAGGAAACTTGATGCAGAAACAACACTTGAGGTGATGAAGCTGAAATGATGGCAGATCAGCCAGGCAGGTGAGCTACTCTAAATGGAGATAATATAGACAGGTTCTAATTATAATAATCCAATGAGAATATTCCTTGATCTTAATCACTCCTGTTCTGACAGGGAAGATTCACATCAGCAAATGCACAACTGAGAATAGAGCTGCTGTGGCTGGAGTTTGCAGTGACTGGCTCGGGTGCCCATTGTCCTGAGCATGCTTCCTTAGGGGCTTATTACCTCAAAATTGTTCCATTTGGATTTCAGTGTTGGGATGTAGAATACCCATAGGTGTTAGTACGTTCTGTTTCTTTTCTATCCCAATACCCTTCCCACTTTCTCAGTGAAGTTTGATTATCTGTTTTCTAAAAATGGAAGTGGAGGAAGGATGGCAGGAATGAGTGCTATCAGATGTGGCATTTTTCTTGACAGATAGGAAAATATTTAAAAAAAAAAAGATTAGACTCTGCTAATATCTGTGAGGCTAGAGGAAGGAAAGAAGAGGTTAAAGAAGTTCACATTCCAAAGACAATTGTTTTAAATTATTACAGGCTATAGTATATGAAGGGTAGAAATAAAAGCTGTTGATGAACTTCCCTGTTTTATTTTCTGCAAGGAAGAAATTTTGTCTAAAAGGATGATGGAATAACCCTGCTGAAGCGTGTGTCACACCTTTTATCCTCATGACCCTATCTGAGAGGGGCATGGAACAATTTAAAAGTGGCAGTAGTAATTGAGAAGTTTGGAGGAGAGCAGGAATGTAACTTTTTAAAATCTGGGTTTCATGAAGTCAAAAAAAGAAATTTTAACTAACTTTGCATAAAAATCAGTTAAAGTCCATGTATTAAGAACCTGTTATCTCCAATCCACATTTGAACATTGAACTGCCCAACTGATGATAAAACTGAAAACAGAACCTAATTTGATATTGGAATTGATATAATTGATGTAACTGTTTTCTAAACATCACATTGAACAATTGTATTTTACTACTTACCTCAAACCTGGGTATAATGCAGAGATGTAAGCACAGAGGCTGGAAGGAAACAGCAAATTATTTGTTGATCTATGCTTATTTGATTCCTTAAAATTAATATATGAATTGAGCATGTAATTTCCTGCTCTGACCTGGGCTCCCTGTGATGTGATGGGAAATTAGAATATAAGAGAGAAGGATGTGTCTTCTGGACAGTAAACCAAGTAATTTGGAAGAACATTTTTAATTTCAGATTATGAAGCTAACATTGGGCACACTGACGTAGCAATATGCAACATTCTCGTGAACATAAAAATTTTATCTCAGGTCCAAGGCCTCTGAAATTCCTTGCTGGCAGCACTGTTTTTCCAGAAGCTGTACATCATGTGGGCGCCACTGTCCGCTAAGTGCTGATCATGTTAGATTTAACACTGTGATTGTCTGTTGCTGGTTCAGACAGGGAATGGAACACCAGGGACTAAAAGCAGTCTCTTGTTTATACGCACTTCCGGTCCCAGCCTGGCCACTCTGTGGTACCCCCTGAGATAAATCACTGAGCCCCTCTCTACCCCTTTTCCTCAGCTCTCAAATAGTACTGCATTGACTTATGTAATGGCAATTCGGGAGTCTGAAGGTAGGGTATTAAAGTGCCATTTTCACTCTAAATAGTAAAAATATTCATTTTTAAAGTTTATCTTCCATCCCTTAAGTCCTGGTCCCTTCCTTGAGTGCTGTATTTCCACTGGAATTAATTTTTAAAGATGTGAGTGAAACCCAATTTTAAAAACAAGATGCTTGAAGTATCAAATAATATGGTGTGAACTTTATATGCCAGAAAGGCATTTTGTTTTCTGTGGCAAGAAAATGAGTCTCTAAACAGCTACTAATGTTGAGAGAGATTGAAAACAATACAGTAAAGTCTACTTACTACAGTAATTTAAACTTCTCCCTATCTATGATACTTAATTCACAAAAGGACATTTTAACATAATGGTCGTCAAAATCTGCTATTTAAGAAAAATGTCCATTTGGAATTTTTTTTTAGTTTATTTTTTTCCCCAGTTGGTTTATGGAAAATGCTGCAGTCAGGTTTTATAGCATGAACAAAAAGAATCCTAGCAACAGAATTTCAACAACGATAAAAGATATCAGAGTCAAATGGGCCGCCTCTTGAGATAGGAAAGAGAAGAAGATTCTAGCCAAGCCTGACCGAAAAGAGAAGCCTGAACAGGCATTGAAAGGGACACAGAGTCCCAGAGGAATGAAAGTTTTATTCAAATGTGGACATTTAAAAACTGAATTTTCAGTAACTCAGTAGTCATTATTCATGGGTTATTTTACATACATTATGTGCCCTAAAATTAAGCATATTTACATGGGAAATACTTACTCAACATTTAATTAGATAAACATTTAATCACAGTTTTGACATTTATTTAGCTAAGAACTTAGATTTTGGCTCCTAACATGGAAGTAACTCAATTCCTACATCCCTTGGTGTGATATGAATAGAAAAACTTAGTCATTCAAGCAAGTCTAAAGGAGGCTAAGTTTTGCCTACTCAGGGGTTATCAGCGCTGAGAGATAAAACAACAAAGACAGGCTTGGGCACCATTTGCAGTAAGATTGTAAGCATGAGATGCCCTTGGCAAGCACTGCTGCACATGCACAGCAGGGGGAAAGGAAAAATCTTTAAAGAAAAACAAATTTGCCAGAAACCCAGCAGGGGAGCTCAACCTTGCAAGCAGAAAGCCCACAGTATTTAGAACACTGAGGATCAACAGGAAAACATGTATGAAGAACAATAATAAAGAAGAGCTCCTCAGAAGGTTAGGTAAGGGATATTGGCCCTTACTCTAACATCAAGCCAAAAGATTTAACAAGAGCAAGAAACATACAGCAGGACCACCGTAATCCTGGCAATAAGTAGGAAAGGCACCCTTGGCTATGAAAAATCTTCCCCATGAATTTCAAAATGCTGTATTGAAACTCATGTTTTTTCCACTTTGATAACTTCAGTTATATTTTATCAAATTAATTCACATTATTAAGGTGTCATCAAAAGTTTTGTTGTGAAATTCTCTACATAATGAACTCATGGGAAATTTGTTCTATTTTAGGTGATCCCAATTGTGGAGAGGAAAAAGGAGGAGAGGTTCATAATGAATGTGTTTTAATTTAACATGTACAATTTTCCACGAATTTAGCAGAAAGAAACATGTAGCCATCAGCATAATCTAGCCAACAGTGAGTTTTTATCCATAGCTTTAATAAATGTTGGCCTACTAGATGAATAAAAAGCAAATGATCAATAGTTCTAACACTCCTGAATTTTTAAGATTTTCATTTAATTGAAAATAAGTCTCATATTTGATGTAACAAGTTAGATGTATGGAGGAATGGGCACCAGTCTAGCATTTGATGGCATGTAGGAGGGAGTAAAAAGCCTGAGTAGTCAGTCATCAGAAAGTGTAGCCAGCATAAAGGCATCACTCCATCAGGGCTAAGGCCAGATCTGATCCTCCTAGGATGCTCCCCCTGCTGGGTCTTTGTTAGGATGTTACAGGAGAACATGGCCTGGAGATAGGTGAATGCTTTACCTCCCATTCCTTAGACTAACCCTAGCCAGACACACCTGTATCATGAGTACCATCTACCTTCACACCAAAGGTGGAAAAGGACAAGAGAAAGGACCTATGCCACCTTCTCCTTTTGTCTAACAGGCCACAATCAGCCTCCTTTCAGTGTAGCTGTTAAGAAACTCTAAAAGATCAACTGGCTGTTGTTGATAGTGGAGATGCTTTTGGAGAATGTATAGGTTGCTTTAAGCTTATTTCTTGTCATAGCTTACAATGTTACAAATTCCATCAGATATGGTTCCTTCAAAACCACCTTAACACCAACACAGAGTTAGGCACACTGTGAATCACCAATAGAGATTAAAACCTACGTGTATGGACTTTTTTTTTTTTTTTCTCACTGTCAGACATTTTCCTGGTGGCTTTATGGGAGAATTCATCTGAAATTGAATAGTTTTCATTACAACTTATAAAAGGAGTAACTTTGGATGTGATTAAAGTATGATTTAGTTCAATATTATTGCATCCATAGGCTTTGTTATATAATTCAATAAATAATTGTTGACTAGATGGATGGATGAAGGTGTGCAGAAAGACTATCAGGCAATTGGAATCATTTCAGGGCATGATGACAGGAAATGGGAGGGATTGTATTTAGCTCAAAATAATATTGTACAATCAAATATTTTTTTTTCATTTGTAGAATTGGAAAAGCTCTAGCTATTTTGTGTTGTTTATTAGGATAGATAATATTGCAGGGCTGGTGGAGAGTCTTTTTTTTAGATAATAATCTTTGAAAGATGTCTGTGATTCTATTTTCAATTGTAAGTACTGTAAATTAGGAACCTTCTGAATCACATTAAATATGTAAACTTGATCTATTTATTCCTGATGTCACAGATTATGTGACAGTGGCCCAGTATTTAAAGTCATGGTTGCAAAAATATCTAACAATTTTAATGATGCTAAAAATTTATATCCCATTTAGGGGCATATAGCTCCATCATTCCTTATTTCTCACTCCACATGTGTATCAATTCTTATCAGTTCTCATTGTTAGTATTCTGTTTTAGGATTTATCATGTCATAGGAAGATGATTTTATTATTTTCAGATTTTTGCCTTGCTTCTTACTTCTTTTGCTTAGCTTCAAGAAAAATATTCTCAAGGCATAAATTTCATGCTGATTATTCATATGTTAAAATTTATTGCTTTCTACTGAGAAGGCCCTATTCTAGAAGCTATGTAAGGAGCAATGCAAACAACCAATAAAAATTCCTATCACCTTGGTGGACACAGTGAACAAGAAAAATAAATACAATATGTGGTAATCGAGGTGGTGATGAGGAGCTAAAAAATGCAAAGGAAGGAGCGTAATGAAAAATGTGTGTTGCGATTCAGGTTGGGCAGCCCTTTAAGAACTCAGTGAAACCAAAGCTTTGATTAAAGTGCAGGAGGACATGAGGGAAGGAGCTGGGCATCCATCCAGGTAAGAGCATTTCAGACAGAGAGGAAAGTACTTCACTCTCATGTTCTGGATATAATCAGGAGACAGGTGTGGGCTGGGGCAGAGAGACCCTCTGCCAAAGTCAGATCAGAGAAGTGAGCAAACACAGCATCCCATGGGGCATTGGAAAGTTATTATATTTTTTAGCAAGGCTTTCAACAACTTCCTCATATTAAATTGTGTAGACTGCTCTATCTCTTATTTCTTTCTGCTTGCTTCTGCTTTTCTTTATTGTACTAGCATTAAGCTCGATATTTACTTATTTATTTTCTGTCACTTCCATTAGAATAGAAGCCATATGAGGACAGGGACTTCAGGTCAATTACTGCTGTAACTCCTTTAAGTAGAACGAGTAGGTACTCAATAACACTTGTTGAAAAAACAAATATTTCATAGTCCCTCCTTATCCAATAATGTTACTATTCATTTAGCAGATGTTCAGTAAGATCAAATTGGATAAATTTGTCATTTCTCTCCTTAATTTCCTAGGTATACCTCCTTTAATAAGAGCATAACAAACCATGGACAGAGGATGGGACTCATAAAGTCTTAAATTCCAGCATTCTTTATCCCATATTATTTGTGGTAGTATGTATTTTTATTTCTATTTTGTTTCCTTATCAAAGGGTAAATTCACCCAGATTTTTGTGAGGATTAAACAAAATAATATATCACAACTTATCTAACATGTAAGTATTGATTCATAGAGCCTTTTCTTTGCCATTCAATCATGTCTGTGAGCTTATTTTCCATTGAAAAGAAATCAAACAATATTTAGAATATCTGAAGAAAATTTTTTGTGACTTACTTTTAACCATTTAAGTCAGGAAATGAAGTACTAAAAATGTACACTCATGGAATTGGAAAATATAACTGTCGGTTGTCTGTTGATAAAAAATAAAATATACAATTTGAACAAGAATTAATCTTACGGAACCCACTGCAAACTCAGATCTGCCTCTTTAGTATTTCCATGAGCTTTTAAAGGGTTTTATTTTTATTTATTAGTATGCAACTGAAAATAAATTTCAATTGGTTAATATGTTTAAAGGGATAGAAATGGTTAAGAATTGTTTAAAAATGGTTCTATGAAAACAAAAACAAGAAAACTTTATACATATTAAAGAATGGAAACCAATTTAAATAGTTCTCAGTAAGAATGATTGTTATCTCCTAGGTATAAAAACATGTGGTTTGGAAGACCATTTATTGCATTAATTTTGCTGTAAGTGAACCAAGAAATCACCGTTTTTATGAACACTGGTGAACTGGGATGGGGAAATTGGATGGTTGCACATAGTTTGCTGTGGCATTTCCATCTGATTTTCCCTGTTGCTACTCTGAGTGGGGACCAAAGCAATTTCAGCAAAGATTTGCACAGAGGATATGATTCTAGACTCTCTCAATGTGTAGTTTGTTATCTGATTATATGTTGTAAAATTATGTAATTTTCAATATGTAATTTTACAATATAAAAATACATAATTATTTGTGAAGGTGCCTTTTTTGGAGACTGAGATCTATATTCTATACCATAATAGTTAACTCTGTCTTCAACCTAATGATTGCAAAGTTCTTGATCATCTAAATTTTCTCATTGCTTTTAACTGGTTCAAAAGTACCTATCATCAATCAAGAAATAGCACAAATATCGAGAGTTTTATTAAATTAATGAACATAAAAAAATTGTTTAAAACCAATATCAGCTGTTGTTCTGAGAATCATTGGAAATATAAACAGCCAATTGGATATTTACATTTATTTATATAATATTATTTATTTATTATACATGCTATTTTTTTAAAAATAGAGTGGAATAAAAAAGAAAAGAATAAATTGTTTAATACAGAAAACAAATTCAAAACTATGAAATGCCACATATTTTTAAGTGAAACAGTGTATCAATTGAATGAAACAAAAAATCACTAACTCACTAGATTATTTCTGTCATTGAGCATTGAAGTGAAAATGAATAAATTCATGTTCTGGTACCATCTACAGCAGTTTGCATTTTTATGGTACTTATGCTCCCTGACAGATTCGTTCATACTAAACTTGTTTTTTATAGGTCTAAGCAAAAATCTACACGTTCCTATTTAATCTGAACATAAAGATGATAAATAAGTTTATTTTCACTTGTACCCACCCAAATAATTTTCTGTAATAAAATGAAAATATTAACACTAAATGGTCCTTCACTCAAGGGAAAGGAAGCACTTAACAATGCTGATAATATTAATCTCAATCACAGGAGATTACTAGGGACTAGATGTTAATGCACTGCAAGTGTTAACTCTCTATTCCCAACCCCTAAGATAGGATAAGGAAATTGAGACCTGGAGAGTTTCTTCAAGAACTAGTAGGAACAGAATCCAGTCTAAGAGAAGTCTTCCTGAACTCACGTTTTCAGCCAGATCTGATGCAGCCCACTGGGTAACTAAACACTTAGGGGGCCCTTGGTCAAGACTGTTTTCTTTATTCATCAACAACACTCAATAAAAGTGGGTATCCCAAAGCACTTCTGGTGATGAACAATCTGTAGTTCAAAAAGCACGACACACTCAAAGTTCCACAAATGAATAAGATGATGATTTCTTTATTCATGCCTAGATATTGAAGTGAAAGTTATTGTTAATGCTTTATTTCCTTAACTATACGACACTAATTCCCCAACAAATAACTTACTGAATATTTACTACATGGAAAACATTTTAAGCACAAGTACATATACTATATCGTATCTAATTTTCAAGAGTTACAGATCTAAAACTATCCATAAACAAATATGCAAATGAATGTAATTGTGCTACCTCAAGTGAGATTTATACTCTCGTTTTAGGGAAATTAATCTAAGTGACAAGTGTAATCATTCCAGAGAGTGAATAAGCATGACATAAAACAGTTTTGATTCACATAAAGAGGTATATATTCCCTTTTACTTTTTCTTCCAAGCTTTCTTAGCATTTCACCTAGAAATTCTTTAAATGCTTATAAGCACATTACTAATTTCTTCTTCCTTCCCCATCCCACACAAAGACTAAAATTTATTAGAGAAGCTCCCAGCCAAACAGTATCCTCCTGGTTGAAATGTAATTATTTCATTTTCATTTTACATATCTTTCTTGTTACTTTATGTCAGGTGAAACTGGTTTCCAATTAACTGCATTGGTCTAATATTTTCTTTAAAATACATTTATTTAAGTACAGGCAATAGGTTAATTTAATGAAACATATTCAGTCAAATGGAACAGTGTTATATGAATATGGGAACAATCATGAAATTTATAGAAACTGACTAATTTAGGAAACACCATGAGGAAGCAATGGAAGTTTTATGACAATACTGTCTGAAAAACAAATGGGCAACTCTGAGAAGGTGAATTCTCTGAGCTACAAAAGGAAGTCAGTCACTGGATGTGTTGGTAAGGAAATTGGCACAGAGGATAATGTGTATGCTCTAGGGGGCACTGGGAGATGCTTGGTTAGTGAAACTCCAGGAAACTGTGGATCCCACAGCAGCAGTCTGAGCACTGTAGTCGAACTCTACATTATAGATGCCCTAGGAATTCCATGGAGGGAAGGATCACTCTCTGCCTAGAAAATCAGGTGACTTTGAAGAAGTATTTGATGCAGGTCTCATATAACTTTTAAGTTTCTAGTAAATGAAAGATAAGCCAGGATGGTGGCCTTTCGGGCAAAGAAGCAGCAAGAAAACAAGGATGCAAAACACATAAAGTGAATTTGAAGAAAATTTGAACAACATAGGAAAAATATAAAAATAAATTCTTGAGAATGAACATATCAAAATATGCAAAGAAATGAGAATAAATAAAATTATTTTAATATAAAAGAGAGTGGTTGGCAAAGAAGTGTATAGTTTGTGGTTACATTTACAGAAAAAAAATAGAATGTATATAGGTGTGCCTTATAAGCCTACTGAATTATTTCTCCTATTTTGAATTAAAGTAAAATTCTGCTTCAAAATGGAAATAAATTAATATTCATAAATAAAGAATGGCAAAGAAACTACATTCAAAAAATAAAATCAATGTTTACCAGATAGTAAGATGTATTGTAAATCTGTATTTATACCAGGTGTTGCTAATTTGGGGTAGATAAACAGACCATTAGAATATAATAGAGATTTCAGGAAGAAACTCATCATCTATGGTTAATTTCAGGTAATTAAAAATATTAAGTGTTGGTGATAAACACAGTAAAACCAGGATTTTCAAACACTGCTCATGGCAATATGATGAATTGGCACCACCAACACTTTGGGAGAAATTATGAAAATATCTGTTAGGCTGATAATAGGCATACTCTGTATCCCCCAATTTTCCCAAATACATCACATAAATCTCTACAAATATAAAAGAAAATATGTTCAACAACATTTTTGTAATAGTAAGACATTAAGAAAAATGTAAATTTTCATTTAAAAAAAGCATACAAAAATTGTGCAATAATTCACTGCAATTAAAGTAAATTGAACTAGATTTGCATGTATTAACATTCACAGAGCTCAAAAAATACATTGTTAAAAGACACAAACAAGCAATACCCTACCCATATGTACATATAAATATACACATGTGTTATATACACATACAAACACATTAGTTATTCAAACATTCATAAGCTGTGCAAACATAAATCCCTTCCAAAGCATATAGATGTAATTCAGGTCAGTGATTTCTCTCTGTATGTGACCTTGGATGTGAGATTTGTTCTCTAGCTACCTTTCCTATGAGACAAGAGCAATGAAAATCTGCCCACTGATTGTTGTGAGCTATGGATGTGCCTAAATTGAAAGCATATAGATGACATAAAGTGAAAACATGATGTGAGAAAAATGGTGAGAGGTTAATATTGTTTATCATTGCTCCATGGAGAAAGACTCTCCTGAACTCATCCTTCTAAAGGAAAAAGAGAACCAAAATTTGGAATTGATTCAAGAAGATGTGGGCCTTCTCAGGTTCTCAATAACAAGAAGAGCTAAGTAGTATAATGAAGGAATGTATATAAAGATAAGAGTTATGGACATGCTGGTTATGTTACTGTTGAGTGAAACACTTTTTATTTTTATTCATACTAAAAACTGGCAAAAAGGAACTTGAATGAAATTTTTCCAAGAACTAATTTTACGTCCTTGATGCATGGATTCCCTGCAGGCAGCCTCCTGGGAAGAATAACCTGGAGAAGCTTGCTTAAAGCCAAAGGCATTCTTTCATGCACCTGCTCTCTGCGATCTTCTTAATTTAACAGATTACAAAGCAATAGGACACAGATCAGTGCAACTTCCCTGGATAGAATCCAATTATCAGTGGAAGAAGCATTGTGTTTTAATCACGAGCAGATGCACACACTAAGAGTGTGGCGGCTGCTCCACATGATTCATCCTTCCCTACTTTTGAGTTTAGTAATACAAACAAGAGAGCCGCCAGTCCTCTCATTGTGAGATGTGAAGGATGGAAAATGATGAATCATTCATGCTCACTTGATTATCCGTAGGACATTCATTTAAAGAGTCATCACCAAAAACACCCTCCATGAAACTAAGTAACAAGGATTCACATAATTTAGACTTATTATATTAAAAATATTTTCAGTAGCAATAAATAAGTTCCCAAATCTGAACTGTACATTTATTTCATCACTAAGATTTTCCAATAGCCAAGAATCATTAAATAAGGACTGAATTACTAAACTATTTTTAAACATCTCTGAATCATAAAAATGCATTTGAGAAATATTAACTCATTAAACAAAAAAACCTGCTATATGGACTTACTAGCCACATGACAACTATAGGCAAAGTCCTAAAAACAGCTAATGTTTTTCTGTTGTACAATATAAATATCATACATATTTCAATATATACCTATTCTTACTCTGATGTTATCAAATTAATTCCCAAGCTGATTATTTTCTGTATATTAAGATAAGAAATAAAAGAAACATACTATTCTTGACACTAAATTGAAAAGATATTCAACATTCACCCTTTTAGTCTCCCAATAAAGTAATATATACATGGCTTTATGTGAATTTCAAAAATCCAGTAAAGTAATGGATTTATAATCAAATGGACCACACTTTACTGATTGAATCATATTTTATTCACCTTTTTATTTACAAGTCTGAATGGTGCCCGGACTATGTAAATACTCAATACATTAATTAGTAAATAAATAAGAAAGTGAATTAAAGAATCTAATAGTTTTTATTCTGTTTCTGGTTTCAACAGAATGACTTTGACATGCACTCTAATTATACAGAGCATAAGTGGGTCAAGAAACTTTGGCACACTTTCACCTTCCTTGTATATTTTCCTTTACTTAAGACCCCACTTTAATACACATCCAAAATTCAGCAAAGGATATAAAATAAACACCCACAAATCAAAGGCATTTCTGTATATCAGTGACAAATCCTCAGAAAGGGAAACAAGGAAAGCTACCCCATTTATAATAGCCTCAAAAAAAAAGGAGGTGAAAAATCTATATAATGAAAATTACAGAACACTAAAGAAAGAAGTCAAAAGGACTTTAAAAGATGGAAAGATCCACCTTGCTCTTGGATAGGCAGAATTAATATTATCAAAATGACCATACTTCCAAAAGCACTATACAGATTTAATGCAATTCCACTCAAAAATCCCAATGACATTTCTAATAGAAATAGAAAAAGCAGTCATGAAATTCATCTGGAAAAATAAGAGACCCAGAATAGCTAATGCAATCCTTAGCAGGTAGAGTGAAGCAGGTGGCATCACTATATCAGACCTCAAAATATACTACAGAGTAATAGTAACAAAAACAGCATGGTAAAGGCACCAAAACAGACTGGTAGACTAATGGTATAGAATAGAGGACACAGAGGCTAACCCAAAAAATTACAATTATCTTATATTAGACAAAGGTGCCAAGAACATACACTGGAGAAAAGATAGCCTTTTCGACAAATGGTGCTGAGAAAACTGGAAATCCATATGCAACAAAATGAAATTAAACCCCTATCTCTCACCATGCAAAAAAATCAACTCAAAATGGATCAAGGACTTAGGAATAAAACCAGAAACCCTGTGTCTAACAGAAGAAAAAGTAGGCCCTAATCTCCATCATGTGGGATTAGGCCCCAACTTCCTTATAAGACTCCTGTGTCCAAGAATTAAAATCAAAGAATCAATAAATGGGATGGAGACAAACTAAAAAGTTTCTTCTCAGCAAAAGAAACAATCTGTGAGCAGGATAGAGAGCCTACATCTTGGGAGCAAATCTTTATCCCTCACACATCAGATAAAGCACTAATCTCTAGGGTATATAAAGAACTCAAAAAGCTAAGCACCAAAACAACAACAACAACAAAAAACAATAACCCAATCAATAAATGGGCCAAGGACCTGAATAGACGAATATATGAAAAAATGTTCATCAATGCTAGCAATTAGAGAATTTCAAATTAAAACCACTCTAAGATATCATCTCACTCCAGTCAGAATGGCAACTATTATGAAGACAAACAACATTTAGTGTTGGTGAGGATGTGGTGCAGCCAATATGGAAAGCAGTATGGAGATTTCTTGGAAAATTAGGAACAGAACCACCATTTGACCAGCTTTCCCTCTCCTCAGTCTATACCCAAAGGACTTAAAAACATACTACAGGGACACAGCCACATCAATGTTTACAGCAGCACAATTCACAATAGCTAAACTGTGGAACCAACTTAGATGCCCTCCAATAGACGAATGGTTAAAAAACATGTGGCATATATACACAAAGGAATATTACTCAGCAATGAAACAGAATAAAGTCATGGCATTTTCAGAAAAATGGATGGAGTTAGAGAAGATAATGCCAAGTGAAGTTAGTCAATCCCCAAAAAACAAATGCTGAATGTTTTCTTTGATATAAGGAGGCTGATTCATAGTGGGATAGGGAGCGGGAGCATGGGAGGAATAGATGGAACTCTAGATAGGGCAGAGGAATTGGAGGGGAAGGCAGGGTCCATGGGGTTGTTAATGATGGTGGAATGTGAGGATCATTATTATCCAAAGTATACATGTGAAGACATGAATTTGTGTGAATATACTTTGTATACAACTGGAGATATGAAAAATTGTGCTCTATATGTGTAATAAGAATTGTAATGCATTCTGCTGTCATATATAAAAAACAAATTCAAGTAAGCGTCAAGAGGGAAAATAATATACATTTTAGAAACACGCAGATTTTAGTAATAGAAAAATGGCAAAGAACTGAGGAAAAATAAATCAGGTTATAGCCATCGAGTGGCTCTACCAAGGGGTCAAAGCCTGCCAAGTCATGGTTTTATGTGGCTTCTCCACAGTGCATACCAAGCCTCCTCATCCCTGCATGAGAAGACAAAGGGGTTATTCTTGTGCCTACCTATTATATGCAGACTGCACTGCCCCAGGGCAAAGTCTCTCATCTGCCTTTCTACTTTGCTAGTTACCCAGGCTGCTCTCTGGGTCCAGGCTGCAATGCAGTCTCCCATCTTCTCTGGCTATAGGACTATATAATCCATCATAGTTTTCTTCTAGAATTTCAATGCAACAGAGATTATGTATGTGGTAGTTTGGAAGACTCACATAAATTGAATACAATTTGTTAAGATTAACATGTATGAATCCTCAAATGACTGATGAATTTCCATAGACCCTCTGAGGTCAATTTAGAAAATTTGATAAGAAATAAAAAGGTAGAAAACTTTTAATCTTAGTGGAGTTAGTCAAAATAATTCATGACTAAAACTTGAATTCATTAACCCACAAAAGAAAAATATCCTGTTTTATAAGAGTCCAGCATAGTTATTAACACTTTGTTTTTCTGAATACAAATGAGTATGTGAAACTTCATTCTTACTAAACAATATCTGACTTGTGAAATTAGCCTTATATAATTAATTTCCATTGATGAAATCTGTGATTTTTTTTCTTTTTTCGCATGGATCACTCTTTTCTCACTCCACCATTTTCTTTATGATCTAGAAAGGATACATTTTCCATATTTTGAAAAAAGTTATCTAGATTTAAGATACACAATTAAATGATCTTTGCCTTTATTCCTCCTGGCAATATCATTATGTACACATAGCAAGC
Source organism: Urocitellus parryii (assembly GCF_045843805.1). Taxonomy (NCBI): domain Eukaryota; kingdom Metazoa; phylum Chordata; class Mammalia; order Rodentia; family Sciuridae; genus Urocitellus; species Urocitellus parryii. The sequence continues at coordinate 20,969,771 of NC_135544.1, forward strand.
TTACAGCAAAGGCTTAAATAATTAATTTTGGTTTCCTTCCCACTAACAGAAAGTATTTAGAACTTAAGCCAGCCCATCATTTTTTATTTATACTCTATTAGTTAAAATGTCAACAACCAATGTTACCAAAGTCATTACAAGTATGGAATACTTTACTAAATGAGTCCCCTATCAAGATACAAAAGAACAAATGTGTTTAAAAGTTTAGCTATTTGGAAAATGCAAAGTGAAATGGCAAATGCCTGTAAATTCACAGATATATGAATCATCTTATGAGGAACACGTGCTCGTTCTTCTTTACAACTCCATTCTGAATCATGTTCTATATTCTTTGGACTCCAGTAAGCCTTGTATCTTATTCTTTTTCCCTGAGTCAACTGAAGTAGTATTAGTCCCTTGAATTTAGAAGATACACATGAATTCTTTACATTCTTAAAGATAATGAAACTTTGGGGACATTACATCAAGTATGGTAGTATTAGAAACACAGGTTTGGGGAACAATGGATTTCTGAAAATTACTTGTTTACTACCTCCATATCCCATTTATTTGATTTTTGTTAAATTGTCCCATTATTTTCTGCTCTGAGACAGTTTGATTAATGAGCTTCTGAGCTTGGACAGGTAGTAGACATAGGCATTGGCATATGATACCACAAGAAACACATGGGTTTTATGTCCCATATGTACCCTGTTATGTATCTAGATTAAGTGTGGCTCTGTATCTAGTTAAACGGCATAAAAATTCCTTGTTAGTTGCGTGAGTTTAAGCAGATATTATATGTGCCAGAGAGTACCATGGCCTAATATTAGTATTTTTTTTTCTGTTGAGTACTCTAGTTGTCTGCTGAAATGATTTAAAGAGCAGTTAACCATGAGTAGTTTTGAAGCACTGCAGGTCTATTTGGTTGAAGGTGTATTCATGCATAGCCTGTTTTACTGCTATCCAACATGAAGTAAGTATGAAGAAAAGTCCTGGAGAAAGATTGACCTAATAAAAAAAATCACAAATACATAACATTCAGTTAAGCTGTAGAGTGGAACGGAAGAACAGTCCAATAGTAAAATGGGTAAACATCAGGGAAAGAATACACAGGGCAATTATTTTTGAAAATAGAAATGTTATCTCATGCATGAAAATAATTTTGAATTGCAATACATTATAGAATTAAGTGTTAATTTCCACTATGATTTTTCACTTATTGAAATGAGTTTTTAGAAAACTATTTTGGAACTTTAAAAAAATATAGTACTTTAAATGGAGTGGTTCTAATAATAGAAACACTAAAAGTTAAAGTAGAAATTAGAGTCGTTAAGCCTACTCAGCATATTAAAATCATTTTTATGATGATTATCTGAAGAGAAATTGTAAGAGAAATGACTAAAGGATATCAGGATAAGCACATTAATAAATGACAATAGAAGTAAAACTATATTTACACAGAGAAAAAGTCAAATAGTAAGATCTGATGTCTTAGAAATCAGTTTCATGTGGAATAAAATAATAGAAATTTTTAAAAGTTTGGGAAAATGGTCTTGTTAAACAATTATCTTTTTATGGTTCATTAATTTCTAAGAAACAATGCTTTAAATAGCTGTAAGAGCCGTTTAGCACAGGGAGGCAAATAGATTACATCACATGTGTCTTTTCTGATCAAATTTGTAGTAGTTGCCTGGAGAGATAGATGGAGAAAGCTTCTTCTAGGCTCCAGAGGAAGGAGTGGCATGATTGATGAGGGTACCAGAGGTTGACTTATTCACACACAATTTGTCCACATTCATGATCCTTTATCTCTTTCAAAGGAGAAGGAAATTGCACATTGCCTCTGTCATTTCAATAGAAAACACCTTTCTTGAGAAACTTATGGACTGTACCACACTGATAGACACACACTAATGGTAGAATCCCAAGGCTAAGCAATAACTTTTCTCATACATTTGTTACTCATTTCTTTCAGAGTGCTCAGTGTGTGTTGTTCACAACTATCTCAAAGTCTAAGTCCATTAAAAACTTCCAAAGCTTGTAGGATTAGGCTATAGACTCATGGAAATGGCTTTATGTAAGCCATACTAGTTTACTCAGAGACAAAATTGAGTCACTCATTTTTTTGCAAAACACTGTGTCAGAGTCCAGGTAACTTCTCAATTAATAATTTGTCATTCAAGATAAAAGATAAAGCACTCCCCACACTCTCCAAACTATATATTAAACTAGAGTACTCTGAAAAAGGTTGAGAATATTATGAAAAAGAAAACATGTCAAATGAAATTCATGAATAAAAACCAAAACTGGGGTATAGTTCATCCAAGGAACCTTTTAATTAATTTATATAATTACAAATAAATGCATTTATAAAAACATATACTCATCTGTGTATATAAAAATAAAGTATAATCCTGCATTTTGAAAGGCCCAGAATCCAGAGAAAACTCTCCTCAAACTCATCACACTCTTTAAAAAGTCATGAAATTGTTTCCATTTAATTTTTAAAAATACATTTTAGAGAAGGAAATGTTTATTGTTTATCAATAAGCATACCTATCATCTCTATATTTCAACTATTTTCTCCAGAATCTGTAGTTTTCTTTTTGAAATTACTTATCAACTTACAAATAATTTAGCTCCTATTTCACTGGACCTTATTTTTTTTCTTTTCTTTAAAATTCCTTATCTTTTCATTTTAAGGGAAGCAATTATGAAAAATTTTCTTTATTATTTCTGTACCATAGCAGGGTGTTAAATATAACATTGTCTTTTTTTTCTTTTTTTTTTTTCTGAGCATGAGTCTGTTAAAGAAGTAATGACATAATGTCCTGTTCTTGTTCTCAAGGGAGTTTGCACTAGATTGAAAAATTCAAATGTTAACATAAGTAGAAGATTTAAGCAAGCAAAGAGTGCTACAGATCATGTAGATTTAAATTGCAGGAGCGGGAGCCATTACTAGAACTCAGACTTGGAGAATGAGTGGGATAGAAATGAAAATTGAAAGCCATATAGAATTTGAGTGGATCAGTGGGAGACTGTGATTTGCAAGGGGCAGAAGGCACTGAAACATGAGAAGGACATGATTACCAGAATATGCAAGTAACTATTGTGTGATAATTGGGTTGAAAATTACTATGAAATTATCATGATGTGAGTTTGGGTTAGATCTTGGAAAACTTATTTTCTACATTAAGGTTTTTATATTTTATAATAGAAATAAATTTTATTAATTAATGTTATTAATATATTGTGAACATCAAAACAAGGAAGGACACAGGAAGATATATGAGAAATTGGACACAAGGAAATAAGTTAATTACAGAAGGTTAGATTATGAAGTAACTTGATACCAAGCAAAGATATTAAAAGTGAAAAGTAAGAGAATCAAGAAAAATTCATTTTATAGTATCTAAAACAATGATTAATAATTTAGGAGAGGCAGTTAAAAATGTTTATTAAATACATAATTACTAATAAGCGTGACCTAGGTAATTTCACAAACACTATTCATTGCACGATAGTAATCTATAAGGTAATAATTTATACTTATTTTCACATTGAATCACCATAAATAGAACAATTCTAACCTGTCCAAATTACCAGGTAAGGAAGCTTAAGAGTCACAGAATAAAAGTGATGGTATTCTGAAAAGGTCACAATGCAAGTGGTTTCTGAATAATAATCTTTACCAAAAATGTTAGCCTTTGGTTAAGATAATAAGGAAACTTTCAGGAAAATTTAACTTCAGAATTTAACATATATTTCAAACAAATCATTCTTATGTTCCTATAGTAATTTTCCCTACTCAAATACAAAAACGTCTCAGTGTTTGTGTTTATATCTTCTATTCAACAGAATCCTCTAGTGCAGCTCTGTGAATTTTTAACAAATTTTTGAATAAATCAAACTTTATAATATTTATTTCTTGGACTTTTATAATTCTTAAAATGGTCAATTGTTATTCCTAGACTTCTGGATTTTTTTTATGTTTTGATTATGGAACTACTAGACTATTTTAACAAGTTATGACTCTTATGATTCCCATATTATGCAGATTGTATTCCCCAAAGATTCAATATTCAAAATTATCGGGAAAGCAGAAGTGGAACCAAGGTAAAAATAAATTGATGAAAATATTTTAGTACCCTTTAAAGTTTTACTCTTACTGTCTAAAGGTTATTCTTTTTTGAAAAAATATATTTAAATGTATTCCCTGAAACTGAAAATACAGTTTTCATTGAAATTAATGTTAAAGTTTAGGTCAAATGTTAACAAAGAAATGCATGTATTTTTCTTGACGTATCTGATGCTCAAAGATTAATTGTTTACTGCCAGAAAATAGAGAAGATAATTCCATGAAAACAAAACAAAGGGTTCATGTGATAGTCAATTCTGTATTCTAGCAAACCACAGAGTATCCCAAAAGGAGAATTATAATCACTCTGAGTTAATCATGCAAGAGCTTAAGTTGACCACATGGTTTTTTCTACTTTCATTTGCTCAAAGAGCAAATCCAAGGAAGTCCTCATAAATACAAAATGATGGATAACAAAATTATCTAATGAAGTGCCTCAAAAAGTTCAATTATTGTGATCAAAATAACACATTTGAATGGATGGCTACAGTTGCATTAGAAAATATATCATTTTAAATTATTTTGTTAAATATCTGTAATTTAAGTATTGAATATATTATTACTAAATGAGTTTTAATTTTTTTCTCAAATTTTCTTAGCCAATTCTATCAAATCTTATTAAGATAGAAGATAATTAAAAAGAAGAAATTCTGAAATCTGAATAAAATTATTTAATGGTGAAAATATCTTACTTAAAGTTCAAATTATGCATGGTCATTTTATTATATCATGGAGAAGAGCTTCATTAAAATACACTGCTTACAACATTAATTTTTTATAAAACATCCATGTCTAGTCCTTAAGTTAATAAAGCAAAACAAATATTAATTTTTATAACTTATTTATTTTAAAGTTATGCCTAATTTTTACCCTCAAATTATGCATATGCATTAACAGCCTAATTGATCAAATTGTTATGTGCATTTATGAATATGACACAATGAAACTTACTATTCTGTATTAGTAACATGCCCCAATTAAAAACATAGTAATCAGTAATTTATTTATACACATATACAATTTTATTGTTATATAATAAGATTTCCAGTAATGAGAGGGTTCAAATGAAACTTTAACAGAGAGTATGAGGGAATTTTTTTAGTGTCATGACTTTTTAAAAAGTAGTTTTTTCTAATTAAGAAATTAAAATATTATAGACTAGATTAACTGAGTATGTTAAAATGAGATTACCTATGTTTGAATTGGAGTTTTAAAAAAAAGAGCAACAACAATGAGCAATGCAAAAGCAATCTGTGCTCAGTTTAAAAATCCAGATGACTTTATCAAAATACCAAACAGAGAATGCATCCATTACACTTCTGACAACTGACAGTTATTTAGCATTGTGAGCTACTTCATTTTAAGATATGCCTACAACTTGTTTATATTTTTTATTAAATCTTTAGCTGCACTTATCACTTTAACTAGCCACAGGGTGACAGTCTCCTGGCAGTGCATCTGAGATTTTGCAAACATCAATAGAATAGATGCACCTAATCTAACAGTAAGCAGCTCTTATACTTCATCCCTATTTCATCAGTTAGGTAAAATCTTAGGCCACTGTTTTTTAAATGATGCCCAATCCTAAGTGTAGTACATAAATCAATAAAATTGAACTGACAACAGCAACAAAAAAGGCTTCTGTTTTACCTGCCTAGAAAAATAAATATTCAAATGATCCAGCAAGTAGTTTTTCTATTTGAGTTTGTCAAGTGTATTGTGTTATAAATTGATTTGGGGGAGGCAAGCTTGTAACAGGCTCAAAGTTACTGACTGCTACATCAAGAATATTTTAGAATACTTCATGGATTATGTCTTCTCAGTGGCTCCCAATTTTAAACAAAGATGTTTAGAATATTGGTGGAGAGTATTATGAATTTGTAAACAGAATAATTAATTTCATTATGTGCATAATTTTTTCTAAAAATCATGAATTCAGATTGTTTAGAATTTTTGTTAGAATCACGTCTATACTATTGCATTAAATTGAAGTATATATTTTTTTCTTTTTTCAGGAAAGGCCATCAGTTCCTCAGAAGATAAATTTCTCAAACAGCTACTCAAAGCCTCAATCTATCTTGAACAGAGTACTTTCACATAAACCCAAGATTTCAGTCAATGCTTCCCCTGTTTTAAGTTTCTGACCAGCACAATGAATAAAGGAAGCCCCTGAACTAATTTTACCAAGACATCTCAAACTTTATGATATAGATACACGAACCATATTGAAAGGTGAAATAGAGTATTTTTTATTTAATTCTGCATTTAGTAAATAGTTTCAGAATGGTAAACATTATTTAGCAATAAATTATTCTCCGGGTTAAAAAGTTTATGGTCAAAAAATAATTTTTTTGTCATTCATACACCACAGCCAGAGTCATTTGGTTTTCTCTCTCTCTCTCTCTCTCTCTCTCTCTCTCTCTCTCTCTCTCTCTCTCTCTCTCTCTCTCCCTGGCTTCAATCCAGGGGAACTTAACCACTAAGCCCATATCCCCAGCCATTATCCCTTTTTTTATATTTTGTTTAGAGATGCTTCTCCCTAGGTCCTTGCTAAGTTGCTGAGGCTGGCTTTGAAGTTGCAATCCTCTAATCCTCCTACCCCAGCCTCCCCAGATTAGTCATATTGTTTTCATGAGCAAATATATGTGAACTACTAAGACAAGGAAAAGGTTTAAAGAAAAGACAAAAAGGGCAATGAAAGAAAAGAAAAAGGAGAGAAATGTGGAAGGAGAGGAGAGAACAAAAGAAATGTTTACCAATCTTTGAATGGCGGGTACCATATAAAATCTCAATAGAGAATGTGGCCTGTGAGTTTAACAGATTGGTACTAAAGGTTGCAGAGGCCTCAAAAACTAATAAAATTATCATATGACCCTGCAATACCACTACTAGATATTTATCCAAAGGAAACAAAATCATTCTCTTAAAAAGACATCTGCACTCCCATGTTTATTGCAGTACAATTCACAATAGAATAAAAGATGGAAATAACTGAGTGTTAAATAGTTGATGAATAGATAAAGAAAACATGCAATATATACACAATGAAAAACTATTCAACCATAAAAAGAATGAAATCCTCTCATTTGTGACAATTTGGGAGGTAAGGGACATAAGCCAGGCACAGAAATAGAACTTCTTCATGATCTTACTCATATGTGAAATATAAAAATGTTGACTTTGTAGAAATTGAGAGCAGAGTGGTGATTAATAGAAGCTGGAAGAGTGGGGAGAAGAGGAAGGAAGAGATTGACAATGGTTTCTAAGTCAGGGCTAGATAGAAATAAGAAGTTCTGGTTTGCTATTGCATGGCAGGGTGACTGACTATACATAACATTTATATAATGTGCATTTCAAAAGACTAGAGGAAAGGATTTTGAAACTTTTCTCCACCAAGAAGGAATAAATGTTTGAGGACATAGATTATTTTTTCTTTCTTTTTTTGGTACAGGGGTTTGAACTCAGGAGCACATGACCACTGAGCCACATCCCAATTCCTATTTTGTATTCTATTTAGTGACAGGGTCTCACTGAGTTACTTAGTGTCTCGCTTTTGCTGAGGCTGGCTTTGAACTCCTGATTCTCTTGCCTTGTCCTCCCTAGCAGCATGCACCACAGCTTGGTTTAATGGATGATAATGGATGAGCTGGTTTCTGGTTTCACATTATACAATGTAGACATGTATGGAAAAATCACATAATACCCAGTTAATATATTTAATTTTGATGTTTCTTTATTAAGAAAATAACAGGACAATAGCATGGAAACACTTATTGTTTTAAGAGTGCTGTCAATTAAATTTACCCTTTGGGATTTGAAACACCTATCATCAGTTTAGTTAAACAGTCATCATTAGTTTTTAGTTAAAGAGAAAATAATTATATTGGATACCATCTCTGACTAAAATGTAGAAATTATATTCTATGCTACCTCAGACTATGATGTCAAGCATACATGGAGATCGTAAGAAATGATCATTCCTATTCTCTTTTGTGCCTACCAGTAAAATGTGCATTATTGTTTCTTTCCTCTAGGATTTTATGATGTTTATTGGATGTAGCATATAAAATGGTATGACTAATATTTGTTAAACTACAACTTCAATATATATTCTGTTGAGTTCACACCCATTTCATAAAACTGTAAGTCAAATATTATGTCATACAAAAAAAATGTCTACAGTCAAAACCATATAACATCAGATTTAGGTAAGAGAACTTTGGAATCAGATGAAACTGAATTTTAGATAAGACTGACTGGGCCAGTTTTTCCACAGGGAAATCTTGAACAAGTGACTTGAGCTCCTTAAATTTTAGATTTCTTATTTATAAGATTGGGGGAAAAGTATGACTAGTCTCACGAATTTAATAAATATTATGATTATCCATAGCACAATTAATTGCACTTAATTTGGAGGGGCACAGGCAGTTCTTCTAATAAAGATTAATTCTGTAAATATTCATAGGATAAGGTCAGAAAAGAAAAAAATACATATATATGTGTATATATACACACACACAGCACAAACTATTCTACTAAGAAGATGAATTCAGGTAAATCCAGGAAAAAAAATCAAAAACCTCCATCTCTCTCATTTTATGTATGGGAAATTAAAGTTAATAAAAAATCTTCCAAACATTGATCATCTGGATTTGCCACTGATAGAATTTAAAACCATCTTTCCAACCTCGTATTCCTTCTTGACTCTTAGTTCTTTTCACCCAGTTGTAAGAGATATCTAACGACCACCAGGATCACCTTACTGATCACTGCCATTATTTCAACTCCATCTGGTAGCCTGGTGTGTTGTGGTCTCCTCTTATCTCACGTGTGTGCTAGTAGCAGCATTGTCTTCCCAAACAGTTGAGGAGACTTTTCCATAAAGGATGCACAACCACTCAAATATAATCAAGTATTTGTGTATTTTTACTTCATTCCTCAAATACAAGGTGCTGTGAACACTTTGAATCCAGAATAATCAGATTTAACTTCTTATACTCCAATAGGACAAATAAGACAAATAAATACCAAGAATAATATAGGATGGTAAGTAGAATTTTCTTGACACATAAACAGGAGTAGAAGAAAAAAGTGACAGAGGAGTTCAAGAGAGGGAGCAATTGTTACATTTTTAGTAAGTATTTCTTAAAGATATTAGAAATACATTTTAGTTTGTCCAGAAATATTTTTTCTGTGTTCCATTACATTAACAGCATTGTTGTTTGCACTATTGAGTATTAATGAAAACTCAAGAAATATTTTACTCATATCGTCATGTTACTCCTTTAACATTATAACTTTATTCTTTCTTTCATTTTTAGTTTATTAGTTTTTATTTATGTGTTTTCTTGAATGATTCAATAGTAGACTAGAGGTCCTTTTAATGTTTACTTTGTGAGTATGCACATCCAAAGTACATGAAATCAGCATAACAAAGAGTTACCTACACAACCATGTTATTTGTGGCACTATTCACAATAGCTAAAATACTGAATCAGTCTAGATGACCATTGATGAATGGATTAAAAATTGCTATGAATATACTCAACAGTATATTCATCCATAAACAATAATGAACTCCTGTCACTTGCAGAAAAATAGCAAGAAATGAAGGACAACATGTTAGGTGAAATAAACCAGACACAGCAAGACAAGTACCACAGGTTCTCTCTCATATGTGGAAGATAAAACATGTCCACCTGAATGCAGAATAGTGATTCATGCGGCAGCGGGTGGGGCTGGGGTTTTGGCTCAGCTGTAGAGTGCTCACCTAGCATGTGTGAGGTTCTGGGTTCGATCCTCAGCACCACATAAAAAACAAACAAATAAAAAAAGGCATTGTGCCCAACTACAACAAAGTTTACTTTGTAAAAATGGAATAAAACAAGGCAAAACCATTTAAAGCTCCTATTCAGTGGTGTTTTCTATTTGTAGAGAGAGTTCCTAATATATAAATAATATATAACATTTAATGAACACTCTACATATAATTCCTCACATAAATACAAGCACAGTGTTTATGTTTCACTTTTCACAAATGTTGTTCAGTCATTTCCAGACAAACAAAAGATTCCAAAAGACCTGTTCAAAATTGTGCAGTAGTAAATGACAAGTGGGGAAAAATAGGTCATCCAATAAATCTCATGCACTATTCAATGCCTTTTATTTTTCTCTTCATAAATAATGCCTATAAATAATTGAAAAGAGAACAATTATTTTTATAACATCAAAAAACTTCCATAAAATAGAGGCCTTCGAGTCTTTTTTAAAACTTTGAATGTTTCTCTGATGACTCTAAAGATTGCAAAAAGGCCTATTTACAAAATAAACACTATGTTTTACTAAAATCTCCAACATTAATAAACCAAGCACATTTTAAGAAAATTGTTTTATATGTCATTCATCTTATATTTCATATTGCAATGACCATTTCCAGAGCTTTTGTATATGGTAGCTTTGCTAGTAGTTGAGTTATAAAATCTTACTTTAAAAAGTGAAAGAAATATTTTAAAACTTTGTAGAGAATAGAGAAAAGATTTATTATCTTTAAAATGGAAATAGATACACAAAATAAAATTGACATCTATGAGAAAAGCATTTCAGTATTTCTCATTCTTGAATTCATATTTTATAAATCTTATAAGATGTTAGCATAGATGGATATTAATAAAGGCCAACATTTTAAAATCATTCTACTATGGACAGGTGGCAGTTATAAAATTCAAAGTTTTACTTAAACCTTGAAATATCCTGCATAATTTTAATATTTGAAAGTCATATAATTTAAAGAAGATAAACTTGAGCTAATAAAGAAAGTACTTTTGACATTCATGTCACCAGGACTTAAGTCAGCATGTCTCTCTGCTAGTGCACTTTGCTTGGTTTTGTATTGTCAGTTATAATTCCACTTTCCTGCTAAGTCGATAGAATGAGATGACTACAGGGACAGCATTACAGCCACAGGAGGACAGAAGCTGAGGCACACAATTTCCTTCCTACCATGCCAGCACTACTAAACAATTATTGGAACAATGGACTACAAAGGGGCAATAAAACTGCTGCCTTAAATATTGTTATGCCATTAAATCATCTGACAGCAAAGACATTAAGCAACATTAATACCAGGGAAAATTGACTTTTCCCTTTAGTCTGATTTGGGGAGGCTTACTAAAAATCAGTTGCTTTTTAAATTTTTATTAATGTGAACATTACTCAAACTACATATTTTCTCCAGGCCCTAGATTCCTAGTGTTAAATTTGAGGGAGTTAAAATTTATAAATATTTTATATTCCTTTAAATGAGTTTTTATTGATGAATAATAATGATACAGTTTTGATTATATATACATATATATATATATATAAAGTTTCCATCTTGTCCAACATTCTTTTTTAATACCTAAAATTTGAAGCCAAGAGTCATATTCAGAATTCCACTTTTCATCCACATACTAATTAATTTTTTTCTTTCTTAATTGTACAAGGTTTATCTCTTCTATTTTCTGCCATCTCTCTTGGTATAATATATCTTGTGCACATTACTGATTGTTAAAAATTCTAGCATATTCCACTACTTTACTTATTTAAAAAAAACATGAAATATATAAATCAAAACAATCAAACAACCCAAAACTTTCATGCAATGAAATAAAAAACTAAAGTAATTATGAAAATTTTTTACCCCCAAATTCAAGCTTCTTACAGAAAAATTCTACTTATGTTACATTGATATTCAACTAAATGTTACTGAGTGCTTATTAGTGGCTAGATACTAATGTGGGCTCAGAGAATGAAAAATTATTGATGGCAACTGGATTATCTATTAAAGATGCTCAGAGCTCAGTAAAACAGACTAATGGGACACATCATAAGCTACAGTGCAGTAGACATCACACTATGCTGCTTAATCCACTGGTAATATTTCTATTACCAGTTTAATTTAGGTGTCTATTGTATCTAAATATCCCATATTTCTGTTTGTTTCTTTCTTTTGGTTGCCTCTGGCATAGCACCTTCAAATAAGTACTGGATTGTCTTTGTCAAATATATAATATCACACACACACTTGCTCTGGTGTGTGGGTTGCTGAATAAAGACCCCCAATTCCCAAGAATATCAATGCCCCATTTCTAGGAACCCATGAGTATGATATCTTAGATAGAAAAGGGGACTTGCAATGTGGTTAAATTAAGGATCTTATATGGAGAGGTTATCTTGGATTGTCAAGACATTCTAATTAAATGGAAACCTGGTTAGTTGTAGAAGGTGGGAGATAATGATGTCAGAAACAGGTAGTTGGAGTCATTTGAGAAAGTATCCACTAGCAGAGAAATGCATATCAACTTACAAGTAAAAAATGTGAAATAGATTCTCCCTTACAACTTCCAGTGAGAACAAAGAACTGAAAATATCTTGATTTGAGAGACTCCTGGCATTTAGGATGGTAAAAGAATAAATCTGAGTTGTTTTACACAACTGAATTTTTGGTCATCTGGTAGAGTAGCAATCAGAAATTATTATACATATTTTCTAAAAGTATTTAAATTATTTTCTTTTGGCCTTACATTATATAAATTAATTTTCAATCTGAAGGGTATGATTATAGTGGTGAAAATGTGTTTCTAAAATATTGAGAAGTCTTCAATATGAAAGCAGAAAGAAGCTATACAAGACAAATGCTGAAAAATAAAAATTATATTTTTGATGAAAAGAAACTATATTGGACCATATTACATATTGAATCATATTACACTGGATTGAAGATGGCTTCTTCAAGACAATAGGCTAAATTGGATATAGGGTTATTGTTTGATAAGACAGCACTTTGAGACTTTAGAGTGTATTAGAATCACTTAAAGAGCATCATAAAATATGCTCAGAGTTTGAGGTCAGATGCCAAGTATTTCTATCTTTACAAGATTTGGGATGATGTTGATGGTGTCACTCCAGGGATCACATTTTCAGGAATGCTTATTTTTCAGAAAAAAAAAAAGGTCATTTGATTTGACTTCATATAATGTGTCTGTCACTTTCTAGCTGTGGAAAACCTTAACTCAGTAATAACAGAGCTTCCTTTTTGTTCAAACACTTTCACAGATATGTTGGGATGATGATACTTAATTAATTATGACCATAATTAATAAGCCAGTGTTTTATGTTTATGTTCACATTATTTAATATTCTAGAGTTTTCTTCAAATGGCTGTAGTATTTATTTGCCATTTTTCAGGTGCTTTAAATGTATAGTACTTTTCAAACTACAAAGAAAATGTGTCTTTGTTTGCATGTGTTTGTACATGGATATATTTGTGTATATGTTTGTATGCATTGATACTATAAGGATAGATGAACTGAAATAATTTAGTTTTCCCATTTTAGTGACAGACACAGTTTTCTAATTTAAGCCTTTCTTTTTCTTTTTTCAAAATTGTGTGTCTAATATTATAGACTCAGATATTATTATGTTTAGTTTTTAGTTTGTTATTAAAAACAACAGATATTTGGTATGGAGAAATAAAAATATTTGTATATCCTAATTGGTAGAGCATTTGTTATATATTTAAGACATTTTCTATAATAAATTATAATAATTAATCTGATTTTAACTATTAACATGATACAAATGGCTTCATTGGTGTCTACACAGCTTTCTAATTTATTATCACCTAAAAATTTTATTAATGTCAATAATGATGATAAATGAAATTGAGATTAGTTCCACTCTTTCAAATGTCCCAATAGACCATTTTCTCCTAGAGAACTGCTGTCATTCATTACCCTCTATTTAAAAGCTCAGGCAAGATTAAATACAAGTCATTTCAAAAATAACAGCATTTTCTTTGAAAGAAAATACACTAAATATTTTTTCAAATTCAAGGTGTACCCACAACACTTGGAAAAGTATCAAAATAAATAAGTACACATCTCTCTGTGTGTATGTGTGTGTGTGTGTGTGTGTACCCACACATTTAAAAATAACACATACATACATACACACACACACACACACACACACACACACACACATCAGATTCCAATAGACAGCTGAAAGGGGAAAGGGAATTGATCCTTGCACAAAACTATAATGACACAATGTGTGGTAAGTAGAGTAGTGGATTGATGTCTCCTGGCTTCTCTCAGATCCCACAGAGCTCCATCAATCATCTGCTGCCTGACCCTGGACAAATTCCCAGTCAGTTTGCAGCCTCATCTCCCTTCCCTCCCATCATGAATGTATCAAATGCTTAACTTCTAAAACCCTTCCACCTTTAATATTCTATGACTTGGTCTTCTTAGAATGCCTTCAGGAGAATACAAATTCAAACAATAAATTCCTTCAATAATAGGTCATGAAGAAAACAAGTGTCAAGTTTTATGAGCAAGAAATAAAATCATCAGATAATTCTCACATTTTTAGAACTGCAACTCTTGTCTTGATAACCTAGCAGATTTCTTAAACTCTTTATCAATTTGACTGGGGGAAAATGTTAGGTTGTCTCGTACATAGAAAAAATAACAGACCTACTCAAAATGAATGGAAAAATGCATGTTCAAGAAGATGTGAGCAGCTCGTGGCCCTACAGCTCATCAGTTTAGAGTGTTAAATAATAAGAGGAATAAAACCTGCCACCTTCAGATAGATGGACTTTGAATCCTCCAGACAGGTTGTGGTTTTATCTCACTTAGTATCTGTCATAATGATGGGTGAGAATATACTCAGCATTATTTGTAAGCCTTTCATTTTAATGGATTGATAGGCCCAGATACGGTCCTTGAAGACTGGCTTCTGGCGAAATATTATACAGTTTCCCCAATTAGGTGACAGCAGAAGTGGAAGGCTTTGCATTAACCTCATTCTGCGCAGCACATTGGATAGCACTGCTATAGAAGAATCTCCAGAGCAAATAGAAAGGAAGAGATAAATTCATTTCTGTCTTAAAATATCTGATGAGGGATCACTTATCATCCAATAATAGAAATAATTTGAATTTTTAACTAGGATTCTTAGCATTTTGTTTATAGGCATTTTTTGATATTATCTACTGGTTTTAGAATATGTTAAACGATTGTGAAGCAAACAAGGCATAGTGCAGTATTCTCTCCTAACAAAGCCTGGTTTTAGTGATATAGTTGTTATTTTACTTCTCCAGCCAACATAGTCAATGAACATTCTTTGAGGGGACTTTGATACATAGCACTGTACCATGCACTTTGTAGAGGATATGAAAGAAGTTCAAGGGTTTTAAAGTTGGAGTAGGAGAGAAAATTGAATAAGGTAGCATTAATTGATTTTAGTAGTAAAAATAGATATCACAATTCATTAATAGAATATTACACACACACAGCTCTTCCTTGGAAAACAGGGAAAACATGATTTTGATTTCTCTATTTCTCTTTCTTTCTTATAAGTTTGACTCAACCACAAGTACTTCAAGGCTTAATAGCAAAATTGTATACAGTCACATTTTGTACTATACATTTCAAGGCCTGAAAAATATATAAAACATTTCTTCTAATACTACCATCTCTGAACATTTACAATAGATCCATTTATTCTTTATTGCAAACAATCTCTGGCAAAATACAAATGAACAAAAAAATTTTGTTAAAATCACTGCTTTTTAAGAATAATTATTAGAAATAGAACAAATGTTATGAACAAGTTTAAAATTTTGCTTTTAGTAGATTTGATTTTGAAAAATGTTATACAATGTCCAGCCCCAGATAAAAGAACCCATTTCTTTGGATTTAGGAAAGCTTGAGAATTATCATTGTATATGTATGTGTTACTTTATAGATTTCATCTGATTTCAAGTGAGGCATTTTCTCATATTTATTAGCAATGTATTGCTTCTTTGAGTGATCTAGTTAAATTTGCTCCCTTTATTAATTTATAATTGATTTTAATGTTTTCTTTCCATTTTGCACATCTTTTATATAGTGTTTATCAATATTTTGTCATATATTTGTTACAAATATTTTCCTAATTGCCTGATCTCTTCCAATTTTGTGTCTAAAGTTTCTTGGAAGATATTTTTTTTTAAGGACCATACACTCCTGTCCTCCTTATTTCGGTCATCCAGGGATCTCCAGGCCACGATCTCAAACACTTCCTCCCACCCAGCCATGATTTAGATTTTAGTATCAAGTTTATTTTCTCACTACTCTGTATTAGTTCCTGGCAATTTCTTTGTCCATATGGATTAGACCCTAGACCTCTTCTCCTCCAGTGATAGTATGCTTTACCCCCACTTTGTCATATATTTAATAACATAATGACATGTAAATTTTTGTCATTAGCAAAGTTTTCCTTCCCTCCATAAATTCATTTCAAAACATACTTCCTTTGACCAGTTACTCTTATCTTTTCAATAACTGCTTCTCAACAAAGTTCTAGAGGTTCTAATCCAATGATTCAAGCAACATACCCAATATATATTCTCCTATGCCCCCTCAACTATTTTAAATGCAATATACTGTAATCAGTGTCTTGCAGGTCTTCTTACATACTTGTGGTACATTTGCTTTTCTGTACTTCCTTGTCAATACTGCCGCTATATTGAAGTTCAAGTTTCTTGCCTACTCAGCTCATGTATTCTTACAGGTAAATGTAGAAAAAAATGACAACCATCCTGACTGTTCTCATATTAGTTTCACAATTGAAAATCCTAAAGTGGCTTTTAGTGATCCTTATCTTTCTCTTGTCAATTTGCTCCTCTACTCAGTCAAATGACTTGGCTTCTCTTTCCTCTGTCTCTATTTTCTTGTCCTCACTTTTAGGAGAGAAAATCAAATACGGCAGAAGATAGCGTCCAAACCCTCTCTCTATTCAATCTGGAATCACACATTCATCTACACCCACAAGCTCCTGCTTCTGTCCTTCGATGGAAGAAACATTTGTGTGTCAAAAACAAACCTCTCTATCTCTTCTGCTTACCAAAACTTGATATTATCCATAATATAACAGACCCCACTCTGTAAATATCCTCTGTTTCCCCTCCGCAGAAAATCTCCAATCCTCTTATAAACATGCTGTATTTTCCCTGTCTTAGGAAACAAAAAATCCTCAATTCTATACTGTTCACATCCTGTCTCATTTCTTGCTTCATTTCACAGAGAACAAAAAATAAAACACACATGCAAAAAATTCATCAGAAAAACCTTTTCAAAGAATTATTTTTGTAATCTTTATGTTTTCCTTCAAGACTCACTTCTCCAAAGTTCTGATGGTCAAAAATAGAACAAAAGTATTCAAAACTCACTGGAGATGAATTATAAGATCAATCTTTTTTCTTTATGAAGGAGTAGCATTTAGCTAGGCTGCCTATTCCTGCTTCAACCATTTCCTCACTTGCCTTCTGTACCACTCCCTCTTTAATCTATTTTTTATTTTTAAAAAAAGTTTATTACTACATAATAATTATATGCATTTATGGAATAAAATATATTTCAATATGTGTATTCAATATGTAATGATAAGTTCAGGGTAATTGGCATATTAATCACTTCAAACATATATCCTTTTTGAAATACACAGTCAATTCTTGTCAAACATAGTCATCCCACTGCGCTACAGAACACTAAAATGTATTCCTCCTATTCTATCCTGTATCAATTAATGATCATTTTTCTGTCCCAACTTCCCAGCCTCTGGAAACCACTGTTCTATCTACATCTATATGACCAATTTTATTAGCTTCTACATGAGTGAAAATATGTGGTCTTTATCTTTCTGTGTTTGACTTATTTTACTAAAGTAAATGTCCTCCAGACTCACCTATGTTGTTCTAAATGACAGGATTTCATTCTTTTTTATGATTGCATAATATTTTATTTTGTACATACACCACATTTTATTCATGCATGCTCTACATCACTGCCTCCTCTTCTTTGTATTCATGATTGGATTTCCTGCATTCACCGAGCATGAATGCACCTTGAATGCTCTGAGGCTCAATCCTAGTTTGCTTCTCCATCTATTATATTAAGTTGCATTTATATACAGATTAATGGAACTGGCAGGAGCAAAATGAAGCTGATGCTGAAGCTGGAAGCTGGGGGCTAGTGCCACCTCTGGATAAAGACTGTCTATATCCCAACTGCGTCTTGGTCTCTTCTTTCACCTGCCATAATCTTGAATCTATTTCTGAGGATCTGAACCGCCACCTGACAACTGATCACTCATAAATGTGAGTTGTCAGATATTACCCTGAAATTCAGGACTATCATCACTACTTGGATGAGTTGCCTACTCAAAATCTTCACTGGGATCTTCTGTTTATCAGCTTCTCATGGCTGTGATCAAAATAGCAGGCAGTACATCTTAGAAGAGAAGTTTATTTTAGCTCACCATTTTAGAGGCTTAGTCCTTGGACAGCCAGTCCCATCACTTTGGCCCTGAGGTGAAGTGTAACGTCATTGCCTCAGGGCACAATGGACAGAAGCTACTCACCTCCTGGTGGCTGGGAAGCACAGCCAAGGGGGAGGAGAAGGGGTTTCAGGGAAGATGAACCTTCTCAGGGCACTGATCCACCTCCTCCAGCCATATCCCACCTGCCTGCAGTTACTATCCAGTTTGTCTATTTAAAGTAGGATGCATTGGTTAAGCTATAGTGCTCATAATCTAATCCTTTAACCTGAATTTACACAGGAGCTTTTGAGGGACACATCAAAATCATAAGAATCCTACCCCAATTTAGATTGTTTCAGCCATCATGGAGAAAGTTGGGATTGTATACCCTAACCGCAGTAAGTCATTAGCTAAGAGCCCTCCCAGTATGGAAGAGTCCAAGCTCTAAGGCATTTCCTGAGAAAATGGACTCCCATCAATTAAGCACTATTCTCCAGAGTTGGACACAGTTGTCATCCATTAGCTGTCAACATCTATAGCACCTGGGGGATGAATTCATCAGCTGGTAGGAGCCATTTGATAAGACAACAGCAACACATTCTATTCTGTAGATGAACATGTGTCAGAGATTGAAAATATATATAAGTATGCATCTTTTAAAATTAAAGTTGTCCTTGTACTATATTATTAAGTATGAAGTTTTAAAAAACAAATTAATTTCATTATTGCATGTAAAGATAAATTAGATCAATGGTATAACCCACTAGTTTGCTTAGAAAACATTAGAGTTCAAGCCTTTTGTTAAACTTATTCCCATCAATGTAATCTCCAAGTAATTAAGATTACAAATTCAGTATGAACTTTTCCATGCATTTCTTCTTTTACTGACTACATCTGTATAATAACTGAAATCTATGATTTTACAATTTATCATACTGTAATATTCTTCTTAAACTTGATTATTTTTCTAACAATGTTTTTTATATTCATTGATGTTTTTCTGCAGCTATAATATAACCAGTTCACTGCTAATCTTATTTATGATTGTATCATATATATAAATTCAAAATCTTTTTGATGCATATGTAGATTTTTAAATTTCTTTCCTATTATAAAAAGCAATTGATTATACATTCAGGTCCATACTTCCTTGTGCACCTCAGTCAGCTTTTCTCTAATGTTTATACCCAAAGAATAGAGCTGTAGGTAGAAGGATAGGTTCAAATATTATTAAAATAAAATAAGTGGAACTTCACACTCAGTTCTTGGACTTGGTTTCTTTTTGTCAAGAATAATGAAAATAAATCTTCAAAGAAATGTCTGCAAAGTTGACTTTCTGGATAATTTATATGTCCTTTCTGCACAGAGGCAGAAGCAGTTTTTCTTCACAGAGCTCATTCTAATATGCAGAGCACAGTAGAAGGTGCCTGCTATTTGATTGCTTAGAAAAGCTGTCCCTGACTCTCACTGGGATTATCTTTTGTTGTTGGTAGCAGTATTTTTTTTCCTCAACATGACACATTTGTGAAAAATCTATAAGGTTACATAGCAGAGTTGTATTAAAGGGAAAAATGGAGAAAATGATGTTTCCTTTATATTCCAGGTCCTATGTGAGAAGATTTATACACATCCCCTTAATTAATCCTTCAAACCCTATGGTGATGATATATGGCACTTCTGCTTCAGAGAAAATATTAACCTTAAGTCATATAGTTAACAATTTATTTAAAAAACTGTATTTTAACCAAAACTTATCTCACAATAAAACATGGTATGAATTTGACTTACATGTATGACACTTCAGTAAATGTTGTTAATTAATGTATATGGCAATGCATAGCTAAATAATTAATACAGGTTTTGCAAATTGAAATCTCAGCTTTCTCTCCAGTCCAAATTCCAATTCCTCCTTAACACCAATCTCCATAGCCACAATAATATTTTCCTTCCTCTGTGCTTCTGTAGCCTTATTATATCCTATTAAACTATACTGTATGATCTGTCAAAGTTGTGTATATACTATTTCTCGCTGGAGTTTACTTATCTTGAGAGCCAGTATGTTATGGTTTGGATTTGTTATCCCCCAAAAGCTCATGAGTGAGAAAATGCAAAAGGATTCTCAGGGAAAATGATTGAGTTGTGAGAGAGCCTTATCCCAATCAGTGAATTAGCTCCTAATGGGATTAATTGAGTAGTAACTGGAGGCAGGTGGGGGGTGTGGCTTTGAGTACATATATGAATCTGGCAAATTGAGATCTCTCTCTCCTACCCTCTCTCTCCCTCCCTCTCCCCACTCTCACCCTCCACTTTCTGATCATCATCTGAGCAGCTTCTCTTCACCATACTCTTTCAAAATGTTGTTTTGCCTCACCTCAATCCTCAAGGAATGCAGCCTGTTGTCTGTGGACTGAGACCTCTGAAACCATGATAAACCTCGGATAAACGTTTCCTCCTCTAAAGTTGTGCTGGTCAGGTCTTTCAGTCACAGCAGTGAAAAAAACTGACTAAAACACAGTACCTTGAACTGTGTGTTGGTTGTATGTCCTGGTCACCACTTCTCAACTGAAGGGCTAGTATCTGTTAGGTGGACACACACACACACACACAAATCACACTGTAAAGGAATAAAACAATTACCAGAGGTAAGGGCAAGGGGGTAATCAAGGCCTGAGTGTCACCAGGTACTGGGAAATCATAGACTCTGCATACAGAAGTAGAACTGAGACAGTCAGGGCCCATCCTGTTGGGACAAAGGCAGGGACAATGGTATAAACCCTTGGGCATAGTAAACTACTGCCCTTTGTAACATGGCACATTGCTTCTCTACCTTTGTACTCTTTTCAACATAACCACAAAATGACCCTGACAAACTCACAGAAGCAGAATGTCTGCATAAGATTAAATTGTTACCAGGGGAAAACATACCTAAAATACACCCTCTATCTTCACTTGCTTGTACTCAACTTAAAATCATTGATTTTGGAGGTCAAAGATCTGGGCAATACATTATTAGTTTCCCACTAGCTTTTCTGTAGGTAACATCCCTGGCTTGTGGGTTATGATGATAATAATGGTTGAATAGGTTACTTTTCAGGAACTTGAGGCCACTTTTGCTGAGAACACTCTTAACTTGGGTCTGCACATGCTTGATGGGAACCTGGAATGGATTAAAAATATTTGGCATCTCTGTCTCTTTTGTTATCTTAACTTTTGGGTCAGATTCTACCCAACTCTGCAAGTAGACATGTCATGTGCACATGGGAGCTCTTATGTGTTTTTCTTCTATCCCACCATTGAACTATTTCAGCAGCTATAGCAATCCAAGAACCTAAATTCCTTCAGCCCTGTCATAAGGCCCAGATCAAACCACCAGGCGTGTTTGCACAGGACGATGGTACAAATTAGCTGCAAGAATCACTCATCAGTTTCTGGGACAATTTGACCATGATTACCCAGTGGTCCAAGTCTTTTGCAAGAATAAACATCTCTGAAACTGCCCCAGATTACCAGATTTTAGGCCAGCCCATAAAATTAATAAAGCTTTGCATTTCCCTTTGTTTGGAGAGTGGTCTGGTCTTCCTTGTTATCCTTGCTGTCTCTTTCAGATGAAGCACCAGTTAAAGCCTTGCTTTTGTGTATGTTGGTGCTCACTTGACTGGATTTCATCATTACCATCAGGGAATCAGAAGTTCCCATGTCAAATAAAAAAAAAAAATCTACGTGAAAACGAAACATTTCATAATCCAGGACAAAATTTAGGTATGGCTACAAAATCAAGGAGGATGCTGGTAATTGCCTTAGCATGTTTTGGGGAAATACAAGGAACAACCTGTCATAGAGTAGAAACGGGGTCTTGCAAAACATTTTTTGCCATGAGATCCTGCTAACTTTGGATCAGTGTGAGTTTCCCGTCTTAAAGACCACCAGTTTTGGCTTTTTTTTCCAAAATAGTCTTTGGAAATAACAAACACTCAACATTCATAAAATTTAACTTAAAAAACCCAAGGCAATGTTTGACTTTATAGTCAAGAACACTGAATTGAAAGCATGATAAGTTGAGTCGCTGGAGTATGATTATGCAGCAAATTAGTACTGAAAAAAAGGCAATTTAGAATGTCAGGGGATGGCTAACATCTATCCACATATAAATATTTTATTAATTTTTCATTCAAAAACAACTTTAATTTTATTAAATACACTGTTAAAGAAAGCTAAGCACACAGAGATATAAAAGAATGACTTCTGCCTTCAAATAGTCTCAAACTTGATAGTATTTTAACAATAATAAGATTTTAAATAAGTCATCATAATTATTTGTTTGGTATTTTTAATCAAAATGTTAAACCTTTAAGTTTATATTTTAATTTACAACAAATGTACAATAAACAATTATATATGATTATTCATTTATCTTACCACTGACATGAGTATGAATTATGTTCTCTAAAAGACAAAAATTACTTTTTTTCCATGATGGCAGCTTTTTGTCAGAGACTTCTAAATACTGAAAACAATGAAATTGCTGCTTTCTCTGAAGAAATTCCATCCCACCTAATAATTTTACTCAACTTAAAAACTTAAAAAATCATTAGTTTTGGAGTTCAGAAAGCTGGTCTTACCTTTTTTTTTTTTTTTAAATGAGGAGTTGAACACAGGGGCTCTTAATCTGTGAACCAAATAACCAGTCCTTTTCATTTTTCATTTTGATACAGAGTCTTGCTAAGTTGTTTAGGGTCTTACTAAATTGCTGAGACTGGCTTTGAATTTGCAATCCTCCTGCTTCCGCTTCCTGAGCCACTGGGATTATAAGAGTATGCCACTGTGACAGGCCTATCTGTTTTGTGCTCCTTTGGGCAGCATGCAATTGCTGACTATATTGTAAGAGTTAAAAAAGTATATGTTGAAATGATTTAGTTATACACGACCTGCTGATCTTGATTTCCAACTAACACTGCATAGCAAAGTAGCTCACATTATTACTGTCTCTTTAAAGACTATTGTAAGCGTGATTCATTTTTCTTAACCAATCAACCCAACTAAAGCTTAGAAATCCTATTGCTTATTCCCTGAACAATTATCTGTTGCTACTGTTTACTTAATATGTTCCACTCATTTGTTACTCTCTTTAAACCTTATGAAGCAAATTTCAGAACTGTTAATATGATGTAAGGATGTCATTTTCTGTATGAAGCCATGCACAAATTGACTCTTAAAGAGAAGAAATGAAAAATCACTTCCATTCCATCATCAACCAGAAATGATTGTCAGTGGCTGCCTATAGTGTGCTTTTTTTGAGAGGAACTGTGAGACCTATGGACGTCTTGGCAGGCAGGCATGCCAGAATTAATTATTAATGTCTGCCGTAGGTGTACAGGAGAGTGGGGTGACAACACATAAGCCATGAGTTCTCTTATCTGTGTAATACAGCTTGAAATATGTAGTCATTTTAATTATTCAGAGATAGGCATATTCTTGCAAGATGAGTGTCATGTCAGGTACAATAAACTCTAAGAATGCACATTGACTTTTAGAGTCCTTGTTTACTACATGTTGTGATGAAGTGTTAAAAGAGCTCTAAGAGGACCATCACTCCTCAGTGTACTTCTGTAGAAATAACAGAATGTCACAGTTCATAGCATTGTGTCCAGTATTAAACCATTCTGAGGGTAGTTTGTTTGAACAGTCTTTCAGGGTAAAAAAAATAGCCTACAAAAGATTGACAAAATGATTCAGAATAGCCTAAGCAATCTTAGAAAAAAACAAAGTTGGAAGAATCATGTTTTCCAACTTCAAAATTTATGCTGGATTTGGTGACACACACCTGTAATCCTAGCAACTCAGGTGGTTGAAACAAGAGGATCACAATTTTAAGGCCAGCCTGAGCAACTAGAAGACCCTATCTCAAAATAAAATATTAAAAATTGAGGATATACCTCAGTGGCAGAGTGCCCCTGAGTTCAATCTTCAGTACTAGGTGGAAAAAATTAGTATAAACCCAAGAAATCAAGACAGGGTGGTGCTGGCATAATAAATACAAGGAAAAATAAAATAAAATTAAGAGTCAAAACATATTTTCTCCCACATCCTCACCAACATTTATTGTTTCCTGTATTCTTTTTTTTATTGGTTGCTCAAAACATTACAATGCTCTTGAGATATCATATTTCATACATTTGATTCAAGTGGGTTGATGAGGATTGCGTTGGAGTTCTAGATCAATTTTGGAGAATATTACCATATTCACAATATAAGTCTTCCAAAACATGAACACATAATGTCTTTTTATTTAGTTAGTTATTCTTTGATTGCCCTCCCATATCCCCCAGTACTGGGGTTGGGTTAACCCTGGGATACTCTATCCCTTAGTTACATCCCTGGGCCTTTTTTATTTTGACATGAGATTTTGCTAAGTTGCCTAGCCTAGCCTGGAACTTGTGATCCTCCCTCCTCAGATTCCCGAATACCTGGAATTTACAGGTATGCACCACCACACCTCATTCTTCTTTGATTTTTTCAACAATATTTTGTAGTTTTCAGTGTATGAATCTTGTACTTTTGTTAACTTTATTCCTATTTAATTTTTAAAAATAGTATTATAAATGGAACTTTACTTCCATTGTTTATGTTTGGGAATGTAATTGATTTTTTAAAATATTGATTTTGTATCCTGCAACTTTGCTGACTTTGTGTATTAGTTCTAATGTTTCTCTTGTGGAGTCCTTTATTTTGTATAGAATGTCTCATCATCTGTGAATAGAGATAGTTTTATTTTTTTGTTTTAAAAAAAATAGCCTAGAATTACCTGTTACCTTTATTTACTTAAACCTATTTTGATGTGACTCCTGATGTCAAACAAGAAATTTTCATTTCACGAAGAAACAAAAGAAACAAACAAAAAGGAAATATAGTCATTGTTTTTACTCCATAAACTTTGATGGCAATCTTATTTCAGGATAATATCTGCCTTTACACTCCAAATAACTACACTCAGTAGCAGTGACTGTGAGTTTTAAATTTACTAATAATCAGTGTACGAAAGCTTTCTTTATACCATATCAATATTAATTAATGTATTAATTAATTAATGTAGTTATGATTATTTACTATCTGATTTACCCCCCAATCTTACTCTCTGATAATGAACTTAATCTTAGTAATCTGAGTCCCATTTTCTGTTTCATACTTTGGTGGTCCTAACACACTCCTTATGTGGTTTATAACCCCCTCTCTTCTGGATACCACCTTCTTCCTCTTTAAATTCTAGAAACAATGGATGATCATTCCATGGATAGACAAAGAGCTTGCCCTCTTCAAGGACTTAGCTCATGCTACTCTCACACTATTTTATTTTTATTTACTTTTTATTTTTTGGTAGTGCTGGGGATTGAACACAGAGCCTCACTCATGCTAAGCAAGAGCTCTATCACTGAGCCACATTCCCAGCCCATCACTACCTGTAAAGTTCTTGCCCCAAGTTTTTCTCACCATTTAGGCTGCCTATGAACCTTCTGTGTCTTCAGGTACCAACTTAAAAGATCAGGAGTTACATGATGACATCATATAAATGTCCCCTTTCCTTTTATCATAGCAGTCTGTTTTATTTGTCATAGTTCTTACAGAAGTTAAAATTTGTCTCTATGTTATTTCCTTCCACTATACTAATACTCTTAATAGAAAGACCTTAAGATATTTTATTTGTTACAATTTATGTATTATGCAGTAAAATATCTGGCATATTGAAATAAATGTGTATTTGTAGAGTAATGAATAAGAAGGAATCTTGTAGTGTGATTTAATTGTTGTTGTTTGTTGTTCTGATCATGGTGTAGATTTTTGTTTGATTGTGGAAAATTTTTATAGTTGCAGCTATTCAGTAATAGAGATATTAGGTAAATTACCCCAAAAGTGGAAAAGCCAAGATATAACTCACTATCTGATGTGTTATAATTTAGGTATTAGATGTCTTCCAAAAGCTCCTATGTGAGACAAGGCAAGAAGATTTAGAGGTGAACTGATGTTTGCATTATGAGAATCTTAATCAGTGAGTTAATCCCTGATAGGTAGTAACTGTAGGCAAACAGGGTGTGGCTGGAGGAGGAGGATTCCTCAGGGCATGCCTTTGGGGTATATATTTTGTCCTAGTTGAGCACAGTTCCTTGATGGCCTTGTTTCCATCTGCTTTCCTCTGTCAAACTCTTCTGCCATGATGTTCTGCCTCCCCTGGAGCCCCAAGGATAGAACCAGCTATCTCTGAAACCCTGAGTCCCAAATAAACTTTTCCTCTTCTAATTGTTCTTGTCAGTTTTTTTTTTTTCTCACAGCAGCAAAAAACACTTGAGTAATGCATGATGGTAATGTTATTGCTCACAGTTGCACTTGATATTATTTTCCTATTCATCATATAACCAGAGAGCATATTGACATGAAAGGCCACTGATCTATATTCCAAACTCTGAGTCCTATATTCATTGTCTGTGTCTGCTTCTCAGTCGCCTCTGGTGTAAAATGAAGAAAATAACTTCTATTTTATAAACTTCTTTTGAGGATTGAAAAAAAAATTATAAATATTTATAAGTTTTTATACATGTAAAACAACAAACATACTAACATATAAATAAAATTATATTTTATCTCTTATCTTTCCCAATCAGCGTGAACATAGATTTTTCCTCCTTTGGTCACAAAATTATTAATGGTCCTTCAGATTTCAAATTTTTAGCATTGATAATTTTTACCACTGAACCATGATCATCATTATTTAATATAAATTTAATGAAATCCCTTTCAAGTCCTATGATGGATTTTATCTCCTATACCATTAATTCTATTAATCAGATAATCCAATGATTGTTTGTGTTCTGATTTAAAATAATCAATCTTCAAACAGACATAATTTCCCCTTCAATATGGTACATTGATTCTTCATAACATTTATGTAGGAAAATTTGGCAGCAGTTAAAAACCTCATGTACTCTTGAACGCTGCCCAAATTGACAATTTCAATTAACAACCCACGCTGTGAGTCCCAGGAAAATGTAGAAGGAAGAGAAATAAAGTGGCAATTATAAAATATCTAGAAAGTATTATTGATCTGCACTTTTGAAATCTACATGATCAAGAAAAGATAAATAGAAAATAACGTGTCCAAAGAACAAGCTTTTCAATGTTCTCTGGATCATTATATTAACATTGACAGATGAAAGCACATATACTAACTATAATTATGTGCCTGGTGTTATCTCATAAATAAATTTGCAGAAATATTTCAGAATATTATTCTAAAATATTTTAAAACTGTAGTTAAAAAATCTGTTCAGGCCACTCATATAGGAATAATTGTTCCTGATGTAAGAAACAAAATCAGCTTTCTGAGAGTTTCCAATGAATAATAGAGAGGTTATATGATCCTAAGAATGAGAACTAAAATTGCAGTACCTTTTCTTATTGTCAGCAGCAAAAGTAGTACATCCTTTCCTTTGTCACCTGATTACTTTGAGCACAACAAAAAGATAATTACAATAAAAAGACTAAAGGACTGGTTCTTAAAAATGAAGTGCCAAATCTCTCCATAAGGTGGGATGAAAATAACCTAGAAACGGTTGCTTCCTACAAACTCATTTGAACTTACACAATTCTATTTGAAGCTTCTTTTAAAAGGCGTGGTAACTACACACATATCATTTTAAAGTTTTACACATAAAATAAATGACAAAAAGAAGATCCAGACTTCCCAATATCATTCATACAGCAAGGTCGTAAAAGAATTTTCTGGAGCATTTATTTGTAATTTGACTCAGGTGACTCTTTTTTTTTAATTAGTTGCTCATGACAATACAATGATCTTGACATATCATACATTTGAATCAAATGGAGTATAATTTCTCATTTTTCCAAGTGTACAGGTTGTAGAATCACATTGGTTATACAGACACATATATACATACAGCAATATACATACAGCAATACTAGTGTCTATCAGGTGACTCTTAATAGGAAGAAAAATCAAATGGAGGGATGTTAAAGCTGGTATTGTTAATTTACGTATTTTTTTGTATCATGAAGCTTTCCAGTGTTTGCTTCTATTATGAACTATTGTTAAAGGTTTTTATGATTGTCATTTTATTTTTAGGGAATACAACTTGAAAATCTGGATGGTTGCCTTTGCTGAGGTACGGACTTCATTTGAGATAGCCGAAATATTATAGAAACAAACTCCTATGAAGATTTCAATAAACACAAATTTTGCCTGTGGTGATTTGGGTTTATTTATTTACTTATTTATTGTATTATTTTTATAATATATAAAATCAGCATTAGTATTATAATAAAATAAATTAATTCAGTTGAAAATTATATCAGAAAAGGAGCAAACAATGTGAACATAAATTTCCAAGTAAAAGTATCTGCCAAAAGATTTCTATATTTCACTTTGAGCCCTGAATGGAAAATATAGGCAAATAATATAATCTTACTTTTTATAAAATGGTCCTAATTAGGCCTCTCTGAATGACAAGACCTTGATGTTTGAGGTCAATTTAATCCATTCATCAAGACTATATGAGATTTAGGGATAAAGCATATTAAAGACCAGCATGACTTATACATTGTTTAAAAACTTAATATTTAGAACGGATGGAGAGTTAGACTTGGTTTCTAAGAGGTGATAAAGTTGATTAGTCTATGAGCATTGGTTGAACTACTCCAAAGGAGGAAATAAGAAAGCAGGATAAGATGCCTTTTATTGCATTTCACTTTGTTGAACTTAACAGATAATGAATTTTTTTTCAGATTGATGATTTATGACAATCTGCATTGAGCAAAGCTATCAACACCATTTTTTCCAATGTCTCAGAGGGTCATTAACAATTTCAGCAATAAGGTTTATTTTTAGCTAATGTATGTTCATTGTTATATTTTACATAATGCTACTGAATACTTAATAGACTACAGTATAGCACAATATAACTTTTTACGTGTTGGCAAACCAAAAACATAGGGTGACTCGCTTTTTAGAACAATATTTGCTTTAATTGGGGTTGTCCGGAACTACATCCACAATATCTGTGGGGGGGTCCTGGATAAAGAATATGACAATTTGGAGCATCCAGGTTTGTTTAATGAGTCAGTGAATAAATCAAATCAAATCAAAAATAATAAATGAGGGCTTATTGGTGCAATTGCTAGAATTTTATTTAATTCAATTGACATTCATTGAGTGTCAGCTAGGTATAAGTTACTGACCTAGATCTTGTGAGAAATTCACAAGGAATAAGACAAGTTTTGACTGCAAGGCAAGAGCCAGTGTTCTAAGTGAGGCTCACTCTGCATAAGGATGAATCTGAGCTCATGTCACTTGAGACACAGCAGATACAAGGAAAGGACATTCTAACTCCCTTTTTTCTTCTTCAAAATAGGATATAAAAAAATTCCATGTTAAAGATGCCTCCATCCCCTTTACTAAGAGAAAAGAAAGATTTCTTTTTTATAGGAAGTCAAACTTAGAGGATTATGCACAGACTTTGTTAAAAGAATCAGACCTTACAATAGTTAGACACTGTTACAATAATTTTTTAGCATACAATTGAGTTTCTCTTCCATGAATGCCTCTCTTTGTGCAACCTAACACAAAAACATATAGTTTTTGCCATTTCATTGGTTTTCATTTCCTTATGAGGGCTCTGTGTCATATAAAACTTACATTAAATTCTATATGGTCCTTCTGATAATCTATTTAGGTCTCTTTAATTCTCAGGCCCAGCTGGTATCTTAAGAGGTTGGATGTAAAGTTTTGCTTCCCCTACAGGAAGCAAAGAGATGATGGTGACATAAGGCAGCAAATGTGTTTCATAAAATGAAAAAGACAAGATACATCTGTTAAAAGATTTTGTAATATACAGACACAAATGTGAAGGAATTAATAGGAGAGTTAAGCTCTCACGAGCACACACACGTGAACACAACAGGCTTCCTCTTTAGAATCTAAATTATAAAGTTGAAGAATGCAACACAAGGTAGAGCCAAGTGTGGTGGCACACACCTGTGGTTCCAGCTGCTGGGGAAGCTGAGGCAGGAGGATTGCAAGTTCAAAGTCAGCCTCAGCAATTTATTGAGAACCTCAAAAACTTAGTGAGACCCTGTCTCAAAATAAAAAATAAAAAGGTCTAAGATTGTAACTCAGTGGTAAAGCACCCCTGGGTTCAATTTTCAGTATCAAAAACAAAACAAAATATTCATATCATATTTATGGGGCTGCAACTCAATCATTTTTATCATATTATATCTAAACCTGCATATTCAATAGGTCTTTAAGAAATAAATTTGTTGATTTTTAGATATTCTCAGCTACATAAGACAAATATATTTTTTAGTAATTAAAAAATGTACAGAGAAAGAATCTTTTGTTTGAAAGTAGTAAAATAATTACTATCAACCAGGTAGAGAAATGCAGGGGTTAGTCATATATAAGAAATATTTATCTTCTTTACTGTGTTTTACTAATTTATTTCTCATTCAAATACCTGTGATTCAACACTGATACTGTGCTGTATCTTAACACTGAATATTCTCCTACTTTTTTCCAAATATTTTCACATTTGGGCCATTACCCTGTCTAATTTATTTTTTTCCTTTGGGAAACAAACTCTGCCATTTCAAGTAGAGAGTGTAAGAGAGCCAGAGTGAATCTATGCAGGGTGCATACATAAGATTGATTAGGGAACTGATTGTGCAGAAAAAAAAATGCAATTTACAGAGATTACTGCTTTTTATAAATTATTTCTAGAAATATTTCAGAGTTGCTTTAAATTCCACTCTATTGGTCTCTATGCTAAAAGTTATAAAAATTAATAATGAGTAATAAATTAATGAAATTAACATGAGTTAATTAAGAGTCATACATTAATCCAGGGCAGTTTATTTTGTTCTTTGCTGACTCGCTCAAGTGCTAACTGGATTATTATTTTCTCTGTAGAACCCCCAATCTTTCAACACGGAAAAAAAATGGAGTAAAATTCATTTCTAAAATATTATTCATAAACAAATATTTTCAGGGAAGTCAAAGTTCTGGTATTATCTCTGGTACCAAAGGATTGGAAATAATCAAAATCCATTTTAAGAAAAAATGTCTAATGAAATATGATAAAGGATTTAGGATGTGGCTCATTGGTGGAGTGCTTGCCTAGCATGTTCAAAGCCCTGGGTTCAATCCCTAGGACTACCCAAAATAAATAAATAAGGTATAACAACACATTATATAACTAAGTAGCCTTTAATAAACAGGGGAAATAGTTTAATAAACAGAAAATAGTAAATATTGATATTCTGTGCATTATGAAAAATATCTGTATGTGTGATTTGTAAATATATGCAAATGACTTATGATTTTAAAAAACTGGTTATTCTTGATACTTTAGGGCAAGTCATCATCCATTTCTTTCAAGGGAGGGAAGAAATAATTTAAAAAAAGAAAAGAAAAGAAAAAGCCATAATAAAGCTTTTGGACCCAAAATTAGGATTTTGACAAACATTAGTTATGATAAGTTATGTTTTCATATGCAGAAGCAATGCTTTTCTTTTCATTCATTTTCTTTCTTTTTTCTATGATAGGAAAAGAGGATTTAGGATTTACAGCACAAAGCTTGGATTAGTCAGAACCAAATTTATTTATTTATTTTAAATTTTTTTGAGGACAGGATTGTGTTTCAAAGAAAACAGGAAGAGTTTTAAATGAGAATTTTTAAAAAACCCTTTCTGATCTGGACAGAAGAGACACTTCATAGCCATAGGCAGGCACAAGCAGACAGAGCCTGTACCTGGTGCCCTAACTGGCACTCAGCTAGGGTGAACCTGCTGGGAGGCCACTTGCTGAATGTACACTCTCCACAGAGCTCTGGGGGACCTCTCTGAGAGGCCACAGAGAGTTTTTGTGTTTTAATCTAAATTTAAGGTTTAACATACATTGCTATTCCAGCCTCAGGTTTTTGGATTTTTTTTTCCTAACAATATCATCTATTATTTCTATTTGATTAAGTCGAATGAAAATAGTAAGACTATGACTATATGGAACCCCTGTTAGCTGGATTGTTAACAAAAGAAATTGTAAAGTACAACGGCATAATATTGTCTTTTTGGATAATTTATAAAGCATCCTCCAGAGTGACCATAAAGTTCACTCAAACTGAGATATATTGAATAACAATTTTATAATGATATACTCTTGCAAATAGTGCTTTGTTTGTCACTTGTATAACAGCAGCTAGTAAGCTATTTCTTGCTACCCTTAATCATTAAAAATAAATCTCCTAAATAACAGAGTTTGCAAAATTTGCAAAGGTTCACTTTATTAGGTGAGGTAAATTATATGCAAACCACACTTTCAATAATTACACTCCAAGGAAAAGATAAAGTTTGTGCAAGAGTAATTAGCAAAAAAAAAAAAAAAAAAGAATGCAACAGCTTTAATAAACTTTTAAAACACTTATTGAAACCTAATTTAAATTATGAAACTAGGTCCATGGAAGAACAAAACTAGCCATTACCTCCTAACATAGGGAATGAAAGAGCTAGTGTTAAATCAGCTACTAAATATACACAGAAAACCAGTTTCCTTCAGAAAGATCAAACACAGAGAGACTTCTGGGAGATAAACCTGAGGCTGTTTCCTATGAGATTGGCTATAGGGAAGACAAGTTATCAGATATCGGTGATAAAATATAATCCAAATGTGCTTGAATCAGTCTGCAATTTCCAAAGATTTAGAGGCATAAATTATGTGAAGATGATGTATAAAAAGTGAAAGTTAAGAGGAAGTCTAAGGAAATAATCATTATTCTTTAAGAAGAAATGTCTAGACTAAAATGGCCAACAATTAATGTGGTATCAGGTAAAGGTATCAGAACTGATGAAAAATAAGAACACCAGAATTAAGCCAAAGTTCTCTTGCCCCAAATAACTCACTGATTATTAACATATCGACATACATTTCACTTACTAATAAAATGACAAACTAATATATTTTAAATAAAATCATTGACAGTTTAACTATGTCAGTTTAGTCATTGTTTGCAGTGAATAAAATATTCATTTGAAATCATACAAGCTAGATTTCTTCCTTCATTAATAAATTATATTTTGTCACCCAGAACAACTTTTCTATTATTTCCTTCCTAACCCCAAATATATGGTGGCATATGCCTATAATCCCAGCAGCTCTAGAGGCTAAAGCAAGAGGAACTCAGGTTCAAAGCCAGCCTCAGCAACTTATTGAGGCAATAAAAAACTTAGTAAGACCCTGTCACAAAAATTAAAGAAAAGAAAAAAAGAGAAAGAAACAAAGAAAGAAAAAGAAACTGAGGAGATACAGAGATAAATCTTCCCCCTTCCCCAACTGGAGGGAATGGCTCAAGATGAGGCTCAGGAATCAGGTAGAAGAAAAAGGGCAATTTAGAAAAAGACCATCCCAATCAGCAGAGGTGTGGGGGTCACTGAATGTGTGCTGTATGCCACGGTAAGATGGGGCACAGAGGCTGAATCATTGTATTCAAGGAGTTCAGGGTAAATGGGAGAAGACAAGACCATTAAAAACACAAATACACTATAATAAAGACAGATAGAAAGAATACAGAGTAGATGCACATGACATTGCTTCACTGGGGTAAAGACTTCATAAATGAGGTTACATGAAAGGTGAGTCTTGAAGGAACTCAAAAGGACAAAAAGAACATTCATATCGAAAAATCGTATAATGTGCGAAAGAGCACAAAGCGTGTCATTTGGACAACTGAGTGTTTCTCTGGTAGAAATTCTTTCTCTGTCTTGTGCAAAGTTTCTTAAGGGACTCTAGCAATTTCAGCAAATAAAGAAATCCTTGAAATAAACCAAATATTCCATAATCAAATGTCTTCTAAAGTAACTGAAAAGACAGCCCAGATTGCAAACTGTCAAAAATGCAATGCAAAAGATTTGATATCTATGATTTATTTTTAAACTTTTCTTTCAGTGTTAGGTTATTAAATGTTCAAAATTATTAGATTGTAAACATGTTGAGAATATGATTAAAATGTTTTTCTTTATCTGTGGATCATTCCATATGTTTTTACTACCCATTCATACCCCTCCTCAAAGCCCTGTAAATAGATTTTTCATGGATGTGGTAAGTAGCAAGAATGTGTTCAAATAAAAGTAGATAAGTGATAAAACTATCTATAGCTACAAATTCTGCTTATTTCTAACAAAAGACAACAGAATATTGACAGATAAGAATTTAAGAAAAATGTCTCAATTATTTTAACAAATGTCTAATTATGAAAGTGATGTACAAAACTGTAGTTAACTTTTGAACATAAAACAAATTAAAAATCTCAAAAACAACTTGAAAAAAATTAATGTGTTTTGTAAACATAGCAAAATAAAAAAATGGAATCACAGCATATATTTTTGTATCATTAGAATACTGAATATAATATAATCCTTAGATTGTCCTCATATAAATTTACAGATCTTCTCAACCAACACACAAGAAAATGCATGTAAACCATAATTTCTAATAAGAATAAAGTCTTTATGTAAATTGAAATAATAAACATGATTATTTTTATTTACCCATACCTCATTTTACAAAATATTTCCAGATTAATATATTCTAATATATGAGTATTGAAGAATATTTGTAATTCTTTTTCCTGCATGTATATTAGCTTGACTCATAGAAATTAAAGTTCCAAGCTTATTCCAAACACACTAAATTCCTTTTCATTTCTGAGGTGGAACTGCCAATGGTGTTTTCAGTTAGTTAGAAAATTCTTGAATATGAGAAAAGATAAGTTGACTAGAGAGAGGAAATGTGTAGATTAAAAAATAAAAACTGGTAAAATTTTGAAAAGAAAAGAGAGTTAAGAAAATAAGTGATGAAGGACATATTTGAATCCTAAGGCATCCAATAAACTAAGTAAAATGAATAATAAAATATGTAGAGAAATAAATAATGACCATATTAATTATATCTAATGGTGAACACTACAATGTTAAATAACCCAATCATTACATTTTTATCACTTTATATGTATATAAATATTAAAAAAGCTAGCTATGAAAAGTTTAATACAACATTTTTGGAGATTTAACACACCATAAAAAGACATTTAAAATATATATTGTTATGACAATAGAAGAATTATGCCCATATTCACATTTAAACACTTTCTTCCATTAAGAATATGTTCAATTAAATAAGCAGGAAGCCCTTAGCCTGAGGTTGTCTCCCTGCTTTGAGTAATTATGTCACAAATGGAAACCTAACTTACCAAAAAGAACAAAAGAAAATGTAATTCAGAACTGTGATGGACAAGTTTCAGCCATTCACACCATGCACATCCAATTCAGGCAGACACCTAGTTGCAAACAAACAGGTGATTGCACTATTTTTCTTCTATGTCCAATACATAAAATGCCAGGGTTCACAGGGCTTAGCCTTGTCTCTGAACCTCTTCTGGTTCTGAGTGCTACACAATTCATTAATCATTCTTTGCTCAAATAAACTTGGTAAATTTAGTTTGCCTAAAGTTTTTATTTCAAAAGTTTCAAGAGGATAGTGAGGAAAAGACTCAAAAACTCCCTACATTTCTTTCACAAATGATGGATGCTAAATATTTTCCACATCACAACAATAGAGAACAGTAAGATCTGTGCTACCTGGGTCCTTTTCAAACAGAAAAGTGTTATTATCAGGTTTGGAGAAATATTTTTAAATAAAGCAACAACTGTAACAACATAGACTAGCATTTCAACTCTGTTTTATCAGATTAGAGTAAGAAAAGCACATTACCTCACAATTTAGGAAAAATATATATGTATTCATTTAGAATAATTATGCATACTTGTATCTACTTCATCCTCCATTCCACTCCGTTCTACCAAAGTCCATCCTCTCCTATTTTTTTTTATTCTGTACATTTGAATTAATCTGTGGTCATGATTCATCAAATGGATTATATAAGTTACTGATGGGTCATTATTGTAGTACTAAAACCACTGAAAGAGACTGATACCAAATGACCATAATAATATTGACTGTTACTAATGGCATAACATTTTCTCTTGTCTGTTTCTGGCGCCATGTGCATATATCAATACAGTTTGATAGTTTGACAAGGAGGTACAAATGGTAAAGAAATTCTTTTTTTTAATGTAAAATTCCTGGAAAATTAGTCTTGTCTAAGACATACAAATCATCTAACATAAACTTTATCTGATCCATAAAGATTTATCTAAAATGTCTTGCTCAGGTATTGTCCACCCCTCTGTTAATAATTTTATGTAAGGTAGAACTCATTACTATGTAAAACAGTTGATGGTTTTTAGATTTAGTGCATAAATAACAAAATTATTATTTCAAACCTTGGCAATGCAAAACCCAAACTATAGTAAAACTGAACTTGTGTTGTTTATAATTTTAAAATTACATAACATTTATCTTTGTATATTTTAGTATACTCTTAGTTCTGCACTCAAGGAAGTTAAAACTCTAGTTGGGAAGACACAGCACAATTATGTTTAGTGTATTCTGTCCTATGTCACAGCTAAGTTAACTAACATTTAATTCCCCTTTCACCATTTTCATTCAATAAAATTTGATGTACTGTCATGCCCTGTATGAACAACAAAGAGGGAGAAATCCAGATTCTTTTTTATTTTTAATTATTTTACTTTTTAGTTGTACTTGACACAAGACTTTTATTTTATCCATTATTTATGTGATGCTAAGGACTGAACCCAGGGCCTCACATGTGCTAGGTGAGTGCTCTACTGTGGAACCACAACCCAGTCAAGAAATCCAGATTCTTATGAAAAGAAAGAATTCCAACAAGAAACACGGTTATAATAGAGAGTAATTTGAATTAATACAAAATTATGAGTAAAAGAAGAAATCAGCTTAACCTTTCCTAGTGCTTTTTAACTACATTCCCCAAAGCCTTTATGAATATCAAGAAAGTAAAAGGAATCATTAATTACAGTTAATAGGTGTGTTCATACTAGCATCTTTGTGTTTTTAATTAAGTTTATAAGAAAGTTGTTATTTATTTGTGTTAGTGGGAACCTTGTGAAAATCGATATGTACACTATATGTTTTTCATTTTATATTATTTGGAGAATTATTTTACTGTTCTACATTATCGTGTTTCTTTTATCTATACTTTTATTTTATCTTATTATTAGACAAAACTAGGATGTATTTAAGTTATGCTCTTGGTCAGAAAAATTCTATCTGCTTTAAAATGTTGAGCTTTATGATGCAGTTTCCAGAAACGTATTTTGGCAAAAATCCAAGGCTTCTAATCTTTGCATTCCTAACCATAAATGTTCTTGAAGTTCAGAGAGCATGGAAATAGGTGTGGAATGGACAAGTCAAGAAGGCATCCAGTTGAGGAAAAACAGTGTTAGTTGATATTTCATGGAGTAATGTTTACCTGGGATTAGAAGCAAAGGAATCTAAGGTAAGGAGGATTATACAGAAATGCAAATAACAGATGAGAGAAGAAATACTTTAAACCATTCTTCTCTAGGGAAAAGTTGGAATAATGTGGGACAATAACTTTTCACATTTTATTTTCTATATGTGTAGAGAACTTTAGAATGTAAAATTAGCTTCCATAGACGTGATCTTGTCTCTCCACCATAAAACTTTGAGATATAGGTAGAATAAATATATTTTTCCTTTTACAAATAGAAAATTTAAATCCCATAGACTTTCTTGGCTCTCCATTTTTTCTCAGTAAACTGTGGATATTAAATGATTAAAAACTACCTTCATGCCTTTTCATATATGCAACAGACATTTATGAAACAACTACTATAGGCCAAGCACTGCTCTAGATACTTAAGATAATTTGTCAATCAAATATGCAAACATGTCTATACTCATGAAGTTTACATTTTATAATGGAACATAATTTTAAAAATAAATGAGATAGCAGGTTGTAAAAAGTACTTCAGAAGAATGAAGTACTCTGTCCTATGTTGCAGCTAAGTTAACAACCATTTATTTCCCCTTTCACCAGTTTTATTCAGTAAAACTTGATGTACTGCCATGCCCTGTACTAACAACAAAAAAGATGTCTTCTTGAATTCTCCACTCCACATCAAAACAGCACAATCAATTTGGAAGAAAGGGTTTGAACAAAGGCTCATTATGTTTTTAAACATAATAGGAAAGGCAAGCCTTCATAAGAGGGCGACATTTGAACTGGGACTCAAAGGCCTCTATCTTGATATCTGAAGGAAAATAATTCTAGAACAGAGAAGGGCCAATATGGAGGCCCTAAGCCAAAAACTTTCCTGCCATACTCCAGAGGGGCTGTGGTGAAAACAGGAGAAACTACTAGGGCTCGATGGAAGTGTAGCAAAGTTAGGGATGGGGATGTAGCCTTGAGGTGATTTGCAGTCATTCATAAGACTAGGTCTATTATTTGGTAAAAAGTAATATTTTTGAATGATTTTGTATAGAGAAATAACATGATCTAACTTAGGGAGGTTCATTAAGAAACTGATAAAGTAATTTGGGCAAGAGATGATGGGTGTTTATCCAGGGTGATAGCAATAGAGGTCAAGAGAATAGACAGAATATGATATTTTTTTTTACTTTGTAGATGGACTCAAAGGATTTCATAACAATTTCCATGGTGAGTATGAGAAAAAGACAGGAATCCAAAAGATCATTCCAATATTTGACCCCAGCAAGTGTAGTAACAAAATAAAGAGAAAATTGGAACAGGGTGTATTTTGTGGAAAATAAAAGAAGTTCAGTATTGTCTTTTAGGTGTTCAAGTAGATTCATGAACCTGAAGTTTAGCAGAGCAATTTGGTCTATTGATAAAAACTCCTGAGATGTAAATCACTGTGTTAAGTTGATTATATAAGTCATTGAACTCATCCTAACACTGGATGAAATCAAAACAGTATGTATGATCAGAGTAGAAAAGAGGCCCCACAACTCAGTCCCGGATTCCCAAAAAGAAGAGATTCAGGGGGAAAAAAAATCTAAAGGTTCTGAGATGGATTAATTGTTGAATTTGGAGGAAAACTTAGTGTATATGTTGTCCTGATAGGAACAAAAGAAAATATACAGGAAGAGGTGGTGAGCATCCATGGAATGCTACTGATATTTAAATAAGGATGTCTACTAAGAAGTAACATTGGATTTAACAACATGGGAGCTTTCTATGAGTTTCTTGAGGGCAGGAGTATGTTTATAGTTTTTTTCTTTCTCCTATTATAGAGGCAATGTGACTTCATTCTTTACATCACAAGAATGGATACTTCAGTTGAGGTGCTACTAGAATCCAGAGAGGTTCAATTAGATACACTATGAAAGATTCAAAAGATAGGAAATAATGACTAGGTGACTCCTAAGTGAATACTGGTTTTTTATGGTTCTTCTTTTTCATTTTTCTTATTTGGTTTTCTTTCTTTCTTTTCTTTGAAAATAAACTATTGGATCATTCAAGGAAGAGTAAAAATAGGTGAAAAATGTGACAGGAAAATTATCTAGGAGATTGCTCAAATTTGGAACATACCTAGAGTAATGCTTTATCAAAAAAATAATGTTGTTATTTGATAATAGTGTAAAAAATGTACATTTGGAAAGTAGGGGCCACTAATAGATTATTACTATTAATGACTTCAAGTTGTTGCAAAAATTTAGATAAATCCAGTTAAATAAAAGAAGATGTTTCATTTTTTAAATGTCATTTACCTGAGTGAGGAACTGAAATAAAAGTGGGTAATACCCCAAACACTCTTTGTTCAGTCAAAACCCTATGAGTCTAATTGATACCTTCAGTAGCAGAGATAAAAAGACACATCTGTCATTAATAGGAGGACTAGGTTTTCTGAAATAATAGAGGACAGAATTCTCTCAAGGAACACATCAATTAAGAACCACCCTCAGGGTTCAAATTGCGTTCAATCTCATTGAAATGATTAATGTCTCATCATAAAATATTCTATAAAATAAAAAAGTTCAAACACAACAAGGTAAAATAATAGTAATACTAGCCAGCTAATTCAAAGAAAAGTTAGAAATTGAAACAAAGCTTGAAAAACAAATTAAGGAGTTGGAAAGCAACATTCATTCAATATTAGTTTGTATCAAAACATAATTAATAAAGGGAAGTGCCTGAATAGTACTTGAATATTTTGGAATTAAAATAAGCATTTCTTTGCATAAGGTGAAATATCCAGAGAAGCCTGAACACATCCTGCTGTTTATCACATAATAACCATGGACACTGACACCATTAACCCTGTTTTTTTTTTCAGGAAATAGGAATAATTCATATACCCCATGCAGCAGCTGGAATGGGGGATGGAATGACTTCCTGTGTTTTAGCCAGAGATTTCAAATTTTTATTCAAAGTCTACCTCCTTTTAATAGGATCTCAGCTAGCTATTACATTTTTCCAGATTTCTTTGCAGCTTCTTGTGGACAATGCAGTATGAGCAGCAGAGACAGTCACAATTTTTAATCCAT
This sequence comes from Urocitellus parryii, assembly GCF_045843805.1. Classification (NCBI taxonomy): domain Eukaryota; kingdom Metazoa; phylum Chordata; class Mammalia; order Rodentia; family Sciuridae; genus Urocitellus; species Urocitellus parryii. Next base: position 21,010,765 of record NC_135544.1, read on the forward strand.
TTTTCTTGAAGAAGCTGCTTGCTTTTCATTCTTTTTCACCTTCCTTGGGGTAGAGATGAGGTGCTGGGAACCAACTTACGCAGTCAAGAAAAAGTTAATACTTCAGATGATGGCAATGGAATGAGATAAAAAGAATCCTGATTTCTGAATGGCCTTGCAGAAAAGAACTGCATGCCCTGGCCCCACATTGGGTGTCTTCTATGAGGGGGAAATAACTTATTCTATTTGGCCATCCCATCTTTGTATTGCTTTGTTACTGCATCTCAGCCTGTTCTCTATCTTATTTGGATAAATGTCCTAGCATAGTTTCTAGCACATAGAATATAGTCCTGTTTCCATTTTATCCAATATGTATTTAATAAATATTTGCTATGTCCCAGGTTACTGTGTGCCTCCATTAGTCTTTAAATTTTTCAACAAGTTTAATAGAGACATATTTAAGTTCTGCAGAATCAAGGCAACCACGTGTATGACATTTCCATAAATAGCTAATGCTATCAGATTTCACAAAGGTACCACATAAATTACTAGTCAATGTCCATTTCTTTTGAAATTTTTAAGAATTCCCTCAAGAATAATGTCTATAATTCCAGGAAAATGCCAGTAGTGTTCTCCTGTGCCAAGTTAGTGGCAATCAAATCCAACTATTTGGCAGATTAGAAAATAAAATTAATGGATTTGCAAAAAAAGAATTACCATAGAATAAAGGTAAATAAAGGTAAATAGTAGTGTTCATTGCACATACATATAAATGACCTCAGAAGTTTTTCTGGTATAGATTCATGATATAAAAAACAGAATTGTAAGGAAACATTAATTTCATCCTCCTGATCAAATTATTAACATCAATTCGTGTAAAAATAAGTATGACCAAAGGCACACACTCGCTTTTATGTTTGGAATTACCATGCTTAGGTGTGTTTATTTATGCACATGAATTTCTTATTCATGGTTGTCCTTGATCTGTTAGTCATTTTAAAAAATATTTTAAAAGTATTTGTTTTTATGATTCATTTTAATAAACATACAAATTGTCCCTTTTGTCACTTTATTTGATAGTTAAACTGACAACACTGTTTTTGCAATACAACACATTATTATTTAAATTTGTTCACTTTGTTCAGTGTTCTATAATTCAAAGATAAGTTATGGTTCTTTCAGTGGAACTGAAATGTTTTTTAACATATTACAATATGTCTTGATTAAACCTCATAGGTTGATATCTTTGTAATTGATTACTATTTTCTTTCCATGGATCATCCAGTGACATTTTATAGGAGCAGTTTCTTCTGATGCATCACCACTTGGTGCAAAGGACAGGCTTTTTTATGTTTATTTTTTATTTTTTTGGTGCTGAGGATTAAATTCAGAGCCTTATACATGTTAGCCAAGTGATTTACCACTGTGCTACACGCCCAGCCCAAGCTTTTAGGAATGCAAACAGATAATATCTGCTGTGCTGAAACTTTCGGTCAGGCTTGAACAATGTATAATGTATAATGTCTTTTTTTTTCAATCATTTTGTGAGCATGAATTGGGCAGACCACGTGTGGGGGCCTCACATCTAGAGGATATTTTAACTATCATTAACTGATCATTACTTGGAGGGGAACAGTCTTAGAATATGTGCCCAAGTTAAAATTTTGTAACCCCTAGTATATAGTCTCCATATTAAGGACATAGATGAGTTACAAGTCGTTTTATTAAGTTGAAGATGGCATTAAGGGTGGCAGAATTACCATCACCTTAAAAGGTCAAACTGAAATTCACAACATTCTGGAATACTTAAGAATGAATTGAAATACATAAATTAATAATATATGAGTTGAGGCAGCATCAAAAGTCAAAGTCCACTTACTAAGAAAAAGGGGCACTCGCATACGATTGCTCTGGAAGTCTTTTGAGGAATAGTTGTTTATCTTCTAAAATGCTAAATGTGAGTCTACCAAATGTCAAATGATCACATAACTCAGAATTACAACTTTCTTGCTCTATTTCTTCCCTACATCCTTCAAAACTTACAAGGGCTCTTATGCTACACTTCATCTTTCCTTCTTGCTTTAGACAACACTGAATTTAGATTTAGTATATGTTTCTGGCTGCTATGACTTGTCCTGTGTTCCCCAAAACTGATGTGAGAAAGTCCTAACTTTTCAGTGCTTCATATGTGAACTTATTTGATGATTGACTCATTGCAGATATGATTAATTGAGTTAGGATGAGATCATACTAGAGTCGAGTGGACTCTTAATCTAATATGACTGCTGTCCTTATTTAAAAAAAAAAAAAGTGGAGGAGAAATGTAGACAGGGAAGTACAGACCCAGAGAGAATGCCAGCCAGAGGCTGGAGTTGGAGGACATCCAAATTGCTGGCAAACCTGTGGGAGAAAGGCATGGAGAGAGAGTCCCTCAGGGCCACAGGGCCACAGTTAGGAACAAACCCTGCTAATACCCTGATTTTGTTCTTACAGTCTTCAGAGCTGTGAGACAATAAATTCCTGTTGTTTAGTTCATTCAGTTTGTGGTACTTTGTTATGGTAGCAAAATAGTACACTGACTCATATTCTTGATTTCTAAGTTAAGATAGTGAGACTTACTACTTCAGGATCTTATAAAGAAGAAACGAGACAATGTTTACATAGCCTGGTACAATGCTTAAAATTAAATCTCTCCAAATCATATTCTGTTAGTTAGCTTCTCTCTTCAATCTTGAAACTAATATTTGGAAAATAACCAAGCAATAAGCAGTTTGCTGTAAATTCTAGCAAGTCACCTCAAAAGAGTCAATGTTGATTATGAAGAAGCATCAAAACCAAAAGCTGGGAGAGTATATGTACTTCAAATGTTTTCTTTTGTTTTTTTTTTCAATTTCATTGTAAGGGAAAAAAAGTAAACTGATAACTCCTCTCCAATCAGATAAGAGCACTATAATATATCACGCAGGTTCTCCGTTCTGCCCAGATGTCAGAAAACTGAGAAAAAATAAACAAACTCATGGATATAGAAATTTTCTCAGAAATAGAAGTCAGATCCAAAAGCAGGTCAATGAATTCACAAAGGTAAATATCCCAAGACAAACTTTCTACACCATGGTTTAGCCTCTAGTCCACAAATATGAAACCAAGGAAGAGGTAAATTCCATGCATTGAAATTATTGTTTTCAAATGCCAGGAAAATAAAAAATAAAAAATAAAAACGCTTATGTCAAATAGTCCTCTAGGCAATATTGCTATTAGCAAAATGAAGGGTCAAAACAGAGCAGTGTTAAATAATCCTCTCTCCTCTAATATCAGAATGTTTTCCATTTTGATTACTTTCTCACAACCCAATAAATAGAATTATCTGTCATTACAGAGAGGCCATCTATTCTTCCTTTAAAACACTGACTTTGAGAAATAGAAATGTTTCTGAGTTTTCTCTTGACTATAAAGTCTGGACCTCTAGGTATGATTCCCAGAACCCTTGACCTCACTAACTTGGAAGTAAAGATGGTTGATAAAAACATTTCATTTTGCTCCTGTGATCACCTCATGCATGAATCAAAATCAATTTCAAACTTATTTACACTTCAGTACATAATGTTTGCAAAAGAACTAACTCTATTTAGTTTTCTGCAAAGGTCTACTAAAGAAAAATAACTTGGCCAAATTTGGGGTAAAATTGAATCTATCAGTGGAATTATTTGCAACAATTACATGATGTTTCTTAGATGGTGTATTTGTTTTCTCTCTCTCTCTCTCTCTCTCTCTCTCTCTCTCTCTCTCTCTCTCGGCAGATGATTTAAGTTCCAGTTGTCAGAGTCAAATCTGCACATACTAAATGATGTAGCCTGTCTGTGTCTCAATTTTTCTCAGTATAAAATGGATATATAAATAGTTTAGTTACTGTGATTACTCGGTAAATAAATGACTTGACCCAATGCCTACAAAACCTAGTTAGAATGGGCTGGGGATGTGGCTCAAGCGGTAGCACGCTGGCCTGGCATGCGTGCAGCCCAGGTTCGATCCTCAGCACCACATACCAACAAAGATGTTGTGTCCGCCGAGAACTAAAAAATAAATATTAAAAAAAAATTCTTTCTCTCTCTCTCTCTCTTTAAAAAAAAAAAAATTTAAAAAAAAACAAAACCTAGTTAGAAGTAATTAGTTTTAATCTCTTTACTAGGTAAGATTCATGTACAAATAAAGTCTACTTAATATAATCACTGAAAAATATCTAAAAGGCACTCATATTACCCATTCAACCCAAAGAACTTGTTTGCAATTGGCTATGTAAGCAACACATGCAAATCAACTCATCAAAAATTAAATCACTAAGCTTCTCTACACAGTAATAGTTAAGGTTCAGTGAGGAATATAAAATGTGCATAAGATACTGGAGAGAAAATTTTTAGCAGCCAAATTGCCAGTCCATTCTTCTCTTTGCCAGAGGGATACTCTTCACAAAGAAAGAAGAAAAGTAATTGGATTGCATCTCTATGTGAGCATTCTGATGAGGACAAACACATCAATGTATTTTTCAACAGGGAAACACTTAACTATGGAATGCTTTTAGAAACATATAGCTGATCCATTTAGGATTGTTAAAGGTAAAAACAGCTGAACTTTATGGATTTATTGGCATAACTACCTGGAAAAATATTGTAACTATCAATGTGTGAAATAGAGATGCTTTAGAACACAAAAGTTCCTTTTATAAAGAAGATGGAGTAACATGTTAATTAGTGTTCCTGGATGTTAAATCTGGGTTAAAGAGCACACTTTAAGCGGAAATCTAAAACATTATGTTTTCAGTCTCTTGTGATTACTTGCACTCTTGAAATAACATCTCTATGTTAGGTAATATAACTGTGAATACGCTATCAATGTATCTTGTAAATTTCAGCTGACCATCTAATAGATAGTATTACTCGATCCAATATGTTGGAGAGCAAAATCTTTTACCCAGTGTATGATTTCTATGAGGATGGGTTTTTCCATAAACATGGTTGATGGAAGTGGAAAGAACTGTTTGATTGTGAAGCTCTGGTCTATCATGGTTCACAAGTGAGTAAACTCATCTAGCAAAGGTACTTATCACATGTGGTTTGATGTGTGTGTGTGCGTGTGTGTGTGTGTGTGTGTGTGTGTATACATATAAATATTCTCCCCCTCCCCTTCTTCCTCTAATGAGAATCAGAAACCTGGGTAAGTTTGTGTGCTCTGTTGAAAAATGATTTCCTGATTGTATCATCCAAGGAGCTGAGACTTGGAATAGAGAGATGACAGAACATTTGGCTCTCAGGATAAGCCATGTCCTTTAACATTTTCTGATTTCCTTGCTCCATCTGCTTGCTTCTCTGTCTTCATAAGTGGTTCCCATTCCAATATGTTGATGAGTGCTATTTATAGTGCCCCTCAAATCTCCAACATAGTGGAGATGTGATGCTCCTCAAGGTTCAAATTGAACTGATGCTTAATAAAAGATCAGCCAATGTTAAAAAGTAATAGTATAAAATGCATAGTAATTCTTTAACAAGGGCATTCTCTTTAAAATGAATATAATAACTGGTGTGCTATTGCTGGCTCCTACTTACTCATAAGAACTAATGGTGCAATTTTCTTATTAATCCTATGTGCAGTGGCATCATGTTGGTGGCTTGAAACCATTGAAAGTATTTAAACCACAGCATTTGAATCTTCAAATCATGGCTTCTCTCCACCACCAGAAAATTTGTTTTTTAAAAATTTATGAAAATGCACAAATTTGAACTGTCTAAATGGATATAAGCCTCAGATTGAGGAAAGAAGATGAAAATTTCTGATATACATAAGTCTTTCCCAGCCTACCCCAAAGATAATAATATAGCATTGACATTGACCCTTAGGTTTACTATTATTATTTCATACAAATCATAACAGTATGACAATAGCATGGAAAATAAAGAAATACTGAATTCTAAGTGTGTCCTAACAACTAAACATTTGAAAAAAACTTTAATATGTATGTTTATTAAAAAACATAATATTTGGTGAGTACTACATGTTTGCTAACATTATTACAACAGTCAGACTACAGTTCCTACTATTTTTCTTAGTGCTCGGATTAAAACTTAGTTCTTTATATACAATTTTTTAAAGTTGGAAATGAATAAGAAAATGTCAGAGAAACCAGCTAAAGAGATATTTGTTTATTATAAAGAAGTTACGAAGTGTGTCTCTGTATTGATAGATAGTATTAAGAAGAAATAGACTGGGAAATTTTGGTCAGAAATAAAATATTCCTCAGCTTCATATTAAGCAAAAATACTATATAAAAATATAAATATTTGTTAAATTCTATAGTATTTATATAATACAGTAAAATAAAAAATATATTTAAAATCTTAATCACCAGTAAATACATATATATATATATATATATATATATATGTGTGTGTGTGTGTGTGTGTGTGTGTGTTTGTGTGTGTGTGTATATATATCTACACACACAGAGATCTATATTTAAATCTTAAATCACTATATTTATATGTGTGTGTGTATGTGTGTGTGTATCTACACACACAGAGATATATATTTAAATCTTAAATCACTATATATATATGTGTGTGTGTGTGTATGTATAATATACATATCAATGATTTAGATTTTTATATATATAAACTAACATTTTTTTGATGAATTTACATTTGATCAAGCTGAAATCAGGGAATCAGTTTATGTAAAAACTTGAATGGATCTCAAAATCTTATATTCTATTTTGGCATTAATAAAATAAAGCAAATTGGTCATTCTATTGGATAAAAAAAATTATACAGAACCCTACATACCAAAAATAGAAATAAATGAATGAATAGAGTTAAATTAAATAAATCAATAAAGTTTTTGTTTTAGGTCTTATATTTCCTTATAATATATGTGCTTCCCAATTAAATTTAATAGCAGTAATGTTAGCTATGGAATATTTTAGTTAAACAGTTTGGATAAACTATTAAGTTGAACTCATTATCTAATTGTTTCTTCAAAAACAGTTAAAAAAACTTCCTAATCACTTTCCTCTATGTCTTGAAGACATCCAACTTTTCCATATCTTTATGACTATGTATTTTATCTGGGGACCAAGGAGTCATTCTAAATTTTTTTTCTAGTTAATTTCTGTCTATCCACTACTCCAACTGGTGAGGTATTTCTAAAAATTCACATATATGCACCTATAAATTCCCAATTCCAAATACTTACAAGTAAAAGTCATTATTGAAATAAAGGAAAAGTGTTGTAAATTTTAGAGAAATAAGAGAAATCAGTTGTTTTCAGTCTAGTCCTTTACACAATCCTGATTCTTGAAGTATTCACTGGCCCAAGAGCAGTTCAGTGTCTTCAGGGTGACAATTTTTATATTAAATAAATAAAATAAACTTTAAAAAATTGCTGAGCAAAGCAAATCTAAATCGTATTTAAATTTCAGATTTAATTTCAATATACTTTTAAGGACCCCTTTTACTTATTCCCTTAGAGGCTTTTCAAAAGCCAGGTGTCTGTCTGGGATTGTCTCCAGCCCCATCTGAAAGCATCCCTGACTTTGGATTAATACAGGAAAGAGCTGCCTTTTGTTCAGCAAGACCTATTTACATAATGACCATTCATTTAAACTCACTTGGAATGTAAGGCCAAGATGAGCCTAAAACAGAGTAGGTCAGCAGGACATGGTCTTGTTTTTTCATTGACTCAGTTTTAAAATTTCCTTCAGATGAAAAAAGAAAAAAAAAATACTGTAGAAGCATTTCTAAATTCAACTGTTGTATCCTTAAAGGCAATTTAGGATCAAGGAGTATATTCTCTTCACAATACACAATAGAACAGAAAATTTTTAATAATTAATATATCTCTTACTGACCATTTCAATATTTAAAATAGAACATGATAATTTATAGAATCTAACCACAGAACATCTTACGAACCCCAAAGTAATCTCTGTTCTGAAACTCATTTTTCTCTCACAGAAGACATTTGCCTTTGGTTCAACTTTCAAGTTCAAAAAGCATCTTTGCTGTGTTTGAAACTAAAGTTTTTCAGTGTGTTTCTTATTTTCTGAACATGGTTTGCTTTTGATACAATATGTCAAATTTAATAATATGAGATAAGAATATAGTCCTCAAGAAGGCAGGAACGTAATCAAAAGCATGGATCTAGCTGGGCTTGGTGTGTACCTCTGTAGAGGCTCAGGAGGCTGAGACAGGAGGATCATTCAAAGCCAGCCTCAACAAAGGCTAGGTGCTATGTGAGACCGTATTTCTAAATAAAATACAAAATAGGACTGGGGATGTGGATCAGTGGTCAAGTCCCCCTGGCCCCGTCCCTGTCACCCCCCCCCCCCGAAAAAGCATGGATCTATACATATTGTCATAACAATTATGTTTGTAGTTTGCAATACCAATTTGTTGAATGAAATTGTATTACTATTTCATCAACAAATATGTCCTTTAATTTTACTGGCATTATTTATCTGACATTAATCTATTGCTCTTGCTCTCCTTTTACTCCATGTATAAAGAGTATAGTTTATAGAATAAGAAATACATTTCTGGAGTATATACACTGAGGTTTGAATTTGGGCACTTTTTGTCTTGGTGACTTTGGACAAATCAATTACTGTTCTTCTAAGATTTAGTGTTTTTTCATCCAAAAGACATTACAACCAGAAAAATTGTTTTGATTAAATGAAATATTGCTTAGCACATAAAACTATAAGATAAAAGTTATCACAGCAAAATATATGCTTAAGCAAAATTATTATTTGTTAGTATTCCTGTCTAGAAAATAAATTGACAAATGATCCTAGGAGCCACTATGTCTTATACATGTTTTTGGGTGTAGAGAAAATATATTATCTATAACATGCAGCTGGTTTGTCTAGTTAGGGAAGTTATAAAAAATGTTAGGACTTACTCTTATAATTCCAACTGTTGGTTAACTATTTTATTTAGATCTTTTGATCCAACAAGTTCAGACTTGAGGAAAGTATAACTAAAAACAAATATACACTTCAATGCTTCAAAAAACTTTTTGATGCTGAGTTAAGCATTAAAGCTGAATGTGGCAGTCCAGTTTTATAAGCATTCACCTATTATCACAATCAAACACATTGGTTTTCTTATCAGAATAAACTATTAAACAAAATAAAAGTTGTGATTTTTTTTATTGTGTCAATTTCACTAGTTCAGAGGAAACACTAAAAGTTTTTTTGCTGTTGTTTGAGATCCAAGACAGCATAAATAATTCAAATACATTTCCCTGAAATTTTTTATAAAGAGGACATAATTTAAATAAGACAAGATAATATATAATTTGACATATTATGTATTTTTCAATAAACAAAACAGCTATTCTACTGAGATATTCCATTTCAAGAACTTTTTGAAAGCTTTGAGTATATTTCTATTATCCTCCAATTGCTACCAAGTTGACATAGAAAGATTCTTATGAGTTGAAATGAATGTGTTTATAGAATAAATTAAATTAAATGAAGAATGCACGGGGTAGCATTCCTTCTTGTTTATGAAATCATAACCAATTTTAAAGGTATACTCTTTTCATTTTTTTCTTAGTTTTGCATTTTTAAACCACCAAGACCTAATGTCATAAATTAAAATTAAATATTTCCTAAAGTCATTGTGTAAATATTTCCTAAAGCCATTTTTAGCAAGTTATTGCAGAAAAATGCTGAAACTTCTTTTATGATATTAGTGTAAACCTTTTAAGTAAATCAGATTGAACCTTTACCTAGTTGAGCATTGTCAAGAGTGGTTCCTACAGACTCAGTCTGAGGCCCAATTAGATTCAACCAAATCTATTTTATTAATGCTCATCATACTTCAGATACGTAACCTAAGTCCTAACAGTGTCTACACCCAAGGATCCCAGCCACTCACCTGTGACATGTCTTAAGTCCAGGTTGCTGGGACTCGATTTGGGCCAGAGGAATCATGTGCAAAAGAGACAACAGCAATGGAGGTCTCAGTCTCTGTCCAGGTCCTGTTAGTCCCACTGGCCCCCAAAACTCTGGGTTTTTAACTCCAGTTTGGATTTGCTTGCAGTTGATAACTGGTTGGGGACTAGTTCGTACACCTGGGGTGTAGACTCTTACATCACTAACTTAAGTCTATCTAAGCTCTGCAGTTTATCTAAGGTTTATAGTTCACATTACACCATGGGCACATTGCTTAGTCTTTTCTCCACCACACACACTAATTAATATAATCAACAGTCAATAATCCTATGTATTTATGGTACTCATATCAAGCAGAACCAGCTAATTTACCTGAGAAAAGACTATCAAAGAAAGATGTCTTGAGTGAGTGAAACCATCAGGGTCTTCAATTTCACTGGAATACCCCACGGGTATTAGAATGAAACTGAAAAGAATGAGTGACCCAGACACAGGGGCAAAAATAAAATCCCATCAATTTTTCCTGGCTTCAAGGAGAACAAATAATAAACATCTATGCATACATCAAATTATAATTGCCTACCAGATAATTCGGAAAGAAACTAAATGCTCATCAATATGCTTGACTGTTATAAACAGAAATCACCTGAGTATCATAAAATCCTCTAATTTTAAAAAGTACATAAGAATATATTGATTAAATTATTTACAAATTTAAAATATCATAACATTTAAATATCTGGTGGGAAATTATTTTTTATATCTGGATTTTTATATCTTGGTTTTTATTAGTATTATTATATTTAAATGTTCATATTGGTTTGTATTAAAACATTATTATTATTGTTATTATTATTATTATTACATGAAATACTAAGGTAGACATCTTATGCTCAATCCTCAAGTTTTGTATATATTTGCACATCTGACTTTTTACTTAAGCCATTCTATCACAGCTGTCAGGAACTCTTAAGAAGTAAAATAGGTATTTGTCATAAACCAACTCAAATCATTCTGTTTCAACTTCATAAACTAAATATTACATCCCAATTTCCATTTATTTGTTTGCTTTTTCTTTCTTGCTTATATAAAATTTCACTTTTCCAAACATGAGAAATACTGGAACCAGACTTAAAATCAAAGCCACTTTTATTTTACACAAGACCTTGTTTATTTTCCTTCATCTTCTATAATAATCTCCTTCATTTATTTCATTTATTTAATATAACCATAATGTACTGAGGCATGTACATATGAGAAAACATTATGTGCCACATACCGTAATAGATGGTATGGATCAAATATCAGAAAAACAGATAAATATCCTGCCTTATGGAATTAACATTATATGTGGGACTATATACAAGCAGAGAATTATAATGCTGGTTTTGTGCTGAGAGTTGACATAATGGGTACTGGCACAATTAAGTTATACCCAAGGAAGATTTCAGCTAGGCTTGCAGAAGTTAAAATGGCTAAAGAGGTGACTAAAAATTGAGGAGGTATTAAACCAGTTAAGGAGGAATTTAAAGGGAATCTGAGGAGATGCAGAGATGAAAGAAAGCTTGAAATGGCTGGGGATCTGAAGGAGGTTCACAGTGGTTGAATGGAAATGGCTGACAGATGAAGCAGAATCTGATGACAGACAGACTTGCAGGAATTTGAACAAGAATGGATCATTTCACAAGAAAATTAGGAGATACTCAAAGATTTTACAGAAGAAGGTAACATGATTCCATCTTCACTTAAAATATATCAGTATAACTACAACATAGAATAGAGTTTCCATAGATTCAAAACATGAAAAAGGAGAATCAGTTAGAGGTTTATTGAATTTAAGGGGAAGAGATTTGATGAACTCACTAGGAATAAAAGTGGACTAGAAAGAAGTGAATAAATTAAAATTGTGTTATGAACTGGATACGAATGAAGAGGGGGTAGAAGAATCTATCCTGTTGCCAGATTTATTGTCCAAATGAATATCTGTGACCAGGTGTGTGGAGGGCCCATTCATTTTGGCTCCCAATTTCCATTTTGAGACACCCAGATGGAAAGTATACTTTATAGCTGGCTAAAGTAAGAAGTTCAGAAGGGAAGGGGAATCTAGAAAACCCATGTAAAGCATCACTAGTATAAGGAATGTGGCTTAAATTCTGAAGATGAATAAAATTGAATTAAAAGACGATTATAAATGCTAAGGACAGTGCCATCTGAGATGTCTAAATAATTTCACACATAAAATGACAAAGGACTTACAAACTATTAACACAGAAGTAAAAATTAATGATGTGAAAACCCAGGAGAAGAAAATACAAGGGGAAATGATTTACCTAACTGACCAGATACTTTTAGTTATTTCTTGACAATGGTAGTATTTAACCTTTTAGGTAGTTCCATTTTTTTTTTAATTTCCAGAACACTGTTCTTATTATTGTTTTCTCTACTCTTGGGTTTTATTGTATACTTCCATTTCTCTGTCCACAAATCTTCCAGGGTTTGTCTTTGAGCCTCTCTGCTTATCATTCCCTGTTCCTTTCCTTGGAGATTTTCTTCTGCTTCTGACTTTACCTACCTCTGTATGTGCAGAATCCCAATCCCATATCACTTCTACAAGTGTCTATTGAACTAGGTCTGTTCAGTCTAAGCTTACCCAACTCTCACCTAGTGAGCAGCACTCATTTCATCATGCCCTCCAATCCTCATCTTTTTAATTCAGTGTTTCCATTATTATAATCTGGAATTACCTAGTCATGATGATCAGATCAGAGGCTGAGGCATAGCCTCAACTCATAACTTTCTCTCTTCTCTCTTCTCCATGATTCTAGGAAGTCTTGTTAATTCAATGTCAAGGTATTTTCAATAATTATCACAGAGGTGGGTCTGGAAGATGGTTCCATAAATCCTTTTCGAATGAATGAAGGAATTTTTCCCTCTGCCCCACTGGAGTTGATATTCCTTAATACTCTTTGCTTACACATTGGAACTCAGTCTCAATAAGTCTTGCAGTATAAATCATTTATTTTCTTCCAACCCATCCTTTAAATTTAAACCAGAGTAATTTTTAAAAGTTTAAATTTAGTTGGCTCAATCACTTTCTTAAGTTAATCAATATCTCTCTACCTCCTGCAAGACAAATTATAAACTCTTTAGCATATTTTTAGCTTTACCTACTTCAGCAGCTTTGTTAACGGCTGCCCGAATAAATTCTTCCAATCTCTTTCTAGAATGAAAATTTCTTTTGTGCAACCCAGTAAACTCCTATATATATCTCTCTCTCATAAGATTCAGCTCAGTTGTTATTTCCCAGAAGAAACATCCCAGCCCTTCCACCCACCATTTCCTCTTTTGTGTTTCTAGAGATTTTATTTTGTTAGTTAACCTCTCATTTTCCCTCAGGTATGCTGTGAATTTTATGAGGATAAGGTTTTGTGAAACTTTTATTTTTCCATTTCCTACATTTAGAACATGCACAATATCATGTTAGGTACTCCACAAAAAATGCTGGTTTCATTAAAAAGAATCAATGCATTAGATATGAAATTCTCATAGTGTATGAAAAATAAGACAAGTGTTAGAGTCTGTAAACAAGTCTGGATGGCGCCTGGCATTTTGCCAGAGGGAGTGGTTTGTGAAGTAATGCCATCGAGTCATTAAGCATGGAGATTCCTTATTGGTTGATGGCTGTATCTATTTTATGTTAATTAAGATAAGCTGTGTGGAATGTATATATACCCCTCCTGTCCTACAATAACCGGCTCCCACTCCTGCTGTATCAATCTACACAAGTTGTTTGTCACCCCCCGGCTATTTTGCTGCAGCCGGCAGACAAGGATATTCAAATGTCGAGAAAATGTATCTTTAAGTCTATAACCATGCCACCCTGAAAATACCTGATCTCATCTGATCTTGAAGGCGAACTAAGCAGGGCTGGACCTGGTTTGTATTTGGATGGGAGAAAATGCATCTTTAGTAGTGGGACACCAAAAAAGTGGGATCAATTTTAATAAAAGCCTGGAAAACAGCTAGTCAGAAGAAATTCTGTTGAAATTCTACATGAGGTAGCAATCCACTTGTGTTATGGCTTACCACTAATATATTCCTTGTAAGAGCCATCTGAGAACTGCCATTAAGAATGACTTTTTCTTGAGCTTCCTCCATTAGTAATGAGCTCATAAAGTCAAAGAGCAAAAGCTTTTAAGGGCAATATACTTTAACAAGAGGAATAGATTGCTTCTTAAAGATATTAGGAATTATCCAGGGAATAAATCAAATCACTCTTAGTGCTTGTTTTATTTTTAAGGAAAATCAGCAAATTTCAAAATATAATGCAGAAAGCTAATGACTCAATGATATTAGTATAGTCTCAGATAATTTGGAAGACCTAATATATCATGAATATATCCATCTATGCACAATTTATTCATGTTTTAAATTATTCATTGCCCCGAATTTAATTCAAATGTAAAAAAGTGATACTGAATACTATTTGGTAAACATAAATGCCCATAACTTTATCAAAATAAAACCAATAACAACTTAATACCGAGGTAGAAAATGGTCTTCATGTAAAGAACTACTTTCCTTTTTAATGGAAGGAAATTCCAAAGACATAGTGAGTTCATGTAATTCTAATAGGCCCAGGTAGGCATGAATATTCTCAGAGATCTGGTATTAAAAATTAAGACAATGTCAAAAGACAACAGTGGATATTTACGGTAGAAAAAATAATTGCCCGAGTCAACTTTAGCCTTTACTCACTCTGAGAATAAACCATATATACTCATGGATTAACTTTATTTTTTAAATAGAAGTCAACTCTGAAAATAGTAATAAAACTTTTAAGCACTTTTTGCCTGTATGTGCTACTTTAATGGAAGTTTAGATTTAAAGAAAAATATGAAGAAACAAAAAATCTGGCAGAATTATTGTAAAAGCAATTATAGTAGTCCTTCCTTATCACAGGGTATATAGATTAAGACTCACAGAAGATTTCCTAAACTGAGTAATACCAAAGCCAAAAAACACAATGCCTTTTCCATCTTGACTAAGCACTTATCATACACTGTGATTGTAATGTTTGCTCTTTGCAGTGCAATAGCAAAATTAGCACGATTTTTAAAAAATCTTTGCAACTTCAAAAATCTTAGCAATAGATCTTCTTCCCATAGATCTTAGCAATCTCAGCATGCAACATTTTTTCTCTCCTTATTAAGTCAAGAACTTTCACCTCTTCATTAAAAGGAGTCAGTTTAAAGCTATTCCTTGGCATACACATTTTGTCAGCATCACTATTTTTGTGCTTTGGGACCATTATTAAGTAAAATCCAGGTTGCCTGAAATCAAACTCTGTTAACAACATTGTAGGTGATTTGATATCCAAGATGGCCACTAAGTACAAATGGCTGGATAGCTTGTACAGTTTGGATATACTGGACAAAAGGATAATCCACATTCTGTGAAAGATGGTGCAGGACAGTAAGAGATTTCATCTTCCCACTCAGACTGATATCCAATTTTAAACTTATGGATTATTTAGTTGTCAACCTTCCATTTAATATTTTTAGACCATGGTTGACCAGAAGATAACTGAAAGTGCAGAAAGTCAAACCACAGATAAGGGGCAATTCCTATAAAATTGCTCTACACTTGAGTTTCAACTTCTACTTAGAGGATGCCTTGGAATTCAAAGGAATCCTGATTCTCCTAGTCTGAGAAGCCCTCAGGCTTCCCTTGCTCAGTCCAGAGATAGTCAAAGCACATCTCATCTCTACTGATTACTAGAGCCCCTTCAAGGCCTCCTGCATGCTTTAGATGTGTGTGAGTGTGTGTGTGTGTGTGTGTGTGTGTGTGTGTGTATGCGTGCATGTGCGCACGATTGTGGTGGGGTGTTATGGTTGGATGTGAGGTATCCCCCAAGAGTTCACATATGAGACAATGCATGAGGTTCAGAGGAGAAATCATTGGGTTGTGAGAGTCTTAATTCAATCAGTGAATTAATCTCCTGATCTGGATTAACTGAGTGGTAACTGTAGGGGTAGGGTGTGGCTGGAGGAGGTGGGAATTGGGAGCATGGCTTTGGAGTATATATTTGTATCTGGAAAGTAGAGACTTCTCACTCTGCTTCCTGAGCTTCATGTCATGAAAAGCCTTGGAAAATGACCTACATAAACTCCTGTTTTACTGATATACAATAAATCTATTGATCCATGCCCCATTAATACTTGTGAAATGAAAAGCCAACATACTTTGTACAATTTGCTTGGGAATATCTTATGAATGGAAATGCATCTGAATTCTCAGAGTATAGTCACACAGGCCCAGTTAAACATCTAAGTCATGGCTATTGAGAAAACTCAAATGTGAATATTTCCTTGCACTTTGTTAGTATGGGAGAGGATTTGGGGAAAAAAATGAATAAAGCCACTTAAAAAGTAGGTCAAATAATTACATCAATGTTACTTTTGTCTTTATTTGTTGTATTTATATAAGTAGTATGAAATTATGGAAAACCATACCAAGTCCTTGATAAGTCAGAATAATTCAAAAGTGCCTCATACCTATTCACTCTGATGTGAAACCTAAAAAGTTCATACCCACTACTATTATTTGTAGACCTAAAGCACTTTCCTTATTGATGATGAAGATTTTCTTTCAAAATAAATGTTATAAAATGTTGGGCTGCTGGGCTGAGGGAGTAGCTCAGAGGTACTGTGCTTGCCTAGCACATGTAAGGCCCTAGGTTCAAGGTGTTGTAAAAAAAAACCAAAAAACTCTTTAAAAAGAAGTTACTAGTGATATTACGATCACACTTCTTCTAGAAATTTGACTCTTCCAACTAAAATGAAAATACTATATCTATTCATATCTACATTACAAATATATTTTCAAGTATTATGCTAATTTTCATAAATAGCCTCCTTTATTTTCAAGGTTGCTTCCATTTAAAAATTAATGTAGACATCAGAAAATGTTCTGTTTTTTAATATGGATAATTAATTTTTTGTTACATGAAATATTTATCTGAAGAAACTAAATAACTTAGAATAACTACGAAAGTAATACAAAACATACTGCATGATACTGCTGCAAACATCACAGCACGATTTCCCAATGAAACAAAGGAGTATTTGAATTGCCTTGGAGAGCAAGAAGCAGTATGTTGCTTAGGCTTTATGTTATTTAGTATACAGTAGAATGCAGTCCTAACAAGGTTAGATATTTCTGCTACATTCACTAATATTTTCCAAACCTTTGGAAAAAGGAGCTATGCAAAGAGGTGATCAATATTTGCTAAATGACTATATTTTGGCTTCATTTTTTTTTCTGTAAAGTGCTTTCCTATTGTATTCAATGTGATCTTTTCATCACTTTCCTCTCATATGTTTCTCCCAGAAAAAAATAGTTTAAAAAGAAAATGAGTGGAAAATGGAGTAAGGGGAAAAACAGTGGAAAACAAGAAATTTAACAGGACTTAATGTAAGGAATCAAATTCACTTTTGGGTCATTCAAATTCAGTGATGGGAATTCTTGTCCAAATTTAATGTGTGTGTATATATATATATATATATATATATATATATATATGTGTTGTTTTTTTAAAATCTGCATGAAATGTTATCTATTAGATATCTATTTCAGTTCATGAATATCATGGTTTTAAATGCAAGTGGCTATGGGGGTTAGGAAATAACTAACAAATTTATTTAATTAGATTACTTGGTTTTTAACATTTATTTTCCAAACATTTAAACTGAGTAAATAAAAGGCATTCTTCCAAGAGAAATATGAGTGATTTCAGGAGGGTCTCCTTAGGAAGCCAGTCTGGAAAACACAAGGCAATCTGGTAAAAAGTTGGATCTTAACACTGTAGAAAATGCTCTAAGAAATTAAAAAAAAAAGAGGTGCAAAGGGAAAGAGAAATGATAAGCATTTCACTTCAAACGTTTCTATAACTGACATTGTATTCCTGTCTTAATTGTTTTTTCTGTTGCTATAAAAAATACCTGAGAGTGAGTAATTTAGAGTGCATCACATGGTGAGATAGACCAAACATGCTAGAGAGTTCGGATTTTTATAACAAAGTTACTCCCTTGATAATCCATTCATCTATTCTCTATGAAGAACTCTCTCACAAGCGAATTACTTCCAAGCATAACACCTCCAAATACCTCTAACCTACAAATTTAAGAGTTAAATTTGCAAAATGAAATATGAGCTACAAATTCAAATCATAGAAACTTCTCTTTTGCCTGTATATTTTATTGTTATTTTCTGGAAGGGATCTTTTCTTTGTGTGTGTGTGTGTGTGTGTGTGTGTGTGTGTTTCTGGAACACAACTAGCTGTTTGGTTTCAGAAAGATCAAAGATCCTCACCTGCTCAGAATGGACATATCAGATGTGCATGATTTTAGCAGGTACTGGATTTAAATTTATCACAATTTGACAATGTACATATGCCTTGAAAGGACCCTTTGCAAATAGATGTATGCTTAATCATTCACACCCATGCACAAAGAAAACCATAGAGGATCACAGAGTAGAGACGTAAGTGACTTCCTAAGTTGCATTGCTAAAAAGTGAAAGTGTAATTTTTTTCTAGATCTAATTTTCATTCCAGCATAAGTTTCCATAATACTATATGGTTCCCATTATTTCTATAGGAAAATGCATTGAGTTTGGCAGTGATTTACAGGAATATCAATATTTAATATGGCAGACCTCTGTATTGAAAGAGCAGAGAAATGTGCTATAATATAAAGTTTTACAATTGTTTTGCAATTCAAATATGTAGAGCATGTCTCACGAAATGAAAGTACAGTAAATATATTCGAATTTAAGATTGAATAAAACAGATTTAGTGACTGAAACATTTAAAAGGGGTAGAATTCTATAAAACATAAGTTGTATAAAATGAGCAGATAGAAAGCAAGCACAGGGAGCTAGATGGAAACAGTATGAGAGAGAGAGAGAGAGAGAGAGAGAGAGAGAGAGAGAGAGAGAGAGAGAGAGAGAGAGAAGCTTAAGCCATTGTAAGATAAGAATAGCATGATAATGACTGTGTCTCCAACTTCTTTCCTTATAAAGAACACTGATAGATAAATTATATTTAATGGAAACCTCACTAATAAGTGTTGATGACAGAATCATTCCAAGGCCCTGAAAAATCAAAGCTTAGAAATAACAGAAAGACAAACCAGGTCTGTCTCAAATAATATCATATGCTTTCATTTGCTTCTCCTTCAAACAAGTCACATCCTAAATTGACAGTTTCCTCTGTCATGAGTCACAGAAACCTGCTGTTCATAGAAAAATATGATGAATATATTAAGTTAAAGTTATGAGTAATAAAGGCAGCAAAGAAATGAAAACTTAGCTCATATTTTTTAAACAAAAGAGATATTAGTATGAATAAAGAAAGACCAATACTTTTATAGTCCTTAAATATGTATTTGATATCCTGTGGTATTCTTACACATAATTTATAGCAAAGATAACTTAAATGAATCAATTTTAGAACTGATGATATAGTTCTGCAGTGGAATATTTGCCTAGCACGGAAGAGGCCCTGGATCCAACTACTGCCATCACAAATAATAAACATAATTCCTTTTTATACTATTTTTTAGTTAAACATGGACACAATATCTTTATTTTGTTTATTTATTTTTATGTGATGCTGAGGATCAAACCCAGTGCCTCATGTGGGTGAGGCAAGTGCTCTGCCACTAAGCCGCAACCCCAGCCCAAACATAATTCTTTTAAGAGTTATTACCTATCAATATTCTGTTTATTGTGATAGATAATGTTATATCTAAACGTAACCAGTCTCTAGTGCCCAATTGTTTAGTCAAATATCAGCCTATGCTGCTATGAATATATATTTTAGGAAAGAGTAATATTCACATCAGTAGACTTTAAGGAAAGAAGATTAGTTCCACAGCATGAGTGGGTCTTGGCTAATCAGCTGAGAGTGAAAATGGAGGTTACCCAAGAAAGAAAAAATATTGCCTCAGGTCTCCAACACAGAAACTTTGTCTGCATTCCCAGCCTGCTACCTTGAAGAATTCAGACCAGAGATGGCAACATCAACTCTTTCCAGAATTGCCAGCCTGCCTGCCTGTCTCAACAGATTTCAGTCTTGCCAGCCTACAGATACCTTCTCTCTCTCACTATCTCTTCCCCCCTCTCCTTCCCCCTCTCATAAACACACTTAATTTTCATCTTGTAAATGACTATACAGTAGTTCTCTGAATAACATCTGTTGATTGACCAATATATTGATTAAAAATGGAACTAGTACAGAGCAAATTTCATGTGTTAGAACACACTGTCTTAATCAATTAAATAAAATTGAGATGTTCCATAAAGCATTTTGTGATATTTTAATTAAATTGTTATCTTCCAATTGCTATGCTTTTCTACTATGTATAATTTTATTCCATAAAACTAAGGAAAACTAGAAATTCAGAATCTGAACATCCTGAACAAGTTAAAATAAAATGGCATGTATAGAACTTTCTAATGATACATAATACAAATATCTTTCCAAATTTGCTTTTGGAAGGCTATTATAAGTTTTCTAATGTTAAAATATTGTTTTGTTTGTGTATTTATTGAATTATTCTTTACTTTAATCCACCTATCCATTTAAAACACCTACTTTGGGCATGAACTATGTACCAAGAAATTTAGGGAAGTAAGATATGGATCCTCCTCCAAATAATTTTTCATTGGTAAAGAGGATAATATCTGGTGGATTGATAGAATATTTATACCTCTTTATGTCTCAGTTCCAGTTATCCTCAAGCTCACATTTCAGACACAAGGCCTGGGGCATTGGTATCACAGAGCTTCCTCAAGACATTCTACTTTAAGTGGGTTTGGTGGTGTAGGGAAATAGGAGACAGAAACAAGGGATAAGCCATGGATTGTCATGGCCTCTATTCTGTCCCTGCATACTCCACTCTCTTCCAACAAATCCCTTGGGTCGATATATTGAAGCTGTTTTTTAAGAGTAAATACTTTCACAAATATATGACTTAAACAATATAGTTTTTTGTACTAAGGAAAGAAGAGACTATTATTCTTCAGCACATGCCTTCCCTTATAAGTCATGCACAACAATTCAAAACCATGGAGCATAATAGCTTTGCTTTAGTGATACGTCAAGAAAAAAAGTTGAATTTATTGTGCAAAATAAAGCTATACATGTTTTCATTATTAAATTCAATACTAAAACTATAAAATTCATTTATGAAACTCTAAATTTGCTATTCAAATATAATTAATCTAGATATTAAATATTTACGTGGAGGTAGGCATATCAAATATAACATATAAATACTCATGCTAGGGATGGGGTAAGAAACCTGGATACTTCCTGACTGAGCAATGGCATCATGAAGATTCTGCACAAGCCACTTAACTGTTTTGCTCTTTAGTATCTTCATCTTCAAAATGAAGTTATTGAGCATTTAAATCGTGTTGGGTGTTCTTCCTTTATCTGGTGAGGTAGTTCTATCTAACTAAACACCAAACACCAGGCGTGAAACTGAAGGGGATTCATCAGAGAACCACTCACTTGACAGTGCAAGGTACCCTGAATTCCAACATGACAATGTTGACAGAAGGAGAAGGCCACTGCCTTAGAGTTCCAACCAGAATGTGACTGCTCTAGCTCCACAGAGCTTCACTACTTTAAAACTTAAAGCTTATATGATGAATGTTGGAGCCAACAATTTTTAGGTAAGATTTTAAAAACAACCTGTAATAATAGAAAATAATGAAAACCTACTACTGTTACAAAAATTTAAATGTGATTTATTATCAATGATAGGGCAGTGACTCTACATGACCACAGTATCATTGTTGTTGTGGTTTGGATGTGAGGTGTCCCCCAAAAGCTCATGTGTGAGACAACGCAAGAAGGTTCAGAGAAGAAATGATTGGGTTGCAAGAGCCTTAAACCAATCAATGCATTAATCACCTGATGGGATTAACTGCATGGTAACTGAAGGCACATAAGGTATGGCTGGAGAAGTGGGGGCATTGGGGTGTGCCTTTGGGGTGTATATTTGTATCTAGTGAGTGAAGTCTCTCTCTGCTTTCTGATCATCCTGTGACCTGCTTCTCTCTGCCACATTCTACCATGATGTCCTGCCTTACCTGGAGGCCCAAGGAATGGAGCCAGCTGTCTATGAATTGAGACCTATCCTGAAACTGTGAGCCCCTAAATAAACCTTTCCTCCTCTACAGTTGTTCTGATTGATCCTTTTAGCCATAGTGGTGAAAAAGCTGAATAAAACACCTGTCTAGGTAGGAGTGGGTTATTTTCAACTTTACTTGAGATGTTTCAACATGTAGCGATCTATAAGAAATGTGCTCTTTCTTCAAAATTTGGAAAATTCTTACCTAATTTGAGTGTGTCAACAGGTGTTTGTTAGCTCTGAGTTTTTCTCTTTGGAGAAATGAGCCAAAAGCCATGCAGCATTGTCTCACTGAACAGTATATTTAATATATTATAATATGCTAAGATTATAAACATAGACTTAAAACTATAAAACTAGAGGTTCCAACTTTAGATATACAAGCAATAAACAAATTACTCATCAATACTGGGTTCCTTTGGCCAAGGAAAGTTGGTTAGAAATTTATATTTTTTTTCTAATAGCTTTTAATTTTTTATAGTAATATATCAATTCTTTTTCATTTCCTATAAGTTGAAGAAAATATCAAGGAATATGAGGTACTGAAATTCTACTTGGGAAAACAGGTTATTTACATGACAGTTCAGACTGCATAAAAAACCATTTATGTCTTAAAGTCAATATTAAAAATGATATTTCTGCCTTAGAGTAGCAATTTTATTGAAGATAAATTTGTGTTGTTATTGCTCACATAAATCCCCATAACAAGCCATTTGAAAAAAAATAAATTATGCCTCAATTGGGATTCTTAGAGCTCATAGATCATATTCTGCCTCCTCCCTTATTTCAAGGTATGATTCACCTTTGCCCTCAACTATCTGAAATCTTATGGTCCATATAATGGGCATATTGACAATGGACATAACACTATGGTAGTAAATACCAACCAGCTGACCATTTCTTTACATACTGACAAGATAGACACACAAGGATTCTAATTTCAATATACTCCCAGTAGTCACAGTTTATTCAGTACTGCATTAATATAAGAATATATTATTGACTATCATAATAAGAATATATTATGGACTATCAATAGTTCTCTGAAGAAATCAATGATTAGCTGAAAGATACTTCTTTCTTAACTGAATTAGCAATGCTTTTATGTGTTATAAAAATCTCTGGTGCTCTCAGTGACCATGCCATGTCCCTTCTGTAATATTTCTAACAATCGGTATGGAAGCATTAGTGAAATATAAAACTTTTCTCCCATAAGACTGATTATCAGTGACCAATACAGCAAAGATTCTTCCATCATTTATCCCTTACATGTCTACTTCATCTATAGCAATTACTAATTCATAGTGTGAACATAAGTAATTGTGTCCAAAAGTAAAGATAGTATCAGCTAGCATGAAAACACAACAGTAATTACTTCAGCATATTGTAGGTCATGAATATTATGTGACAGCCTTGATGGCATTTGAAATGGAATCAATGGATATATCTGTTTTCTTGTCAACCGCAGTATTTGTCTGGTAGCAATTTGGGCTTATCTTACCCGCTTCCCCTAGCAGTCTGATGAGTATCTGTTTTTGCTAGCCTTTGGTTTTTGCCACATGTTATCCATTTCTTTTCTTATTAGAAAATATCATTTTCTACAGTATCTTAGAGAAAGAAGTTTGTTTTGCCTAAAAGATAACAGTGCCATGTGTGATTATGCCATGCTAGAGGTTTAAGCTGTGAGTAAATCACCAATTTAATAAAATCCACTATTCAGTGCTTTTGTACATTGTCTCTATTCACAATTCTGTATTCCATGGTAGCAAAGCTACCATGATACCACACACATCTTTCTCCATTTATTCTAAATGTTACTAAAACACTGCTCATATGTGGTTTACAAATTCATATCGAGTTTTTTTTTCTATGATATTATTATGTTTTCCATTTATTCTATATTTCACTGAATGCTTTTTGATCTCTCTATGGTATTTCTTTTCATTTATTCTGTACTTCACTAAATGCTTTATGATCCACTCATGTTTTAATTTTAGGTTCATGAGATATAAATCAACAGAGCAGTAACAAAAAAAATGAAAATGAGACCCATTCATAAATAATCTTATGCAAATTATGAAAATACTTTTGCTGAAATAAACTATCCAATGGCATCTATGAACCAATGCACAGAGTAGGATGAGTCTTTAGAATATGATTTGAATTCTAAAATAAAAATAAAGCAGATGCTTCATAATTGAAAGTCTTGTATTGTATAAACCCTTTCATCACCTGACTACATCTTTTCAAGACTTCTATGTCTCAAGGAAAGTTAATGGATGCTTACAAAGTGGAGGCTGGAAAATGTCACCTTTCCAAAGATTGGGAAAGGAGATATTATGTCAAATAGTGTTATTTACTTATCAAATATTGATGGCATCTTCTTACCTTTTAATACTGCCTAGATTTTATTTGGGTAGAAATATGCTTAATTTTGTAGATTTTTTTTTTGCATTCAAGGGTATCCATGTCATGCATGTTTTCACAATAATAAACAAGCTGGGTGATTTTTAGGATAACCTTGCTTTCCTGATATTAGTGGCCAACCCTTCTGATTTTTAGATCCCTAATTCTTCCTGTTTGGATGTAGGTTTAACACTTGAGCTATAGCAGCCATCAAGTAATCCTGAGGTCAAAAGGTACCTGGAAATGATGGAAGAACAAGAAAATAGAATGAACCTGTATCTGAGATAGTATCCTTGGGAAACAGTATCAAATTCTGGACTGTACCTCTAGACATACTGGGTATAAGAAAGATGAACTTTCTAACTTCTTACAGCTCAGTTTTTAAAGCTATATATTACTGTAAAAGAACAAAAATCTAATTAATAAACATGTAACTTTTAATTTTAATTACAATGATAATTAGTAACATTATATCAACTTCAATAGAATTTTATATATAAAATAATTATTGCATGGGCAGTTTTTCTTGAAGAGAGAATAGTCATCATTTTAATTTCTAGAAATAGAAAAACAAAATTAATATTTCTTTTTAACTCATTGTAGACTACTGTAAGATAAAATTCAAACATGATTTTTCCTTTATACCAGTGCGTTATAGCACACGAAACTATTTTCAAAAACTATTTTAAAGTGTTGTTTGAATGACTATCTTCTGGTAGAAACACATACTCTTTTTAGAATAATTCTGAAAAACTCATTGTAAAAGCTACTTAAGTTAAATGTACTTTTTGATAGCAATGCAGATTGCTAAGGAAGTCATTCAAACAAAAGACTTGGGAAAAGCAGCAAGAAAATAGAATAGAAGAATAAATATCTAGTAAAGCAAGCATAATAGTAATTCTACTTCAAATAGACATTGTATCTAGAGCACAAATAAAATTTATTTTTCCATAATGGGAAAGAGAATGTAATTACCATCTTTAAAGTATCTGTAATAAGGTTTGTAGGAACTTCACTCCTGTAAGAGGGTGAAGTTCTTAAACTTCAAAATACAAAGTGGCCACAATAATGTCACAAGTAGACTAGACATCTTTCTCCCTTTGACCAAGGCACATATCAAATAATAACAGTGTAAATATCATTAAAAATATAAGAAATAGCCAGTGTGGTAGCACATGCCTGTAATCCCAGTGGCTGGGAAGGCTGAGGCAGGAGCTTCGAGAGTTCAAAGCCAGCCTTAGCAAAAGTGAGGCACTAAGCAACTCAGTGAGACCCTGTCTCCAAAAAAAAAAAAAAAAAAAATACAAAATGGGACTATGGATGTGGCTCAGTGGTCTACTGCCCCTGAGTTCAATCCTTGGTACCCACCCCCCAAAAACTGTAAGAAATATTGCATCTGTAGATTTTCAAAAGCTAAAGATAAAAATATTGACATGTAAAAGTTGCATGAGAGATCAAGATTGAGTGCAATAATTATAAATGGGATTTCAGAACAATTCTGTATTGCAATAGTAGCAAGACAGAGAAATGGGGTTTAAACATGGATTAATTTAATTTAGATTCTTCTCACAGTGGGGTAAATTAGATTTCAGAATGCATTTTTGCTAATCTTGGAAACTGAGAGAAATAATTAGTATAATTTTCCTTGAGGTCAATCATATTAGTGTAGTAGGATATTAAAATAAGAACTTTCAAATTGTCAGAGCTTTATCTGAGGCCCCATAGATTGGGGGATGGGGAGGAAGGAAGAAAAAAAGAAAAGGAATCAATCATCACATTTTCTAAAAGGATGTGCCTAGGTGCATTGCAACACTGTGCTTGCTGAGGGGGGATTCCACACATTCCCATCTTGTCTTAGTCCATTAACATGTATATAGGTCTCTAGAAGAGGAAGATTTAAAACTGATGAACTGAAATTTTGGTGGAAGGGTACATCCTTCTGTCAGGTGCTTCCTCCTTATCTGTCTGTGTGGTGGCAGGAGGCAAGGATCAGCACTTCAATGGAGGTATCCAGCAAGCTTGTTTATATTTCTAGGATCTAGTATGACACAGGCCAGGGAATGTGATAACCACCTGAAACAACCCCCGCAGAACTGATTGGTGTTCTCATGACAGAACAAGGAAAGAAGACCATCTAGGAACAACTGCAATCTAATAGAATAAAGTTGTTTGTAGTTTGTGCCCTGCCTAGTCTGGCTCATTAATTATTACAGGTCTATTAGCATTATAACAAATTTTCATGCTGTAAAATACAAAGAAGAGAATGATATTATATCAATGCTAATGACAAAAACTTTCTTTAGGTATGCCTGAGATGAAAAACATAAGGCGGAGAATACAGAACTGGGCACAGGTCCTTGTTCTGGGTGAGGTGGATTTGAATTCCCATGGAAAAGACCCAACCTAGAAGCAGCTACACTAGAGGACTGTGAGTTTCCCTCAAAAAAGAGAAGCAATCCAGTTGAATCCAATAGATCAGAGAGCATAGCATCCTTGCCAGGAGACTACAGTCAACAATTCCTGCAAGAGAGAACACTATTCCATGAAACCCAAATGGTATCTCACTGATGCTCTGACTAGGTACCCAAGATGTGGGAGTAGTGTAGAACTACATAGCTACACACAACTCAGGCCTCTCTTTGGTTTTTCTTCCATTTCTCAAAACCACCAGATTTGACACTGAATGACAGACTTGACAGCTAGCAAATGGTCAGGAAGTGGAATGACAAAGTACAAAGCACAAAGCACTGGCCTCCCCTCTGCTCCCAATTACAGGCGATAGGCACTAAGCCAGGCTTGAACTAAGACTAGAAAGTAGCTTTGAATTGGACAAAGTTGACTTGAATATTAGAATATGTAGGAGTTTTTGTAACCTGAAAATAAAGCTTTGGTAATTACCAGAGAATGATGAATAAAACTGTGAGATCGGCCTGAAATATTGCTCCATTAAAAGAGATTTCTCTAACAAAGAAGAAAGCAAAATCTAATAGAATAAAGTTGTTTGTAGTTTGTGCCCTGCCTAGTCTGGCTCATTAATTATTACAGTTCTATTAGTATTACAACAAATTTTTATGCTGTAAAATATAAAGAAGGGAGTAATAGTATATCAATGTTAATGATAATAACTTTCTTTAGGTATGCCTAAGATGAAAAACATGAGGCAGAGAATACAGAACTAATGACTTAAAGCAGAATGTTGCTTATCTTTTCTTGAAATATAAATTATTAAACCAAATTTATTTGATAAATGCAGACTTACCTACTGTTTATTAATCCTCTTTAACCCCTAGACAATTTCCTTAATTTGCCGCTATTTATTGGTTCTTCTTAGTCAATAGTTATCATATACATGTTTGAGAATATTATTATAACTAATATAATCTTGCCAATGTTTATATTTAAAGAATAACTATATATCTTGGGAACAAAATATCAATCAAATATGAAAAATTGAGTTAAGGCTAAAAATTTAATTATCCTGATCTAAGAACAAACTGAATTTATAAAATATTAAGATGATACTTGGGGGCTGTATATTAATATGCTATTTTCTTATTATTTAAAAGCATCTTAAATCTATTATACTGTTTCTGGAAAAGGAATTTAATATGAAAACACTTAAATGATAGAAGACAGAAGGAAATTTTAACTTACTCTATTCTTAAAATATTTTTTGATCAAAACTATCCTGTTATGATTTAGATATTAGGTGTTTCCCAAAAGCTCATGTACCAAACAATTCAAGAAAGTTTCAAGGTAAAACAATTTGGTTATGAGACCCTTAACCTAATCAGTGGATAATCTCCTTAAAGGGATTAACTGGGTGTAACTGTAGGCAGGTAGATATAGCTGGAGGAGGTGGGTATTGGGGCCATGCCCTTGGAATATATGTTTGTCCTTGATAAGATGAGCTTAGTCTTTCTCTGCTTCATAAGCCCTATTAGGAGATGTTTTCCTCTGCCACACCCATCTGCCATGATGTTCTGCCTTATCCCAGGCACAGGGCAATGGAGTTGACCTTCTATGAACTGAGACCTCTCTGAAACTGTGAGACCCAAATAACTTTTCTTCCTCTAAAATTGCTCTGGTCAGGTCTTTTGGTCTCATAGGAGAAAAAGCTGACTAAACACCAAAACAACAGAGAGTGGTAAAATGGTAAGGTCCTATTAGCCTTGAATGATTGGTTGAACACCCCTCTTTTCTTTTTATTAAATCTTATTTTTAATTACATATACCCATGACCTACTTCATTGTAAAGAAATTAATACACCACTCTAAAAAACAATTTTTATATACAAATTTTATATAGATTTTTATTCTCATCTTTTTGAACTCAACAACTAAGTAAATATTTTTAGCCTTCTATACTGCCCCGTCTTCCTCTATAACTTTAAAGATTGTATTTCCATCCTATAATAGATGCCTATTTTTCCTACCTTGTTATAGATGCCACTTATTGTTCCTTAAAACATTTCTAGAATAATATCTTTCAATATATTAGAAATATATTTTCAAAAAATTAAGAATATTTTTCTGGAAAAAAAATATGGTCTTCAAAAACATGGAAAGTGTCAATTCAAGACCAGCTCTTCCCATTACTAATTTGTCATCTGTGACCTTGTGGAATTCATTAAAATTCTCTGTGACTCAATTTTGGTGTCTCTATAATGAGACTAGTGTAAAAACAGATGCTCTTCTGATATCTTACATGGAATGGATAGGTGTGTTTATATCTGATGAGATATGGCAGTGAGGAATGAAGGGGTTAAAGTAGAACATGCTGAAATAATTTATATACTCATCATAATAACACTTGCAAACAGTGTATGTGAAAACAACAATGTTCTTATGAGCTATAAGGGATATTCTATTCTATAGATATATGAAATATATATTGTATATTACATGCATATATGTGATATATATATATATATATATACACACACATATATATATAATTGGAGTTGTGAGAATAACAAGTAAATTATACATATGTACACCACAACTTGTTCAATGAATTCTGAGAAGAGTTGAGCCACCTAAATCTTTGCAGTTTACATGAAAATCTGCTTACCATATAAGAGAAAATACCTTTGCTGTATTAAAAGACCAATATTTTGTACGATTTTTTCTTTGTAATATACTAATTAAATTGTAATAATTATTAACACTATACTTTAATTGGGGAAGTTCCAACAATTTGTTGAGATTCATGACATATTGATTATCTTCAGAAAAATCAGCAAATTCACAGTGATTATATGGACAGAAGTTTCCCATTTAGATACAGCAAGTGTCTGGGATAGAAGTTAATGAATCTAAATTAACTTAGGGTGGCCATCGTGTAGCATAACCAATCCCTTAATAAACTGTGCCTTAATGACCAATATTGTCAATTATAAAATATTTTCATTATCTGTCATACAGAAATTGTATGAATATGGATTGTGCACATGAAGATACTTTCAAGTGACTTCAAATATGATGAATTGCTAATTAGTGCTTCAAGTTATGAAAGAACAGTAGTTTATTGGCAGAGAAAGAGAGAGAGAATTAGCATAAAAGATTCTATGTCTTTTATCCAAAATTAATGTTTCAAAACATTCTCTCAATGCATGTGTTAGAGACAGGCAGTAATTATTTGGTATTTGAGCTCTTCTGCTTTTTCGACCTCCTTTGCAGTCACTTTGAGGGAATGTGATTAGTTCTGGCCAAAGAAATGTGAAAGGACTTGTGTGTGTTCTGCTTTTTTGCAATTGTGAGCCAATGTTTTTAATCACCAATCTGTCTTCCCACCAGTGATAAACATGGAGGCCATGTGTTCCAGATGGGACAGATACCAAATGAATGAGAGAAATACTCAAATCACATAGACTGTACTTGAATATAAATTAAATCTTTAGTCCTGGTGTCTTCTATATATTTGATTTCGCTGTTATGGCAAGAAAACATAGTCTATCTTTATTGATGCACACAATTTCCCCAAAATGGTTCAATGACTATTACTACTGTTTACAAAACAAGTGAATAAACAATCATTTCTTAATCTTTGAATATCAAATATTCCAATCAGCATTTCCTCTTTCTGGCACCATTATCCAATATAAACTCTAAGGAAATCCTTGTGCATTTGCAGACATGCTACTTGGGCTCTGAACAACATTACTTTTTCTTATTCTCCCTGGAGTGATATTCCTCCACCTCCACAGGCTCAAACCACACCAGCTTGCAGATGCAATGCCACTTGCAATGCTTGAAAGTCTCCATTCAAAGTGAACCAAAGGAAAACCTCAGTTTATTTCAGAAAATTCAGTTATCTGAAAAATGTTAGATTGATAGAGACTCAAGCATGGATAGTTTCCTAATGCTGTTTTGAAAACATTTACCTGTCACAGCTGAGCAAATATTTCCTCCACTCAAGGACATTTTTTTTTTTTGCCTTAAGTACAAGTGACTATAAGGTTCTATTTCTATTTTCAACTGAATTTCTTCAATGCAGTAATTTATGCTAATGTATAATAACATTTACATATGTATAGAATAGTAGGATAAAAATCTAGTAAGGTAAAATAAAAATAAACCACAATATGAACTCTAAATAGCTCAATAAATAGTAGCTAATGGGTACCTTACAAAGAATTATATAGAGAAGTAAAAAATGAGTGTTTGCTACATAGAGTGTTCAGGAGCTAAGTGATCAGGATACGAATTGCCAGCCTACCACTTATTATTGATACCACCTTGGGCAACCTCATCCAGGCTACTCTATGTGCCTATCAATAAAGTGGGAAATATAATAATGATGTTATTAGTAACAATAAAATAAATAACATATTTATAGGGGTCGCTATGAGAATATGTTAAAATATTTAAATGTCTTAAATTAGAAATGCCAGTACACATCTAGCAAGCCCTCAATTGATATTAGCTATTACTACTACTAATGCTACTACTACTGTCACTGTCTTTGCTACTATTGCAATCAGGGTAAGCACCAGATCTATATTTCAGAAAATTTTATAAATCATTTACCTTTTTTTTTCTCCAGCAATTTTGAGTTCTTTCAAAAATATGTATTATAAAATATGGAAGTTAATTCTCAACTTATTTTTTTAAACAAATGAACAGATACTATAAATTTTACAGAAGGAAAATTATATAATTTATATGGAATATGAGCTGTAATCTATTCTTGCCAGTGTCTAGTAACATGTTAGGTTTTCCATGGTCAACTTTACTAAATTTTGAATAATAAACTGTTTTCAATATTTTACTATATAAGTCCATAGACCAGCAGAAAAATATGACAGATGTAAGTATTGATGAAGTAGTCCTCGAAATAAGTATTAGACACAATATAAACATTTTTAAATTAAAATACTAGAAATAATGCAAAAAAGAATGAAGATAAGTGAAGAAAACACACATAACTTCAAATATACACTTTATTTCCAATATTTAAAAACCTTTAAAATATTTGAGGTGTACTGTTATTTAAATCAATTGTGTATCACTCAATTATTTCCAATAACATTTAAACAATGAGCTTTATAGATGTTTATATATCTCTAAACTTAGTGGGATTTTGAGGGATTTTTTTTCCTTTTCTTTTCTTTTTTACTTAGTTTTTTTTTTTTTTTTACTTTGTTTCCACTGTTGGATATTCTTAGTTTACTGAAAAGAGAGACATGGGTTCCTGCCTACAGCTCCAGAAATCCTCCTCCTCCATGGGAGGGGAAGGCAAGATGGTGGCCTGAACCATGTGCATTGATAGTGAGAAAAGGGGAAGATACTATTAGATTGTTACTAGAAAATGCAAAATATTAAAAATTTAACATGAGTTATGCATTTATAAATAAATATATTGAGAGACAACTTTAAAATGGGCTATATTTTGACTTTGGTATATTAATTTATGAAATAAAGTTGACATTATAATAAGTACCTAATTAATATTGGCCATGAAGTTGTAATTAACTAAAAGCAATACACACACACACATCTCTCTGTGTCTGTGTGTGTGTATATATATAATTTTATATATATATATATATATATATATATATATATATATATATATATATATAATCATTCAAATGTGCTGGGGAAAATGGAACTTATTTCTTTTCCTTAAAAAACACTCTCTCTCTCTCTCTCTCTCTCTCTCTCTCTCTCCATATACATATACATATTAATGATTTTATACATATGTAATCATACAAATATGCTCAGGAAAATGTAAGTTACTTGCTTTCCTTAGAACTTTCTATACATAAATTCTTAACAGCTGTCAATATTGTCCTTACTTCTAACTCTTTAATCAGAGCTCAGAAAGAGAGCCAGAAAGGAAAAGAATTTGTCTTTTCTTTATCAACACAATTCAGTTCATTAATACTGTAATCCATCAATTTATCTTATAAAAACAAATATTTAGACCATAGTTTGTTTTACATGTTTTTTCATATTAATAAAATAATGAGAACCTAATGCAAAATTAATTGCATATTTAACCATATAATCCTACTGTCCCTAAAGAACTCATAAACTAATTTGTAAAAAATTTGAAAACATTGAGAATACATTTGGCAATGAAAAGAATGAAACTACATAAATGATGCCATCCAGCATTATGCCACCTCCATCTCCAATGTTTAAAGGGTCTCTGAGTTCACTTCCCCATCCTACTCAACATTTATACCTTATGTCTTACAACTTCTCATACCCCTTCTTGCTCTGTTCTTCTCAGCAGTTATAGCTAGTACAATCATTATTTTTCTTGTTTGTACATTTGTTCTTGTCTAGCTCACTAGATTACAATTTCCACAAGGGTAAGAATTCCTGTCCCCAGCACATAGAAGTATGTCTAGCAGAAAAGAGTTAATAAATACTCATTGAAAAAAATAAAGAAAAAAGGACACAGAGAAGGAAGGCAGGAATGAAGGAAAGAGAGATGAGGAAGTATTTTAAATTCCTTTGAGTTGTCAAAGAAGACATATACTGCTTGAAAACTACTTTCTCTAAAGAAATCCCCTGATTGGAAAAATTTTTTTCTGTACTCAATATTCATTTTATTTGATAAGATGAAATGGAGTATTTTATTAGTCACAGAGCACTACTTGTCTGGTAGAATTTTAATCAAGTTTAAAGTTTAGTTATATTTATTTTCTAAAGCTTCTGTAAATATCAATATGAACTTCTTGCATAATTCCATTCTTTTGTTAGTTTTACAGAGTCTGATAGATCAAGATCTCTAAAGTATTTGTGAATAATGAAATGAGAACTGCAGTAATTGTCTTTTGCATTATTCAAAATAATTTTGGTAGTTACTTAGATATAATGTAAAACCAAACTTGATATCCCATTCTAAAATATTCTATTATCATTTTAAAATAGCAAACCAATATTTAAAATGTTGGTCTTGAAACAATTTCTTTCATTTACAACTCTTAATAAAACCAACCAATTGTTTTGTGTTCACAGCTCATTATAAGATATATGTGGTGTTACAGATTTGTTTCCCCCAAATTCATATGTTGAATTCCTGACCCTCAGGAACTCACAATGTGTATTCAGAAATAGGGTAATTACATATATATCAGTTGACATTAGGGTGAGTTTATACTGAGGGCGGTTATGGCAGGAATCCAGTATGATTGATACTTTTATAAAAAAGGAAAATCTGAAAATATACCAATGATCAACAAATATAGGAAAATATGTTCAACATATCTAGCACTTTGAGAAATACACATTAAAAATACACTGAGATTTTGCCTCACTCCATTCAGAATGGCAACAATCAAGAATACAAGTAACAAAAAATATTGTTGAGGATATGGGGAAAAGGGTGCAGTCATACATTGCAGGTGGGAATGCAAATTGGTGCAATCACTCTGGAAAGCAATATGGAGTTTTCTCAGAAAACTAAGAAAGGAACCACCATTTTACCCAGTTATCCCACTCCTTGGTATATATATCCAAAGGAGTTAAAATCAGCATATTACAGTGATGCAGCCACATCAATATTTTTAGCAGTTCAATTCACAGTAGCTAAGCTCTGGAACCAACCTAGGTACATTCAACAGATGATAAAGAAAACTCTCTCTCTCTCTCTCTCTCTCTCTCTCTCTCTCTATATATATATATATATATATATATATATATATATATATAAAATGGAATATTAATCAACCATAAACAAGAATGACCCTATGAATTTGCTGCTAAAAGAAAGGATCTGGAGGCTATGATGCTAAGTGAAATAAGACAATCCTCCAAACTCAAAGGTCAAATGTGGCTCTCTGATATGTGGATGGTAACTCACAACAAGTAGTGGAGGGGAATAATAGAAGTTCAGTGGATTAGACAAAGAGGAATGAAGGGAAGGGAAGCTATGAGACCGTAAGTTTGTCACTTAAGCCATTCAGTCCGATGCACCCCTTTATGGAAGTCCCCCAAAAGCTAACATATATGCTTTCTCCATGCACGTGCTTAGCTTCCAGTGACAAACCAAAATGTTTTTAAAAGGTAATTTTAAACACTGTACAGTGTATGAAGGAAAGAAAGGCAGGGATAATGAAACAGAAAATACCACCATAAGTTCATTATTTGAGGCTCTAGGGAAGCCCTCTGAGGGAAACATTATTAAAGTGCTCCTCTCAGATAGGAGAAGTCAATGGAATAGCCCTTCTGGCAGAGGAAAGACAAGAAGAAGGGTCTTATTGGGAAGACAAGGTTGACATTCTCAAAGAAAAAGGAGAAGGGGGCGATGCCATCTAACAAGGATGTAAAAGCAAGAAGGTGATAATCAAGAATTGCTTTTTTGAGTTTGTTTGTTTGTTTCCTAAGGAGAGAGAAACTGAATTTTTACAGAAGCATTATCTGATTTATCTTTCAAAACTTTGTTAGGATCAAGTATAAAGAATTTATTCATGAGAACAAGTGAGCCTGTAAGACATGGAGGAAATTTCTGAGGATTAATAAGTGTCATCATGACAATAGACATCTGAACAGGTCGTTTTGAAGATACTTTTGAAAATCCCTCTGGCCAAAATGATTTAGAACTTCTGCACTTGAGTCTAAAATTTTCTTCACCAGAAATGCACCTGTGGAAACATCCTAAATATCCCAAAAGTATGGAATGATTGTTCTACCCGTTAGGTAGCTGGTGCCAACTGATGGATTCTAAAGTCGTCATTGACATGGTATCTGTAATTACTATATTAATATAACTAGAATATCTTAAAATAGACTTTCAAGTTATGAACGTATACCTGCATCTATGTCATGATTTCAACTATAAAATATAAATTCCCATGGGCATATATTGAATGGCATATCAAATATGAAAAAATTTGCTAAAGAAATGTATATTTTATCCTGGTCTGGGTCTTAGATTTAAAATGTACTTAAAGATAAATGCATTTTTAGACTGAATTAATGCTTTAATATCTACCAATTTAGAAATCCCCTTTGCAAATGCTGATACCCACAGAGATCCAACATTAAAATATGAATGTTTCTTAAGTTGGCATGTCAATAATTAGTCATCCTTGCCTCCTTAAAGATGTTAATAAAACATAACTCAGCACAAATCAGTTACCTTTGGGGATGCCTGGCTCAGGACATGTTATAATTCAGAAATCTGAAAATGATCATTAAGCCTTTTCATATCCTGGAGTTCGTCCTAATCCTATAGATCCAACATGAGGGGAGAGTCCAGAGACACATGAACAATGGGTGGAAGAAGAAAATTAATTTTTTTTTAATTCACAAATTTGTTAAACCTGTGAAATGTGATAATTGATAAACATCTTGAATTTTAATTTCATAAGCATTGTCAAATGATTGCTTCATTATTTATTTTGTTAGTGAAAGCACTAAACTTATTTCATTATACCAAACTTTTGCAAAAAAACTAATTAAATAAGAAAAAATATTTCATATATAGTATAGTAATCAAGTTAAGAAGACTCAAAGTTATATTCAAGAAATGCAGAAGTACAGGAACTATAATACTACTCTTTCATTCCCACTTTTGCATTTCTTGTCTCCAATGTTGTCACTGATCTTTGCTTATCTAAATCCTGCCTATTCTTCAGGACTAAGCTTAATCCTGAGATTGACAGACATTTGGACTCAAATAGATATTAGTCACATGCACATCACTTTATGTGCATGATATCAACAATTACCTGAATTTGTGTCATTGTGGGAGATGGGTCCTTATGTTTTCTCCATATAGACGTTATCAATAATGAGATAGATATGATAAAGCACTGGGCAAACCATTCCTGGCACCTGTGAGGCACCCAATTACTGTGAATTTCTTTGCCACTTTTGTTACTCACTGAAATCTTACCTGTTGAGTCAGAAATATAATGGAAAGAATATGGGCTCTGGAATGAAGCATATTAGAATTTAAATGGAGCATTACCACTCCTTAGATGTGTTGCATTAAGTAGGTTGTTTAACCTAAGTACCTATGTTGGGCACAATAATGGTCCTTTCAAAGATGTCACTGGAAACACTATATTACATGAAAAAAGAAAATTAAGGTTGCTGATGGAAGCAACCTTAATAGACCCAAAGAAATCACAAGGGTCCTGAAAAGTAGAAGAAGAGGCACAAAGATGAGTCTGAGAGACATGAAATGATAAGGATTTGACCTGCTTTTTCTGGCTTTGAAGATGGAGGAAGGCGGATATGGAGGCCTCTAGAAGTAGGGAATGATTTTAAGCTGACGCTCAGCAAGGAGACTGGAATCTCAGTCTTTTAATCTCAAGGAACTCAATCCTGCCAATAACCCTAATAAACAAAGAAACAGATCCTTCTCTAGATATGGTTTCTTTTTCTTTTCTTTTTTCTTTTTTTTAGTTTTATTGATTTTATTTTTTTAAATACATGACATGGAATGCATTATAATTCTTATTACACATGTAGAGTACAATTTTTCATATCTTTGTATATAGAGTATCTTCATACCAGTTCATGCCTTTATACATGTACCTTGTGTTTTTTTGAATTACAATTCTTATTACAAATATATACCACAATTTTTCATATCTGTTTATATATAAAGTATGTTTATCAAAAGGAAAGTATCACTGTCAACAAAGTAGCACTGTATACAAATTAAAGTTGTTTGAAGCTACTAAATTTGGGATAAATTTTTGCACAGCAATAGAAAACTAATATAGTCTCCCTTTTAAGGATTCTTAAGTAGGGTCCAAATATAATAATCAACTTTATGTTCTCATTTTGAAAATTGAATTAGTTTCAGGAAAAAAAAACTGATACATATTATCATCTCCATAATGAATCCTTTTCTTCTTCTTTATATATTTTCTTATTTTTCTTTCTATTTGCATTCCTATAAATATACATTATATCTATAGATGATAAATGATAATAATTTGTGTATTGGAGTGAATTGTCTCTAACTATATGTAACTAATTAGGTACAGGTGACCTCTCTTCCAGTATAAATTTGTATTATAGTTGTGCTCCACGATTTACTGGCTGTGATCATTGAATAAGGTGCTCAACCTCTTTATGCATGGATCCTAACTATTGATGAGAATAATTACTCTTTATCTAGTGTGGTGATGATTCAGTTGAATGCTGTCTACAAAGCATTTAGAAAAGCACAGGGCATAATGTACATGCTCATAAGATGAGTATTTTTCTTATTTCCTAGGCTTATCTTCCATTTCACTGACTAAATAATGCATTCCTCAATGTCCTAATATGATCAGGTAGCAGGTCTTATATCACTTAAAACCAGCAAAAGTTCCTTGATGAAGGTTGACAATAAATATTTGTTAACTAATTTTTATTTTCTTCTTGAATCTTGCCTTATCTTTAGCACCTGGACCTTTCTATTTCTGCCCCAAAACCATGCATAAAAAAGAAATTTTAAGTGAGAAGAGTGAAGTAGGGAATACTTTCAAAAAACCAGCTGCACAGACACTGAATTGCAAAACACAGTTTCCTCTTCTGTCAATGCAGGAGAGTCTTCATGAACAAAGTCCACTAGTGCTATGTTAAAGTTATCCAAACAACTAAAAAAAACTTGTTTTCATACTTAAATATACAAAAGGAGTGAAGACTAATCATTTTATCAAATTATGCAAATCTACAGTTTTATTTTACAGTATAAAACAATCATTCAAACTTAGAATGAAGCATTTTCAACTGAGTAGAAGACTGGAGATAGGATGACAGGCAAGCCTGCTTCATGGGGTCAGTCATATGCACAGTTCGGTGATGCAGGTAAAATGGGAATTTCTAACTATAATTATGTTAGATTGCTGGAAGTTAGGTAAGGGTCATATTTTATTCATCCTGTTCTTAGAACAGTGTGTCAAAAATGAAAGAAATTTTAATACTTGTTTAATTGAATTGCATGGAGTTAACCTCTGTTTAGCAGAGTATATCAAAGTATAAATAAAAATAGGGGAATTCAAAAAAGGGGATCAGAATTTGAGCAGAAAAAGAAATACAGCGGTCATGTTATTAGCAGGAAAAGATCTTAAATTATCAACTATGATGCTTACCATTAAAACCAGGGTGTGACCAATGAGGAATACTAAATTTGTTAAATGATTCTTTTCATAATGTTCCATTCTTGCATATCTTCAGCTAGTCTATGTATATGATCAGTCTCATTAAAATTTGATATTAAAATATAATATCTGCACTGATACTGATTGCATTAATAATGTGAATCCTATAAAGCCAAGTGCATTAAATAATTTTCTGAGAAACATGTTCAAAGGAAAGGAAATGGCATCTGCTGCTAAATGTCTAGTGCTGGTCCAAAGCTCTATGACATGTGGATTGTGGTTAGGAGATCTGGCTCTGGGACCAGGTCATTTCATTTTGGATCGCAACTCAGTACCAGTTGGTTCTGGTCAAGCTATCTGTAAAATAGAATTTACATTTTTAGGAGGAAAGTTAGTGTCATAGAAAGCTCTTAACACTATAGCTCCCATACAATAAATGTTCAATAAGCACTAGTTACTCAAAATACTATTTTATAAAGCAAGTTGTCCTGTGGCTTTGCTCAAACCATTTTTACTTGAATTGATTTTTCATATCAAAGTCATTATCCTTATAAAATATAACTGACCAAGAAGAGAAGCTGCCTGTGTATTTCTTATGCTACTCTTTTATGTCTGTGTAGACATCTTGACTAGCCATCACTTAAGGATGATAAAATTCCTATGGAAACGAAATAAAAGGAATTCAATGTATTATGCAGAGATTTCTCTAATTGAAAAAAAAATCTGTGTTTTCCACATTCACTTTCAATAAATTGAAGTTTCACAAATGGAAGTTATCTCAATGAAAGGGCTTGAAGGGAGAAATGGACAGTGGTCCCACATTCTGGGCAGCTTGGGAGATTGTCAGCATTAAGCCCTGGGACATCACATGGTTAAGAAACTGATCCTGGCAATGGAGCAAACATTTGTTCCTCTCAGTTTTTAAGTATTATCTCTGTGTGTCTATCATGACCACTCAGCTTCTGATGTTTCTGCCAAATATCCACCTGCTTTTCAAATGTCCTAACAAATACTTTGGTTGCATCCAAATCCCAGGAAGCATCCCATTACTGAAATGTTTGTAGGGCATAAAAGGAATGCTGGCAGTGTGGGAAGTAATAAACGCCTTCTCTGTTGGTAATTTCCACATTGCTGTTTCTATCACTTACTAAAAATCAGAGGCTTGTGAGATGGCAAATCTCACACGCAAGGTTCTTAAAATCTGTCTTATAAATGAATTAATATTTTTCATTTTTTGATGGTAATTGGTGACTAGCCGCAGTGAATCAGAAAAATGTTTGTGTCCTCTCAACCCTAACAGCCTTTTGTCTGCTTAACAAACAGAAGGTTGAAGGCTTCAAAAGCAAATCAGAAATAATATGTCAATTACATCTTATCAGCACATAGATAAGTGCACAAGTATTTTGCCTGGCTTTTGGGGTAGATAAACCCAAACATATTTATCAGGATTTGGAATTGAGAAGGAGAGTACAAGTTATTTTCTCCATACCCTGATAGACAAGGACATAGCTTTTGCTTCTAAGATTTGCAAAAGAAGAAAAAAAAAAGAATTAAAGTGTAAGTTTCTGAGAAAAAAAGATAATAAAATCTGGGCATTTAATCATTTCTGTATCCTGCTTGCAAGAACTAGTCTGGCATTGCTGTTGGTATCTATAGGTTTAGGGGATCAGGGGTAACTCTTCAGCTTAAATTTTTATAAAGCTATCTTAATTCCCATCCAAGTAAATACTAAAGTAACCTATAAGAATAAACTCTAGGAACGTGTGCATTTTGAGATATATATATATATATATATATATACTGAAATTTCCTGAAGCAGATGTGATATAAATAGAAACGTAAAAGTTTCAAGAAACATTTCAAAGACATATTTGTTAGTGAAAGCAGAGCTGGAGAGTAACGCAGAATGTTTGAAGAGGGCACTAATTCCTAAGTTAAGCTCCCGTGACTCTTCCAGCATGTTTAATTCATGATAAAGCATTTTACACTAACTTAGAAAAATCACTCAGATACTAGAGATGTGGATGGGGAAATAGGACACCCAAAAGTGTTTCCAGAGCACACGTTTTAGAGAAATGTACTACTTGGCATGTCAAGAATCAAGCATAAACCCTGAGGGAGATCACAGCTCCCTGCAGGACCCTGGTCTTAAGTTGTCAGGAGACTTCATTTCACCATATCCAGAAATGTTCAGAAGAATATTTCAAGTGTTTTTTTTAAAGATATTAACAAACTTTACTTTCCCACTATTGAAGCACCCAACAATGGCACAAATTTATAATACTCCCTTTCTAACACTGCAATGAATATTACATATTTATGTACTTCAAAAAGAAAAATAAAAATCTAAACTTACTCCAGAATAATAAAATCACAATATTTTGACTTCTCATCATTAATAACACATAGCATCATTTGTTGAATTTCATTATGCTCTGGGTACTGTGTTGCCATTTTAGAATAAATGGACCATGGTTTCTGTAACCAAGGGCTGGTGATGGAGGCAGGATGATAAAAGAGGGCAGGGGATAATGGTAAATAATTAGCAGAAAATTGTTAAAATAAATATTTTTCCTACTCAGTTCTTTTAAGAATACCTCAGTTCTTTTAAGAAAAGAAAGTAGAATTTACATTTCTTTCAGGGAAAATTTCAACTATGTTTTACTAGGCAGCCTTGCTTGACTTTTCTCAAATAAGTTTGATTCATGCTCATAGGCAAAAGTCTTTGTTACAATCATATCCAGTATATAAACATATTTTTTGTCTAATCACACCACTGACTTTACATTCTACTTGTTACTTTACTTGATTAAAAATAAAAGAAGAAGAAGAAGAGAGAAAGAGGAAAGAGAAAAAAATGGACTAATAACTTTTCTAAATGGAAGTTACAACCTGACATTCTATGAAGATTTATAATCAGGAATTCACTCTGAGCTCTGTTTTGAAAATCAAAACTTATTTTAAAATACAAGTTTTAACAACTTTTTCCTTTGTATGTCTGATGAAAAAAAACATAGCCTGTGTTCAAAAGCAATCAGCTCTGATATAACCCCAGGCTGAGGTTGTAAGGAAGTGTGAAGGCACAATACTGTCATAGGAATTAGAGAAATTTATAGGAGAGACCTAAGTGCAAACGTAGGCTTCACCTAGGCTCTTTACATTGCATTCTTTCCTTCTTATGTCATTTTTGAACACTATTTGACAATTAAGGTTTCATATATTTAATGTAGACAATTTGATATCCTCATGATTATGAATCATAATCATGCTAATTAACGCATCCACCATCTCATACAGTTCTCATTTCCCTTCTCTCCTGTGTGTGTGTGTGCGTGTGTGTGTGTGTGTGTGTGTAGTGGGAATATATAAAATCTATTCATTGAGCAAATTTGCTCAAGTATACAATAATGTATTATTAACCAAAGCTGCATTGTTATACATTAGATTTCCATAATTTATTCATCATGAAGTACTGAGTCATAGATTTATAGAATTCATTTCTTGTATGGCTTCTCAAAACACTTGAAAAAATTGTACATGAGGGAGTCTGATGGCACTTACAATAGTGCCACATAAAGGTGGTTTCTTTGATAGAATCTTCTGCCTGTCTCTACTTTGGTATTTCATTATTGGGCTTTCACTTTGGAGACCTACGTTATTTTATAGGAGTTTCTTATCAGATGTGAAAGTAAAAATTATTTTATTAATAAATTGCATGGTATCACTTGATACTAACTTTTATCTGGAAAAGAAAAAAAAATCCTAGTTTGAAAGGTATTATGTATTCAACGCTGCCTATTTTAACAAATTAC
Source organism: Urocitellus parryii (assembly GCF_045843805.1). NCBI lineage: Eukaryota > Metazoa > Chordata > Mammalia > Rodentia > Sciuridae > Urocitellus > Urocitellus parryii. Next base: position 21,053,681 of record NC_135544.1, read on the forward strand.
CATGCAATTATTTGAAAGAAATAATTAGAGGGTAGTACAAACACAATTAAATTTCCTCAAGAAGGATCTATTTCACAACTTTTTATTACAAATTTCACTTCAGGGTGCCCAACAATGATAAGACAAGGATTAGAAACACTATGATTAAGAAGGTAAGAAATAAAATAAAACCCATAAATTAAGCATGAGTCATTTGTATTCTTAATACTTAAACTCTGCATTTTCATTTCGAAGCCATATTATTTCTGATAAATATTTGGATGTAATAGGAATAATAATATGATTCATTTCAAAAACAAATCATAGGCAATAGAAAAAATACTGCCACAAATAAATACATTAATTCTCTATTAATTATAGGTATGCATTGAAGGATTTTCTCTACCATGTATCCTATTCATGGAATATGTCTTCCCAATATATACTAATATAATGAACCATTAATTATTCTAATATCATTTGCAGTCTATCTCCTTAATCTCACAAAATAGTATTTCTAAAACCTGAACACAGAGCTGCATTGAAACAAAGACTATTTTCTACTTTGGGAATAAATATCAAAGATATTACCAAGAAACCCAGAAGAAATTCTGACTCCTTTCTTTTGGAAATGGGAAATGGGAGCAGACTAGGGAGTTTAGATAATATTTAGGATTTAAACAGGCTCTAAGAGTTCTATATATCCTTTAAATCTCTTGAATAGGTATTACACTAACTACTCAATTTATAGGGCAATTAATTATACTACTATTTTGAAAGCTATTTTACTTAGCTATTTAAAATATATAATTCTTAAACTTTTCACTGGACATTATTAATGTGTCATTGCCTAACCTTCTAATGTTCTGTGTCTAAACTCTATAATTAATACACCAGTTATAAACCTTTGCTGATTGGGTAGATGTACTATTTTAAGAACATGCATGCAAAAAACCCTTAACATAATATTTAAGTTAGAGAAATCAAGTGATTATGATTACTTTTTCTATTCATCCATGTATGTATTCAACAATCATTGAAATACTATTTATACTATTGAAGAGTGATTCAAAGATGAGTAAAGATGATGTTTGCTCTTATACCATGCAGATTTACCTGTGGTAGCTGCTCCAAGAAAGATAAATACAAAGATTGGAACAGAAAGTAACTAACTTTGACTGGGAAGGTACAAGGAAAGATTTTGGAAAGAAAAAAATCCTTGGATGACAATATTGGTTATGACAATCCTCCATCACAGAGAGGTGCACATTCTTCAGTCACTTCAGACCGGCCTGTTCTTCTGGTTTAGCCTCCAAAATGCCTTTCACATTTATCCTTACTTGCTGCTTCCATCTCTCCTAGTACTGCCAAGAACTCTTTATTTTCATTGATAAATTGAACAAATAGATGGTCTATGTCAGGGAACATGATTTTTTTAAAAATTTTTGTAAAGGACCATATAATCACTCTTTTAGGCTTTCTGTTCTACATGGGCTGCCACAATTCAATTCCATTGTTGGAGAGAGAAAGTAGTCAGACAAAGGGAAAGAAATAGATGTGGCTGTGTTCCAACCAAACATAATTTATAAAAACAGTATTTGCCTACAGGCCATAGTTTTATGGTATCTGGTCTAGACTCTCCTGTTATCTGTATATCATCCATCATAATGTAATATACACTTTAAATCATGGCTTGTATTCATACTGTAAGTGTGTAGAAGTCAAGAATTGTATATATAGTGTCCTAAGATGTTGCAAATAAATGAATAAATAAAAAAGTAAAAGGTGAGCAAATTAAAAGTGACAAAAGAATGCAGTTAAGGATAATCTGGTGCCCAATGTAGATGCTGCTGAATATGCTAGAGCTTATAATTTATGAGAGACAGAAGAGAGAGAGAGAGAGAGAGAGAGAGAGAGAGAGAGAGAGAGAGAGAGAGAAAGGAAAAAAGACACAATGTTCGTAAAATATATGATCTATGATATTAAAATGTAGTTATTATTATTTTAGTTACTTTAATATGGAAAAGTTAAAAATGAGGATATGACATTAACTATCTTTGTTTTTGAAGATGAATCATGTTCTTTTAGTTGTGTTAAAGAGATTTGCTAGCCTAAATACAGATCTGTAATCTGTAGAAGGAATTCTATGGTTAGTTTCATATATATACATATATATGAAAGAAAAAAATATTATCTATATCTATCTATATATATATATATATATATATATATATATAATATATTTGAAGTTAAAGTATCACCTGGAATAAAGCATAAATAAGCAGCTATCTTCTTCAATTTATATTAATAAATTATGTTTAAAAATTATGACCTTTTATTGATTACAATATCATGAATATAATAAGCAAAAACAAATATTGCCAGTGTAGTTGTGCAGTTAGAAGGGGACAGGGAGGAGGAGGAGCAGAAGGAAGGAGGAGAAGAAGAAAGGAAGAGGAGAAAGAGGAAGAAGAACAGAGGGAGGAAAGAAGAAAAAACAAGAGAAAATACAGGAGAAGAAAGAAAAGAAAAGAAGAACATTGGCAGGAAAGAAAGAATGGCAGAAATAGAGTCAAAGGCAGACTGAGACAGATACAGAGTCAGAAAGAGAGAGGAAAAACAGGTCACATTTGATATCTTGCCTTGAAAGACTGGAATTCCCAACAAAATATATAAAATGTCATTGTTGGAAGAAAAAAAGACAACAAAGAACTATTATAGCTGAGATAAGGGAGATGAATAAGGAGTTCCCTAACTCTTGAGGCCTGGAGGGAATTTCAAGACTGGTTTCAAGAGTGGGACCCAGACAGAGCCCATTATTCTTGCTGATTTAGGTATCCTGATTGAGAGTACTTGGAGAGACTAACATGGCCAGACTTTTGAGATAGAGTAGCAGAGAGGTGAAATTTAAATAGAGAGATGTTTCCAGATACCTGCATAATGGTCCTTAAATATTTGTATTGATATGTGTGTATGTTTGAGGTAACTACTGCTACCAAGGAAGAAATCCAGCATGAGAAAGAAGTGGGTAAAATAATCTGCAGGACTCCATCAGGGATAGTTTGTGTTCCCACCAGATGGAATAAATATTTCTTAACCTATGTTAAAATTGCACCTAGACTGAAATTTAAATTTGTATACTCAAAAAGTTTAGAGTAAGACTCAAATTGATAACAATAATTTAACTGTCTCACAATGACAATGCGGCGTGTTTGGAGGTAAAGCAAACAAAACAAAACCAGAGATCAAGAAATTCAAAGGAACTCTAAGCCATTGAAACATAAGACAAAATTGCAGAAAAGCAGTGTTAAGAGTCTTCAAATCAGCCTAAAGAAAGAAAAAATACACACACACACACATACACACACCACTGTTGACATCTAATTGAAACAGTACAAGTCAAAAGACAATGGAGCAGCATATTTAATACATGGAATAGGGAAGGATATCAGCATAGACTTCTATTTCCAAGAAAAACAATTTTACAAAAACTAAAGATTTTTTCAAATATAATCTAAATCATCATGCTTTCAATTGTAGCTTAGTTTTCCCATGGGTTAAGCTGTCTTAAGAGCTACACTATTACATCTATCTATGTATCTGATCATCTATCTATACCAAAGAATAGTGCTCAAAACAAGGAAATACAAGGTAAACCTGAGGTTTTCATGAGTCTGATAAATGCTTCATTTATGAAAGTAATAGAAAATATAATCACATTCCTATATGGTGAGATTAGATATAGAAATGGGACATGATCAAATCTTACTAAGATCTAAAATATTCATTTTTGATTATATATTCCACAGTTTTTCAGTCATTTCATTGTCTCTTTTTTGTGTGTCTGTGACAAAGGAACTTATAGAGCCCTGAGTATTTTCTGAGGTTTCTCTTTTTGCATTACAGGAAGCCAGTTAGCCCATGTGATAAGAAGTGGGTTCAAGGTTTCATTAGAGATGGACTTTGATAAACACAAAGCATGTCAATGGACATTTCAGAAGGAAATAATCTGAAAGACAAATGGGCATATTCATAGCTAATATTTGCTAAGAATATTAATTTCCTGGGTATTTCAATATTCATAATAATAAAAATTCATAATAATAAATTTAATATTCATAATAACAGAGACAGAATCTGAGGCCCAGAGAAAATATGCCCAGAGGTAGCATAGTGTGAAATCCAATCTTTATCACCAGACAGTCTGATTTAAGGGCCTGGGCATAAGTCAATGTGTTCCAATGCTTCAAGTGTTGATGGAAAAGGCAAGAAAGGCACAGGGAAGAGTCAGTCAATTTATTTGACTGAAGAAATGTTGTAAAATCCACCAGGTAATTCAGAAAAAATATAACAGGGATATACTATGGGAAAATTATCATTTTATAGTGTAAGATTGCATAACACATAATTTGCTTGAGTTTGGAGAGCCCCTGAAGGCCGCTCCCTCTTCCTCTCTCCCAGGTGGTGATAAAGACAGTACATTTTTATTTACAGATTATATACTGTATACAGAATTTCATTAAAAGCACACAAATGTACACATATTAGACAATGTGCCCTGCCATTCAAAATTGAAAAAAAAAACTCATGGCATATCCTTTAAAAGATAAAGACATGTTTTTTTAGCACACTTAATACTTTATCTTACACACTCAGTTTTAAAATTTAAATAAACCACTTGAATTTCAAGTGTTTAAATCCTAATTGATTTTGATTCAAGATAAAATAGGCAAGGTTCAGTATTACTTAACATTTTATCCATAACTGCATGAATGACATTAGCTGGCAGATGCTGAAGGTCAATACCTCTGAATCTCTATTTGGAATTCCTAATTTTTGTGGCACAAAAGAAAGACGTGAGAAAATAATGCGATTTAATTCAGTAGGACTAAGTGGTAAATAGTTCTACATGGTAGAAAATAAGCAAATTGTTCAAACCCATAATGAGAAATGACTATGTAGTTTGGATTGTGACAAAAACAGATCAAAGGTGTCACAGAATTGGAAAACTAAATGAGTCAAGGCATTAGAGTACAAAATATACTTAAATACCGTAGAGAAAACTTCAGGCAAGAACTTCATTCATAATAATAATAGATGTCTAGCCTATACCATGATTTAATATCAAGAGACTCATGACAACATTGTTCAAGTGGCACCAACCACTTAAGGAGTACTTAAAAAAGCATAAGAGTTTTGGAAAAATTTTTAATAATAGATTTAGGAAGAGACATATGAAAGAAATTTGACAACTGTAATAAATCAGTAAAAATTAAATTAATTTTTCTAAAATGGCAAATATTTATTCTAGGAAATAGAATAAATAGATAATGGACTTTTATAATATTAATTTGAAAAGATAATTCACTCCTTCCCACATTCAGTAACTATTAGCAAAGGGCTTAAATTATGTCTGATCAAGAGTTTGATATTTCCAAATGATAAAAGGAGCTTTGTTTTCTTCTATTTTTTTCTACATTACACATATTCACATCAACAAAATAATATAGAACAAAAGTACAACTCTTTAATATTAAAAATGTTTTATTCTTCTGTTGAGGGGTACATAGGACAGAAATTATTATCATCATTTTGGTACAGAACCATGAAAACTTAAAAGATTAAAAATTGATTTTCTCATTTGAAGATTAATTAGCTGATTTGGAGCTGGAATTCAGGTTCTCTGATACACAGTTCAGCATGCCATCAACAATAAAATTTCATTAATTCTAAGATGCATATTTCTTCACATTTTAGTATCTCTAAAATCTGAATGTCTTTCAACACATAATTGATGGTATTGTATAGTTTTATTAGTTGTGATTTTCCTTTTTTGGTAATATATGCATACACAGTACCATGTCTTAGAGATGATGAAATACGACAAGCCCATTTCTAAATGGTTGAATTAGATGCTTTTCTGATGATGAGCCTATCTGTTAAAATATTTCGTAAGCTTTTAAAAATGATAGTTTGCTTCTCAATAAATGAAAGTGTAAATGCACTCACTTCCTTCATAATATAATTTTTATTCTAAAATTGGAAGTTTTCTAAATGATATTTTGGCCCAGTTTACTAAAATGATTTTCTCAAAGCAATAGTTTTTAAAGTACCAAAAAAGATAAGTTTTGTAGAAAAAAATAGAACCAGTTTTATATTGTAAATCCAGGGCAACTTATGTACAGATTAATTTTGGTTTGTTATATCAGGTTTCATACACCCTACATATGAGTTAAAGTGAAATTTTGTTCTGACCTTTTTCATATAATTTCAGTGGTAACTTGAAAGTTTTTGAATGCTTTCAAACATACATATGAGTAAAATAAAAATTATCAACATTATATTCTTAGCACATCAATTGCCTTACTTGTGAATTCCTTATTAAATAAATAATTTGTAGTTATTTAAATTTATTTCCATCTTTTATTATTACTATTGAAGAGATAACTTACCGAATTATGTCTTTTTTTTTAACTTGGAAGATAGGCTTTATATAGAAGATTTAAAATATATAGAAAACATTCAAACACATGTTAAAATATTTTTAAAATTTAAGGTAAGTAATATCCAGGTCTCAGGTTAAAATATTTTGGGACATTTTCCCATCCTTTTTGGAAAACAATTCAACAGAAATTATCTCATATATGACATTAATGCAAAGAAGTATTCCCATTAAAAAGAAAAAGAAATGTACAATGCTTCACATTTCATTGGCATCTGGTCCTTGTCATTTCAATAGACAGCACAGCTTTCACTGGGACATGTGTGGAAGATAGAGTTCTATTATCTGCTCAGGCCATAATTCCTGGTCATCTGTTTAAATATGCAGTGGCATTTCCAATATAATTAAATTTCTAATTGTACATTGAAACTTTTTCTATGTATTGGCATGTATAATGAATTATGATTTATAATTGCTCAAAGCCATTAATTTGAAATCTGTGAGGTAAGGCTTCAGCATCTTGATGGTACCATGAGACAATTCTAGAAATGATTCAAACCACAATAACTGTACATTAAGTTTAAATATCCCAAAATTCATGATGATGGAGAAGAACAACTGAGTCTTTGCAAGGGAGAAACAGCAGTTATGGGACACTAAAAAGAGAGAACAATTAGGAGGTTAATCTAAGAATTCAAATGACAGATAATGGTAACAGACTAAATCAGAAGCAATAGGATTACACTGAAGAGAGCCTACAGGAAAGGCATCACTAAGGTGTAATTGATATATCTTGCACTCGTACAAATAACTTAATAAGGGCTGGGGATGTGGCTCAAGCCGTAGCGCACTTGCCTGGCATGCGTGTGGCCCGGGTTCAATCCTCAGCACTACATACAAAGATGTTGTGTCTGCCAAAAACTAAAAAAAATAAATAAATAAATATTAAAAAATTCTCTCTCTCCCTCTCTCCCTCTCTCACTCTCTCTTTTAAAAAATAAAATAAATAATTTAATAAACATATCATGGGAGAAATGTAGAGAAAAGAGATAGAAAAACACTAGATTTGCATGTTCTGGAGCTCCTAGACTATTAAGTAGAGCAGGGACTCCTGAAAGAAGCAGCAGATGCAGGGGACATTGGAGAGTTCAAGTTTAGGCATGTTGCAATGTCTGTGTTGTTCACACAGTCCTCTGGATAGGTGAGGAAAGAAGACTGGAATTGCCTCCTCTGTTCTAATGCATGGGATTGAATATGAGATACACATATTGAGTGTCAAGAGGAGACCACCTTCTGATTGCCCCAGAAGAAGAGCTAGCTAAAGAGTGAGATGGTACAGAATTGCCAGGTGGCTTCGCAGCAGCAGGAGTGATCAACTACAAACCATTATGTACATTACCAAGGAGTTCATGAACTATAGCCAACACTTTGTAACCCACCTCCCTAGATCTTCAGTATTTATTTTTAGTACAAGATTACTGACGCTATCTGCCTAAAAACACAACAAAGCAAAAATATGACATGGTAAAATATGGATCTGTTTCAACAATTTGTGTATTTTACCTTATTTTAAATGGCATAAATACAATATTAAAACTTTACTAGAAGACTACTACTTAAAATATTGTACATTGTGTTCATAAAAGACAAGTACAGTTAATTTTCTTATTTCATTTTAAAAATAATAGTATAGTTTTATTTTATATACAAAATAATGACTACTCAAAATATTGACACTAATTTTTTGAAGTGCAATTTTGAAATGAATATTGAAAAAAGAGATGGGCTTACAGTTTCTGATCTAGCAGTGCTGCTACTTTACTTTATCAAAAAAAACTACTTTGATGATTCTAAAATCTTGAAATTTTTGTAAAACTTAAGTATGTAGTGGTAAAATAAACCATAGGCATTTGAAAATACTTAAAAACTTTTAATTAATAACATGACTTCATAATTATATAGTAAGGAAAAAGTAAATTTAATATGAACTGAATTTTATAAAATTGTGCATGTGAATAAAATATAATTGTTTGCAAATACAACAAAGAATTGAAGGTGATAGTCACTTTTATTATATACCAAAATTAACATGTAGTGACTTTATAATCAGAATTTTGATTAGAAGAAACACAAAAATTCAGAAAAAAGAACTGCAAATAAGATTAAGTAAATTCAAGAATGAAGCACTCACAAACATTTTAAGATATTCCAATATAATCTTTAAGTAATTAGCAAATGAATGAAAAAATGTAAATCACAAATCATGGACTTCAGATGAAAGTAAATTTCATGGTATGAATTTCTATATACTATTGGGAAAATAAATTGAGATACTGAATTTTATTTTTATGAAGCCATTTGAATTTGATTGAAAATGGACCCTATTAGGAATTATTCTTCAATCCATGTTAATATCTCTTAACTCTGAAAAATAATGAGAATCATCAGATGTTATAAGATATAAATAAAAGACTTGAGAAAAGTTGAATTAAACCTTATTTTCTGTTTTTTTACAGCTCTCAAAAGAAATAATGAATCTTCATTATTAATGACCACACCTTAAAATTTGGGATATAAAAACATTTTTACTTAGCAAAGCATTTATTTTGAAACTATAACCAAATTATAAATTGGGGATATAATTTTTTTAGTTTGTCATATTTTGCTACTATTATATAATTCAAAAATATTAAATGTGACATTCCTCAAAAATATTCAATATTTTTACTTAAAATATTTACAAAATATTTTAATATTTTACTTAGCGTAGAAGCCTTAGTATGAAAAATTAGATACTATCAGAATTATGAATTATATCCTAAGATTACAACAATTATTTTTATTTCTCATTATTTAATACTAAGCAATACACATGACCTGCAGAAGTAGGATAGGATATCTTGTGAAAGATAATTTACATTTTTGCTCCATAAGGAACTTTTCTAATAACAATTCATTTGTTTTACAGTTATTGTGATAGAAGAGGCCAATATATTTGGAAATTTTTTAGCACACTAAGGGCTTTTGTTATTGCTAGCATAATTAAATTCTAGATTTAGTGAATTATATTATATACAAAAGTACACCTCCTTACCAGTGGGAGTAATTTGCCCTACAGAAATCTGTTATAACATTTAAATGAAATTGTTAATCAGGGACTATTTACAGCTGCACCTGCTCTTATTTGTAGTGTGTAACTGTATAATCACTGTCAGTTCTTCCAGATCTAGGTGGAGGATAACCATTAATACAACAGAAACATAATTAAAGAGAATCCCCATCTGCTGCTATATTAAGCTAGCTTTGTCAAAGAGCAAGCAATGTGGGCACAGAGGACACCAAGGGGAACTATCCGTGGAGATCAGTTGTTTAAGACAATGTCACTTCCTTCACAGGAAATTAAAAAAAAAAAAAAAAACTACCTAGAAATTCATTGACAAACTGATAAAGAACAAGATGATAAAGAAATGAATGAATCAGAGTATAGTGAATCCTCTTATTTTTACAGGAAGACTTTAAAATAGAAAAGGACTTAAAGAATGAGACAAAAGTCATACAAACATTTCTAAAAAGATTGTCACTACTTTTCTAAAAAGTCTCTGAGCTTCTCAACAAACCATTGTGAACCTTTCTTGTGTGTACAACATGTAGCAGGAAGTACTTCCAGAGAAATCAGTATATTCATGGTCTGAAAATTATTCATATGTCTTATGAAAGTAATTTCTCTTCCTGGTTTGAATAGTTTCACAATTTAAAAGGTCATCTTAATGGGTGACTACATTCATGGAATCTGGATTTATGTATTTATACGTCAGTACATATGTGTTAATGATAGAAAGTATAAAATTATGCACTTTATTTAAATACTGTAAAATATAAAATATTTGTAAAAGTATAAAATTATGTACTTTATTTAAATACTGTAAAATATTTCAGACTATGAAGGTTTATAATAATAATCTAAAAATTCAACCTACATTCTATGAAATATGTAAACAAAACAAGAAGTTAATGAGTATTATCACATGTCTCACTTTTAAATACATTACAAATTTCCTCATTTTTCATGCTTATTTTATCTCACCACTGAAATGAATATTCCTACATGACAAGATATCTTTCTAGTCAATGATGGCTGAACCCTATCTGGATGGATAAAGAATACTTGGATCAAGCACTCGATGATTGTTGAATGAATAAATTAATCTGTTGAAAGATTCCAAAGAAGCGAATGCTCATATAATTATTTAAATTTTTAAAAGAATATTGGAGTATTTATCTTTGTATAAAAAGCTTAAAAGCTTCACAAACACAATTAGGAGACTGAGAATCTATGAAACACAGGTTAATGGATATATGACCAAATGTCCTGTGAAAGAAAAGAAAAATGAAGCATAAAGGAAGACTCAACTTGGACATTTAGTAATCCAATTCACATGATTGCAAAAGATGGGCAGTTCCAAACATGACCAAATCATTTATGCACTGATAAACATATACACTCTTGGTAAGGATGAATTAATTCTAAATATTTCTGGTATGAATAATGACACCTAAAAAAAAGAAATATTTGACTGCTCTAGAAGAAACACTTCCAAAAATAAAGAAGGGAATAAAAATCAGCATATATTTTATGTGGTCAGATTTAAATTCAATTCATAAAAGTCATATTGTCAATATACAAAAGAATAAAATAGCAATGGTGAACAAATCAAGATGTTCTATAAATAATTTCATTGTAATACGATAGGAAGTGAAAATTAAAAGTTCAAGTTAAAAATAGAAAATTAAACAAAAAATGTTATCATATGCTTTCATAATTAGTTTTCATAGTTTATTTTGTGAGAAAATAAACCAGAAATTTTGCTTCTACATATATTTATGTTTTTATATTTCAAAAATTGGTATTTTGTTTAACAAATTTCCATAATTGATATGTAAAATATTAATAAATATTTTATTGATCACTGTATTGAAGCAAATTGATCACTGTATTGAAAACTGAATTTCAAATTTTACTTTAATATTCTTAGGAATACCAAGAATGTATTATAATACTTTTACTTAGGAATATCTTTTGACAAAGCTTATTCTTAATTATTTAAGAAAAATAAAATCCTTATTGCATGCGACCATTGATATTTTAATATCTAAATTGCATAGCTAAATTGATGTCTATCAGAATTACTACATTTTATGACTTTTAGAAACTTAAATAATTCAAATTAATGATATATTTTAGAATAAAGCCATAGGTAAGAAATGTTCAAATGATCCAAAAGAGAAGTATAATGATATTGCTTAGGAAGCAGTGGTAAAAAAGGTGATTCACGGGCTGGGGATGTGGCTCAAGCGGTAGCGCGCTCGCCTGGCATGCGTGCGACCCGGGTTCGATCCTCAGCACCACATACCAACAAAGATGTTGTGTCCGCCGAGAACTAAAAAATAAATATTAAAAATTCTCTCTCTCTCTCTCCTCTCTCACTCTCTCTTTAAAAAAAAAAAAAAGTGATTCACTATTAATATATATGGAAGACGGTTCCATTACACATATACATATACACCAATAGTAGAAGTATAGAAAAATTACTTTGAGTTATGCCCTTTCAATATTAAAAATGTTCTTGTCACATTTAGTGTAGTTTTGAGGCACGTTTTCCTGTGATCCTAAGTGTCTGTACAGCATACATGGAAAAGTAATTGCTTTGGGGGAAATTCACATACTATCTGATACAGAGAATTTGAACTTTTTACATTGCCAGTTAGTACAAAATGAACCGTGAAATTGATACATGCAAGAGATATTTGCACTCCCATGTTCATTGCAGCACTATTTACGATAGCCAAGAAATAACTGATGAATGCTACCTGAATAACTGATGAATGGATAAAGACAATGTGGTACTATCCACAATGAGACAGCATACAGTCATGCAAAGAATGAAATATTGTCATTTTTGACAATGTGGAAGGAACTGGAAGTCAACATGTTAAGTGAAATAATAGTATAAGACTAGTACCACATAATCTCAAGCCTATGTGCAACCTAAACATTGACTTACCAGGTGTTAAGAGAAGAACTGAGTATCAGAGGCTGGGGAGAGTGGTGGGAGGAATGCGGAAAGGTTGCTGAATAAGCACTGTTACAGTTACATGGGAGTAAGAAGTTCTGGTGTGCTATTGCATAGTAGGGCGACTGCAAGTAACACCTATGCCCTGTGCACTTCAAAAAGCTAGAAAAAAGGATTATGAATGTTTTCACCATAAAGAAATGATACACATTTGAGGAGATAGATATTTGGGGGGGGGGTACCAAGGATTGAACCCAGCGGCGCTTAATCACTGATCCATATACTCAGGCCTTTTATTTTCATTTTTTTTTGCATTACAATTCTTATTACATACATACAACACAATTTTTTATATCTCTGGTTGTATGTAAAGTATGTTCACACCAATTTGCGTCTTCATACAGGTACTTTGGATAACGATGTCCATCACATTCCACCATCCTTGCTAATCCCCTACCCTGTCCCTTCCTCTCCCACCCCTCTGCCCTATCTAGAGTTCCTCTATTCCTTCCATGTTCCCCCTCCCTACTCCACTATGAATCAGCCTCCTTATATCAGAGAAAACATTCTGCATTTGTTTTTGTGGGATTCGCTAACTTCACTTAGCATTATCTTCTCCAACAACAGGTCTTTTTTGTATTTTATTTATAGACAAGGTCTCACTGAGTTGCTTAGGCCTTGCTAAGTTGCTGAGGCTAGCTTTGAACTTGTGATCCTCCTGCTTCAGCCTTGAAGATAACCATTTTAAATTGATTTGAACATTACAACATATATACATGTGTTGAAACATCTCATGCTACTCTTCTTTTTTTTATTGGTTGTTCAAAACATTACAAAGCTCGTGATATATCATCTTTCATATATTTGAGTCAATTGGGTTATGAACTCCCATTTTTACCCCAAATACAAATTGCAGAATCACAACGGTTACACACTCACATTTTTACATAATGGCATATTAGTGACTTGTATTCTGCTACCTTTCCTATCCCCTAATATCCCCCCTCCCCTCCCCTCCCATCTTCCCTATCTACCTCCTCTGCTGTTGTTCAATTCTCTCCCTTGTTTCCCTCCCCCTTTCCCCTCACAACCACTTATATGTAATTTTGTGTGACATTGAGGGTCTCCTACCATTTCCATATGTTTTCCCTTCTCTCTCCCTTTCTGTCCCCTCACTTGTCTTTGTTTAATGTTAATCTTTTCCTCATGCTCTTCCTTCCTGTTTTGTTCTTAGTTGCTCTCTTTATATCAAAGAAGACATTTGGCATTTGTTTTTTAAGGATTGGCTAGCTTCACTTAGCATAATCTGCTCTAATGCCATTCATTTCCCTGCAAATTCTATGATTTTGTCATTTTTTAGTGCTGCATAATACTCCATTGTGTATAGATGCCACATTTTTTTTTATCCATTCATCTATTGAAGGGCATCTGGGTTGGTTCCACAGTCTAGCTATTGTGAATTGTGCCACTATGATCATTGATGTGGCAGGATCCCTATAGTATGCTCTTTTAAGATCCTGAGGGAATAGTCCAAGAAGGGCGATAGCTGGGTCAAATGGTGGATCCATTCCAGCTTTCCCAGGAATCTCCATACTGCTTTCCAAATTGGCCTCACCAGTTTGCAGTCCGACCAGCAATGTACAAGAGTAGCCTTTTCCCCACATCCTCGCCAGCACTCGTTGTTGTTTGACTTCATAATGGCTGCCAATCTTACTGGAGTGAGATGGTATCTTAGGGTGGTTTTGATTTGCATTTCTCTGACTGCTAGAGATGGTGAGCATTTTTTCATGTACTTGTTGATTGATTGTATGTCCTCCTCTGTGAAGTGTCTGTTCAGGTCCTTGGCCCATTTGTTGATTGGGTTATTTGTTATCTTATTGTTTAATTTTTTGAGTTCTTTGTATATTCTGGATATTAGGGCTCTATCTGAAGTGTGAGGGGTAAAAATTTGTTCCCAGGATGTAGGCTCTCTATTTACCTCTCTTATTGTTTCTCTTGCTGAGAAAAAACTTTTTAGTTTAAGTAAGTCCCATTTGTTTATTCTTGTTATTAACTCTTGGGCTATGGGTGTCCTATTAAGGAATTTGGAGCCCGACCCCACAGTATGTAGATCATTGTCAACTTTTTCTTCTATCAGATGCAGTGTCTCTGATTTGATATTTAGTTCCTTGATCCATTTTGAGTTAACTTTTGTGCATGGCGAGAGAAAGGGATTCAGTTTCATTTTGTTGCATATGGATTTCCAATTTTCCCAGCACCATTTGTGGAAGATGCTATCCTTCCTCCATTGCATGTTTTTAGCCCCTTTATCAAATATAAGAAAGTTGTAATTTTGTGGATTGGTTTCTGTGTCCTCTATTCTGTACCATTGGTCCACCTGCCTGTTTTGGTACCAGTACCACGCTGTTTTTGTTACTATTGCTCTGTAGTACAGTTTGAACTTTGGTATCACTATACCTCCAGATTCACACTTCCTGCTTAGAATTGCTTTTGCTATTCTGGGTCTTTTGTTTTTCCATATGAATTTCATGATTGCTTTATCTATTTCTACAAGAAATGCCATTGGGATTTTGATTGGCATCACATTAAACCTGTAGAGAAATTTGGGTAATATCGCCATTTTGATGATGTTAGTTCTGCCTATCCATGAACAGGGTACATTTTCCATCTTCTGAGATCTTCTATCTCTCTCTTTAGGGTTCTGTAGTTTTCATTGTAACACCTCTTTTGTTAGGTTGATTCCCAAGTATCTTATTTTCTTTGAGGACATTGTGAATGGATTGGTTTTCCTCATTTCCATTTCAGAAGTTTTGTTGCTGATATACAGGAATGCCTTTGATTTATGCGTGTTGATTTTATATCCTGCCACATTGCTGAATTCATTTATTAACTCTAGCAGTTTCTTTGTAGACCCTTTTGGGTCTGTTAAATATATTATCATGTCATCCGCAAATAACGATAATTTAAGTTCTTCTTTTCCTATTTTTATGCCTTTAATTTCTTTTGTCTGTCTAATTGCTCTGGCTAGTATTTCAAGAACTAAATTGAATAGAAGTTGTGATAGAGGGCATCCCTGTCTTGTTCCAGATTTTAGAGGGAATGCCTTCAGTTTTTCTCCATTTAGGATGATGCCAGCCTGAGGTTTAGCATATATAGCTTTTACAATGTTGAGGTAAGTTCCTGTTATCCCTAGTTTTTTTAGTGTTTTGAACATAAAGGGATGCTGTACTTTGTCAAATGCTTTTTCTGCATCTATCGAGATGATCATATGGTTCTTGTCTTTAAGTCTATTGATGTGGTGAATAGCATTTATTGATTTCCGTATATTGAACCATCCTTGCATCCCAGGTATGAATCCTACTTGATCATGGTGCACAATTTTTTTGATATGGTTTTGTATTCAATTCGCCAGGATTTTATTGAGAATTTTTGCATCCAAGTTCATTAGAGATATTGGTCTGTAGTTTTCTTTCTTTGAAGTGTCTTTGTCTGGTTTCTGGATCAGGGTGATGTTGGCCTCATAGAATGAATTTGGAAGAGCTCCTTCTTTTTCTATTTCTTGAAATAGCTTGAAAAGTATTGGTATTAATTCTTCTTTGAAGGTTTTGTAGAACTCCGCTGTATACCCATCTTGTCCAGGGCTTTTTTTGGTTGGTAGTCTTTTGATGGCTTCTTCTATTTCTTCCTTTGTCATTGGTCTGTTTAAATTGTTTGTGTCTTCCTGACTCAATCTGGGCAATTGTATGACTTAAGAAGTTTATCGATATCTTCACTATCTTCTATTTTATTGGAATATAGGGTTTCAAAATACTTTCTAATTATCTTCTGTATTTCTGTAGTGTCTGTTGTGATATTGCCTTTTTCATCCTGTATGTTAGTAATTTGAGTTCTCTCTCTTCTTCTCTTCGTTAGCATGGCTAAGGACCTGTCAATCTTATTTATTTTTTCAAAGAACCAACTTTTAGTGTTATCAATTTTTTCAATGGTTTTTTTTTTGTTTCAATTTCCTTGATTTCTGCTCTAATTTTAATTATTTCTTGTCTTCTACTACATTTGCTGTTGTTTTGCTCTTCCTTTTCTAGGTTTTTGATGTGTAGTGTGAGTTCATTTATTTGTTGTTTTT
Source organism: Urocitellus parryii (assembly GCF_045843805.1). Lineage (NCBI taxonomy): Eukaryota > Metazoa > Chordata > Mammalia > Rodentia > Sciuridae > Urocitellus > Urocitellus parryii. Next base: position 21,070,296 of record NC_135544.1, read on the forward strand.
TTCTTTTTTTGAGGAAAGAACTGCAAGAAATGAATTTCCCTCTTAAAACTGCTTTCATTGTGTCCCATAAATTCCGGTATGTTGTGTGCTTATTGTCATTTGTCTCTAAGAATTTTTTTTATCTCCTCCTTTATGTCTTCTGTAACCCATTGATCATTCAGTAACGTATTGTTCATTTTCTGTGTGATGTAGGATTTTTCCTTCCTTCTTTTATCATTGATTTCCAGTTTCATTCCATTATGATCAGATATGGTGCATGGTATTATCTCCACACCTTTATATTTACTAAGAGTTGCCATATGGCATGATATATGGTCTATCTTTGAGTAGGATCCATGTGCTGCTAAGGAGAACTTGTATCCACTTGATGATGGTTGATATATTCTGTATATGTCAGTTAAGTCTAGGTTATTGATTGTGCTGTTGAGTTCTATAGTTTCTTTATTCAGTTTTTGTCTAGAGGATCTTCATCTGTCTAATGGTGAGAGCGGTGTGTTGAAGTCACCCATAAGTATTGTGTTGTAGTCTATTTGACTCTTGAACTTGAGGAGAGTTTGTTTGATGAACATTGCAGCTCCATTGTTTGGTGCATACAAATTGATAATTGTTATGTCTTGTTGGTGGATGGTTCCTTTTAACAGTATATAGTGTCCTTCTTTATCCCTTTTGATTAACTTAGGTTTGAAGTTGATTTTATTCGATATGAGTATGGCCACTCCTGCTTGCTTCCGAGGGCCATGTGAGTGGTATGATTTTTCCCAACCTTTTACCTTCAGCCTGTGTATGTCTTTTCCTATCATATGAGTCTCCTGAAGGCAGCATATTGTTGGATTTGTTTTTTTGATCCAGGTTACTAGCCTGTAACTTGATTGGTGAGTTTAGGCCATTAACATTTAAAGTTACAATTGAAATATGATTTGTACTTCCAGTCATGTTTATTTATTTATTTATTTTAGTTTGGCTAGTTTTTACTTTTTGGTTATTTTCCTCCCCCTTTACTGAGATACCTCCCGCTGTTAAGTTTGGGCACTATTTTTCAATTCCTCTTCTTGTAGTATTTTGCTCAAAATGCTTTGTAGTGCTGGTTTTCTGGCTGCGAATTCTTTTAGCTTTGGTTTATCATGAAAGATTTTAATTTCATTGTCAAATCTGAAGCTTAATTTTGCTGGACACAGTATTCTTGGTTGGAATCCATTATTTTTCAGCATTTGAAATACATTGTTCCAGGATCTTCTCACTTTCAAAGTCTGTGATGAAAAATCAGTCATTAACCTAATTGGTTTACCCCTGAATGTAATCTGCCTCCTTTCTCTCATAGCTTTTAATATTCTTTCCTTGTTCTGTATGTTGGCTATCTTCATAATTATATGTCTTGGAGTTGATATATTATGGTTTTGAATATTTGGGGTCCTGTAGGCTTCCAGGATTTGGCAATCCATTCCATCTTTCATCTCTGGGAAGTTTTCTAGAATTATTTTATTTAATATGTTGTCCATTCCTTTGGTTTGAATCTCTATGCCTTCTTCTATTCCAATGACTCTCAAATTTGTTTTTTTTTATGACATCCCATATCTCTTGAATAGATTGCTTGTGGGATTTAAGCATCTTTTCTGTGTTGACTATATTCTTTTCAAGTTGATAAAGTTTGTCTTCATTATCTGATGTTCTGAGTTCTACTTGATCTCTCGTCTATATGTAATGTTCTCCAGCCGCCCAGTCACGCAGGCAGTGGGTGGACTGTCGCTGACGGGCATGCGGTTTCCAGCCACCCAGTCGTGAGGGCCTGGCCTCTAGTCCCCTGGTTTCTCCTGCTAGTCCTGGTTTCTCCTGCTAGACCAGATTTCCCCTGAGTGATGCTTCTCGGCAGTTCAAACTGTACTCTGGGCCTGCTGTTTGTTGGGTGTGGAGGGTGGCTATTGGGAACCCCAGCACTCTATTGTTTTGATTTTTTCCGCTTGCCCCTCCCCCAGCGCTGGATAGACAGGTTTCGTTTTGGCTGCTGATGGGAGGGGGAGTTGAAGGTCAGGTGTCTGTAGTTTTCCCCGTGTCTTTATGGAGGCTCGCTCTGATAATCCCTCCCCTGGAAAGCCTAGGAGAGATTTTATTGGAATTCCCCGATGTATGGGAGATGAGCTGAGTAACACACACCTGTTTTATTGTCGCATCTGTCGGAGAGTGGAGGTGGTTACTTCAGCTCTCCAAGATGGTGGCCACTGGTTTCCTTGGTGGAGTTTCCATTGTGGGGGATAGAACTGTACCGCTTCCTTCCCTGTCTGAAATCCTGAACTCAGCCCGGGGATCAGTCAGGGCTCAGCCGGCAGGATTCCACAGAATCCGCAGCACCGTTTCTCCCTGCTTACTGGTCGCTTCTTGGCGGCGCCCCGCCATCTGTAGCCTCGGGGGGGGGGCTGCTCGGATCAGTCAGCCCGGATCTCCGGTCGCACAGTTCGCTACTCTTCTTAATACATATAATTTTTATGTTTTTACATATCAGATAAAAATACCTTTAAGTTTAAAAAAAACCACAAAGGTATGTCTAAATAAGTTGTCATTTTATATTTGTCTTGGGGAAAAACATAAATCTTAACTTTTGAAATATGCAATTTGTAAATCATGACAAATCTTTTATCCCCAACAGATAGCAATCTTGGAAAAGAGGATGTGCCTATTGAACTTCAATTGTCTGATTTCCCTGGATGTGATAACTCAGAAGCAAAAACAAAAAATGATCCTAAACCTTGATCCAAAGACATTTGCTGAGGTTGGCTTTCCCCAGGAATGATCATGGATTACTGAGAACATGCCCAGAACTAACTGTAAAACTTTGAAGGAAGGCAGTCAAGTCCAGTGGCAGGCCTGGACTGTAACTATTTTCTTTATTTATACATTTCATGCAAAGAGAAATGTCTTATAAACAATTTAGTAGACACGGGTACTGTAGTAAGATTTACCTTGATGGAGTGAATTATTAGCTCCATGTAATATGTGTGAATAAATATTTTAACCTTAAGCCAAACATTAGATATACATGATTGGATATTCCAAGCTGTTAAAATAGCTACAATAAATCCTATACCTTAATAATTGCACTTTCATTATTTAAAAAATAAGAATAATTAAGTGCCAACACAGAAGTGTACCCAGTGAGGTATCGCTTACATATTTGCTTTGAAAGTATAGATAATGTTTTGGAAGCAGCCAGAGCAAAGGTGATTTTTCATTACCTTGAGAAAGGAGAGGTTGTGGTGATTACCAAGTGAGCAGCAAGTTGTTTTAAAAGCATCACCCTAAATCATAGCCCCTTAACAACAAATAGGCTTAAGGAGATTGTGCATTGTAATAGCCAGAGCACAACTTCAGGTCAGTAGTTTTTAACTTTGAGAATCTTATGAGAGCTCTGATCTATCCACATCCTCATAAAATGATATGTATGCACATATATCAAAGTTTTACTTCCACTGTCAGAGAATTCAAGAGGGCTTTCCCTAAAGTCCTAGTTTAAACCCCTCCTCGAGGCAAAGCAGAGTAAGCTGTGAGAAAACTCATCCAGTTTTTGGACATCTTGAATATCAACACACCTTATTTTATGTTTACTTAAAAGCAAAAATGCAGCCACTTAATCTCTGACTTGTACTTTCTTATAGCTTTGAATCTTTGTTTTATACTCCTTCAAGGAATTCTTTAGGAAAACTTTTATTTTACCATTAAGTTCTACTTCTTTGCCTTCACACAAAATACTTTTGTTCGTTTTAAAGTTAAATCACTGTGTAATTTTGAATGTATTTAAACCATAATTAATTTTATGTCACATAGCACCATCAATACATATCATGCAATTAAATAGTTATAATCAAATTTGTACATTTGTAGGCAATGGCAGCTATATTGTATTTGCTACCTTGCCAAGAGCAAATGTCAAATGCCATTGATTAGAAAACACAGCACAAATTTGCAGATATTAATATTATGGGAAAGTGTGTCTTAAAACTGATTTAATATGATATGTAGAAAAATAGAAAGAGGGTAAATATATCCCTTAGTGCATATCATGCATTGTCAGGGCAACGGAAAAACCTTCCTAATGTCAATTACACTGGTCCCACTGGCAAGACCATCTTAACAGATCTGTTTTAACTGGGGCCTTATTATAAAACAGTATAAATTGTTCTTTCTTGTTTTTAGAATTTTTGAAATGTTATCTGTCCTTTAATATAAGCAGAAAAATCTATTTTGGTTGTGTTGCATACTTGTATTCTTGTTACAATTAATTCTAACAAAAATTGTTCAAGTAGAGTTGGCTTTGGTCCATATCTATTATAGTTATTGTGATCAGTTCTCCTGGGTTTCATCACCCTTTAGTTCTAGTAAGTGCAGGTCTTTGGCTTGTCATAATGGAACTTCTATGTGTGTCAGATTCTAGAACTCAATAAAAGTATGGTAGAAGAAAATTTGCCTAACTCTAGTGTGCCCTCATAGATTCTAATTTCCATGGGGAAGAGGACCCTGCTTTTCTTGTATACACTAAACACCCCCAGCATTAAGCACAGTGGCACATTCAATAAATTTTAGTTGAATAAATTTTATTGCCACTTTGATGTGAAATTTCCTACAAAATCATGCTTACTTTAATAAAAGATCTCCAACCGATTCAGCCAACTTATATATATTTTTTTGCATTTCTGAAAGCTTTACTTAAGAAACATACTAGGTTAGAAATATATTTCTCAGTACCTTACAGAAAATAATTTTTACTAATTTGCATTTTCAAAAATCATCTCAAAAATACAATTAAAATGCAATATTAATATAGAAAGAAAATGAAAATTTATTGCAAAATGTTTACCTCTCAGGAATGCCTTTGTTTGTTTTAGTTTTAGTTTTTGTTGTGTTTTGTTTTGTTTTTTAGTTAGCTATTTTGTTGCTGTGACTAAAGGACCTGATCAAAACAATTATAGAGGAGGAAAGGTTTATTTGAGGGCTTAGTCCAAAGAAGTCCAGCTCCATTCCTCAGGGCTCAAGGTGAGGCTGAACATCATGGTAGCAGAGTGTGGTAGAGGGAAGCAGCTCACATCATGGTGAGCAGAAGGCAAAGAAAACTCCACTTTCCAGGTACAAATTTCTATGCCAAAACTGACACCCTAATCCCACTTCCTTTAGCCACACTCTACCACTTCATTTACCACTCAATTAATCCCTATCAGGGGATAATTCACTGATTGGGTTAAGACTCTTACAACCCAATCATTTCTCCTCTGAACCTTCTTGCATTGATTGTCTCATATGTGAGCTTTTGGGGGACACCTCACATCCAAACCATAACAGCCTTATTATACATATCAGCATGAGCCAGGACAAGGGATGAAGGAGAAGAGACTTACAATAATTTGAAAACAGATTAGTTGCCTTGCCTGAAAAAATAAAATTGTTAATGTCCACAGAAAACTGATGTCCACAGATGGTTTCATGAAAGGAAACTGGTCCAGGTTGATTTGAGCATTAAAGTGAGGAGAAGGCAAATAAGCAGAGATATATTTTGTGGTGATATTAATGATGTTTTGCCATCAAAGGAAATGTATAGTTCTTTTTCAAAGAAGGCTTTTCATACAGTGATAATCTGGATCAAAAATAAATGCTTTAAAGGGATACACCATTTATTACATTTGTCATAATTATGTAACATAGTAGAAGAAATGTATTTAGTATACATGAAAAAAGTATCAGTAGAAAGATTGCAAAGACTATTTCAGGTGTCCAAAAGCAGCATGTAAAATGGTACCGATTATAATATTTGTTATGATAGCATGATGTAGAATGTTGTTACCATGACATTAATCATTGTGTAGTAGAATTCTCTGATGATGCAGAATGTCATCATCAGAGAATTGAATAGATAGGATGTGACATATTATTGGGTGACATCCCATGTAGAAATCAGATTTAATCACCTTAACTTATAACAACATGGGTAAATATATTGATTATAGTTAAAAGAAAAAATAAGAAACAGTATAAATCTACATAATATATTATTTACCCAAATTAAACATAAATATTCACAGACTAAAGCTATATGGTTTTCAAAGATTTGCTGTGAGCAAATCAAAGGGCACAAATTAAATTAATTGGCAAATTTACATACAATGGTGATGAAAATGGGAAGTGATCTAAAAATGATAATAAACTATAACAAGACAAAGCCATTGCCAAATCAATAAAGAGAATGTTTATTGCGCTAAGAAGCATGTGTGCTTCAAATAAGTGCACCAGAATTAAAAAATAAATAAAATTAAATCGAAAACTAACACCCTCCAATATTCCTCCTACTACAATACCACATTAGAATAATTTTATAAGATTCATTTCACCTTTATTCTTCAGAGAGCTCATCTGACACTAATAGTGGCTTTATAGAAATAGTTGATTTGTACAGTTCTGGTTTGGTTGCTTTTTTCAGGTTATAGAAAATTGCATTTTCCTAAAAGCTTAATGCTTTCATTGTATATGAGTTGACACTGTATCACATTTGTAAAAGTGAATCAGACGTTTAATATTCCTTTAATCTAAAACCCCTCTAAACTGTGTGATTTAATTAGTAGATAATTAAATACCAAATATGAGAACTTTAGGGACTAAGGAATTGAAGCCCTATCAGGATGAAAGATGTTTACATGTAATATAAAGATTCTCTCCTGACTGAATGAGGCTGGGAATTGGAAGCGAGGCAGAGAAAAAGCCAGCTGATAACAAGCTGTTCATTAAAGCATTAGCCTCCGTGAGCTTAAGAAATGTCAAAGCCTCTTCTCCTCACACATCCACAGAAAAATAATTACACAGCAAAATGAACGCTGCTGTGCATTTGTAATAAGAGGAAAAAAAGTTACCCTATATTGGGTTCAAAATTATTTCTGAAAATATTCATTTCCAACCATTTTTGATGGCCTTTTATCTTCAAAAGTCACATTATAACCTTCTCATTATTCAATCGCTTCTGCCTTTCCTCTTTTGCATGGTGAATTTTCATTCTTTGGGTTTTCCTTTTGTCCCTATCCACTTTATCTTGCATATTACATACTGTTTTCCACACAGACAGTATGGCAAAAATCATGGATGCATGTTTGCCAAAAAGGGGACATAACCTGGAATATAATTTTAAAGTCCAGCAGGCAAAAACAAACATTAAGGAATGTTTTCTTAAGTCATGATAGTAGGAAATAGTTGGAAATTTAATGTTGATAACATTTTTTAAAAATCATTGACATTAGCTGGGAATGAGTTTAATGTAGTCTTTCATTACATATGGAGAAATGAAGAGCCTCACCATCCAGGAGAAATGCCCAATGTTGCATAATCAGTATCACAGATCAAAATATAGAAAAGCACTGCCCCCAACCCTCTGGTTAATAAGACATTACATACTAAAGACGGATGGATAGTTGTGGACGCTTCCCACTGAAGTTTTAGTGTGGGCAGGACACTGTGTGGTTAGGAGAAGGGGCCTGGAATCATAACACATGAATTTCAATTCTGACTTTACTACACTTGAAAACTACCTTTGGCAAATGTGTCTCAGTTTCCATGTGGGCATACAAGTGAAAATAATCATATCTACATTATAGGTCTTCTGAAATTAAATGAGACAATTTAGTTAAAGCAATCAGCCCAGTCTCTGGCATATTGTAATACCTTCTAATATATTACTTACCTTAAAAGTATATTAATTCCTTCATTTACAAACATAGGAATATCAACCCCAGGATAAGTGTTAATATACAAACCAGGTGCAATCTTTGTATTTAGGAAGTGTGTGTAATTTGGTCTGATGATTCTTTGGCAAATCCAATCATTAGCTTTTATATTTCTGTTCACCTTGTTCTATGTACACTACTTAATAAATTCCATAAATACAAAAATAAATATATCAAAAACATGGTTGAGGATTTCATTACCATATCATCACTTATTATCTCCATCTTTCCATAAAAAATACACTAAAAATCCAACACTCTGATATTACAATATTTTACAGAACTTTACTTTTATTAGTTCAACTCCAAAATCTTATTTTATATTCAAAACAACGTTATCTCCATTCATTCTATTTCTTCACTCCTCAAATTATGTTATTTTTCATCATTTACTTTGGAATTCTTAATAATTTCCTGTCTTCTTCTGTTGTCAACCCTCTGCATCTGTTTAGTAGAATTGCACAGCAAGAAATTTCAAGCATATTTTCCAACCACTCCAGTATTTGTTAAGTCAGCTCCTGTGAATTATCTTCATTTTAAAAGGCTAACATTTCAAATTTTACCATTTAACCTTTTAAAATAAACAGCTATGAGGTCTAAAAGAATCCCTTCCTATTTAATTACTACTCACACTCAAATAATAGCCTTTCCAGAGGTCAAAGAAAATATAGATGTGCTCCTTTTCCTACAAGAAAGCAGTATGATACCGCTTGAAATTTAGCACCTAATCACGTAACAAAATTTGCTTCTCTATGAAATTATTATTGAAGACCTTCAAAAAGTCCATCATAGTTTTTAATATACTGATCCCATTAACTGGTCTTACTATACTAAGTTATATATTATTACAGATTCTGAATAGATATTTCTAGTCCTAAAGTTGCTATAGATTAAGTTTTTATTAAACTTTTTATTTTACTTATAATATTATATTGAGACTAGATGAGTAATGAAAAAATAGAATTCTTAAATTCTATTTATACTTCATTAAATCTGTAAAATACACAAACATCATTTCTAATTTCAATGCAAATCTTATAATCTGAGAAATTTGGCACTAGATGAAATGTGTTTTTTTTTTCCAGAAAAGTTGCTAATTACTGAGTAAATATGTTATTTACAAATTGAATATTTTGTACATTCAACTTATGTGTGCATAAAATCACATGTCTACATATAGTTGTTTATGTATATTTATAGATTGCTTACTACATGACATGTTTTATTTAATCTCTGGATAGAGAGATACCTTAGCTTCAGAAACTCCCTGCTCTCAGTGTACTTTCTGCACACAAACTAGGTAGAGACTCACTAAATCACCCACACAGCTGACCCTCTATTTGAAGAAAATAAGACATATCAGGGACAGGTTGAGTTACTTTTCTAGAAAAGGGGGGCTAGAAAGATCAATATAAATAAGTGTCTCTTTATCCATTATGGGGGTAGAAAAGTAAACCATGGTAGATCAAACATCAGGGTAATCCAGAAAAACTTGAAGACTGAATTCTTAACCCATGTAGAGGCTGGGGCTATAAGTATATGAGAGATGAAATAAAACAGGATAATAAAATACAATATATGGCAAAATTTATAAAATTAAATAGGGAAAAATAATCCAATATTAAGAGAATAATTCCACCCCTTTGAACTTTAATTTGTACAAATACAGAGGTGAGAAGATCCTTCCCACCTTTGAATTAAGTGACACTAAAAGAGTCTTGAAGATTTTTGAATAAGCAATGAAATAAATTCAATATACATACATATAATTAATGTTGCATATATAAGTTTTATATATTTATATATGTGTATATAATTTGACTGTTTTGCTGGAAAGAACAGAAAACATGATTTATATATTTTTCTTCTGTACTTTATATTCTCTTATGTTAACTGCAAATGTAATGTTTACATTTTTGTATAATTATCTGTCACAGGACATTGGCACAAACCAGTGTGGTATAAACAACTACACTAACAGTATATAATACAAGCCTTGCAATATAATCTCTGGTTGTCCATGACCTCGTACCTTATAATTTGATTTCTATTAGCCTCAGTTTCTTCATCTGCAGATAGGAGTAATGACATATGTAAAAGTTTTATTGAGAGGGTTAAATTTGTGTACACAATAAACTCCTGATACATAGTAAGTAATAAGTACAAACAAATATTGTATTTGGCAATGTTATTCCGTAAGTGAAATTCACTTTTGATGTTTATGTTTTGGAAGATACATGTTTAGGTAATCTTCTTCAAGCAACTGTGAAATACATAGCAACATTCTAATGCTATCATTTTAGCAAATAGGATTATACGTGAAAAAAATTGATTTTTAAAAACTTGAACTTTATAATAAAAGGCTAATTATTATCACAAAATGCTTCTAGTAGAAGAAATAGCTTATCAAGGAATAAGTGAAAAGAAGGCAATAGAAAAAATTAAATAATTATCAAGGAGAAGAAATAGTTGAATAGGAAAGTAAAAGAAAAATCATATAAAGAGGCTCACACAAATATGAAGCTGCTGATCATGAGTAGCTTCATGTTTGTGTGAGCTTCTTTACATTGAGCCTTATCTGGCTCACACAAACATGAAGAGATCAATTATATGAGTCCAATATTTAATTGGGTAATAAAATGTTTATTAAAACAGTAGGGACAGGGGTTGGGGTTGTGGCTCAGGAGTAGTGTGCTTACCTAGCATGTGTGAGGCATGACATAAAAAGTAAAATGGAGCTATTGTGTCCACCTACAACTAAAAATATATAAATAAATGCTCCAAAAAATTGGGACAAAAAATGGTAAAAAGACATAACAAAGGCATGAAATATCCTGGAAAAAAATACATATATGGGTCTTATTGCAAAAGAAAAGGATAAAGATACTGAGAAACTGAGTCTGCATTAAATGTTGTAACAATATTTTACTAAAAGTAATTGCAACATGCAATCATTCAAATGGAGACTTTTCTAGGAATGCAAGCTTTAATTTCTCTTCCCAAACACTGTAAACTATTTGGGAAGTAATTACCCCCAAATTATAAAACTGAACAACACTTTTATTGACAAAATACCTCTCTATCCCCCTTAAGTTTTAGAAATATTATGACCATAAAAATCAATACACTTCCTTTAACAACTGTTTGAATAAAAAAACACATATGTAGGTATCTAACTGAAGCCTCAGTCTTGCTCCAATCAATCCTCCTCCCCTTAGCAGAGGAAGGTGGAGAGAGGGAACATCCAGTGAGATGCTTTCATTGCTTCAAATTCAGCACCACAAACTCCACAAGCCCTCAGTGCTGCCCAGTAACCCTAAAACATAGCCTTTGTCAGAGCTTTCTTCTACTTTCTGAGAGGACCAATGCATAAATCCCTTGCTCTGCCCATTTGCTCAGCTTTTCTCTCATTTAGCTAATTATCTTCTTCCTTAATTCACTGAGAAACAAACAATCATGGCAAACTTCTCTCAGGATAAGATCTGTCACTTACTGTCCTCTGTGTTGGAGAATGTGCCTCCCTACCATTCACAGGGGACCTGCTACTCCTACCAAACATGAGGTCTCTTGATGGTGCTCTGGGTCCCACCCATTGGATCCCCTCATTCGTTTAGCTCCTTTATAAACTGCTACCTCTCTTTAGTTACCAGCTTTTTTTTCCTCCTTACTTGATCACTCCTTTGAGCTCAAAATATGTGTAAATATCTTCAATCTTTAAAACAAACGAATGAGCCTCTACTGATCCACATTTGCCTTGAACTACATCCTGTTTATGTCCTTCTTTTATTTTTTTTAATTGACACATAATAAATGTACATATTAATGGGGTAGAGTGTGATATTTCAATACTATACATTGTGTAATTGTCAAATCAAGGTATCTTACATATCCATCACCTTAAATATTAATCTTCCTTTATGGTGGGAACAGTCAAAATCCTTTCTCTTCCCCAATCTCCACTAACCACTACATTATTCATTATTCCCTACTTCTTCTTCTTCTTCTTCTTTTTTTTTTTTTTTTTTTTGGTACTGGGGATTGAACCCAGGGGTCCTTAACCACTGAGCTACATCCCCATCCCTTTCTTTTTGGTTTTATTTTAGAGACAGGGTCTCACTGAGTTGTTAAGTGCTTCATGAAGTTGCTGAGGCTGGCTTTGAATTATAAATTCTCCTGCCTCATTCTCCTGAGTCCCTGGGATTATAGGTGTGTGTCACCACACCCAGCTTATTTCCTACTTCTAAGAGATCAATTATATGAGTCTACATATGAATAAGATCATGCAGTAATTATTATATGTACCTTGCTTTTTTCACTTAGCACAATGCATTCTAGTGTTATCCATAATGTCAAAAAATACACTGTTTCATTATTTTTATGGCTGAAAATACTCTGTTGTGATTATATACCACATTTTCTTCATCTGTGTATCTACTGATGGACAATTAGGTTGATTCTATGTCTTGGCTACTGTGAACATTGGTGCACAAACATGGCAGTGCAGTTATCTCTTCAACATACTGACTTCATTTACTTTGGCTGTATACCCAGTAGTGGGGTTCTGGATTATATGGTATTTTGTATTCATTTTTAAGAGAACCTCTATACTACTTTCAATGTGTCTTCTTCATGGCTCTTTTGTTTACTGATATCTCTTTTCTCTTCCTCACATAATGTTAAAGTGCTCAATGGCTCTGCTTTCTCTGTATATATCCCCCTTAGTTGATCCAATCCAGATCTTCTAAGGCGCCTCTATAGTATAATGTGTCTATACACTGTTGACTATGAAGCACCTCCTTCCCACCATAGCACCACACCACTCCTGCTCTTCAAAATGGTATATCCAGATCCCACTTGACATTTCCACATGAATAACTAACAAGTAATTCAAACTTGTTCAAAATACTGATCCATCCCCCCAGCAACCAAACCTATTTAGTGTTCTGCATCTTAATAAAGAATACCACTGGGCTGGGATGTGGCTCAGTGGTATAGTGCTTGCCTCACATGTGTGAGACACTGGGTTTGATTGTCAGCACCACATATAAATAAATGAATAAAATAAAAGTCCATCAAGAACTTATATATATATACAAGAATACCATTGTTGACCCAGTTGTTCTAGTCCAACCCCATGGATTCACAGTCAACTTTCTCTCCAATGCCACTCCTTGTAGATCAGAAAATCAGTGTGGCTTCACAATAGACAGACATAGATATGGACATAGTTATATAGTTATAGATACAAACTTGGACACAAATCACTATAATCTGAACTATTTTCACATTCTCCATCACTGACCATACCAGAGCAAGCATTCAGCATTTTCCCCCTGGACTGATGCAATAGCCTTATAACTTGTCTCCAATAATACATTTTATGAACAATACATTGCTTTAAAGGTCAATCAAATCATATAACCACTCCAATCAGAACACTGTGGACCTTCCCATCACAATCCAAATTCAACTCAACATACTTATTTTGAGCTATGAGGCCAGAGTGGATACTTGTTTTACTTCATCCCTAATTACCTTTCCCCACTTTTTTCACTCTGCCCATACTGGCCTTCTATTGCTTCTGGCCAGACCCAAGGACATTATCATCTTAATGTCTGCATGTACTCATCTCTTTTCCCAAGAGATCTTACTACAGCCATTTGCATGATTTAGTCATTCATTAGGTTCTCTGCTTAAGAAACATGCCAAAGGAGAGGTTTCTATCTATACAATCCAAAAGAAGCACCTTCAATACTATCCATCCGCAATCATTGCTTCCTGTTTTCTTTATGAAACCTAATACTGTGCTACATATTTCATAGAGTTTTCCTGAGGGCAGGATTTTTAGATACTCAATATATGTTGAGTAAGAAATAAATGGTATTACTTTGTAGCTTTAAATTCATACTTTGGGAAAGCTTTCTGGAGAGCAACTGAGAAACAATGTTTCCTGAAATACTGCTCTTCACTTGATTGTATAAAATGGCTTTAGTGGCTGTGGTCTCTTAATAACACTAAGTTTGATTGAAGAGCCATGTCAAGCAATTTGGGCTGTTAGTTATTAATCTGAAAACTGAGAATGAAAGAGAAGTTGATGAATCATACCAGTTATAGAAAATTGCTAATTTAATAAGCAACTCATTAGAATTTGCTATGGTGGCTCAGAAGTTTAATGAGCAGAAATTTTCCTTCTAATTTTTCTGAAGCACTGAGGTGGTAGTGAATTGAATTGATGCTTTAATAATAATGATTTTTTTCTCTGCTTTTTTACTTCAGAAGAAATTAGTCCACATATCCTCTAACTCATATTTAGCATTCATTGTACCAGTATGAGAAATCAGAAATCTTATCATTTACAGTGTTAAAAATGTTACCAAGTTCATATTCTAACACCATGGTTTTATCTCTGTGGCAACTAGCTCATGGTTATACAGTTATGCATATTCAGATTTTTATAATATGTTTGTCTAAGATAGCAGGCTAAAAATAATAGTGGTAACCATTGCCAAAACCTCTGTGGAGAATTCTAGATACTCTCTTTTACACGGCTTTTTTTTTTATTATCATCTAAAGGGGAAGACCAAGTTCATTTAACATTTTTTTCAAAAGTAGACCTAATTTACATATGTATATTCATTTAATAATATTCTTTTAAAACCATACCACATTTATACCCTAAATTAAATATTGATATTATTTTTCAAGGCAAAATTTTTCTTTTTGTCCACATCTGGTCAAATTTCAAAGGCATGTCAGGAAGTCACTCTGAGGATGATTATGGCTGAAAAAGATTCTCAAAATCATGTACTTTGAGGTCAGATAGTACAGAATTTAGCACAAGATCAGTCATTCTGAAGCTGTAACCTTGAACAGTTAACTTAACCTCTGAAAGGCTCAATTTCTTCTTTAAAATGAGGATAAATCTGTTATAGAGAATTGCTACATGGCTTAACTGCAAACATTTATATAAAGTGTTCTTTATTGTATCACTATCCTTCTTGAAATGATAACCCATTTGTTCTACCAATCTTTAGAAAAAAAACAAAAAATTCTCCCCTCAGGTATAAAGTAATACCATTTTACAATTAGGATGAGCAAGCCCAACTTCTTTAATTCAAATGCTCTATAAGAACTGAGGCAAATATCAATCAATATTTTATTCATCATTACTGGAAAAAACAAACACAACAAAGAATATTCCAAAAATCTCTTTTATGTTTTAGTAACCTTTCTATCACTGTAACAAATACCTAGGATAGTCCGCTTAGAAAAGGGATATTTTTGTATACAGTTTTAGAGGTCCCAGTCCTATCAATTTGTTTGTATGCTATGGACCCATTGCAAAGTTGCACAGCAGGAGTACATGCCAGAAAAATGTTCACATTATGATCAGAAAGTGAATGAGAGGAAGAGATAGGGGCCCACTATCTTATAAGAGCACAGGGCCATTGACCTACAGAGCTCCCAGTAGGCTGCTGAACCTCTTAAAATTTCTTCCACCTCCTAACAGTGGGAGACCAAATATTTAATACCTGGCTTTTTGGGGTACTTTTCAGATACAAATGATAGCACTTAATATGCCTAAAACTCACATTTACTAGAAAATATATTTTAAATACCAGCAACTCACTAATTTTTTGGTTAGAGACAATCTGACTTGTGATGGTTTCACAAAAAAGAATTTTCAACTTTGCAATCATGTGAAAATGATACAAATTCAGTGGAACCACACATCAGATTTTTAATTTTGATATTCTCATGATCAAAATGAGCAATATGTGATATTATTCTTTCTAATGATTCTGGGCCAAAGCAGTGATCCACAGTTCCCAGTCAGTTGTGGGATCAATGAGGGTAAACAACCAATACTGTACAGTATACTAATTTGTCAATTTGTATGGATATAGCATTTGGGTTTTTTTTTTTTCATCGTATCTATTAAATAACTACCTGTGCAGTCACATGAGATATTCAACACTTGATTATGAACTAGACTTTATGTCAAAAGATTTTACCTAATTGTAGACTCATGCAACTGTTCTGATTTGAGATAGACAAAGCTATGATGTTTAGTAGATTAAGTGTATTAGATGCATTTTTGACATTTGGTATTTTCAACTTAAAATGGGTTCTCAAGGACCTAATCCCATCATAAGTTGAGGAGCATCTGTGTATGTAATTTAAAAGACCAATCTTTTTCCCAGTTCTAGAGTTTAAAAGTGTGCAAATGGAGATCAGCAATACCTAACTGAGCATTGAAAAGGTAAAATTCAGGAACAGTTTTGAGGCCTCATGCTACTCTTAACATGAATACAAGCAAATTCTATGATTAGATGGAATATTATTGCTAGTTGATATGTAACTTCAGTGAGAAGTAAGGAATGCTTGGTTTTAAGATTAATTTTTATAAGCATAAGGAGTTTGGCTTTCTTATTCTTTTTTCGTACATTTGCTAAGAGGATCATGAAGAACATCCACTTTGAAGTTTGACAGTCATAAATTCTGATCCTGTTTGTAATACATGGATTTTATTTGTGACTACCACTAAATTAATCTCTCTGAACTCCAGTGTCCCCTTGCATGAAATGTCATGAGTGTGAGAAGTGATAGAAAGAAAAATGTCTGTCATATATTCAAAGAGTGTTCGTTTCCAAGCATTGTCTCAAATTACTTTCTTAATTTCACTGTGCTTTTAGTTTCATAGATAAAATGTTCCTGTTTTCCTAAAGAGTGGTTATACAATTGTTTTCCAAATGAGCTCTGGGGTTTAAAACCCCGGTTTCTCAGAAAGAAGTCACTGATGTCTGCCATGATTATATGGAGTTCTGGAAAGCAAAGGTTCTATCATAAAATAGGGTAAAATATCTTTGTCAAGAAAATTTTTTCTAATGATTTATGTGGACTCAAGACAACATCTTACTTCCTCTTCTTAGTCCACAGAACTTTGAACAAATTATGCTCTGTCTTGACTTTCTGAACACTGAATTACTGTTAGAGTAGGTAAGTCTCTCTTGTCCATCAGAATGTGACATCTTGAGGACAGGTCTTCATTTACATCACTTAGTTTCCCATAATTATTTGTTGAATGAACAGTGTAGAGACATAAGAGAAAAAATAGCATCATAATATAATAAGGGAAATTAATTTATCTTTAACCTGATAAATAGATATCCCAATTCCCCGTTAAGAAACCTTTCCTCTAGAAACTAGGTTTGGTTCATAGTAATGTCTTTCAAATCTTATAGAAATCTTGCCTATAAAGTAGAATTATCATCATCTTTTCTAAATGAGTTTTTGGAATTAAAAAAAATTTATGGATTCATGCCAGGTTGTCTCTTTTTTTTGTGATTTAGTTTTACTTTATTCATGTATTTACTTAATTATTTAACCATATGGGAATTAAGCTCAGGACTCCTTGCATGTTAAGCAAGTCCTATGGCGCACCAGTTCAGATTGTCATTTTAAAACCATAATAACGCCAGGCACAATTGTGGGTGGCTGTAAACCCCATCCACTCAGGAGGCTGAGGCAGGAAGATCATGAGTTCAAAACCAACCTGGAAAACAGTCCCTGTCTCAAAGTAAAATGTAAAAAGCAAAAAGCAAAAAAAAAAAAAAAAAAAAATAGAAGTATAAATTGGGAGGATAGGGTTGTCAATGAGTTCAGTGTAGTGCCCTTGTGTTCAATCCCTAATACCATAAAAAATAAATAAATAAAAAATATAATAAAATCTACTTTATTCTTTTTAGAATATTGAAAACCTAAAACAATCACTTTGGGATTTTTTCTTGACATATATATTTTATGTTAAACCTTTGGTATCTTTATACATGTCAATAGTTTACCAACTGTGATATTCAATTCCACTTAAAAATTTTATTAACCTCTACAGCAATTAAATTATATTTGGAGTCACTACTTTGCCTCCATGACTGTTAGCCTTATCTATAAATCTTTAGCAAGTATTCTAATAATTGCCCATTCATTATTCTTAATAACCGAGTTAAATATGATCTTAGAGTTTATCAAGTCTAGTAATTCTAAGTTAAAAAATGAAGCTTTAACTCTTTAACTATTTATACTTGACAGCCTGAGTCAACCTGTAGGACTTTTATGTTATAAACCATGTTGTGGCTACCAGTGGTAACAGAAAATCTACTGATTAGTTAAAATGTTTTATATATATAATATTATTGCTACTATATTGAGAACTGTTAAGTTACTTTAAATATTTTAAGTTAGCAGTGTTATTATGACAGTTTTATACTTGTTCTAGCACTTAACATGCAAGTACTTATGCTGATGTTAACTTTGATTCAAATCTCTTCCAAGTACTAAATACAAATAATTTTATAAATGAAAAATATAGCAAAAAATAGCTATCATCTAGAAAAAAAGCATCTTGTTCAAAAGCCCATCAATCTTTCCAATCAACAGCAGAGATGTTCTATATACCAACTTTCACTGATATAGCTTCTATAAAACTTTCAGCTAACAAATTAGACCTGCATAAAATGTTTAATTTCTTGATGAGTAAGTAACTGTTGCTTCCTGTCAATTGAAAGTTGTATGCCCTACCTCATTACTTTGGCTTAAATAATTAATTATAAATGTAATACATCTTATTTCTGAATTGTGTCCAAGTACCCGTGTAATTTAGTCATTTACTGAAACTCAATTTTTCTTAAAGATAGGAATGGAAGAAGAGGTTGTGAAAGGACATATTTACTAAACCTAGGTCTTTAATGAAATGTAACCCTATTCAAAAATTGTAGACTTATATAAACAATTTCAGTAATTCATGGTGTTACTGCATAAATAAGAATGCAAAGTTAAACTACTGTTAAATCTTTTGCTGTCATTTAAAAAATCAAATTCACTATGATATAGAAAGCAATTTCACTAATTTAGATCCACTTTTGCAGAGAGATGGAGAGATAGGGAGAGAGAACAGGAGGAGGAGGGAGAGGGAGAGGGAGGGAGGGGGAGAGAGAGAGAGCGAGCTAGAGAGAGAGCACAAACTCTTTGTAACCAACTCTTTATGGAGTAAAGAATAAGCTATGCTGGTGGATGCCGCAGTCTGGCTGCAGCAAAATAACCAGGGGGTGACTAACAACTTGTGTACATTGATACAGCAGGAAGCCGTTTATTGTAGGACCGGAGCGATTTTTATACATTCCACACAGCTTATCTTAATTAGCATAAACTAGATACATCAGTCAACCAATAAGGAATCTC
The DNA here is from genome assembly GCF_045843805.1 of Urocitellus parryii. Lineage (NCBI taxonomy): Eukaryota > Metazoa > Chordata > Mammalia > Rodentia > Sciuridae > Urocitellus > Urocitellus parryii. Next base: position 21,089,279 of record NC_135544.1, read on the forward strand.
CACACTTAATGGCTCCCTTTTGTTATGTCTCAAACCACTCCCTCTGGCATTTTGCCAGGCACCATCCAGACTTGTTTATGAACTCTAACATTTCCCTGGCAAAATGCCAGGTGCCATCCTGACTTGTTTACAGACTCTAACAGGTGGACTGGAAGGCAAGAACATTAGGCTATGTTCAAGTACCACCAGTATTTGTTGATGATGATCTAAGTGTGTGGAACTTTCCTGTGTTTATCAGAGGTAATTCATTCTGTTCTCTGAAATATATGTTGTCCTATTAAATGAATGAATATGTGACATAGTTTCTATTACTTCATTGATGAAATTTGTAGAACAAAGTAACAGAGAAACTAGAACTCAAACTAGGTGCTAAGCTCCATATTCACTCCAGAATGCTGTTCTCCCATTTGTCACAAGCCAGTAATTTCCAAACCTGGGAAAATTTATTAAGAAAAAAATGAATGAGCCCTATCTTTGGAATAAACTTTAGATTTAGTGGGACACTTGGAACTAATATTATAAGAAAATCTTTACTTGATTGTCATGTAACCAATATTAATTCATGATTAAAAATTTAAAAATTCTAGTCTTTACAAAGATTTTCACCACTTAATGAGTTGAATGATAAAAACATTTTGTTAGCATATTAATAGTAGACTCTTCTTATTTATTATTATTTCTAGAAAAGTTTTAAATAAGAAATTTCACATAAAACATCATAGACACATCTCATTTCTATCAGAGGTTAAACTCTTACTAAATATTAAATATTTACAATCTTTAAAAATTTAAATAATCTATTTCTACACATTGTTGGTGGGAATGTTAGTACAACTATTATGGAAAATAGTGTGGAGGTTTCCTTAGACATTAAAAATAAAACTACTATGTAAACCACTGGATATATATTGAAAGAAAATGAAATCAGCAAACCAGAAAAGATATCTGTATGTGCATGTTTATTGAGGCACTATTTGTAATAGCCATGAAAAAGAATCAAGTTCTGTATAATCAATGGATATATAGCTAAGGAAAAGCTTACAGATATACATACAACAGGATATTCTTAAGCTACTAAAATGTAGATGATATCTTTTCATTTATGGTCAAATATAAATCTGGAGGACATTATGTTAAACAAAATAAACCAGTTACAGAACAATAAATACTGCTTGATCTCTCTTCTATAGAAAATCTAATAAAGTTGATGTCAGAAGGAGAGAATAGACCAGTGGTTACCAGACACTTGCCTATAAAGGGAGGAAGGAATGATGAGAGACAGGTCAATAGGTACAATGTGACAGTTACATAAAGAGAATACATTCTGCTTTTCTATTGCATAGTAAGGGGACTATAGTTAATATAATTTTATTGTATATTTTAAATAGAAAAGAGGATTTCAAAAATTCTCACTACAAAGAAATGATAAATGTTTGAAATGATAGATACACTAATACCCTGATTTGATCATTAAACAATGAATATATGTATTGAAACAGTACTTTGTGCCTCATAAATATGTGTTCATCAAAAATTTAAAAATGAATTGAGAGCCCACAAGGCTCAGGCAGCCGCAGCATCCTTGGTCCCTGTGTAAGTAATGGAACCAACCTCATTGTAAATGGCCAAATTCCAGGTATAACAAAACATAGGCTTAAATGATCAGAAAACCACGGCCAACCTCTCACTAGGGATTTTAAGGCTGTTGTTCCACTTGGATTCCATATTTTCTGCAAACATCTTATAAATGTCTTCCCATCTCACCCCTTCGGTAGTATCCTAAATTGTTGGTCTTCTGCTGCTGCCAGATTCATGAATCACTGTTCAAACTCTTTAGAGGTTTAATATACCTAAGTTTACCTCTTAACATCAATATGATTTCATTTACATCTCACAGCAACTGTTTTTATCCAGAGCCATTTAGTTCATTTCAAAACTGTCCCTGAAGGTACAAGTCCACAACACAGAAGGCTACTTGAGACTGATGCTCTGTCTGGAAGTAGGTATACAGAATTGAACAGGGCCTCATTTAGGCAAAAATGCTGGGGAAAATGCCCCTCAGCAGGAGACAAATGGCATCTCTGGAATGGAAGCAATCCCTTAACACATGGATTGACAAGCAAAATATCCACTGGATTCTAGCCTTGGTTCACCCACTTAGCTTGCAGCACCCGTGAGGCCTGCTGCAGAAAGTATAGTGATGATAGAGCCCAAGAATAGCTTTATGTATCTATTTATTTATTTCAACACTGAACACATACTTGACATCTCTTCCCGCAAACAATAGCAGCCACATTTAAACATGACCTTTTTTTTTTTTTTTTTGCTTTTTTAATGTGAATAAGTAATTGGGTTCTCTGTTGTATGGCCAATAAAACATTTATAAGAATGACAGTTCCAAATTGTGACCTAGTTCTTTAAAAATAAAAGCCAATTAGGAGATTGACCAGCATGGCCAAGACACAAAACACGTTCTCCTCATGACTAGAACATCTGGGTGAAAAATGTATTCATTTGCTAAAGCACTATGTGAGCCCCTCGTTGCCCATTTTTACTAAAAAGTAATTAACTAAGCACAATATAATAGTTCCAAGTCTATTAGGAAAGTTTCTTGGGAATTGAAATAAATTAGCTATGATTAGAACTAATGAAATCTCTAATAGTACCAGGTTTAATTGCAAAAGTTATTCAGATAAGATGCCTAATAATTTGTATAAGAAATCGGGAGGAAATTATATAAATGTCCAAGTATATCTAAGTCAGACTTATATTAAAATTCTAAAACCTTCAATATTGCAGTCTGACTTACAGTTCCCTATATTTGAATCCATTGTTTAAGACAAAAATGCTATAGTGTTACATAATTATTACTATAATTATTTGAGGAGAGGTCACAGATAAAAGTAGAGGGAAATAAGTGTGGAGCCAGGAGGAGGAGAATAAATTACTAAGTTAGGAAAACTTGAAAAGTCAAAGTACTAAGATAAAGTTAAAAAACTACTCACACTCTAAAAGTACATGTGATGTCTAAGTACAAATGAGAATTAATTTGCCAGAATAAGTTCTTTCTATTTTACAGTGACAAAAACCTGTGAATAACCATTCCTGTTAAATGACCAACATCTGGAGAACAGAACTGATCAGGAATTAAAGAAAGAGGAGAAAAATCAAACACTTGAAATCAGTAATACTTTCCCACCGTGCTAAAAGAAAGCAAAACTGACAGAAAAATGATGCAACATATTCAGAAATATTCAGCCCAACCACTCAATATAAGCGATGTTATTTATATTAATTTGTCTTAATCACTAACCATGGGGAAGTATCTTCAGAGGACAATAGCTCTTTTGATTGGTTTAACTAGTTTATTGTTTATTTCTACATATTAGTCAAACAACTAAAATTTTATTTACCATTTTCTGAGGCTTAATAAAGAATTTTTTTAGGTTGTTAAAAGCTAAGGTAAAAATCACAAAGCTTATTGCTTTGAGCCAATGATTGAACAATAGTTTTTCTTCATTCTTCTACAGTGTAAACTAATATGAAAACTAAATAAGCAATATATTTTTTCCAAATGCTTTATATTTCGAAAGCAATTCCTGTAAAGCGTTTTTAATTAAACAATTTCATTTATTATCATGGACAGTAATAATGTCAATTTCTCATGACGTATATTTTTTGTTTTGCTTTTTGGCATGCCTCAATCTGCAGGTGATAAGCAAAAATTTTTTAAAATCAAAATATCTAGAATAAAATGACTTTTCATAATTAAAGCAATAGAATCAAGAAAATAAATCCAGAAAAAGAAACCCTAGGGAAAAGTTTACAAAGAAAGCACATCATAAGGGCATATATCCTTATGAACAATTGATTTTTGAATGGCTTAAACTTCCTAGCAGGCAAAATAGTCGAATTTTATAATCCTCACTATCAGAAATTGGGAACCTCAACAAGGTATGCAGGGATTTTCTTGGTGCTAAATTTTTATATGAAATCAATGGAAGGTTCGATATTAGAGAACTGAGAGTGGTGAATGTCCTTAGTGATGTTACTGTATAAAAGCAATGGATAAGGGTGCCTGGACCTTGCAGCTTTCCACTCCAAAGCCAAGAATATAAATGAGGCTGCTATTTTTCAAGGGACTATTGTAATGTGCTCCCAGCTTATAACCTCCTAATGGTCTAGTTTGGCCTAAGGATAACATTCGAGAACATAGATTTGTCTTTTAAAATGCATATGCTTCAGGCAGACTTCTAAAAAGAAAAGAACACTTCTCAATGTTGGATATTCAAGAAAATCTGGAAAGTAAACAGCTTAAGAGCTCAAAAACTCTGATAAAATTATTAGTTTGAGCTTTTAGTTGAAGATGAATATATAAGGGGAAAAACATCAGATCTTTGTAAGTTTTGATTCCTCTCAGAATATTCAGGGAAATTTCCTCTCAGGAGCATATGCCAAAAAAAAAAAAAAATTGGCTAGGGGAAAAAAACAACCATACAAATAAACAAAACAAACAAAAAGACAAAGCATTAAATTTTCCTTTTTATATGTGGATCAGTTGATGAAAGAGTATGCCAGAGAGATCAGAAAGAACTAGAGCTTTCTTAAGCAAGGACTGCCATATGTAAATTCATGAAAATACCTGCCTCCATTCATCTATGGTATAAACAAAACTAGAGGCCAAGCACAGGGGGGGGGGTGGTGAGACAGACATATTCCAGAACAACAAAGAAGCAGGACTTTGTAGGAGAGTATTATCCATAGTGGGCATGTATAACTAATTTCAAACTCCCTCCTGACAGTTCCTAAGGATAAGCCTACTACCTCAGTAACTTACAAAAGCCCTAAGCAGAAAATTTAGATTAATGTCATCCTATTTAAGGAGCGCCTCTGGGTACTGGGCAGAAGCAAGTATAAATCCATTCTATGAGTTTATGCTTTGTAAATGGCCTCAGAGAACTCTCCCAGGAAAATTCCAATTCAAAGGAGATCACAATCTTAAAAATTGCAAAACCCATCAGGAAAGAAGTCATTTTCAATCACAGCTGGCATGAACACAAAAATTTGGTAGAAATAAAAGTGACAGTAGATGCTGGTAAGATATTCAAGTCACTTGAAAGGGTAGCAATTCTATAGTTGATGTTGACAATATCTTTAAAATACAAATGGATAAAATTATAGGACAAAATTACTAAAGTACTATAACAGTAGATTTAACAATTTTCCTCAGAACTTCATGCCCCAAACACATTTAACAACAACAACAACAACAACAACAACAACTGGACAGACATATGCCAAATGAATAAGATATTTTACAAAGGAATGCGTATGTATATAAATGGAGGTATATTCACTTGCATTATATACATTAAATATTAAAATAATGGGCAATAAAATAAGTTTCAAAAAATTTGTCAAAAAATCATTCTTTTAGAGTCATGCTTTGTATATAAATCAGAAAGCAGGAAACAAGAATAGAGAGAAAATAATTCAAATGTATTTCTCACTTCCAAAAAAACTGCTAAGTAAACTGTCATGAAACACAAGATGTGTGAGGCTGATAAAGTGGTATATACAAAGAAATTTATGACCTTCTTATGTTAGAAAAGCAGTAAGTATGAAATAATTGAGTCATGTAACCATACTTAGAACTTACTAAAAATACAACAGAATGGGAGCAGATATTAATAGGAAAGTGAAATAGTAAAGTACAGAAATTAATGGAATATAAAACAAAGTTAGATTAGAAAGAGAAAAATAAGATGCTAGGGTTTTCTTCCTTTTTTTTTTTTTTTAAGTGCTGGAGATGAAACTCAGATCCTCATGGATTCTAGGCAGGCACTCAACCTCTGAGCTACACTCCCAGCCCTAGAATTTATTTTTGAACAGTCTAAAAGCAAAAATATCAACTTCAAAAATATTTTTCTCATACTTTTTCATATACACTTAAAAAAAAATCCAAATATGTTTAAAGTAAAGTAGTAAAGTAATATTGCATAGTATGTTGATGAGGACATATACCTTCTATAATTAAATGTTTATTGTTATTTTGGGGGCTGTAGCTCAGTGGTAGAGTGTCTACTTCACATGTGTGAGGCACTGGGTTCAATCCTCAGTACCACATAAAAATAAATAAAGGTATAAAAAAATTAAATTTGGTTTATAATTCTAAACCCTGGAATCATAATTTAACATAAAATTATACAATTTACATGTGGCATAGCAAACTAAAATATTAATTTCTCTTGAGTACTTTTAATAATCTAAATTTCAAATGTTAATTTGTTTATAATTGAAAAAATTTTTAAAAATCTCTTTATATTTCTACACACATTTTCTATTTCATTGTACATAACAAAATATTCAGAAAATGTATTACTAGTGCATTAGAAGTTTTTATATAATTGAGAAAAATATAGCATTATATCTGATCTTTTACTTTTAATTTCATATACCTTCTGCCATTTAGATGACAATAGTAGTAGTTTTTATATACTATTTCTGTATTTATAGTTAATGCTATTTAAACTTTTTATAAAGTCTAATTTCTCTACTGGTATACTAGTTTCTAAATGTCTATCTTATTTAAGTGAAGTTATATTTTATCTTGTGAGTAGTTCAGAGATGATTAACTCAATAAATTGCTGACAAAGGACAAAAAGGAGCAAATGATATATATTAAAAGCCACTGAAAAACTACATTTTTAGATAATGACAGAGTAATTCCTTTTCAATGAATTTCACAGTTACCATCAAAACCAGTTAATATAAAGAGGGAATTAAGACAATTAGATTACTTACTATTATTTTTAATCACTCAGGGAAATCTGTGTAGTTAACCTAACAAAGTTTAACATGGTACACTCAATTGCATCAACTTTACAAATTTAACAATTGAGTAAATAATTATATAGCACAACCAACTTGAAGTGAACATAAGATTTCTTTCCTGTGTTCAAGTACAACAACTGAAAGTCATCGGTAAAACATGTGTTTACTTTAAATTATTTAAAGGAAGGTGCTGGAGGGCTTAAAATTGACATTAAAATCTTGACAGTTTATACTTTCCAAAGAAAGGTAGAATTACAAAAATACTTTTGCATCACAAATAATTGAAGGTAGCAGCTGGAAAGAAAACTTCCTCTGTGGTAAAATAGACCAGATGAGAGGGGAGTTCTCTTCATGGTATCTGTTGTAGAGCACAGGGCTATGTACTTTGAAGTCCTCTGCATTTCATTTGCTGTTTTATTATTAGTTGTGCTTTTTTTTTTTTAATTGTGGTACATCAAACCCTGGGTCTCATGCCTACTGAACACCAGGGCCACTGCTGTAGCGCTGAATTATACCTCTAGAACCCAAATTCTTAATTTTTGAAAAAGGAGTCATAATTTCATTCTGCACTAAGGTCCACAAATTGTTTATGTTTTCTCTGATATAAGGAGCCAAAGTGGGGTTGGGAGTGGGAGCATGAGAGAAATAGATGAACTCTATAGATAGGGCAAAGGGGGAGGAGGGGGAGGGAGCTGGCTCCGGGTAGGAAAGTGGTGGAATGAGATGGACATCATTACCCTAAGTACATGTATAAAGACACGAATGGTGTGAATATACTTTGTATACAAACAGAGATATGAAAATTGGGCTCTGTATGTGTAATATGAACTATAATGCATTCTGCCATCATATATAACAAATTATAATTTTTTAAAAAGCATGTGGGTATCAGAAGAGAACTATCCAAATAAATATGGTACATCTGAAAATAAAATAATGTAGTCTATCTTGGGTACTCTTGAATTTCAAACAAATTCTTCTATAACTCTGTGAAAAAAGGAGATGAGTTTCTCATGTCATCATATACCTTTATACAAAAGGTATCAAAATACACATGCAAATATACACACTAAACTATGTTGCCTTTAAAATATGTTTGTTTTATTTGAAAGTGACATTTCTATCTTTTTTAAGGATTTTTTACTGCATTCAGTGACAACTACTTATTACGACTTCTTAGAAACAAAGTTAGAGGATGAAACAAAATTATCCAGGGATTACTGCTGTTGAGAATAAGACAGATAACCAGAAATCACTAGAAACAAGAGTAACTAACATGCACTAGCTAGTTTTGACTAATCATATAATGTCCTTTTAAAATTAGCCCAAGGGGGAAAAAAAGGAATATAAACTAGATAAATATTCTAAGTCTTTGATAATTGCTCCTATGGTTTGAACATCCCTACTCAAATCCATGTTGAAGTAGAATTGCCATTGTGGCAACATTAAGAGGTGGGACCTTTGAAAGCAGACTAGGTTATGAGCATTCCCTCAAGAACTGATTGATGCCATCACCATGGTAATGCTATGGGCACTTGGAGGACAAGAGGAGTAGAATGCGAGCATTAACTCTGTGTTTATGGTGAGTGCTGTTAAAACTTTTTATAAAGCCAATTTCTTTGAGCTCGTTTTTCCTCTCTGGGTGTCACATGCTTACTTGAGTTTCTGCCTTCCATCATGGCATGATGCAGCATGAAGGTCTTTGCCAGACATAGCACCTTGTTCTTAAACATCCCTGTCTCCAGACAGTGAGCCAAATCCATTTCTTTTCTTTATAAATCACCCCATCTCAGGTGTTCCATTATAGAAGCAGAAAATGAACCAAGAAAATTACAAAGAACAAAACATAAAATTAATTACTCCAAACCCAGATTCATTGCTGGAGAACAAAAGTCCAGAAAAACTTGAATCAGCTATAATACACAGCCAAACCATTCAACGATGATTAAAATTGTATGAGGAAATCAAGTAAGTTTAGACAAATTTTCTATAATGAAAAGTTCTTCAACAGAAGATGGACTCAAATAAAAGTGTTGAAGATCTTCAAGCCACTCTGATCCAGGATGCTATGAGATTTTATTAGTGAAACCCCTGTCTGGATGACAAATATCACAAATTTAGAAATTACTTTTCAATATTATATTGAAATATAGACTTTTTTTTCTCTGCCTTACTGTTTTTTCCAGCATGTTTGATCTTATCCACAAATGCATATCCACCAAAAGCCCATGGTGGGCAGTCAATAAGTCTTAAAGAGTTAAATATTTGCTAGCCTATATTAGCAGCATTTAACACAACTGAACGTGTTTCCTTTAAATAATTTTTCACTTGGTTTATAAGATGCCAGACTTGGTTTATAAGTATGCAACCTCTGTATATTTCAGTTGGCATTGTCTGCTTGCTTCTATTTCCTTAATCTCACAAATTTTGATTATCTCAACTTTTAGTTCACTGACCTAGTCTTCTTTGTTGCTGACATTTATTTCTTTGGTAATCTCAGTTATTTACATGATTTAAATTATCACCTCTAATCTGAAGACTCACAAATTTCCTCTATCTCAGAATTTGTGGCAGAACTCCAGATTCTATTATTTAATTGCCTAGTGGATACCTTCACTTGAATTTTGAAAAACACCTCAAATTTTACATGTTCAAAAGAAAAATTATTGATTCCTGCCTTTATTTGAAAACTTGCACTTTCCACATCCTTTTAACAGCTCAGTAAAAACAAACAACTTCATTTCTTTCTGACAGGACACCAGACACCAGTATTCATAGCATCAGCCCTGATGGTATTCCCCATCTCTCACATCTGGTGTATCAGTGAAGCCCATGGGCCTCTGCTGGATACACATAATCTGTCTACTTGTCACCATCTGCCTCGGGTAGCCTAGTTTATGTCACTTCCATTTCTCAACTGGATTGTGGTGATGGTTTCCTAACCTCTCTCCCTATTTGTGTCCTCATCCTACTTCAGTTAGTTTTCAACAGAGCAGGCATAATAATGTTGTTCAAACTAATATCAGATACTGTTAATCTTCAATTGATAAATCCCCATTTTACTAAAAAGCTACAGCTCTTACTGCACTGAAAATAGACAAACCCCCTGTCAAACTGGCCAGTTAATGAATATTTATTATATATCCCAGTCTTCCTGGGCTCAAGAAACTGTGACCACACTGTTCTCCAGTCCCTATTCCTTGGAAAATTCATACATGAAGACATTTCAGGAACATTGTACCATCTAGTCCCTCTGCCCAGAATGTTCTCTACCAAACGTCTACATGCTTTCCCCCTCATTTCCTACCTTTTAAACTTCTTTTGTAAATTGAAAAATTATAATTGTATATAATTTGAGGTTACAAAGTGAAGTTTTGATGTATGCATATGTTGTGGGATGATTAAGTCAAGATAATTAACACATCCATCATTTCAATAACTGACCCTGTTTCATGGTAAGAACATTAGAAATTTAGTCTCTTAGCTACTGGGATATATGAAACTCAATATTGCTGTCTATAATCACCATGTTGTGAAACAGATCTCAAAACATTATTTCTCCAATATAACAGAAATTTTGCATTTTTGAACCTCTCCTGTTTCTCCTACCTCTTGGCATTGGATAGCTATCTTCCTACTCTATTTTATCACCTTTCTCTACCAGTAAAATTAAATGGTATCAGAGTGAATATTTCTGTTTATTTTGTTAGCTACCTTAAATCCAGCACCCAAAATATAACTGACTATATTGAATTAACATAATAAATACTTCTTGCAAGAATGAAAGTATTATCTTCATTAGGAAAATAAAGAACTAATTTTCAAATACATGCATTTCACTAATAACAATTGATATATTTTCATCTTCTCTAGAAGATGGAATAAAAATATATGTGGAATTTAAAACATTAAGAATATTTCATAATAATAATAATAAATTGATGTTTAGATATTTCAACCTAGCAGGATTTTACTAAATATGCTGAAATTTTTTTATATATGTGTTTGTGCATACAATATAGGTGTATATATGTGTATATGTGTATATTTATCATTTATATCACTGAAATGGGAGGATATAATGTGTGTATCCATTTGCATTTTTATGTATATTTACGGTTATGCACACATGTATTTATATGTATATATCAGGTGATAAAATTTATCATACACATATAATACTAAACACAGGATCAATTACAACTTAATTTCTGAATAATCGAAATGTCTTCAATAGAGAGCAGGTACAGAATTCAATCTGTACTCACTCACACTCTAAATTTCCATGTCCTTAATGTTTTCTTGTCTTAATTTATATTTTGCCTATGGAATTCAGAAGACATATATGTTAATTTAAAAATAAAATTTAATTACAAGAATGAGACACAGTTTTTTTTCTGCCACTTTATCTTCATGTTATGATTTTGTGTAAATCATTAAATTCCAAGATAATATAATAAAGAATCATTATTGAGATTTTGTAGTTATTTGTTTGTCTTATATGCAAAGCATATAGAAAAGTTAGAATATTGGAAGAAAAATGAGACAATGAAGTAGAGTTTCTCATTTTCTCTCTCTCTGCATTCTAAAACTGTCCCTGCACAACAGTGAGTCCCACTCTCAACTGCCAACTGTATGAGGGCAAAGTTACTGATGCCACGGTGGGCAATAAATGGCTGGTGGCATGGAGGTGGTGAGGAGGGGGTCACTGTGGCCAGTAATGACATCACATGAATCACTGATATAGGTTGAAGAAAACTATAGAATCCCTACTTTTAACTGAGTGTTTTAAAACTTTTGACTCCAATTAATGAAATCACATAACTAAAACTATTAATATTCTACATCAACAAGAGGCTTTCTTAATCCTATTAAAACAAGTCATAAGATTATAAATGTAAACTCATGAATTCATTTAATTCAAATATGTAAAATGATTTAGGATGGAAAAATTTAGAAGATATGAAATTTTATTTATATATGTCTATATATGTATCTAAATATAATTTACATGTAGTGTATTTATGTATATACATATATGTATATTACATATACTTATGTTTGTGTATTGCATGTCTGTGTGCATGAATCATATGTATATTATCTGTACATATTTACATAATATATGCACATGTGTGTGTATACACACACATACACACACTTACACACACACACATATATATATATATATATGATGTATTATTTTCTAACAGAAAAAATTACTCAGGAAAAGAGCTCTTCAATACATTCTATTAAATAGAATTGCAGTGATTCCTTCCTCTAACATTTTTAATTTAATTGCTTTTATAGCAACCCATAGGTCATTGAAGCATAATGTGATAGGAATGAGTTCTGACTGTATTAATGGACTAATGCTTTTAAAAAAATGAATGGCCTACTGCGATGAATATTTTATTCACGCTCTTGGTGTTAAAGAACAATTGCTTAAAGTCAATGAAATCTCAAAAGAACAATATATCAACTAAATTATGATATAAAATGGGAAATTGAGAAAAATGCATCTTATCTAGTATTCATTCTGAGGCTAAATATGTGGAGGACAAAGGCTTTGCAGAGTTTGACCCCGAATGTTTTGTCCTGCTCTATTGCTTAGAGACAGGGTTTTGAAACAATACTAAAAGGAAGGCAACTAAAAATGTATTTATACTTACAAATATATATGCTATAATCATTTTTCCTTTCCTATTATAAACTTGTTCAAACATAAAAATTTGGATATTGTAGTCTGATACTGTATGCCACAAAGTCTCAATAAAATGCATCATACATACATTAAATATTTGTAATGAAATGAAGTACAAAATAGAGCTGAAATCCTTATATTTTGCTCCTCAAAACGTCCATCTTGGACTGGGTTTGTGACTCAGTGGTAATGCACTTGTCTGGCATGTGAGGCACTGGGTTGGATCCTCAGAACCACATAAAAATAAATAAATAAAATAAAGTTATTGTGTAAAAAAAGTCCATCTGCCTTCTTATGTCTGAGAGGTAACTGCTATTTGAAAATTAACTTGTATCTTTTAATTCAATATTTATCATAAGTAAATATATCATATATCATAAGTAAATATAGTATGAGGATGAAACAAAGACTAAGATTTCTTTTCCACCTACTGTAGATAAATAAAAGAGATAAAATTTAATCGTTTAACTTAACAAGAAAGTAAAATTAATTCAAGGAAAATACAGAACAGCAAAAAGCCTGCAAGGGCATACAAATTGGTAAAAATGTGAAGGAAAACTTAGAGTACATTTAAAAATTCTATTAGTAATATCTTTTTCTTTGAAAAGAAGTTAAAATTTTCTTCAGTGATCTTATAAAAATAGAGGACATTTCTATGGACAGTTAATGAGTATAATATATGCACCACTGAGTGGGCCACAGTGGTGCTTGCCTGTAATTCCAGAAGCTCTGGAGGCTGAGACAGTAGGATTGTGTGTTCAAAGCCAGCCTCAGCAAAAGCGGGGTGCTAAACAACTAAGTGAGACCCTGCCTCTAAATAAAATACAAAATATGGCTGGGAATGTGGCTCAGTGACTCAGTGCCTCTGAGTTCAATTTCCAGTACTTCCCTATATATATACACACACCACACACATACTTACTACTGTCTAAAAATTGAGATACTCAAAAAAATTAGATTTTATTAGAATAATCAACAGTTTCAGATATAAAGCAATTGTTGAAAAATTATCAGGGTTATATATTGCTTCAAAACTGGCCAAAATATAGAAATATATTTTTATTTTCATTCGTTAGTAAAAAGTGATCAGATACGATTTTAAAATTCCAGATATGAAACAGACAAATTTTTAAGAGTTACACAAGAATATTGATAGTAAATGAGCATAAAAATGTATCTTTTACAATTTACTTAAAAAGGTTTAACCTACCTACATAAAACAAATTTCAAACTGAAGCTGCTATTACAATGAAAAGAGAAACAGGGTTCATTTAGCTGAAAAACACAGCAATTAGGTGTTTGCTTCAACTTTCCCTCAAACCCAGACCATTAAACTTGGCAAATCAAGAGAGCTTTTAATACATATCTATCAGAAATCTGGAAGTTAAATATATAAAAGAATTAGAAGTGTATAGAAGATTTAAAATATTATAATTAGCAAATACTAAAATATGCAAACCATCATAAATATGATTTTAATATGTATTACACCAAACTAATAATAAATGGTTAAAAAATGAAACATATACTCTCACACCTGAATATTGGATTCCAATTCCAGTCTCAATTAGATTACATTCAATGGTCACAAGAAGAACTGAAACAAAGATAGCTTCACAAGAGCAAATGTCAGAGAAAATGTGTAAAAAGTGAAACTTTTGCTACTTAGAAGATATATAGCACAAGTACTTTGGAAAACCGTTTTGCAGTGTCTTATAGAATGAAACTTAATATAACTTATGACCCAGTTATTTCACTCCAAGTTATTTCCTAAGATAAATGAACAGATATATTCACAAAAGACGTATAATCAAGAATGTTCATTTTAGCTTTATTCATAAGAGTTCACGACTGGAAATAATTCATAGGTTTATTAACAGGGGAGTAATTTGTGGTTTATCTAGAGAAGAAAATAATATTCAGAATTCAGAATAAATAAACTCCAGATACATGCAACAATGTGGATGAATATGTTCAACAAGAGAAGCCAGACACAAAATTACTTACTTGGTGAGTCCATTTTTGTACAATCTGAGAAGAGGAAATGTTAATCTATTGTGATAAAAATCAGAATGTTGTTACTTGTGCAAAGGGTTTGGATGTCTCGAAATAAGCATGATGGAAATTTTTGGGATGATAAATGTGTTCTATACCTTGTATATGCAGGTACATACATAACAAAACTCATTGAAATAAGCATGTGAACTCTGCACATTTTATGTAAATGTTTTCTGAAAAAAAATGGGATTTATCTAGTATAAAAATAGAAAATTTGTAACCTCAACACATTTATTCAAACAAAACAATGAAAAAGTTAAGTATTCATTTCAAAAAGGAAGAAAAAATTACAAGAGAATAGAACTAAGCTAATATAAAGTAGGTAAGGAAAACCAATAGCCTAACTTAATAAATTAAAAAAAATAATAAAAAACTTCATAAAAATCACAAAATAAATAAATGATTTTGATAACAACTAGAAAAAAGCCTTGGAGAAATGTGTTTAGTAGTAAGTTAAAGGACCATTCAGTAGACAATTGATATATGAAAAAATAAAATAAACAATTGAAAGCCTATATATTTAAAAACTCAGAAAAATAAATTTTAGACATATGTATAATAAAAGTTGGCCAAAAGGGATATAAAAACATATAATTGACTATATCTGAATAAAATATTATTAGGTAAGATTCAGCAACAGTTCCGTGAACTATAAAGGATTTCTCAAAGGAGACAAAAATTCCTAAGAAATTAATTGCTCACTGAGCATACAACAGACAGATAAAATTTGAATTATTGTAGTAAGTTGCAAATATATACTCAATTCTGAAGAAACAGAGCTTGCATCAAACTTATGAAATCTAAGATTCAATTTTCACGAAAGTGTTTGACTGATAAACACTATCAGGTAAGTCTGTTTGATATGTACATTCCATGCAGTCAATTCCCCTAAGCAAGCTAATCTGTGACTGAATTCAAATCAAAGCTTCAGGGAATAAACTCTATATTTAAAATTCATGTTATTATCTGACTCATTACTCTCCCATAAGAAATCCATTCCACCAAATCTGTAATATAAAACAAAATGAGACACCGAATGGTTTGAACACCAACACCAGCAAATCAGAAAGATTCTTCCAATTTTTAATCTCAAATCCAATTTTTCCAATGCACAAGGTAGCCATATAAAGTCACAACAATGTCCAGCTACTGCCCACCACAGCCTCAGGACCTGCCCATAGTACCTGCCTACCACACAGGGATCACATGAATGAACATTACAGTATTTATTCTCTAATTTGTATAGCACTATTTTGAATTGATCTGTGTATCCTCAAAATTTACAGGTTAAATCCCTAACATTCAACACTCAGTGTGACTATATTTGGAGAATGGTCACTTAAGGCGGCAATTGAGATTAAATGAAATATAAAGGTAGGGTCCAAGATGCCTGATGTCTTTGTAAGAAAAGAAAGAGACACTAGGAATGAGGCCACAGAAAGTAATCAAGGAGAGATGCTTCATCAGGAACACACCACTCTGACTGTTTGAACTTGGATTTCTACCCTGCAGAACTGAGATGGAATACATTTATACAATTTAAGCCACCCAATCTACATTATTTTCTTTGGCAGCCCTAGCAAACTAATAGAGATTTATAGAGAAAATAGTGCTACAAAACCCTAATTTTGGTTGAAATATAGTGCCACTTTGTCTCTTTAGATGTTTAAATCCTTGATCATCATCACAGGAAGAGTCTTACTTAACATTAGATGGTTTTTATCTACTAAAATAATATAAGAAGCTTTATACATCAACTGGAATATTCTAATATTTGTTTATCATATTTATTCTTATTCTCATTTGGGAAAAAATAAAGACATAGGCATAAAAACATTTAAAAAGGAAAGAGATAAGAAAGACTTTTTAGAAAATTTATTTCCAAATATCAGAAACAAAGTTCTGCTAGATAATATGGCATATATATGTTTGTGTGTAGTCTGGCATGAAGTGAGGAACAAGATTGGTAGTAAGAATAAGCAAAACTTAAAAAAATTACTTATAATAATAAAATATAATTTGTCTTTAAATGTTTTGACTAATTTATTTCTTTTCCCATACTGAAATTTATGTTTTGAAAACACTCCAAATCTAAGCCAGTTTATTTGCAACACCTGACTGGGAACTCAGAGTAAGTAAATTAAGAACAACATACAACCCTGAAGCAATCTGAAATATTTTATTAACTGACCCTCCTTCTTCTTAAGGGAAAGAGAACGTGAAGGACAGAAAGTAGAAAATAATATTAAGCCCGGTTAATTAAATTAAGTTTATTATTCAAGCACCAAAATGTGTGGCCACCATGGCATCTATATTACATAGGGCTGTAGATATCTTGAAAAACAAGGTCAAAAAAAATCATTTGAATTGATCTTAAATATGTTTAAAACAATAAAAAATTATATTTCCCAATAAACAAGGTGGTAAATATGTTGTTCCTATTTAACTCAACACTTGTAAACATTCAATTTCACAATTTATCTTTTTACCATTTGAATATGAGGTGTGCCCCAAAAGCTCCTGTGTTAATGCTGGAATATTTATAGGTTCAATGATTAGATTATGAGATCTGTAACATGATCAGTCCATCCTAGTTGGAATGATTGACTGTATGCTAACTGTAGGCAGATGGGGCTTAGCTGGAGGAGGTATGTCACTGGGTCTGTGCCCTGGAAGAATTCATCTTCCCTGTGGCCCCTACCCCCATCCCCCTCTCTCTCTCTCTGCTTCCTGGTCAATCACAAACAGAAGTTCTCCTCTATGATGCCCTTTAACCATGATGTTCTGCCTCATATTGTACAATGGACTGAACCTCTGAAATCATGAGCCAAAATAAACTTTTCTTCCTCTAAAGTTGTTTTCGTCATGTATTTTGGCCACAGCAATGAAAAGCTAACCAACACAACACATGTTCTTCTCTGTTCTCTGTTGGAATAATTACTTCTATCCTCAGCAATTCTAATTTGGTGTACAGATGATATCTTTTTTAAAGATTACATATTTCCATTTTTTTTACTTCTGTGTCCATCTGTTATTAAATTTAACTTCTTACTAAATCTGTAATATCATTCATTGGTCTAAAATATTTCATCAATATGAATATCATTTTTATTTCTACAATGTACACCTTCACCAATAGTTTCCTGAATCATTCTCCTCAATGAATCTAACAGATCTCTGACTTGCTATCATGTTAATAACCACATATCTCTCATATCCAAACTTAGGACTACTCTACTTTTGATATCATTTAATATGAAATATGACACTAATGTGGACTAAATGCTTAAGAAACAAAAATTAAAATGGATCTCGGGCATAACTGTAACTCAGGTAGAACCTATGGAACCTTTCTTCAGAAGTAACATTGGTTCTGATATCAGCCTGATGTTGGGAGAACCACTGTATACTCCAGTTATTTAAAGAAGATCAGAATCTAGGTTGTTTCTGCATTGCTCTGGCATTCCCTATGTTCTCACAGCTTTAGTGACCATCTGTTATAGTTTGGATCTGGGAATGTCTCATAAAAGTTTACTTTTTGAAAACATGGACCCCAGTGGGATAAGGCTCAGTGGTGGAGCTTTTATGGTTAGATCATGAGCGCTTTGATTAATTCACCTCATGGACTAGCTAGCCAGGACAACTGGGAGGTAAGGCCAGTTGGATGAAGTGGGTCAGTGGAGGAGTTCCCTGGAAGTCTTATCTTCTTGGCCCGTTCCTCTCTCTGTCTCTGTTTTCCTGCTGCCATGAGCTGAGCAGCCTTCTTGTGCCATGCCTTTCTTCCTTGGAGCCAGTCAATCATGGATTGAATCCTCTGAAACCATGAGCCAAAATAAATATCACCTCATCTAAGTTGTTCTTGTCAGGTATTTTGGTCGCAGCAACAAAAGGCTAACAGACCATCCTTGCCCACAGCTCTCAGCCTTACCAAAGATTTCAGCACAGACTCCCTGTTCCCAGACTCACAGCTACTCCTACATCATTATTCCCATTCATTCTTTTTTTCAGTGGAATGGCTCAGAAAAAAATAAACAAATCAAAGTAGATGATTGATCCTGACTGGAAAAGGTAAGAGTGGTGGGGAGGAAATATTTAAAAATATGCTTGACTTTTCTAAGCCTTTTGCATGATCAAGAAGCTGGTAAAACCCAGGCACACTTGTAGCTGTCAAAAACTTGAATATAAGCCCTTGGCACTGCATTACAGGTGTAGGCAGCAAAGCATGGAGACACTTTCTACTTCTAAAAGTAGAAAACTTAGCTTTTATTGCAACTTATTGATAGGCTGTTCTGGCAGGTTACTTAACCTCTCTGACCATGTTTCTCAAAATGCTTTGTGTAAAAGTTCTTTATAAATTACCACTCAATCTCAACTGTAATTGTCTTTTTTAAAAAAATGTATAGTTTAAAAATAAGAAAATAAGTATCATATTATCTTTCATACTCGCAGTATAACCAATGGTCTAGCTACAATGTCTTGGATCCTGTATGCTGAACTACCTTTAGAAAATATTATCTATAGATATAAGATTTGCGTTGATCATACATGGGTTGGCCAATCAAAAAAAGTATTAATCACGTGTTTATGATTGCTCGACAACAGGGTCTGTGCAAACCCTGGAAGAACTGTCCTTCTCAATACTGTCCAGTTTCTAGAGATAGTAATCCAATCCATGCAGAGCCTGTACTTCCAATAGCCTCTTTTATTCAGTTTTCCTAGGGCTCTCACACTTTGGGCCACAATCTACCTGCCATAATCTTCCCAGGACCAGGTACCACACAACTAAGAAAAAGTTCTCCAATCCAGAGTCTACCAAAATTATTCAAATTACCCATTCCTAAACATGCTTAGCCCAATTACGTTGCCTCTCTTATTCCTGCCAGTGCT
This sequence comes from Urocitellus parryii, assembly GCF_045843805.1. Taxonomy (NCBI): domain Eukaryota; kingdom Metazoa; phylum Chordata; class Mammalia; order Rodentia; family Sciuridae; genus Urocitellus; species Urocitellus parryii. The sequence goes on from NC_135544.1 coordinate 21,108,762, forward strand.
AACCATAATAAAGGCTCTTCCCTCATCTCTCCCTCAATCCCTCTACCTCCTGGCCTACCCTGGCACTTCCTCTAGCAGCACTGAGTGGCAGGCTGGGACTGCAGTTGCTATGAATCTGTGAGCATGATTCATTCCTTCATGATAATTATTTCAGTGTCTGCATGTCTTACCACAACTGATTAAAACAAATTTCAGACACCTTTAATATAAAGAAAATGATATGCTAATATTAAATTTTAATGAACAATTATCTTGCTGGAATATTTTCTATAACATCTTTTTTTGTTTGGGGATGTTTTGCATCTTAAAATAGGCAATATTGATTGCTTCACTTGTAATTACAACCTGTTTACAAAAATATTTTAAATGCATCTATATAAATGCAGATATGCTAACATGAGGAAAAAAGGGGAGAATTTAAATAATAATCATACCTTTCTAATATTTCCCTAAGAAGCCGCAGACCTCAGGGTTAATTTTAACTCAGTTGTAAAAGCTTTCTATAAAATAGAATGAATTAAAAGTAATTTCAAGGCTTTGGAAGCACGTTTGTTAATCATATACCCATGAATTTCTTATTTTTCTCCTCCTTTGACTAGACATTTGTCTGGATAGTGAATCAAAGCAAAGAATAAACCCACATTGAAAAGATGTTTTATCCTCTGCTATCTTCAGTCCATAAATCAGTTAATGGGGAAGCTGAACTAGTTTTCTAAACCATTGTGTGTAGCATTTATGTACCTTGAAAAGGCTTTGACATAATAACAGAAGCAGCAATCATGGAAGCTGTTACAGATCAAGAAGTCAGAGGAGACTGTTGCAGGGCCCTGACATAAATTTATAGAATAAAACACCAAATGTTGAAATGCACAGTGGTTGTGGTAGCCAGCCAAAAAGGGTATGGCAAGGTTACATTGTGTTATCAAGATTACATTCCCATGAGTACGAGTTAAAGCAGAAAATGATAAGAACAGAAGACAAGGTAACTGCAAAATAAGATAGACTAGACCTTTAAAAAGCAAATTAAAAAGCAAATGGGGAGACAACCCCAGCAACAAGAAATCAGAGTATTTGAAACTCTAAATGTAAAGCTGGTTACATTTAAAGGTATAAAAGAAATGTAAAAGGACTAATGCATGCATTTCCCTGAAACTTTCATGCCAAGATGTAACTTTTGAACATTCAAGCAGTTAGAATTCAAGAAGCATAGCATTGTCACCACATTGCATAAATATTTACGCAACACATTTTAATTCCTCATGTATGGTACAGAATCTTGAAGGAATACTCAAGGAAGAGTATCACTTTCATTTATACTGATATGTGGAATAAAGAGACAATTCAAATGTGTTGTGTACATCAGCATCCACTCCAAGCATCTTTCCCCCAAAGCATAAACTCTTCTGAAATATACAGCACTTCATAATAAAATCTGCCTAATATTCTATTCATGGTAATGCGTAGTTTTACTCAACTATGTACCAAACTGTAAAAATATCTGGAAGTTAAACAATTAGCTAAAATATTGGTAATGCTATTTTTCTTTTATTCAACTTGGTATGGGATGGAGTGACTGGTTGGTCAAATATCTGGTCAGTCAAAGCTTCACATGTACAAAATAAATAAAACAGTTCATCCAAATAAACAAGATGCATAGGATATATAAAGACTGAGGGCAGAGATAAAAAAATTTCCCGCCCTAAGGTAATTTACAACAAGATGAAAGTAGTCACGAATATCAAGCATTATTTTGATGCTTTCTTAGAAATAAACCTAATGCCCAGCACAATTCTGGACAAACTAGGTCATGAAGAATTTTTCTGAATTATTTACTAGTATTAGCATGAATCTATTAATATACCATGTCATGAAAACACAAAGGATGAAAAGGTTTGTGCAGAAAGGCCTGAAGTATTGGTGAGCATACATTTGTGTAGAAGTTTTTCCAGAGTGGATTTTAAAAAATGAGTAAAGTCATTCCAGATCAAGTGATCAGTATAAGCAAAGCCACCAAGGCATTTGTGAAAGTGCTTTGTGTATTTTGTGTATCTGGTAGGTGTAGAGGGTTAAGGAGACTGAAAAGGAGACTCCAGGAAATGGAGAACATCGTGTCTAACCATGTGACTTCTACTCTGCATTAAGTCCTCATCTAGTATCCCCAGATCATAAACTAAAGCAGGTGCCCTTGGCAAATATTACAAGTCATCAACTCCTGCTTGGATACACTTCCTCCCAGAAACATAAAAATCTGTGTCATTTTCCTGTAGATGTTCAAATAAAATATGCATTTTTTTTCTGTATTCACAGTGTCACAAATGTCAGAACCAAGATGGTATAATTGGATCATCATAATAACTAAGAATTTTTTTTAGTCCTTAGTTGTATTCTTCTTCAATATATTAAACAAAGTAATTTTTAAAACATTCCAAAACAAACTGGCTATCAGATTCAAAGCCAAGGAATGAAGGCCATTTTTCTTCAATGGTTGAGGGTTTCTCAAAATCTCATACTGTCCTTCAATAGAGTCATGTTAATTTGTAGAAAATTATTCTTAGAAGTTCTAACAAACCCGGAATATCAGAACTATAGACAATATATTTTAGCAAGGTATTGTAACCTGTTTTTGATAGAAGTTGGGTTACATTGTCCATTGTCGATTGTTCCTTAGAATCCAGTTTTCCTAAGTCTAGTCAGTCCTCACCCAAAAGCTGAGAGCCATTTATGCTTACTTATTCAGGTGCTGTATTAGTTTTCTAGGGCTACCATAAAAATACCACAGAGTGGCTGGTATATACATCAGTGGAACATTCCTCACAATTCCGGAGGCTGGAAGCCCAAGATCAAGGTGTTGGCAGGGTTAGTGCTGATACCTTGGAGGCTATTCTCATTAGCTGCTACTCTTATGTATCCACATGGTCTTTTTTCTGGATTTGTCTGTGTCCAAATTTCCTTTTCTTATAAAAACATCAGACATGTTGAATTAGGGCCCATTCTAGTGATGAATTAAAGACCCTACTTCTAAACACCATCAGATACTAAAAGATACTGTAGGTTAGGATATTAACATATGAATTTGCGGAGAGTGCAATTCAGTTCATAATATATTATACTCTAAATCACTTACATATGTATGTATATGTATATATGTATGATTTAATTGGATCTTAAAACTAACCTGTCAATTACTATTTCTATAATATATTTTTAGATGAGAATATTGAACAAAAGAATAGTTAACTACCCCAAGTCATTAGCACATAGCTAGTACATGAAGAAATATAAATTCAGGAATTATTGCTCTAATTTTCATACTATTATCAAACATACAATAGTGCTGTTGAAATTATGTCACTCTCTTAATGAAATTGATTCTATGAAAATTTCCTCAGTATCCCTACTTTGCACCCTCAAAGCCTCTGTGTATTTTTGTCATTATCTGTTAGCATCTCTCTTCAAAAAGAAAGCATTTGACCTTACTAACAAGATTTTACTTTGTGCTACAATTTTCCCCTCTTATATAACTTCAATATTTTCCTTTTTGCAAGTATTTTCATGATCTCCTTTTTCACCTACAGTATATCATCTAAACTACTAGCAAAGATTCTTTCTCATCCCATTTATTATCAAATAAATTTAAAGTACAATATCAGCTATTCAGTTGCATCTAATATTTTTTCTTTTTCTTTTCCAGTGAAACTTAGATCAATTAATAGCTCTTTTCTCAATCAATGCTAATTAGGTGCAATGTACGTAATTTATAATTTTTTTCTCTGCCCTTTCTGCTCAGATTCACTACTCCTTCGTTTTCCTCTGCCCTTTCTGCTCAGATTCACTACTCCTTCGTTTTCCTCTGACATCTCTGATGGTTTACAAAGACCCTATATGACTGTAAAGCCCACGTGGGTTCAATAGACTGAGGACATTTTATTCACAGAGACACTCCCAGTGGAAAGCTGAAGTGGAGAGGGCTAAAGGCATCTCAAGGACATGCAATGGTGACAAAAGTTGTGTGCTAATTGCTTCCTAAAGAGGATGGCCCTTCTAGCTCGGAACCTGTGCCTTGTGGGTGAGATTCTGAAAATAACAGTGAAGATTGGGTTTCAAGCTGGGACAGATTTCATTGTTCTGCCTAATGTGGAGAAGGTACCCACCAGGGAGGATCCCTCTGGGAGGAAGAACATAGCAATGTAAATAATAACAACTACAACCAGAAACTTTGGTGCCTAAATGGTTGATAAAGGACCTGGAAGAATACTAATGTATAATGAGGTTTTATTTTTTTAATTTGTTAGCTGTGGAATATAGACTATATCTGTTTCCCTGAAAAAATCTTCAATAGCTGTGTTGTTCACTACTGAATTGTGTGTGTGTGTGTGTGTGTGTGTGTGTGTGTGTGTGTGCGTTTTCTTTAGGGAAATAAAGAGGCTCTAAATTCTAAATCTATTTAGAAATAGGATTTAAGAGCAATAATGATAAGATTTAAGAGCCCTTATGATAAGAGTTCAGCTCATATCTAAAGTTATGTCTAAATATAACATCTTCAAAAAGAGGAAGTTTAGTGGGATAAACAAAATGTACACATAAAACAAGTAATTTCTAGAATACTGTGCCAGGATTTATTAAATTATTAATTATACTCATTCATATTCAGTGTCTGCCTATATAGAGAAACAAAATTGGGGTCGGTTATTTACACTTTTTATATAATTCTAAAGTACCATTAGATCACATGCACACAGATGCTAATAGATTTTATGATTAATTATCCAGATTGCCATTTCAGAGAATTGAGATTACATTCTTCTGTCCTATTTTTTAGTGCACTCAAAAATTATCCAACAGCTGCATAATATACACCACAGAATTCTAATTAAAAATATTTGCTCTCTAGATCTGATCAGTATTATTTAATATTAGTATAAATGTTCCTTTTTCTTACATTAGTTTTCTTTTTACAAAAGTGTTTCAATTCTGTGCAGTCATGCACATAATGAGAATAAAATCCTTCAGGAAGATAGTGATCATGTTATTTACAATCAATGTCCTTACTTAGAGTCATAGCAGAAAGGATAGTGGAAGGACACACTGGCATGTGAATACTGTGTGTATTCTACAGGGCATTCTTTCCATAGTAGGTCAGAAGGGGATTGTATTGTTATGCTACTACATTTTCACACTCAATATTACTATAGCATAACATTCCTGCACCACCCACTAACCAGGAGAGGCATCCTTGGTCCACATACAATAAGCAGCATCTGCATAAGCAAAAGGTCTCCCTAGTTCCTGTTATAAGCATCTATAGGCCCATTGCAAAGCAAACACTTTCTTCATTATTTTTTAGTAGGTTAAATTTGGCAGTTAAAAAAATTGAAGAGCATATAACTATAAGGGTATGATTGTAGTTATCAGACATTGCACAACTTCCAGAGGGATCACTTTCAGCCTTCTCATCTGTGATTCTCAAGTAATAACTTTAAACCATCTCCAGGAAAAGATCTAAGATTATTCCAAATCAATAATTTGGTATATTAAAATGCTTACCTCTAAACCAAGAAAGTGGGAATTCTTCAAATTGCCAACTCCAGGGAAGGATCCTCAAGTGACTGGATATTGACTGTGTGCACTAGGCTGTGTCAGGCTTACCAACAGTCACAGATCCATCAATGAGTAGGTGTGTGTCTTTTCCTTCCCTTCCTTTTATAACCTCATCCCTGTGCCCAAAGTTTTGAGTTCACAGACTACCAAAGGAGCTAAGAAATTGCTTTCTTTTTAAGTGGGACCCTGTGGATGGCTCATAAACAGACATTTGGTAAGTTGGCAAAATATTGTACTGTGAATGTCCACTAATGATGTCCCATTGTTTTTAAATCTCCTTCTCAGTGTGGAGCTGCACTAATTGAGAGCTGACATAGGCATAACTCGGGTTCCCGAGGCACCACACAGTTAATATTAGTCAACTCTGTGCTTTCTCAGTCGTTCTGGGATTGCTGGACCGCTTACACTGTACTTTGGGTCACATGGGAGAATAAAATTGTGTATTTCATTGGAGTATTTTGTCCTACTTCACCCTGAACTGATCTGAGATTTTTCTCAAAAGAAAGTGTTAAAAATTCATCTTTGCAAACAACAAGCAAACATAAGAGTATTGGCTAAGTCACAAATCCATTTAAGTTCTGAATGCATGGTGCATTCAGAAGATCCATATCATCATCTTCAGATAATATGGATAACTAAGTATAAAACATGAAAGCTATTAATACTACCACTTACATCATATATCAGCAAAATCTCCAATAAAATTGACCTCTTTAATTATATACTTATGAATTCAGATTTAAAATATCTGATTTTATGCAGAGAAAAGGGAACAAATGTTTCCTCAATTATAGTAACGAGCTAAATGAATTAAAACCCAGTTTATAAATGTCTAAAGATTATGAATATAACAATTAAGCAGAACTGGTTAGTAATTGTTTCCTTGTTCTTCAGAGAAAAAATAGAACATCCTTATTTGTGTCCTATCCTTCCTTTGAGTCACAGTATATCTTGAGAAAGTACCATTGTTAACATAACTGACATTTACCTAAATTAAGTACATCTTTCAGACCCTTAATAAGAAATAAAGTGACAATGTGAACATTTGCTTTAACAAGAGAACCATTTAAAAATGCTTAAATATATTGTTTTATTCTATTCTCTCTCTTCAAAATAAATGCTACTTTAAAATTTTTATATTTTATAATGGATAAGAATTTTTCCCCATATGAGCTTTTCACAATACAAAGTTTATGGTAATAACTCTACACATTCATAATAAATCATTAACATGCTGTTATTTCACAGAACTGCTAAATATAATCTAGTAAATTATATTAACTGAAATACATGCTTTTTATAATATTGCTAGAATTGGTTGGCAATAAACCATGTTAGCACCATTTGTGCAAAGATACAAATATAGATATTATCCTAAATTGCTTCTCCAAAAGTACATCTGAAAGAAAAATTAAATGTGGTTTTAGAACACTGTAAATCATTAAATAAATTCATAGTATTATAAGGGATACAGAAAGATTCAATTATGTTGGTAAAGTTTAATTAAATTATGTTAGAAGTAGAATAATATCAATATCAACTTTTCCTTTATCAACTCAATTTAAATTTTTTTTTCTGAAGCTCTTTGAATTCCCATATGAACTTGATGTTTAAAAATTAAATTAAATATTCCCATCTGCTTAGCAACATATACAAAATTCATAAAGTAAAACTATATATTGATCTCTGATTGCAATGATATCAAAATGATAACTCAAGTACTATAGTTAGAGAAAAGACTAGATTTAACTCTATAAATATTCATATGTTCCAGAGAAGAAAAATGGGCCTAAACTTTATACACCACACTAACGATACAAACATGCAATTCAAATAAGCCATCTGCAGTTGTCTTGATGATCCATTTGTGTAGATAGTTAAACACTGACAATGCAGGTGAACAGTTACAATAAATCCCTTGAATTAAAATACATAAGTGCATACACACAGGCTCACATGGACACATGTGCAGAAACTGACATCAGTTTTGCAAAATTACCAACCTTAAAATTCAACAGTGACAGTCTAATTATGACTGTTATATTTTTTGCAGTGGATAAAGAGGAAAATTTAAGCACTTATTTCAGGTATTTAAATAACAAGGACAATCTGGAAAAGTCAAATCTGTTTGTTTTCAGTGTAGAGAATGTAGGAAATAAAGGACAGGTAAGATGAATTATCTATTCAATGTACTTCAATCTCCATTTTAACAATATTTTACCTATTGTATTTATACATACACACCCGGGATACTTGGATTTATCCTTAACAAAGATTATAGCCCATGAATTTCAAGTATACTAAATGAGATGAAGATGTGCATGAACACAATTACTCCTGAGAATGGAAAGCACTGTTGAGCCATTATCTTTAGTTTAGAAAGATAAGAATGAAAGTGAGAAAACATTTATATTTTAGTTACCAAATGATGTACGTTAAATATATATTTATTCTTTAACTTTACAAAAAGGCTAAGATTCTTTCTGAGTTTGCTTATTAACAAGATATTTGAAGGTTATCTTTCAAGAATCAGTGACATAAAGCCATGATATCTACTTATAATCTGCATTTTCTAGAATGCTTGTGCCATGAAGATTGCATTTGTTCACTAATCTGCTGACCAGGATCTCTCTTATGTACTTAAATTAAATACCATAAAAGTCTCTGTGGATTTTCTTGTTATTTTGTGGTATGTCCAGGTTCTTACTTTATCATCTTTTTTTTATGGACAGAACAGTGTTTACTAATATGTTAGTTGTCATGAAAACCCAAAACTTTTATATGCTCTTTAGAATTCTTTACAGAAATATCAAATGTTATCTCCTGGGATCTTCCCATTAAATATAACTCACCATTACTTTCTTCCTAAGTTAACATGAAAGATACTTCTATTTCAAAGCTCAATGACAAATATTCATATTTCCTAATATTTCATAAGTTCATATTTTGAACACATTTAAATTATAAATCCTTATGAAATAATATTTCATATATTGTGTCCACACATACAAAAAATGTAAAACACATCAGATTCATTTTCTTTATTGATGACTTGATAATATGTAGCAAATTTTTTCTCTTTTATTTTGTGAAGTTAATTGTAGAGTACAGTAGTCCACCCTTATCTTTGGGGAGTAGTAGGTCCCAAGACCCCTAGTACATCCCTAAAACCATGGATGGTACTGACTCCTATACATATAATAAGTATGATAGAGCACAATGTATAAGTTAAGTATTAGTCACTTTGAGAATGTTCTGGTTATCAGATGGATGGTGATGATATCCCAGTGCTTGTGCTTAATTGACCCTTACATAGTAACCTAACTGTGGCACAATGCCTAGGTCATTCACCTCACTTCAGCTCTTCATAGTGGCATTGTATCATCTCATATCATAAGCACAGTTCAATAAGCTATTGTGAAGGAAGACCACATTCACACAACTTTTTTTAAATTGTTACATTATGATAATACCCAACAGTGGAATTTATTGTGATACATTCATACGTGATCTTAACATACTCTGATTAATTTCATTTCCCAGTACTGGCCCCTTCCTTCCCTTCCTCCCTATCCCCTTCCTCTACTTCACTGATCTCCTTTGTGCTTCCATGAGATCACTCTTTAAATTCCCTTTCACATAATTTTAATTACAGCATATAATTGCTGTAAGTGACTAATGGACAGATAGTGTATTCAGCATGAAACACTGGGCAAAGGGATGATTCACAATCTTTGTGGTACAGACTAAGGTAAGGTAAAAGTTAAGCATGATATAGCCTACCCAGAATAAAAAAATGCAATTTCAAAAGTACAAATTCTCTATTTCTATATTTTTTTTCATTCAGTATTTACAAACTCACAGCCATCCAAGGGTTACTGAAAACATGGGTCATGAAATTGTGAATAAGTGGGGCTGGGAAACTGCGGCATAAGTAAAAGTGAAACACACAAGCTCACTTTTGGAATCTAGAGTGGTATGGCATTTGTATGGTCTGATATAATAAAATTGGAGACATTTCCTGGGAAAAGGAAGACCAGCCTCATTCTACCCTGCTCAATACCCACTAAGCTTTCTCATCTGTACCTTGAGACAATCATATTCTTTTTTTCCTTTTTGAAAAAACAAACAAACAAACACTAAAAAACAAGAATCCTTGAGAAGGACTTAAGGAATTAAAAATTAAAGTTATCTTGACCTGATTAAAAAAAAAATGAGAACTATGACAATAGAAAGTAATTACATGAGGAAATTCAGTGCCGGATTAAATCCAACAGAGAATTCTCCATGTGTTCTGTATAGGGGATCAGGAAGGACAGCTTTCCTTTGCATGTTGTTTCATAATCTTTCCTCCAGCAAATTTTTGCCTCATGAATTCTCTCCTACAGTTTTCTAATGCCTAGAGAAGAGGCTGAGTCCACAGTCACAGGCTGTTGAATAGCCACGGGCTTAGATATTGGCAAGGGTTTCATCCCTTTTTAGGCTCCTCAAAAAGAAAATTCAAAAAAATAATTCTCAAAACGACCATAGGGAGAATAAGAAAATGGAAAGGAACACAGATAAAGAAACAGCAGCATTGCTCTCCGACAGAGTCAGCTTGCAGAGCTCTGTGCACTACAAAGCCTTTTCTGTACTTCTTTGTGTTGAAAATGCCAAATGTGACTGCATTACTCTAAGGAGTATAGCTGGTCTGCCTCTTTGGGCCAATAGGTCTATAGATACTAATGTATTCCAGAGCTCTGCTCCTGAGGCTGTTTGCCTAAACCTGGATAACATCTCTTGGGAGGACATGGCCTCCCATGTTGGCTGTGACATAGGAGGATTCATCCATACCAAAATGTACTGTGAATCTCACTCCAACTCTGTTTCTGTAGCAGTATCCAAATTCACTGAAAAAGAAAATAAGCAATCTGTGCCAGACTTATTGTATAGAGAAAATGAAAAGATTGTTGGATCTGTAGGTAAGTACGATCTATTGTGTCTATTGGATAAGACAATGACTTTGATTTGGAGCTTTTAATTCAAGTAAAGTCTAATAGCTATGCTTGAAAAATGACTGAATAAAGAGAATCTGACATCCCTTCTCTGGTAAAAAAGTGTTCAGGGAAACATTATTGCTAAAGAAATACTTTTAAATCACTGGTTCTTCATTTACTATGCCAATTTTGTACAGGCATATTATGTACTAGCACAACAGAGTGAAAAAAGGCAATGGGAAAGTCCTCTTTGGGGCCAACCATCTTCTTTTTTACAGCTGGCATTTTGGGGGTGGCAGGGGGTGCAAGATGTACTGGGGATTGAACTCAGGGGCAATATAGAACCAAGCCACATCCGCAGTGCTTTTAATTTTTTTTTTTTTTTTGGAGACAAAAAATGTTTTGACTAAGATGTTCAAACAGCCCTTGAATTTACAACCCCCCCTTCTTCATTCTCCCAAGTTGCTGGGATTACAGGAGCGCACCACCATGCCCAGCTTGGCTCTTCTTTTATTATTACGATTATCACACTCTAAAGAAATTGTTTTTACATCTGTCATTCCATGAAACTGAAATCTCTTTGAAAGCAGCATTTTTCTTTGTCACCATTGTGACCCTTACTACTTTTATAACAAGTTGTATTGCTGGATACTTAGGCTCTGTATTTAATAAATTAATAACTTCATCAGCAGTTTTAAATACTCTTCTTCTATTTTGCCCTGAGCATAAGCTTCAGTTTCACTGTTGCCCTAGTCGTTGTGCTGTTCCTATTTCTCTTTCTATGTGCAACATCATTTCACTTTGATTTATATACTGTGTGTGTGTGTGTGTTTTGATTGAATCAGGAAACACACATATAGCCAGCTATCCCTATTCTAACCCACACACTGAGATAGATCCAAGATGCAAATCCAAGATGGTGGTCATTGTTCATGACTCAGTGAGTTAATTCAAATCTTTTTGGATGTTTAATCTGTATAGGAGATATTGAGTCTGTGGCCAAGAGACTCATACAGATTCCATAAAGATGTTATAGAATCAAAATCTTTTCCTTTGGGTGACTTAAGCAAAAATGTATACAAGAAGTAAAGAATAGTCTTTGAATGAAATGAAAATATAACCAGAGGAGGAAATAGGAAGAAGATAAATAATTTGTTTCCACTGCAGTTTTCCTGGACATTGGTAAAACCAAGGGCAAAATTTAGTGTCTTATTCTTATATAATAATTGTTAACTTTCCAAATATTTAGAAAATTTTCATTGAATACCATATTTTTTAAAAGATTTTAGCTAAAACCTATTCATCAGTTTCAAATATTTCCTCTAATCATAATTCCCAGATAAGCCAAGTGTTAGCTATCCCTCTCTTATTTTCTGATAAATAATAGAAGGAATTATACAACAAAATATTATTAAATATTTAGGAATTGTGTTTGAATGTATTTGTTAAAATTGTCCACAATTATCTTTTAAAAAATATATTCGTAGTGGATGAGGGTTGTGGCTCAGTGTAGAGCACTTCCCTGGGATGAGTGAGGCACTGGATTCAATCCTCAGCACCACATTAAAATAATAATAATAATAAATTAATTAATTAAAGGTATCCTGTCCATTTATAACTAAAAATATTTTTGGGGGGTGGTACCAGGTATGGTCAAGTATCCCTGAGCCACATCCCTAGCCCTATTTTTTATTTTATTTAGAAACAAGGTCTCACTGAGTTGCCTAGTACCTTGCTTTTTGCTGAGGCTGGCTTTAAACTCACAATCCTCCTGCCTCAGCCTCCCAAGCCACTGGAATTACACGCATGCACCATCTCACCTGGCTACAACTAAAAATATTTTTTTAAAGAAATTTACATAGCAACAAATTCCAAAATATCACCATCATAATAGAGATTAAACATAATGAGCCATTAAAATATGGAAATTCAATTTCAGTAATATTTTAAGCAGATGTCTTTGACTTTCTTTTCTGGTTTGTTTTCACAAATTTATACATATTTTTTTTAAGTACCACATTGTTTAAGTAGGTTTCTCACTTTTTTCTTTAAACGTCTTTTAATCATGCCTAACATCCACGATAGATATGAATATAATCAGAAATAGCTGCATAAGTTTCACCAATGATTATAGACAAATATAATTTTGCATATAGTAATAAATAAGTAAACTGAAGTAGTTTATTACTTACATTGTAAATTAAAACAAAATCAATAATAATATTCACATTATCATTTACTCTTTCCTTTCCTGTATCTCATCCATTTCCTTTACATGTACATGTAAATAGGACAGATGAGAATAGGAGGCACAGAAACAAAGCATAAACTTAATATAAGGGAATGAAGTTAAACATGTCAAACACATGTAGTCTTAATTATAATAAAAGTCATCATTTTTTGATGAACCTTGAGTAACGGTTCTACACACAAAAACTTAAAATGGTACATAGCACATTTTTATGTGTATCAGACAAACCACTTTCTAAGGCTGAGGATTTTTTGAATCTGAAGATAGATATATCCAGACATAATTTCCTCAAAATAAATATATTTCAATTGGGCATTCTACTTTATTGATTTCAATGTTGACCTGGAATTTGGTTATGGAAATCTTCATGGAATAAGCTCAAATATTTGAGGAACTCATAGCTAATATGGCTAAGTCTCAATGGGGCAAACAATTTTCCTGGAAACAAATTATATACTGCATTTGACTGATGCCCATATTCTTTACTTTTGATATGTGTCTTTCATGAGTGCTGTTTCAATAAGGATGAGACCATGTATTATGCTTCTTTTTTTTGTAGTTTAAGTATTTTCTATCCAGCTGCAGATATTGCATCTGAGAACTATTGCCTCCCACCCACATGGTCACTATGCTACATTATCAGGAGCATATGCATCTGACCATAGCCAAAGTAGCTTAGTCTGGTGGTGAATCTCTGCCCACTATCCCTGGGATATCTAAATTTGGGAGCACAGAGCACATCCATCCAGCCTCAATATAGTGGTAAAAAAAAGTCAGTATTTACACTTGGGCCTATGGTAACCTTGGCCAAATTTTCTGCTATAGCAGCATGCAACAAAACAGGGGACAAAGCCAATGTCCAGAGAGAAACAAAGCAAACACATTCTAAATTCACAGAATTCTAAAAAATAAGCTCATATCCCTGCACATATCATCACTATGTTTGAATATGCATAGTTTTTTGTACCTAACAAAAAAATCCAAATTTGAAATATTTCTAAATTAATATAATTTTTTGTAACTTTTCTCAGTTAAAAGAGTTCAAAGATGCATCCTCTGCAAAGCTATATATGATAAGGGGAGACCAAACATGTTTTTTTTTTCTTCTTCTTTTTTTTTTTCCTTTTTTGCAGTACTGAATTAAACCCAGTCCTCACAAATGCTAGACAAGTGCTCAACCTCTCACCTATTTCCCCAGCCTTCCATGGCACTTTTAAAAATATTTAAATATTATAATAATAATTGAAAGATGATAACCAATGACATATATATTCTGTAAGTTTAGACTACAAACAGTACATGGCATGTAAAAATTATATAATTTTCAAGTACTATTTATGTGCCCATACTCATAACACTGATTCATACATATTAAGTTCTTTTAATATACCATCATCCTAGATTCTTTACATATGTCATTTCATTTAGTGCCCACAACAACTTTTTGAGATAGCGTCAATTATCTTCATTTTACACTTAAGTAATTTGAATTTATATCAGAAGAGTCAGAAGTGAAATTCAAAGCTAGGTTTAATGGGGTCTCTACCCATAATAGTCACTGATATATAATGAGATCTTAATATTCTCTACTCAGTAAAGCAATATGGTGGCATGGATTGACAGACAAAGGGCTTTATCCTGACTTCAACTGTTTAGGTAGAAGTTGGACAAAAGAGCTTTAAATGTCAGAGGCAGTATTTTAGCCCATATATTTCCCAGGCTTATTCACTATGATACCATAAAGATTCCCTCAGGAAAACACATCTTAACTTTTCAATATAGCCTCATATATGTATTAGAATATTGATGCATGTTTCTCTATCTGGAAATATACAATAGACATAAGATATTTAGAAATATATAAAAAGGAGAAAGAAATCACTGTAATTATTATTCCATGGTTGAGAAATGTGAACAAGATTAAGGGGAGAACTTTAAAGTGGTGCACATTTAACTCCAGTAAAAAACAGCATGGTTCTGGCATTAAAAACAGAAGTGAAGACCAATGAATAGCATATAAGGCAAAGAGACCAACCCACACAGTTACAGCCATCTGATAGTTGACAAAAATTCCCAAAACATATATTGGAGGAAAGATAGTCTTTTTTTAACAAATGCTGCTTGGAAAACTCGATATCCATGTATAGAGGAATGAAACTAGACCTCTATCTCTCACCCTGCATGAAAGTCAAATCAAAGTGAATAAAAGACCCAGGAATTAGACCAGAAATCTTGCAACTGCTAGAGGAAATAAGAGCATCCGCACTCCAACATATCAGCACAGGCACTGAGTTCCTTAACAAGACACCTAAAGCTCAAGAAATAAGAACAAGATGCACTGAGTTGGACAGTATCAAATGAAAAAGCATCTATAGAGCAAAAGAAATAATAAAGTATGAAGAGAGGGCCTACAGAATGGGAGAAAATCTTTTACAGCTACTTCTTCAATAAGAATTAATATCCATAATATATAAAGAACTCAAAAACCTGAACACTAATTTCAAAAAATATATCAATCAATTAATGGGTAAAAGAATGGAATAGAAGAAACACAAATGGTCAAAAAATATATGAAAATATGTTCAACTGCTCTAGCAATTAGAGAACTGCAAATTGAAAATACACTGAGATTCCATCTCAGTCCAGTTAAAATAGTAATTATTGGGAATACAAGTAACAATAAATGTTGGTGAGGATGTGGGGGAAAAGTTCATTCATACATTGCTGATAGGACTGCATATTGGTGTAACCACTCTGGAAAGTAGCATGGGTTTTTCTTAGAAAACTTGGCATGGAATGACCTTTTGAACCAGTCATTCCACTCCTGGGCTTATCTCCAAAGGACTTAAAGTCAGCATACTAGAGTGACACAGCCACATCAATGTTTATAGCAGCTCAATTCACAATAGCCAAGCTGTTGAAACAACAACTAAGTGCTCTTCAAAAGATGAATGGATAAAGAAAATGAAATATATATACACAATGGAATATTACTTAGCTATAAAGAAGAATATAATTATGGCATTGGTCAGTAAATGGATGGAATTGGAGAATATTATGCTAAGTGAAATTAGCCGGTCCCCCAAAACCAAAGGTTGAAAGTCCTCTCTGATATGTGGATGCTAACCCATAACAAGGTAGGATAAGGAAGAGGAGCATAGAAGTTTATTGGATTAGACAAAAGGGAATGAAGTAAAGGAGAGGAGATTGGGATGGGAAAGACAGTAGAAAAAAGCAGACATAACTTTCCTATGCTCATATATGAATACATGACCAGTGTAATTTCATGCCATGTTCAACCAAAAGAATGGGATCAAAATTGTAATGGGTTGCACTCCATGTAGCTATAATATGTTAAAATACACTCTTCTGTCATGTATATTTAAAACCAACAAATAAAAAATAATAATAATGAAAAAGAACTAAACAAATATTTCTCAAAAAAAGAAGAAATAAAGAAAGAAAAACAATCCAAATGGCCCACAAATATATGAGAAATGTTCAATATCCTCCACAATCTGGGAAAAGCAAACCAAAAACACTCTTCAATTTTAAATCACTCCAGTTATAATGGCAATCATCAAGAATACAAATAATAATAAATGTTGGTGAAGATGTGGGGGAAAAGGCACATTCAAACATTGTTGTGGAATTGCAAATTAATATAGTATTATCATTTTGGAAAGCAGCACAGAGATTTCTTGAAAAACTAGGAATGGAACCACCATATGATGCAGCTACTCAAGTCCTTGGTATTTATCCAAAAGAACCAAAATCAGCATAGTATAGTGACACAGACTTATTAGTGTTTATAGCAGCTCAATTCACAATAGCCAAATTATGGAACCAGAGCAGGTATCCTTCAACTGATGAATGGTTTAAAAAGGTAGTATATACACAATGGAGTTCTACTCAGCCATAAAGAAGAATGAAATATGACATTTGCTGCTATATGGATAGAAATGAATATCATATTAAGTAAAATAAGCCAGAATGAAAAAGTCAAGGATCATGTTTTCTCTCATATGTAGAAGCTTGAGCAAAATGAGAGAAAAAAAAGATTGGTGTATCCCTCAAAAAATAGAAGGGAGAACAGTAGAATAGAAGGAGTATATAGAGAAGGAGTGGGGGAATGAGGGGAAAAGGATGTATATGCAAAATGAAACTGACCAAATTATGCTATGTACATATATGAATGTGCCATAGATTGTATATATCTATAAAGCACCTATTAAAAAAGCAACAAATAAATGGAAGTCCAACAGAGTAAAAAAGGGGAAATAGTGGGAGGGAGGAAGGGAGGGAAAGAGGAAGTATATAAAAATGAACCCTGATATTACATATAACTCTTATATAGTTATAAAAACATTCATTGTAATATGTGCTATTTATTGAGTAATTATTGCATGCCTGCTATTGTGCTACCATCTGATGTGTTATATTTTATGCAATCCTCACAGCAACATATGAAGGTAGATAGTGTTATTTTCCCTATTGACAAGTGATGTAATACAGCCTAGGGCAGGTTAAACAATTTCCATGCAGTCCACAAAATACATTAATACATACATATATTTAGACTCATACATATGTTTCTATCCATATATATGAAACAAATTAGCAGGCTTTTACACACAATAATTAACGAGTTTTATTTATATCCAATTTCCACCTGATAAATTCTAGCAATTTAGCTCATTAAATAAATTAATCTTGTATTCATAATATTAAATTATATTTAATTTGCCAATAAATCTCTACCATAGATTATATTTATAATTACAAAATTAGCAGAGTAAACCTAGCCTGATGTATTATTATCATGTGATTCAGTTGACTGTGATGCACAAATCCACATTACCCATACTATTTCCGTTTAGAATGGCCACAATTCTAATTTCCCTGGGAGTGAATGTTCAGCACAATACATATCTTTCACTGTTCTTATACTTTCATCATTGTAATCTTGTTCTCAATGAGAACAGAATGTTTCATCAAAGAAACATTTTACTAAGATGTTATCTTTTAAAAAACATCCCATAGCAGTATAATACTATTTCTGCCATTGTAATTTCTACCATATTGTTAAACGGCAAGAAAAATTGCTTTGTAAATTGCAATAAAAAATACTCCCACACACAATCACAGGTTCTAGAGTGTGTGTTGTACTGATATATGTATGTGAGGGGGGGTGAAAGGGATATGTGTGTATGTGTGTTGTTTCAAATCTCATCATGCAATGTAATAAACTTAGGGTTTTGACCAGCAGCGACTATCAATGGTAGAAATATTTCATTTAAAATTTAGTTTTGTGTTACTACAGTACCAAATATTTGTAGATTTTGCTGATGGTTGTGCCCAATTAAGAGACAAACTTCAAAAGTATTGTTCAGATTCACACAATTTACTGGATTAATTTTTTTGCCTGTGCTTGGTAGAATTGTTACCACAGTAAACACACACTCACACACACACACACACACACACACACAAATAAACATAGTAAGTATAGTATTTTAAAATTAGAGTCAGTATTTAGAGTAAAAAAAAACTAAGATATTTCATTTTGTTTGCCCAAATTTGGTGTCCTGTCTCCATCAGAAGGAAAAACTAATTTTCAAATATTAACTAAAACATGTTTGTATTGTTGAAGTTTGAACACAGAAGAGTTGGATAGTGGTTCTCAGAGGCTGGGGAGATTACAAAAAGGGGAAAAGAAGAAAGGGTTGACCAATGGGTACTATGTTATAGCAGAAAGTCATCCTGAGGTGCTGCTGAACAGCAGGGAGACCATAGGTGACAATGACGTACTGTACATTTCAAAAACCCAGAAGAAAGGATTTTTAATGTTTTTCCCTTAAAGCCATGATACATGTTTGAGTAGATGTTTAGACTTATTTAAACATCATACCACTTATTACACGTACCAAAACATCATAGGTTCCCCATTAATTGGTACAGTTCTTATGTATTAGTCAAAAATTAATTTAATGCAAATGTTTCAAAAAGAAAACAAACCTCAACATAAATAACTATTTAAGCCCCAAATGAAAAACTGAAAAAAACACTGTGTATAAAAATTTAAAGATATTACACTTTAAACACATTGCAATATTTAATCAATACAACCAAAAATTTAAACTTAATAAATGATATTATGAAAGTTTCATTTGAACAGACTGTTAGAAAGCAGATTAAAAAAACAATTAGTAGAAATAGCATAGGAAGCAGGGGCATTGCTAATTTTTACTCTCCATAGTTGAAATTACTAACCTAAGTCTCTTAGAGTCAACTGATATACATAATATCTTGTGAGTTAAGATAAAAGGAGAGTATTTCACATCTGGGGAAAGAAACAAGTAGATCCACACAAGATAAGGCAAAACAACTGCTTTCATCTTACTTGTCTGGAGACTCAGGATCTAGGCAATGCTGCTTCTAGATCTAAGTGAAAAATAAAGTTTTAAAAATATTGTGATGTCATCTAAAAGTTTTGTGTATTAAAAACCACAGTAATATTTGTTTTAATGGAGGAAGAATTACAAGAAAATATTGTTGAGAACATTTATTGGTAGGGAGTCTGAATAAATTTTACTTTGTCTGAAAGTACAAAGGGAAACTCTCCTACCATTTCTGCCTTGATAGGCAAGAAATTTAAGAGCTTTTAAAGTAATTAAATAGAGCTATTTCTCCCTTTATTACCATGGAAGATCTCAGATTAATTTTCTGACTAGAGGAGAATACTTCTAAGCATGAGGCTTTCAAGAATTTTAGTCTTGCTTTAAGCCTTTGAAATATATTAAATATGAGCCCTGTGTGGTGGTGCGTCCCTGCATTCCTGGGGACTGGGTAGCCTAAATTAGGAGGCTCAGAAGTTCAAGGACAGCCTGAACGATTTAGCAAGATCCTGTTTCAAATAAACATTTTAAAAAGCTGTGTGTGTTGGTGGGGGGTATTGGGAAGGGATATACTTTTTAATCTCAGCAGCTTGGGAGGCTAAGGCAAGAAGATTGAAAGTTCAAAAACCACCTCAGCAATTTAGTGAGGCCCTACCAATTTACTGAGACCCTGTCTCAAAAGAAAAAGTACTAAGGGCTGGGTATGTGGCTCAGTGGTTAAGCACCCTTGGGGTCAATCCCTGGTATGTATGTATGTATAAATAAATAAATAAATAAATAAATAAATAAATAAATAAATAAATAAATAAATAATAAATCAATCAATAAATAAATCAGAAGAAGAAGAAGAAAAAAAGGTGTGTAGGTGGGGAAAGTGGAGGATATAGCTCAGTGGCAAAGCAACCCTGAATTCAATCCCTAGTACCACAAAAATAATTAAATAAGTAAATAGACACATTAAACATGAAAGCGAACATGCGGTTTAGTTTTGCTATAATGCCACATGAATAAAAGCTCATCAGATATAGAGTAGAATACTTAAAGCACTGTGGAAGATGATATATCCATGCACACACCTTTAATCAAGTTGGCTACATTATTGAAAAATCACTTCCATACCTGCAAAAGAGTTTTATAAAATGCATGTTACTGTAAGTGCCTATTCAAGTTCAGATTCAGTAACTGAATTCTTTTCTGTTTCACTTTCCTTTGTATGAATAGAACAGATTTTGTCTAATTGAATACTCTAGTCAGAAAGCAATCAGGCTGACATGGTTAATAACAGGCATTTCTCTCGAAGCATCATTATGAACTAAATTAAAATTACATTTCTGCACTAAATATGAAGTCTGCTGTTATCAAATGTACAATTCTTTTTAAATTGGAGGTAAAAGTAAGAAAACATGCATTTTATAGTACACTTCTTTGAGCTTACCTTTAGGTAAATATGTTTTGAATTTATTATTCTTATCTTTTTATATATTGTTTTAAATGAGGAGCATAAAGTTTGAACAAATTGGTCATAAGAAGAGACGTTTTTTCTTGAGGTGATTTGATGAATTAGAAAATAATATATATTCTCTGGAAGAAAATATGAAGTCAGCAACTTCCTCTATGGAATTAATAGTAGGATTCATTACAAAAAAATGTCAGGTCCACTTATTGGGGCGAGCTAGGGTATTTTTTTTTATGTGATGTCTTATTTACCCTCCCTTCAAAACATGATGCCATCTATTTAATAGATTCAGAACATAGTGTTAATAATATCATAATCAAGGCCTAGATTCAGATTGTAACTTAGTAGGCATAAACATCCCACATAACATTTACACATTATATATGTTCAGATCTAAAATATTCCCATTTGCCCTTACAGAGGTGGACAGTGCAGTGGCAATTAGTCCTCCCTCAGTTTCCTTCATACTCTTTCCCTCTAATAGCAGTTGTCAAGTTTAGGAAGGTCTGCCTGCCAGATAGCATTCCACAGATGGGCTGCTCAAAAGACTGATTCTCAGGTGGGCCAACCCCTTTAAATCTTACAGGAACTATTGACAGATGATTGCTAAAATAAGAACAAAAGGGAAGAAGAAAAAATCAAACAAGTAGGGCAAAACAAAAAAAAATGAGAGGTCTATTTAACATTAGAAAGAGCATCTTGAGTAACAATAACAAAATACCAAAATAACCCACCTCTGGATTTCTCAGCTTCATGAATTATTTAAATGGTTTTAGGTAGATTTCTTGTTGTTTTCAACTCAAAGTTTCCAATGCTAGTCAATAACCACATTTATCAAATGTCATATGTGTGTGTCTGTGTGTGTGAGCCCCCACAAAAGGATATCCATAATTATTGCTCCTTATCTATGCATCTCTATTTCTTCACTCATTAAGGTTAAGTTTCATGTAAATTT
The DNA here is from genome assembly GCF_045843805.1 of Urocitellus parryii. Taxonomy (NCBI): domain Eukaryota; kingdom Metazoa; phylum Chordata; class Mammalia; order Rodentia; family Sciuridae; genus Urocitellus; species Urocitellus parryii. The sequence continues at coordinate 21,130,396 of NC_135544.1, forward strand.
GTTTCATTTACAAATTTACTCCAGGAACTAGGAGTCAAGTCTGGCAACTTATGGGTGTCCAATAAATAGTTGTAGGAGAAATTGGTAAGCAATAGTTTCTGTGTTACAGTTCTATAATCACAGAATAAACAATGGATGCATTCAAGAAATTTTTATTTATAATCTTCAATCATATGTCGTATGTTGCAACAAATTTTAATGTTTCAATGCTTTATTCATTTTGCCTATTTGAAAAACACTTAGGAATATGTGTATTTCTTATATTTTTTAAAGACCTTGTCTGGCTTGTATTAATAGTTGACCATTTCTTTTGTAAAAGTCTTTCTTTGGTTGAATTTAGTATAATAGAATTAAAATTCTTGTTTGAGCAGATTTTAAAAACCCAGCAGTTTGTTTACTATGTTTTGTTGATCTCCACTATATATTGATCTTCACATTAAACTGCACTTTCTATTTGTTGTTATTGAAAACGTTACCAAATGAACTGACTTAGAAGGACATAAATCCAAATGAACAATTAAGTAGCTCTACTAATTGGCTTTTTTAAGTGTCAGATGCTCTTTTCATAAAACTCTGGGGACGACTCACTTGTCTCCTTGTGAGCAAGAAGTACAAAGAAACATTATTTTATAATCGCCTGTGACAGTCTTCTTTAATAAGCTCTTAACAACTTTTAAGCCCTCCATTTCTCTGAATAACAGTCCTTGAAAAGCCTTTACTCACGAGTAAGCGATAGGAGCAACTGGATAATATATGAAAGAGATATTGTGGTATACAAGGAGATTCATGTAAACTTCTGTATCTGACCCACCATCTCCACTGGTAAATGTCCCCTCCAATAAAGGCTGTGCTGAGTGCCTTGACTGCTCATAACTGTGATGAATGTTTCACAAATAAAATTGCAGATGCAGCCTGTGTTCTCTACAGACTTTTATGTAAAACATGCCCTCGGCAATATATAGGACAAAGATAACAGAAAAACAAGGAAATGGAAAATATATTTGGAACAAATTCAGGATAACACCATTGTAATGCATTAAGACCAGACTCAAGATAAATACATAAGTGTGTAGTTCAAAGGAAATTATCACATACATTCTAAGATGTTTTGCTAAGAGTTAAATATTAACGTGGGCTAGAGAGTTTCTCATGGTCATATTTCAGTCATTTTCTGAACAGTAGAAGCCAGCAATACTGTAGAGACATTCAGGTTGGATTCAATTGTGATAGGTATGAAGGACTTGATTAGAATATTTCAGCTGGAGGAACCAATTTTAAAAGCCCTCCATGATTGCTTCTTCCTTCCTCTTCCAAAAACACTCTGCCTGTGCCTCCATTGTGATATGTAATATGTCTCCAACTGTGTCATTATGTATTTGCATTTCTATCTCTTACACTAGAAAACAAGCACAAGCAAGTAAAGGGTTATGTGTGTAATTCATTTTCTTTTTTTGTCAGAGTATATCTTGGGTGATCTATAAAAGTTGATGGGAAGACATATTTTGTAATAAAAATAGCAAACCTATTAATTCAAATGAGGATTATATATAATTTATTCACTTGGTTGATTTTTTGGTAAATATATCTGGGATTGTTCTGATGTTAACACTATTTTGTGAAATTTCACAAATTATAAAAGTTTAGCAATAAAGTGTGTCACCATTGAAATGGGTGACATGGCATATGCCTGTAATTCCAGATACTCGAGAGTATGGAGCAGGAGGATTGCAAGTTCAAGATCAGCCTGGACAACTTAGGAAGACCTTGTCTAAAAATAAAAAAGAACTCAGTAGTAAAGTGGCCCTGGGTTTAATCTCCAGAAACAAGGCAAAAAACAAAACAAAACAAACAAACAAACAACAACAACAACAAATATATATCACACACACACACACACACACACACACAATGATAGGTATGCTACTCCAAAATTGAAGAACAAATAGTGCTATTATAACTTTGTAAAACTGTAAAATTAGTCTTTTTTTTTTCATTTTTTAGATGTTGGAATTACTTCTAGAAACATCCACACGTTTCAACCATGTCTTTGTCTTTCTCTCTTGCTGTATTAACCTTACCATCTCATCCATTACACCATCTGTCTTTTCAACAACTGCTCTTTTCTAGTCACATGCCACTATCTTGATGGGCCACTACTTTCGCTGCTTGGCTTTCTGAAATAGAAGTACTGATGGAAACTTTCTTCTTTAACCTGTACTTGAGGGTTCATAGAATATGAACCTCAGTGCCTGGACTCTTGCATAAGAAACTATTTTAAAAACAAACAATCATTGCCTACTACAGAAATAGGAGGCAGAAATAACCAGTCAGTCCTGCTTGTTTAGACTACAGAGGAAAAAAACAACATAGAAAGGAAAGAGCTCCTTCATTTCCATACTAAAACTATCTAGTCTTAACACAAGAATGTCCTTCAAAGGGTAATCAGAAATAAAAACTAAGCATTGTTTTGTCTATAAAACTTACAATTCTTAACAAGTAACTGCACATTTGATTTCACTATTGCTTTGTGTAAACACATGCCCATATTTTTTTATGATTTATCAACTGAGGGACAACACAATTTAGTAAGTCACCATGATTTAAACGCTTATACTAATTACTTTAGATGTGTTCAACAATTTAATGTTAAACCTACCAGCAACTCTTGGAGAGATGTACAAAAATGCTTTTTATATGTGTGAAGATAATTATGCCTATTCCAGTTGCTTTAAGTTTTTTAACATATTTATATATATTGTAGCTGTGTTTTTGTTTTTTGTTTTTTGTTTGTTTGTTTTGCTTACACAGCTGATAATCTACTGTGGTGTTTATTTCTCTCCCTGTGCACATATTCTGATGTGCAAGTTGTTGCAAAGTATACCCTACCACTCATCTGGTTTACTAAACCTGAGTGTAAGATAACATGTCAAAGTCTTTGAGAATGAGGCATATGAGGATGACACCCCTGGTGCTTATTCTATAGAATTTTTTGTCCTGGACTGCAGGTTTGCAGGTTTTCCCCAACTCCATTGCTATTTCCAACATTCCCTTTTTAGTCAAGTCAGCTTTTTGCCTGAGCAATTTATAATTTCATCTTTTCTTCTACTTCTCCAATAATTTCTTAGCAAAGGATAATTAGTGTGAGGGACAGCAGCCACAGACAAATATTCCAACTGGTGTCTAATTAGAAATTTGATTATTTCTGAGAGAACAGGGACACCAATCAAAGTGCAAAATTCTATATTAAAACTTAAAGGCAGCCAGGCACAGTGGCACACACCTGAAATTCCAGCAGCTCTGGAGGCTGAGACAGGAGGATTGCAAGTTTAAAATAGCCTCAGTGAAAGTGGGGTTTTAAGCAACTCAGTGAGACCCTGTTTCAAAAACAAAAACAAAACAAAACAAAAAACAACTTCAAAGCTTTAGCAACAGATAGTACACTGAGATTTCATCTCACTCCAGTCATAATGGTAATTAGCAAAAATACAAGTAACAATAAATGTTGGCAAGGATGTGGTGAAAAGACACACTCATATTTTGTGGGTGGGAATGAAAATTGGTGCAACCATTATGGAAATTCCTCAGAAAAGTTGGAGAGGAACCACCATTTGACCCAGATATCCCATTTCTCAGCATATACCCAGAAGACTTAAAATCAGCATTCTACAATGACACAGCTACATCAATGTTTATAGCAGTTCAACTCACAATAGCTCAACAATGGAACCAACCTCCGTGTCCATAAACGGATAAATGGATAAAAGAAAATTTGGTGTATATACACAATGTAGTATTAATGTAGTATTACTCAGCCTTAGAGCATTAAACTTTTGAACACTTCATGCACTACATGTGTATTTATCTCATGGTGTACTTTCTTCTTAAGGGTATTTTCCCAATGATGAGCCTAGTGCCTTACATGTTAGAAATATTTATTCATCAACTTGCTGTTGACTATATAACACAATACTATAGACTGGAATCATTTTAATGAAATGATTCACTTTGGAGGTCCAAAGTTGAGGGGTTACAAACAGGGATGGCTTTCATGCTAACAGTCTCCCAAGGTGGTAGAGAGCATTGCCTGATGGGAGATAGAGAATATATCTTCTAGTCTCTTTATTCTTTTCTTATAAAATCACTAACAATCAATTATGAGGGCTCCACCCTAATGACTTTATCTAATTCTAATCACTTTCCAATAGAATATTACTCAGACATAAAGAAGAATGAAATTACGGCATTTACTGGTAAATGGATGGAACTGGAGAATACCATGCTAAGTGAAAGAAGCCAGTGCCTCCAAACCAAAGGCCGAATGTTCTCTCTGATATGTGGATGTTGACTCACAATAGGCAGAGAGGAGGAAGGAGTAGAGATTCACTGAATTGGATATCGAGGAATGGGTGGGAGAGGGAGGAGGTATGGGAATGGGAAAGACAGTAAAATGAATTGGACATAACTTTCCTATGTTCATATATGAATCCGTGACCATTGTAACTACATATCATATACAACCACAAGAATGGGAAGTTATACTCCATTTATGTATGATATGTCAAAATACATTTTACTGTTATGTGTAACTAAAAAGAACAAACAAAAAATGAAAAATAGGGCTGGGGTTGTGACCTATCAGTAGAGAACTTGCCTAGCATGTGTGAGGCACTGGGTTCAATCCTGAGAACCATATAAAAATAAAGTAAAGGTATTGTCTCCAACTATAACTAATATGTGTGTATATACATATAAAACAATTAAAAAATAATAAAAATAAAACGACTAACATTGAAATGAAATAATTTGTTTCCTTTCCTTAGAAACTTTTTATAATTAAAATTCAAATAATATTTAAATAAATTACAGTGCATCCATATAGAGAATATTATGTATCAGATAGAATGCAACATATTTATACATATTGACAACCAATAAACCACCAAAACATACTAAATCCCTTTTATATAAAAATCCATAAACCTATTTACACACGTGAATGTACATAAATAAATAGTAAATGTTCTGGAAAGATTTCCTAATAGAGAAACCAAGTGAGAGTCAATGTTCACTTTTCTTCATTTTTAAAAAATTGTTTCAACCTTTACCAAAAAATGTAAAAATGAACTAGAAAAATATTCTATTTTACTTTTAGTTTTTAGCTTAAGTTTATGCGCTCAAGTTTAACTTCTTAAGCTTTGTGTTACTTTCTAGTTTGTCACAAAACTGAACCATAATATATTTGATATTTTAGTACAGTTTTGGAAAAGTTTATCCCCCAAAATACCAAAAAGTATTTAACAAAAATTCAGACTATGTTCTTCCATCTGACACCCAGTAAATAGCCTCTAATGATTTCTTGCTTAGGTAAGCTATTAACATTCATGGAGTGTCTATTACTGGACTTGATTACCTTGTGTATCAAAGTGACAGATCTACAGCCACTATGACTGTATTTCAGTTCACAAGCACCCATGGCCAATTAATCCCTTATGAATTGGACCAGAATTAGCCAGTTGTGACAGCTTTGGAAATGTGTCAGCTCTCCTTGATAAAGGACATTGCAGTATTTAAACTCGCATCAGTGAGTATCTGAGAAGATGCCTTCACACAGTGACTTCAGGGCTATTTTAAAAGGAGGGAAGATTGGAAGTCCACAACAGGGTGAAGATCCCAAGATCAATAGATCACAGACTTATTAAAATGGGGCCCTGGAGGTAATTTCTTTTTATATTTAAAAACTTGGAATTATAAACCTCTAAGAAAATTATTAGCTATTGAGTGTTGTTTTAAAAGTTAGCAACAGAGTCTTAAGTATATCCTGAATAAACAATGTACCTAATTAAACTTCTCTCTCTCCATGATAAGTGCAAGGACTCTCAAATTGAGCAAGCACTCTGTGGGTTTTGTTTCAAGGTTCCATACCCTTTATGCCAATGAATGATTCTTCAGCGCAGAAATAATGATATTGCCTGTTACTATTTTTCACTTTTACCAAAAACCTAAAGTACAATAAAGAACAAATTAATTCCAGTGTATTTTTACCCACTAATAAAGGAAAAACTAATTTAATAATACTGTTTGATAAATAATTCATGAATGTCAGTTAATAATATGATAGAAGACCTGCCATTACATGAAGACTTGTGGAAATTTAAATGGTTGTTAATCATTGAAATCATGAAAATGTCCACCCTCCTTTTAATATTGAATGTGGAAAAAATAAATATCCTCAAATTTATTTGTTGCCCTTTATAATAGACAAATTGAAATTTAATATCATTGAACAGAAAGTTTTATGCATATATTTTATAACCAGAGAATGACATGAAACTCCCATTTAACTTTTGTAATATATAGTAGGCAACTTAGATTTGCATTTTAAAGTTGAACATTAAAAATTTTCCCTCTATAGCTAATCCGAATTTCAATAAAAGCCTTAAAACTCTTCCTATATTCTGTGGATATAATGGTAGAACACTGGTTAGTTATCTTCTAAAATCACACTCCAACTAACTGATAGTAAGTACAGTGAATGCATTGCTTTACAGGAATCACTTCTGATATAATGTTTGGACCTATGTATACTAAAGCACTTACTCATTTTTCATCTGAAATTCAAATTTTACTGAAGGCCCTGTTTTCATATATGATAAACAAGAAAATCTGGATAATCTCAACTAATTGTAAAAAGGATAGAAACTCACATGTATTTGACAGAATGTGGGTTCAGAAGTTTTGGTTTTGCTTTTTCCAAATATTTGGATGTCAAATAAAGGTGAGAAGAGGTGAGGGATAGTAAAGATAAGATGCAAGATAATATTCAATCGTTCATATAAAACTATTATTTTCACAGAGTAAGGCCTTAATTATCTGTTTTTATCCATTAATGTAATTAGTATGATTAAAGATAATTATTCTGTCACAGTACTTTCATGGTCTTATATAATTGCAATAGTTTTAGCCAGCTAGAAAAAAAGGACTTAAGAATTTCACAAAAATTCACCCTAAATTTACATAATAAATTTATATAAAGCATATATTTGATATCATTAATACTATGTTAAAATGCTCCCAGATGATTTAGCAATATTTAAAAAAATGTTGGCCTACCCACTAAACAACTTAAATGTTTACTAACCTTTAGTAAACAACCTTTACTTTGATAAAAATCAATCAATCGCTCCCAAACACCTATAGGATACTATTATGTCATATTTTGATATATCCATAGAGTGTCTTGTGCTGAATTTTCGACATTGCTGATTTATACACATGTGCAATTTACCAGGGCTAAGGAATAGAATGGCCCATCAGTGGTTACTCGGAAGAGTCTGCCTTTGCAGCTGCAGAGGAGAGCCAAACTACACCAATTTCTCTGTGATAAGAGTCCCATGCCAACAAATTTTTCAGTAGACTGATCTATGTAATGGAAAGCTTTCCTCAGGTGAAAGCTGATGGTGTGAAGGGACGCCAAATAGTTGTGAATGTCACACTGACATAAGACCTGAAAGCTCTTGGTTTTCAGCACAAAAAAGCTCTATTTAGAGAACAGATTGCATAGGCACGTAATACATTCTAAATACTGAGTCCTTGGATTATTGAAAATATCTAAGATTAAATAACTTTGGCAGTTAAATTTATTAACTACAGGAGACTAAATCATAAATAAGTCTCCATGAACCTCACTATAAATCTCAACTATAAATTGGACAAACTATGACTAATCCCATTATATGTGTGATGTAAGTATGTCATTCTCTGTTGTTTGTGAGATAAATATTCTAAGTAATTATTTTTTAGGGACAGTGTATTTTTTAAAAGTGTAGCATAGAGGAAGGGATATTGGAAGATGAGTCCCTATGTATTTCCAACCTTTCTCTTTGTGAACAGAGACAATTATGCCCATCATTGTGTATTATATATACAAGAAGTTTGTATAATACAACAAAAAGCCTTGGGGGATAGAGAGAGTGTCTCCTTAGGGCAAGAAATTTTAATGTCTAGTAAATAAAGAAAATATTTCCTTGTAAAAAAAAAACATAGCCTGAAGTCCCCTTTAAAATATGTTTCCTAAGCTTGGGATTCCTCAGATGTGACACAAATCTACAGTGCACTTAACCTCCTTCAAGGGGCTTGGTGGACATGAGGAACAGATATGAATATAAAGTTCCGGTTGTACATGTATATTAAAGAAGCTTCCTCCAATCCAGGAGTCTTAGTCATCTGAAAACTTTATGAATTTGTGGCAGGCTATTTGAGCATGCAAAAAAAAATTGAAAATATCAGGCTTTTACAATTCTTGGTAAGACACTTATAATAACTTGAACAGAGTGACAAGATGTATCATCAGAGCTCATCAATGCATTCTAAAAAGATTTAGAGTTTTTCAATAATAATACTTTCCCTTGTTCATGCAAAGAATTTAAACAGTCTTCTTTAGAAATTAGATGAGTCATTTGCTGTCAGTGTCTTTACTACACATCATATCAAGCTCTACCTCCAGTCTCACCAAAGGTCTAAATACTATCAGTTGAACCCAGCCAATTTCTTGTTTATGAATAAACCACTAGCACAGCATAAGTCTCATGAGAGAAGCTGCTCTCTGTCCTGCTCCAGAATGAGAAGCAGTAGTACCAAGCAGACATGAGACACATTATGAATATTTATTCATAGAATAGTGAGTTTTGAGCCAGTGTGGTAAAATGTCACAAACCAATATCTCTGCTTTGAACTATTATATAGGAAAAAATATATTTCTGCAGATGTTATTTTTCAAAATTAACTATTCTAATCATATTATGATTCAGCTCACACTAGAGGACATATTTGAAAATAGGTATTTTGAAATGGTCATTTAATTTTAAAATGCACATTCACATCTCTAAGATACTTGGGTCTCCTACCTATGGCTACAGTCCTGAAAATTCTTCTCACAATGCTTTCACCAGTATCACTAAATCATTTTCCTCTAAGAATATTCCCAGTCCAAGCTAGAATCTGATCCACAATTATGTATCAGGAAAACATTGGTGAGACAGAGGAATACCCCAGAGTAGGCAGAAAGGGAATTCAGCAAAGCACAGTACTTTTATCACAATAAGTGTTAAATGACGAAAGGTAAGAATTACCTGTGAATACCCTACATGCTCAGTTCTACATAGCTCCTGAAACTAACTTTCACACTGGATCTATTTTGTGTATTATACATGAGTAAACAGATAATTGGAAAGTTGGTATTTCATTGTGAAAGAAAGCAATTAATGTACGGTATGAAGATGAAGGCGAGGAAAAAGTCTGTGATGCTGGATTTGAACTTCAGTGTTCGGCAGGATGAATAATCATTTCTGTGAAGCTCAAGAATTCTTTAAAGTTACTTTTATCCTTAGAATATACTTATCCTAGTGTTGTCCATTGAAGATTCTTAAAGAATTTAAACAAGCTGGGTGTGGTGGCGCGTGCCTATAATCCCAGCAGTTCAGTAGCTGAGGTAAGAGGATTGCAGGTTTGAAGTCAGCCTCAGCGTCTTAGGGAAGCTCTAAGCAACTTAGTGAGACTCTGTTTCAAAATAAAAAAAATAAAAAGAGCTGGGAATGTGGCTTTGTGGTTAAGCATCCCTGGTTCAATTTCTGGTATCAAAAAAAAAAAAAAAACCCAAAACAATTAGACATGAAGATCAGGGAAGAGAATAAGAAGGTTCAGAAACAAATCCACACAGAAACAGTCATCATCTGATACTTGACAAATGTGCAGAAAATATACATTGGAGAAAAGACAGGCTTTTAAACAAATGCTGCTGTATTAACTCGTTATTCATATAGAGAAGAATGAAACTATATGCTTATCTACTTCCTGCGTAAAAGTCAAGTCAAAGTGGATCAACAACCTAAGAATAAGACCAGAAAATTTAGGGTCAATACTCAACATAAAGGTACAGGCATCAACTTCCTTAATACATTTCCTCAATCTCAAGAAATAAAACCAAAAATCAATAACTGTGATGGTATCAAATTTAAAAGCTTCTACACTGCAATGGATAAAAATTAAGAGCATGAATAAAGAGAATTCAGAATGGGAGAAGATCTTTGCCAGATATTCTTTTGACAGAGAATTAAGATTCAGAATACATAAAGAATTTAAAAACTTAACAGCAAAACCAAATAACCCAATCAATAATTGGGCAAATGAATTAAACATACATTTCTCAAAGGAAGAAATGCAAAATGACCAAGACATATATTAAAATGATCTACATCCTTAGCTATCAGGTGAATGTAAATAAAAACATTGAGATTTTTATCTCACCTTGGTTAGAATGACAAGCATCAAGAATATAAGTATAATAGATGCTGGCAAGGATGCGGGGAGAAAGGCACACTCATGCCTTGTGTGGGACTGCAAATGAATACAATCATCATGGAAATCAGTATGGAGCTTCCTCAAAAGTATAGGAATGGAATTACAATATAATCAAACTATTAGGAGAAGTACCTAAAATCAGTATACTATAGTGATTCAGCCATATAACTGTTTATAGTGGCACAATTAACAATAGCCAAGTTATGCAACCAGTCCAGGTACCCACCAATAGATGAATGAATAAAGAAAATGTGGTATATAAACACAATGGGGTTGTATTCAGCCCTTAGAAAAATGAAATTGTGTCATTTGCTGGTAAATGGATGGAACTAGAAATCATGCTAAGTGAAATAAGCAAGACCTAAAAGGTTAAGTGTTGAATGTTTACTCTCATATGTGGAAATCAGAGAAAAATAAAATACAAAAGGTGAATCACATGAAAATAGAAGGGAGAACATTAGAGGAAAGCGATCATGGGTGAAGGAGGAGGAAAGGGAAAAGGGAGGAAATGCAGAATGAAATCAACCAAATTATGCACATATAAATGTAACAGTGAATCCAACTTTTATATATGATTATAACGCACCAATAAATAGAAGGAAAAAAAATCCTCAAAGAATTGATGCCCCAATAGAAATGAGCATACCTAGTGCTCGGATGTTAGTTTCTAATATGTCCTTGGGGAAATAGTGGATTCCAGGTCCGACAGGGAAAGTTTAAGAAAGATGTTTTGTTTCATTAGAAAGTCAGTAAATGCTTCAAGACAAGTGAGAATATATGAAAATGGAAAAAGGAACCAGTTTAAAAGCTGCCTCTGACATATATACACACTTAAATTTGAGACTTTGGAAAAAAATTATTCACAGAAATATGTCAGATGCCATATATATATGGCTAGCAGCATTAATATCGCTCATTGGAGACTCCCAATTAAGTCAGAAAAAGACCCCAGTAGATAATGGGAGAAAGGACTGTACAGAATCCACAATATTACTCAAGCGATTACTTCTTTCTTTCTTTCTTTCTTTCTTTCTTTCTTTCTTTCTTTCTTTCTTTCTTTCTTTCTTTCTTTCTTTCTTTCTCTTGGAATATTTTTTATTTGTTCTTTTTAGATATACATGACAGTATATTTTGACTTATTATACACACATAGACTATAACTTACTCTAAATAGGATCCCAGTTTTGTGGTTGATGTGGAGTTTCACTAGTTGTGTATTCATATTGAACATAGGAAAGTTACAAAGATATCTAATGATCAGTCTCTTCAGCTAAGAGATCATACAATTTAATAGTAGAATAAAGTAATGTAATGTTTCCTGATAGGATGCTAAAATAAGTGTAAACCATCAACAATCTGACCAAAATGACTCCAACATGAATCTACCCATGAGAAAATCATTACCTATACATAAATATGTAATATTTTACAACAAAAATGGCTTGGACTCATCAAGAATGTCAATGGCATGAAATTTAGTGAGTCCTGGAATTTATTTCCTTATATACTCTCTAGGTACTCAATGGAGCAATAAAAATCCAAACCTTATTTTTAACAATGTCTGGAATATATTTAAAAACTTTTTGAAAATATATAATTATAAAATAAGTAGAATAAGAATTTTCATCAAGCTGTTCACATTTTGAAAATTTGGGGAAGTATTGGCTTTAGTAATGCAAAATATTAACATATAAAACATTTTATTTTCTCCTAAGCTACAGCGATGAGGCCTAGACAGACTCATAACTAGAGGCCTGAAATATCATTTAATTCTATTGCTATGAAACTAAATAAATTCTATCCTTTATCCATTCACATACAAGTATACACTGTCTTCTGGCAGAGAATTCCAGAGAATGGAAAAGCAGATAAGTAGACAGCAGGAATATATTATAACCCCATATATCCTACAGGGAAGACAGGTGTGCAACAATGAAATACCAGATACACATAAAACAATTAAGCAGGCAACATAAAATTACAATGATCCAAAAGCCTCAGTAAACAAGTGCATTTTGTGATAGGATAAAAGCTAACAGAAATGGCAAGATGGGGAGAAAGCCATGTGAAGATCATTTATCAAATACCTTTGCTCAGACACAATTGAAATCCCATCTGTGACCTAGCCTGCAAAAAAGTAAAACCAAAATACACACACACACACACACACACACACACACACACACTCACACACATACATACACACTCACACAAATGAAGCATTTAATCTTGGAAGAGAGACTATGCAAGTACGTTACAATTATGATCATTATATTAATCAATTGTTGACCAAATCTTGCACACAATACTCAGATTTTTTAAGAATCCTATTAAATATGGAAAAATAACTATTATAAGGCTTACTTGTAGAATAGTTTAACAAGGCTGCGGATCATTCTGAAAGTATACTGTAATTTAGAGGAACACTTTTTTTTTTTACTTATTGTTCCTTTTCTAAACAATGAGCTTGAATTTATAAAATTTGAAATTTATCTCCAAAATGTGAGGCATCTAATAGAATTCCTGACTTATACAAACCCAGTAAGTATTTGTTTAATCAAGAAATTAATTATAATTTATCTGGTTTTAACAGCAGAACTTTTAATAAGTTCAAATTTTTTTTAATAGCCAACGAAGTTTTACAGAGAATCACAAAAAATAAAAAATAAACTTTGAAAACAATATAAGTTCTTCCAGATAATCAATTTGAAATTTTTCCATGCTTAACAGTAGAAAAGTGCACAAGCATATTAAATTCTATCATTGTTGTTTTATTTTTAGACACTTTTCTTACTGTTCCTTCATAATACTTTGAAGTTCTCCTGTCAATATGTTGAAACTTTTCCTGACCTTGAAGCTGAAGCAGTCTGATAGTATTATGGGATGTGGCAGAAGTGGTGTTGTAGTTTTAAAACCTAGGTCTCCAAGGCCTTGAAGGACCTTCTCTTCCATCTCCCAATGCCTCAGAATTTTCCTGCAACAATGTCAGGAAGCCCACAATGTGAAATGTAAGTGTGTCATTTATATATATCTATATCTATATCTTAGTTCTAGGCCAAATAAGTTTTTAATAATATGAAGGCAATTGTTCATCAATCTAGAAAGTGGTTCCAGCAGACCCAAGAAAACAGAAAGCCATAATCACTGGAGAATATACATCACAGTTTCTCAATTTTACAGTCAATTCTACTCTAGCATTTTGGGGGAAATTCTCTCTTCTTAAGTTATTTAAGACAGAGAAATGTGTTTAAACATATAGATTGTGAGCTGCTCAGGTACAGTCAGATGAGACAAAATCAACAATCTGCCTCTCTGCTTTCCAGAAAAAAAAAAAATATGGAGGACACTGGTTTTCTTATTCTGGATGATATGTTATTCAGAATTTTAATATATAACCTACACAAAACTGGAACTTCCACAGTCACCAGAGAGAAAAGAGGATATGAACAAGCTTTCCTGGCATACCTTATACCCACAGGCTGGTGCTGAGACACTGCTGCAAGAGAGGCTACTTTAAAATTGACTTAAAGGAGGACTCAGGCATTGTCCTGACTGACTCAATTTTATCCTTCTAATCTGTTCTCTCTTTTTAAGTTATTTCTGCTTTCCAGTGTCACAGAACGCTTAGGGAGGGAGGAAGGGAATCAACTCATGGTGGATGCGGAAACTACTTCCTAAGTCCTTATACCAGCAGACCCCAGCAGGACCCCACAAGACCAGAGGTGCAACCAGACTGCAGCCTGACAAAGACTGCTATATGCATGCCTTGGCCTCCCACTGTTGTCTTTCCCTTATAGAATCCTGAATCTCTCCTTAGACTAGGAAAGACAATTTTCTAGACAAGCTGTCTTTCTGGGGTAGCCAAATCAAAATAAACTCCTTTCCTTCTTTACCACCACTTTTCTCTTTATTTTAACTGGATTCTTAAACAGGCTAGGGGCCAGACTTGGTTTGTTAACAGCCCGACAGACAGGTCTCTCACAAAGGACTCTCAGAATATTTTCAAATTCTATATAAGGCACTGCTGATAAAAGACTCCTTCAGGGCAGAGATTCTGCCTCATTCTTAGATTCCTCCTTACCACTAGAACACAGCCTTGTGCTACAGTCTCTTGGTTGCTATTTCACAAATGAATGAAGAAACAAAAAAAAAAAATGAAATTGAACAATATAGTAATTATTATCAAATTCCAAATAGTGGAATCCCAATTCTACATTTCCAGAGAGTAAGATTTTATTCCAATGAATGCTAAGAATAGGCTGAGAATTTATATGAATTTTAACTTGATCTACTTTACATTACAGACATTCAAGACATCTCTCTGACATGTCTGATTTTGTAAACCTCATCCACATATAATCTAATATTCTTTAAAAGAAAACATTGAATGAAAAAGAGGCTGTGTCCCTTCAAGCCTAAACTATTCAATGAAATTTATTTAGAGACTTCATGAAGGGCAATACTTTTTTGTATCCATTAAGATTCCAGGCAGCACCTTAGAATCATCATGAACTGAAAGAGTTGTTGGTTTTCATGGCTTGCTTTCACACCAAGGAATGACGTGAGCACTACAGATATAAAATGAGAATACAATATTTTAAATGTCTATTCAAAGTATTTCTCCAAATTTATATTTTCTATTGATTATATAATCAAATGTTAAATGAGGAAACATTTGAACAATAATAGTAATCCTAACTGCTAGTTAAGATTATGTAGTTTCTCTTCCAAGGGCTCATATCTCCCAGCAGCCCTGCCCATTAAGGTCCAAAGCATACTGCAAGAAGTCCTTATTTCCCACAGAACACACTTTGCTTTGTTTCAAGATTTGTGAGCAGGATTTGCTATGTATATAATAAAATGTCACGGAACACTTAGGGAAAGAGGAAGGGAAAGGGACTGTGCTGAACACTTATAAAGCCCTCATATGAGATGTCTCTGTCTCTGCGATTGAACAATTTTCATGGTTCCAGTAGATCAGTCATTGACAGTGTTCATTAGATAACCTGACAAATGAAGGAGGAGGAAGGCAGGCAACAAAAGATAGGACAAATCCAAAATATTCCTCAGAAATAAGATAAATATCCAGAAACTTAGTTGGCATGGATATTAAGATGGATATTAAGTTCTGATCATTATTTTTCAGGCAAAAAAATTTAAGCATGAGTGAAATTTTAAATATGGTTGCATCCTCTCTCTCTCTCTCTCTCTCTCTCTCTCACACACACACACACACACACACACACACACACACACACACACACCAGTCAACTGGTAGGTGGAAATAAGGCAGCAAAGAAATAATGAAAATAAATCTAATAAAATTAATTCCTAATAAAGAATGAAGCATGGCAAAAATATCTTTAGGGAGCAAGGGGAACACGGATGGAAAAAGACAAATGATGATGGTAATGATAATGACAATGATGTGAATAAAAAATAATGAGAATAATAATGAACATTCCTCTGTATCATGATGTGTTTCATCAAGGAATTCACAAGGGGCATCTCATATGAAAAATAGATCTCAGATAAACAATTCATCATGGGGAAAACTGTGTGGATGATGGTGAGAAGCCCAGATGACAGGAGAGAATAAGGAAGAAAAATGAGAGGATAAGGAAGAAAAATTTTAAAAAATAGAAAATCAGCATGGATTTTACATTTGAGAACAAAATCTACCTATTTAGTGCTCACAAAAGGAAGGATAGATCCATTAAAATTCATAGTTCCTATCACTTTTTGATTAAAAGCAACAACAAATTTCCTTCTACAACACATGACTAAGTGGCCTATTTGCAGGTGTACTTGTACTTTGGCCACATTAAGTTACTTACGGTTTCCTAAGCATGCCATGCTCCTTGAATGTTTTCATGGCTTTGCACTCATTCCTGCTCTTTCTTTCAAGGTTCATTTGGTGAACACTCTCTAGGCCAGATGTAAAAGGAAAATTTCTGTGAAGTGAGAGATAGTAAAAGATGTACAACTACTATAATTACTCAATCCTACTATTATAAAAGGCAGGCACAGACAACCAAAACTGTTGATTATATTCCAATCAAAATTCATTTTTGAATGCTAAAATTTAAATTTGACATAATTTATGTTTGAAAAATGCCCTATTCTTTTTTCTAACAATCATTCAAAAATGTAAAAAAAAAAAAACAAAAAACAGTCTTAAGTAGCAGTACACGAACAGTTTGCAGGTTGGATATGGCCAAAGGGGCCATAAGTTGCTCACTCCTTTTCCACAGTTATCACAGTTTTTTCAAAAATTTTCTTTTGTGTGATCCATGGTCAGACATCCCATTTTTTTTTTTTTGCAGTAGTTTGTTTACAATATGCCGTTATGGTACCTGTCTTCAGACTTAGGAGATTTCTTTCAAATTATTAAACACTTGAAAGTATCAACTATTAAAAATATGTAGTGGTCAAGAATGTAGATTCCAGAGCCAAGTTCCCACATTCATTTTGGGAAAAGCAGATTACTATCTATAATATGGGTGGGTCTTGCCAAATCAGATGAAGTCTTAAATAGAACAATAACAACAAAAGCAAGGAATTTTGCAACCTGATTGTTTTCAGACTTGAAATGTTAACATATGTTTTTCTCCAAGAAGAACCCGATATAAAAGTACAGCACTTTAGTCTAGTGGTCTGACATACAGATGTTTGGACTTGTCATCCTTCATAATTGCTTCATTCAGTTTCTTAAACATTTTTCCTTATATTCAAATCCTCATGTCTCTGTTCTTTAGAAAACACTAATCCATCCCAAAATATATCACTGCCATTCAGACCTTCCTATGTATGATCTTTGAAAAAGATACTTGAGCTGTCTCAATTTTTTTCATTTTTTTTAAATGAAGACAATAAAAACCCACATATCACAGAATTTTTTGAAGTATGCATTACCAAAAAAATTTGTTTTTGATAGTTTATTATGCTAACCTAAATTTGATGAACTCTTAAAAGTGGTGGTGGCAAGTGATGTAAATTTTCTATAATATTTAGAAAATATACTGATAAAATTTTAACTTTAGTTTGTCTAATATAGAACCTGATGCATGATTGATACTCATAAACATTTCTATGTTGAATTAATGCTTTCTAAATTTAACTATTTTCTAGCCTAAAGGCCTGACATACAAATATTTGTCCCAAGATGTCAGGATATTTTTGGTTGGGGCAGAGATAAACCTATGCATAGTTGCCATACTAAAACTTAAATATTACAAGGTTTCTTTTTCATATATGGATGGTGTTTTTATGCTCTAACAATTTGTATGGGTTAGCACAGATGGCCATTATGCTTTTATTCATATATGAAACTTTCACTGTATCTGTAGTATATGCTAAGAAAAACTGTTTAATTGAAGAATAAGAAATGGTATTTGCCACCAAAAGTTGCCATAGTCCTTTGGCTGAGAGAGCCTCATAAACTAATGGTATTAATAAATTGTTAAAAGTGCTACCTTCAAGGCAGAAGGAAACGAACATATGTCTGATATACCCAGGGAACCAAAGGAAGCCATTAAAAATGAATTTAAAAAAATAAATAAATAAGCTTATAATTGAATGAAGCCTTGTAGAATCAATAGAATTTGCCAGACTGACAGATGAGGTTTTCAGAAAGAGAAACAGCTTTCTCAGAAACAAAAGTAGACTCAAGAGCTTGTTTTTTGCAGATAAAACCAGCAAATATAATCAGAGTACTAAGGAGAGGTTAAGGACAAATCTGAAAGTTAAGCACTTCTGGGTCATGGAATATGTGATATGGTGTGAGGATTTGGGACTTTCTTCTGATGGCAAATACAGATCATAGGAGGATCATCAGAAGGGGGAAAACTAGGTATCTAGGTCAGTGCAAAGGGAAAGGATGGGGGTTGTCTACATTACATCATGTGAACCTGATATGAAAGAATAGTAAGTACCTCTTCTCAGAAACTAGTGAGAGGTAAGGGGAGGATGGAGTCAAAGAAGATAACCTGCTGAATGAAGGAGGAGGAATGCAGTTAACAAGACTGAATGACCACAGAATATCCTACAAACCTATCCACATAGTGAATTATTTAGATGCAGCAGAGCTTATATGCACGACAGTCTGGGCACAATCTTTTTTTATTTTGTACTGATGCAGTAATTACTTCTGCAGTAAGTGGAATCAACAAAGGACCTGTGGTGGAAATGGAAAAGGAGCATGCCCCTTGGAGCCAGTGAGAACAGGTCTTAATCTATATGTAGCTTGAACAAGATATGAGCTTTTGGGGGCTCAGTTTTCTATAAAATAGGCATTATTGTTAGTTTTTTAATCTATAAAACATTGTAAAACATTGTACCTGATTTATAAGACGATCATCAAAATCAAGGGAGATAGTGTCTATGAGATGCCTGGTACAGTACCTTCCATAGAATGGATTCTCAGTTCCTATTATTTTGTTTATAACACTGCCATGGGAGTCACAAATGTTGATGACGTGTGACATATACATACAAAGAGACCATAATCATGTTAGGGTGAGAAACAACAAAGAAATTGAAACCCTTTAAGACAGAATCTAGGAAGTTTAAAAATTCATAGAACAGACCAAACAATGAAATCCAAGTGACTGGAAAAATAATACTAAGGAAAATCCAAAAGAAAATGAAAAGTTATAAATATGTAGTCCATAAAGCTTATATTTTATACATAAGCATCAAAAATGCAGTAAATATGTCCGGGCATGGTGGCACATGCCTGTGATTTCAGAAACTTGGGGGGCTGAGGCAGGAGGATTTCGAATTCAAAGCCAGTCTCAGCAAAAGCAAGGTGCTAAGCAACTCAGTGAGACCCTTCTCTAAACAAAATACAAAGTAGGGCTGGGGATGTGACTCAGTGGTGGAGTGACACTGAGTTCAATCCCCTGTACCAAAAAAAAAAAATGTAGTAAATTTGAATAATTGTTGTTCATTCATTAAATTAAAAATGATTTTACTTTTCTTCTTCAGTTTCTGCATTTTCTAATGTTTTTCTGTTGAAACTAAGAATTTTATGATTAAAACACGCTGTTAAAAACATTAATGGCAGTACATCCTAAATGGGAATAAGGAAAATGATAGTTATCAGTACAATTTACAAACACACACACACACACACACACACACACACACACACAGAGAGAGAGAGAGAGAGAGAGAGAGAAAGAGAGAGAGAGAGAGAGAGAGAGAGAGAGGTTGAGATGTTTCTTTTAAATTCTAGGTTAATATCACCCGGGTAGAAATTTTGAAAATCAAACCTGGCTTGTTGATGGGGTGAATTGAACTCCATGTGGCAGAAAACATGTCTAATACCTGCACATCCAAACAAATGAAGCAAATGACTGGTTTTGTCTTTCTTGAATTACCATGTCAATTTTCATTTTCTCATGTTACATCAAATCTGCCAATCAACTTCAATATCTGCATTAATTTTTAAATTTTCAATAGAACATAACACTAACTGACTTGTTATTGGTATAAAAATTTTAAATGAGGCATTATAAAATAAAAGTCATCAAATATTATTGTTTAAATATTTCAGTCACCAAGATATCTAAATATGTTTGTAATCACATTTAGGAAGCATTTGACATGTTCTCTGCTTCTCTCAAAGATAGAATGAAGAAAAACATATGTAATTATTTAGGAGTAAGGAACACTCAGTGTTTCAGGCCAAACATATTAATGATGAATTATTTGCATTAGAAAAATTCATGGTGAAAAGTTTTTTTCT
This sequence comes from Urocitellus parryii, assembly GCF_045843805.1. Lineage (NCBI taxonomy): Eukaryota > Metazoa > Chordata > Mammalia > Rodentia > Sciuridae > Urocitellus > Urocitellus parryii. The sequence continues at coordinate 21,150,503 of NC_135544.1, forward strand.
TTCCTAGAAAAATTCCCATGTAATTTGATTCAATACATTTCAACTTGAGTCAATATATTATTGCTAAAACTTGGAGTATTTTAGCATATTAGATATTACATCTGTTTGATTCCACATAACAAAGTGTACACATTGCTCAAAAAGTTTTATGAAGCATAAATATTTGCATAAATGCTTTCATTCATTTTTACTAAAAATAACATATGACTTCTAATATTTCAAAGAACATGATTGGCTTGTGAATTACCCCTAAATTCTTCTAGGCCCTAAGTTCTTGCACATTTTCATTTATTGACTTATGTTTGCTCTATGCCCAGCCATGTAAACAAAACATACAAAGGAAAACAACAAAATCCTTTGTTCCTGCTCTTGGGTGTTGTATTAAGATTAATAATGCCATTAGATGTCCAGATGGGAAAAGCTAAGCTATATGAGAAAGATTTCAAACTTTTTGTTTCTGCTTTCTTTCATTGTGGGGACAGAGTGTACATCCTTAGGAAGAGCCATGAATTCAAATGTTACACAAAAAATTTTAGAAGAGACACAGTTATAAAAACCAAATGACTTCTAATCTTGCTGTATTTGCAAACACTGAAATGTATTCTCTCAGCCTCTGAACAAAGGAAGAAAAGGCGTATGCATATAGGAAGCTGTACATTGTTGGCCATAGTTTACCTGCTGTTTACGAGACCAGGTCAGTAGAGCCCCTTACACAAAGATGGAATAAAACACTACAACCCAAGTACCTCAATTTCTCTAAAAACTAGAACCAAGGCAAGAAGGGAAGCGAGAAAAGAGGTTATATGTGGAGAAAAGAAGAATTTAATATTAATTTTAATAACTGACAATATCAGTTGAAACGGTCAACAGATCACTCTCTTACATTGCTGCTTCCTTCATTGTAGCCAGAATTAAAATATCCTGGCTGTTCTGAGTCATGATACTCTATTTACCTGTTTACAGAGATAAGAATAATTTCCAAGAATAATTGTCCGCAGAAACAATTAGATTTTACAAGTTAGCATGAAGAGCTGGCTCAACAAACTGAAACAGTGTTTTGAACTTGTAGTTGTTTGCTTATTTTTAATGTATACACAGTTTGCACAAATTGAAAAGAAGAACTGATGGAAAACTCACTTCTCATTTCCAATCAGGAAGATGGGATCCTCATATACAGGGGCCATGTTACTATCTCTCTATATCCTTGCCCTCTTCCAGTCCCTCACCATTGCTTCTGTAGGAATCCTTGGTTTGCTTTATCTGTGCTTTTTCTGTTACCCCTTAACATATTGGTCTTCCTCACTTTTCTCAACTGTTTCAACCTCTGTCCTTCATAAAGCAGATGGAAATATTGTTCTGCAACTCAAGTAGGATTACTATTCTTTCTAGAGCCTCTAGTAGTACATTCTCTTTAACATGATTTTTTCCAGACCCTCATGGTCAGGCTTAAAAGTTGTCCCTAGGAAGTGGTCTAGTGCATTTCTTTCTAAACTTCCTGCTCTGATCAACTCACAATCTACCACTCCACAAAACTTCCCTGACTCTACTTTCATTAAGTATGTCAGAGTTCTCAATACAATACAAAGAATGCCTCATTTTTTATTTTCTAACTTTTATCATTATTAAAATCTGAACTGAAACACCATAGGTGTCTCAAAGCCATCTATAATCCTGTCAAAGGATAACAACTTCATGTCTACCTCATGTGATGCTTGATTGTATGTGTCTACTTGGCTGTTTGTAGTCAAACTTTATTCTGTAGGTTTCTTTTAGAGTGTCTTTGGACAGATTTAACATTTAAAGTTGTGGACTTTGAGTAAAGCTAATTTCTCTCCATAATACAGAAGGGCCCCATTCAATTAGTTGAGGGCCTACATAGAACAAAAGGCTGAATTCACCAGGGCAAAAGGGAATTTTGCATCCAGCTTGCCTTTAGACTTGTAATGTGACATTGGTTCTTGCCTACCTTTCCAGACTACTAGCTCACCCTACAGATTTTGTACTTGCCAGCCTTCATAATTACTTCAATTTCTTAAAACAAATCTCTTCCTGTATATATATATATATATATATATATATATATATATATATATATATATATAAATATATATATTTCCTATTGCTTGTGTTTCTCTGAAAATCCTGAATAATATATCCCATAATATTCTACTATCATTCAGAACTTGGTTCATACTTCCTTCACTTATAGTTCAGCATTGTTCATGGCTGCATCTCTTGGATAGTAAATCCAGGGTGATAAGGACCCACAGTTACACTGTGTGGTGACTTCTTCCAAATGTAATCAGTAACATTTTATTGACACATGGGGTCTTTGAGTAAAACTTTATTTAAAAGGGTAGCTGAATCTGAATAAATAATATATGACTACTTTCCCTTGTCTTTTTTTTTTCTTTCTTTCCCTTGTCTTATGTGTTTGGGGTCACTGTGCCTATGACATTGTTCAAAGCATTCACAAAATCAATAGATTGAAATGCCATTAATTGAACCACTGTTCCTCATTAGCACAAAGACATGTATCTAAGCCAACAAGAACAGGTATTACTATCCTTTCAAAAGGTTTCCTAATCTCTTATTATCCTTGCAGTTTTGCTCCCTAATTACTTCTTTAATCAACTGATTACCTATTAAATACTCATTTAATTACCTTATATGTAGGTACTGGTTATACTAAGGGCCTTTCAAGGTTTTATTCTGACAGTCTAAGAAAATTATCATTGTAGTGACTTTGATTCAAGCACCACATAAATAGAAACATAATATTCATAATAAAACTATTCAGATATGTAAACAATTATAGCATACTAAAGTGTGAAGACAAATGCACTAGCAAATATGAAAAATAAAAGGGCCTTAGATTTTTGCAACTTTAGCAAGGTCCCTTGCTTCTTGGACATTACAGTGTGTGAGAATCACCAGGAGATATTGTTAAAATGCAAATTTTGATTGAGTTGTTCTCAGATCACACTTTGAGGAACAAACAGGTAGACTGTAGAGTCCAGAACAATAATCATTCTGGAAGTAAACTTCTTCTTCTCAGAAGTAAGTAGTAATATCAAACAAATGGAGATGTCTGAGTCCATGGATTTTTATTTGTAGGAAAAGTATCCTACTATTTATTACACAAAATTATTCATTTCTGCAATATTTTACAACATTCCTCTGCTGTGTATGACCATATGAAGTATAGGAAAAGAGAGAGAGAGAGACAGAGAGAATAGAGTATGTGTATGTGTGTTTATGTAGGAGAAGGGAAAAATATATCTCATGAGAGAGAGTATACAAACCATTCCGGCTGTGCTGACATATTTTTTATAATGAATCAGTCAAAATGTAATTGAACAAGTTACAATCAATTAAAAATGTTATCAAACTACTTAACCATATAATAATGTACAGATAAGGAACATGAATACATAGATTTTTGTTAAATAGAGAATAATTTGTGGATTGGGTTCAATTATATTTGAAATTTCAGGAGAAGATGATTGTAAGTCATTTTTATAAAATTTGTATTTGTACTTTTTAGTTATGTATGACAATAGAGTCCCTTTCAATATGTTTATACAAGCTTGGAATTTATCTTATTCTAATTAGGATCCTAGTCTTGCAGTTGTATATGATGGTGAGATTCAATGTGTTGTATTCATATATGTACATAGTAAAGTTATGTCAGATACATTCCAAAAATGGAGGAGGATGGATTGTAATATATTCACAAATTTTGTCACAAAATTGTTGATTTTTAATAAAAGTGATATATGCAAAAATAGGACAACATGAATTCACAATGTCATAATTAAAGATATTATGAACTGATAATATTAATGACATTTAGTTTTTAAAACAGATGCTTGGAAAACAAAGAATGTGTCAGTATTCTCCACATATTTCATGTGGGAAAAGAGTTTTGATTCTAAATGACAAATACCAAAAAATTAAAATTTTATCACAGTTTAAGAATAATAAAATTCCTTTCCTTAATATGACTAATAGGAATATTATTCCTTCTCTAATTGAAGATCCAGTGAATGTTCATATGTTTCTTTTTGACTTATGTATTTTCTTATATGTTCTGGAATGCTTAATTATCATTGTCATAAATAAGGCACATGCATGTACATGTTCATAGAATATACATTGAAATATTTAGAGGTCATGATGTCTACAACTTACCCTCAATGGTTCAGGGAAAAAAGTTAGTGTGTATGTGTATGTATGTAAGTGTGCATGTATTTTTAAAAGAGAATAAATTCAATGAGGCAGAATGTTAATTGAATCTGAGTCAAAGACATACAGATGTTTCTTGTATTCATTTTACAATTTTTGTAAATATTGAAGTTATTTCAAAATAAAAATTGCTAAAACATTTTTATAAATCATATTAGATCATCTGGGCTATTAGGGCCTCCAGGAGTTTTGAATTCAAATTTAGAAACTGTGACACCAGAATCTAGATTCTAAAACAAGATTTTTCCAGAGAGGATGCTTGTCACTAAATGACCTTGATGGATTTCACTGAGTACATGAACAACACAAAATTATATGAATAAATATAGGAATGAACTTATTTATTCTTGAGAGACCAGTACATTGTTCTTAATCAGAGATCTGTGACCAAAAGAAACATGAATTATTGTATTAACTTCTGTTCATCAATACATCTTAAAGGCAGAAAAGACACAGTAAAACTAGGAGACCAAATTAGGCTAATATTAAAGATATTTTAAACGTATCTATAAATCAATCACAAAATCTAATAAAATGGGCAAGTGACATTAAGTGATAAAAATGAGGCAATACACGTAGTTAAAAAACTTTTTAAGAGCTTTTTTCAGCCATTAGTTGCCAGAGAAATGTTGATGAAGGCCACGTGAGTTACCATCTATGTATATATGATTGTTTTGAAAAAAGATGACTGATGCCACCAAGAGTTGTAGAACATACGGACTAACAATACACTATAGAATTTTGGGAATTTTTGAAAATACAAAAGCAAGATCTTACAAAGTTAAATAGCTACATGCTCCATGAACTAGCAACCTCATTCATAAGTAAATAATCAATATAAATTCTTATATGCATATATAAGGAAATATGTACAATATTGTCCACACCAACATTGTTAACAAAAAAAATAAATCAATGCGTCTCAAGTGCAAATATGCAGAATCAGCTTCTCACATGGTCATGGGATCTTCACTATCTCGTTTGGTGGTCCCTCAATACTGAATATAGTCACCTATGTAACCAACAGAATAGATTATGGGTGAAGAGATCATATGTAATTTTCAAGGTTAAAACATTGAAGAGATTGCAACTTTTGCTTTCATCTTTATGTACCTTGCTAAGGGACAAATCCTCTATCATGTGTATAAGAACACTCAAATATCTCCATTTTGAAACCTGAAGAGGGAGCGATGAATTTGCCAGCACCCGTTTATCAAACACATGACTGACTAATCCACATTGAAAGTGTAACTTCCAGCCTCAGTTAAGATTTCAAATGATCACAATAGATAGATGATATCCAAAAAGCTCTTGACAGACACAGCCTGGCTTCCCAAATGCGCTTTCTAATTGTTGGCCCACAGTTAACAGAAGATGGATGACTGTTTTAAGCCAAGTTTTAGAGTTACTTGATAAGCCAAAATATATTTGTTCACTGAAAAATAAATTAGAGTAAATTTTGTAAGTTTCAACATGTACTTAAATAAACAGAACACTGCTTAACATATACATAGTTGCTACATAACTTTTAAAAGCAATGGAATGAATCACATGAAATTAAGGACAAGGTTTACCGTGTGTGGGTAAAGTAAAGGGACTGAATGGTGGTGAACACACAGTAGTGATTTTCTCAAACTTGGGTTGGGTGTGTTTACATGGGTGATCATTAAATTATTAACAATTGCATTTCTTTTAATTTTTTTAAATTACATATTTGTTACCTAGACCAAAGATTATATTGTTTGATGATTTAGGGATTATGATTTATTGCACATTATGGATATAATATCCACTGAGAGTTTTTGAAGAGTATGTGCTTGTTTTTAGCCTCTGAATATGGTAGAGCGCAACTGATTTTGCTTTTAAATATTTGTAACCTTAAGTTCATTATGCTTATTATTTCAATCATCTCTGTTTTCTTATGGAAATTAATATCATTCATTTGTTTTATTTTAGTAAATTTCATTCAGTGGATTGAATTTTTCTTTTGGAACTGATGAATTCTATAACATGCCTAGAAGAAACATGAAAGAAAAAGACAATTTTTGAAGTTAAAACATTGAGTAAACAAGGCAGTTAGTTATAATCATAGAATTTCTTCTTCAATCTATAGATGTGTAGTATGGTATTAAATTTCCATATAAGACTGAAAGATTAATCATCCATTTGCAATAGTGTTACCATCATAATACCATCATTAAAAAGACAATTCACTGAATTTGCTGCCCTTAACTTTAAAAAGTTATACTCTGAAGAAACATGAGCACAAATAAATGCTTCTTCTCCTTTTAAAATATCATTTTAGCCAGGCATGGTAGCACATGCCTATAATCCCAGCAACTCAGAAAACTGAAGCAGGAGGATATCAAGTTTGAGGCCAGACTCAGCAATTTGGAGAGATCCACAGCTCACAGCAATTTAGGGAGTTTCTGTCTCAAAATTAAGATAAAATGACTGGGGACATAGCTCTGTGGTAAATTTCCCCTGAGTTCCATCCCTAATATAAATATGTATACACACACACACACACACACACACACACACACACACACCCCACACATCACATATATATGGGGGATTATTTTAATTCATTTTTCATAACACATGGTGGCTTGTTGATGTATACTTGAATAGCTGGTGAGACACATTGATATAATCAGCAAATAATTTCACCCATTATAACCCAATTTGATTATCCATAAAATAATAAGTTGGCTTAAATCATTGTTGATAATGTGTTCATAAACAAAACTTTAAGATCTATGATCTATGCAAATACTTACTGAGCAATTACTTAGAATAAGGTGATTTAGAGGAATTTCTGGAATAAAAATAATCTGTCATTTTAATGAAGAAAATAAGATTTCATTAACTGGATTTTTTGTGTGTATAGAAAATGCAAACTCCTTCCAAGCACACCCGAGTGTACATGCTTGATTATAACACAGTTTTCTGGGATCTTTTTTATTTCCACTTTTAGCTTTTTTTGTGTGTGTTTGTTTCAGTCTTGTATCCCTCTATGGTATAATGTTTCTTTCCTCTATATTTCTGAACCCAAACTTCAAAATAATACATCTCACAGAAAAACAAAACACTTTGCAGATATAAAGGAATGAACCATGTGAAACCACATAAATAAGTCTAATTCTAACACAAAAAAGTATGCTATATGCAAAAGCAGAAAATCCAGTTGTGACCTAGATGGGAAAAGATGAGTTTTTTTTAACAAGCAGAAATACCTTTCTTAGGATGCTACCCATGAATCCTAACCTATATATACCAATGTCTATTATAAATTTAATGTCATGCATTTTTCAAATGTCAGTCTGAGAGTTCATGCCATTGATCAAATATTCCATAAAACCCAACAGCCAATTGTTTTTGTTTGATTGTTTGTTTGTTTTTGTGATAGAGTCTCACTAAGTTGCCTAGGATGGCCTTGGACTTGAAATCCTCCAGCCTCAGCCTCCTGAGTAGGTGGGATTAAAGGCATATATTTCACTACCTCACCTACCAGATAGTATCTTATCTACTCTAGAAAAAGAATGAGTAGAAATTTCTTATCTCAATACTGGCTGTTTAAATGCTTACAATGCACACAATAGATAAATATATATACAATAGATACATAACAAAAATGTTCCTCAGTGTAATTTATTGGGATTTTATAATTTTAATTTCAGATGTTTTTACAAATTCATTCTTAATGCATGCAATGTGAAGTCTAGCCACCACAGAAATTTGAAAATAAATAAATGGTTGTATTCAAAGTTATAATGACAAGGCAAAACTATAATATAGAAGACAAACAAAAGCAAAAATAAAATCACTTCAAACTTTTCTGAAATATGACTATAATAAATAGTAATTAGTATTACATTAATATTTTTCATGGATATTAACAACTGCTAGTTTCATTTCTGGGTCCAAAACATTAATATATACTAGTACATTTTTCTAATTAAGAACTAAATTTCAGTGGTCAAATTTAATTTATTTTTTGTCTTTCTAGGATAATATAATTCTCAGTCTTTTGGAAAAAAATAGGTTGTTTTATTCATTCCTATTTTATTCAATTTTGCAAATTTTATTCAAAAATCTTTTTTTTCATATGCTATGTTGTGATGAAAAGTACAGAACACAGGTCAAGTAGGAAGATTTCAAATATATTTTTCTATGTTGTTGATTCCAAGTTAAAGTACTAGCAGAATCATTCTCAATTTTCAAATTTAGTGTTTTTTTTTAATATTTCAGAACTCTTAAAGTAAGTATCCCTTTAAAATATTGCATGGACACATTTTTTTTTAAAGGGAGAGATAGAGAATTTTTAAAAATATTTATTTTTAGTTTTAGGTGGACACAACATCTTTATTTTATTTGTTTGTGGCGCACTACCACTTGAGCCACATCCCCAGCCCAGCATGTACACATTTTATGAATTAATATATTGTACATGTCAGAAAAAAATTGTCAGCTTTCTTTTAACCTTAAAAACGAGGTTCAAGTTTTGGATAAAATAGATGAATCATACGTAATTCGAAAATGATCACTAGTACCACAAGTATTAATTAAGAAGTTTTTTCTTGAGTTTGGTATTTTCTTTGAGATAAGGGCTAGGATATAATTAAATGCTAGAGTGCCCTTGGTCAGTCCCCACTACCAACATAAATAAATAATAATAATAATTTTTAAAAGATAGAATTATTCTAGAAAGCCTTCATAAATTGAACATAATATAAAAGACTATTAATGAATAGTTTTAATATTATTTAAGGTCAATTGACAAGAAATATAGGTAAGAAACATACATAAGGTATCATTTATTGTGTTTTGCTCAAAGTAAAATCTTCTTTTAAACATTTGAAACTATATAAATATATCAATATGTATATATTCAAAATACACATGTATATTTAACAAGATAAATAGTTTACAACTTAATATGAAATTAAGTTCATCTTTCCTGTATTTGAATTTATTATTTTCTTTAAATAATTTGAATTGAATTGAATTGGGTATATGCTTGTCTATAGAAAAGTGAAGAATGAGAATATTTTCTATAAATTTTCATCCTCATAAAAATAATCAAAATGCTTTAATATTTTATTAAAAAATCATTGGTAGCTTATGATAATCAATGTCAGTCCTCTCTAAAAAAACTAAGGAAAATTGTCTATTAAACATAGGAATCTTCAATTATGAGGTAATTTGGGGTAAATTTAATGCATTATGCCATTATGTATTTTTTCTATTTAATTGACTAATTTAAAAAGTATCATCATGAAGGCAAAATTATTTTGGGGGCAATAATACAAACTATGCACTCAAATTTCTAATTAATTATTAGCAAACCAGTGCATAACTCATTCCAAAAAAGTAAGTGAAGTATAGCTGGGGGGTTTGGAGAAATATGAATAATGAGAGGAAAAGGGAAAGGGTCACTGGAATGGTTATGAATTGATAACACATGTGCAAGTTGAACATTCTGTAATGATCATTGTTATATTCAAGGAAAGAATATTTTTTGTCATATTTCCTTGAATGTGATGCTGCACTGTGATTATACTAGACATATCCTTTAGTTATTTTTGGGTTAATTCTGAGGATTTTGCAAATCAGGAAGGTTTGATTCTGTATTCAAATAATATATCTATGAATTAATTTACATAGCACTCAATTGTTATTCTATGCTGGATTAATTACTAAACAAAGAAATAAAAATAATCTTTTATCACAAGAAAACATGATTTTTAAATCCTCAGATAAGTAGTACATTTTTATTAGCACACCAAGAATTGATTTAACAATGATAAATAATTTATCTACATACATACTTAAAATTAATATATTGTAAAGAAAATACATGCCAGTACTTCCACCCCCCATGTACACACTAAAGATACAAATGTCAAACTGAAGAGCATTTGATATATTTAGACATGTTATTATTTACATATAAGTGAGGGACATATAATGTGTCCAGTAAAAATAAGGAAAGATATAAATAGGAAATTTACAAATAGGGAATGCAGACATGAGCCTAAAATGAATTTTTATGTGACTGCTATTGGGAAATGTTTGCATAGTTCACAAGTTTATGCCCTTTGACACATTACTTCTACTTTCAGAATATTTCAAATGAGCCTATAATGAAGTTTCAGTCAACAAAGACAATAGTGGCATCATATGACTAAAATGAAGTTGAACAATGGCTATCACCTATTGGCATGATAGTCCTACCAACATCTGAGCACAATGCATGTTTGGGGTGATGTTGGTTCAATCAAGTCCATTGTGTAGCCAGTCCTATGAGAGTATAGCACATGTAATTCTATATAGTACATAGTACTTGATTCTGATTTAATAACTATGATATTGGTCTATGTGTTTACTATACTATGCGTTTTTTATTATTTTACAAAAAAAAAAAAAAAAGAGTTCACTATGTAGCAGTGCTCCCTGTTAAACTGGCAGCAGTTTCTGGTGTGTCCTCCATTGTCATATCAGAGGCAGTGTCCTGTGACTGGATCTAAGCCATTCAGGTTTGTGTAAGCATTTGCCATGAATGTGCTTACACAAGGAAGATATCACCAAGTGTCAGATCTCAGTTATTAAGTAGAACGTAACTGCACATAATCAATGATGCTATGAAATAATGCACAGCCTTAATGAAAATGAAAAACATCTGGATTAAAACAAATGTGTTTCATATAGAATTTTGGTGGAGGTTGAATAAAATGATAATCCCAATACCTTATTTTTATGTGACTGCTACTGGGAAATGTTTGCATAGTTCACAAGTTTATGCCCTTTGACACATTACTTCTACTTTCAGAATATTTCAAATAAAAATTACTTGGACCAGTATTAGAAACAAAGTTATGCTGCATGAAGAAAGCTCCTAATTGCAACATTTTAATAATAAAAAGTATAATCATTAAATATTCATTTACTAGAAATACTAAATTGCATGTATTCAAATAATGAGATAATTTCTTTATTGGATCTTATAAATAATATATATATATATATATATATGCAAGTAAAATCTATTTATACATGACTTATATTTGTATGCATATTCATACATATTTATACAAATGCATATGTATGTGTACATATATACAGTTGTCCCTCAGTATTGGTTCCAGAACCTTCCTCCCAGGATACTAAAATATGTAGATTTTCAAATCCTGCATATAAAATGTTACACTATTTACATATACCATAATATTCATATCCCCTATACACTTTAAATCATCTCTAGATTAATTTTAATACTCAATACAATATAAATAATACACAAATAGTCGTTATACTCCATTGTTTAGGGAATAATAAAAGAAAATACATCCAAGTTCAGCACAGATGAGATTTTTTCAAATATTTTTGATTTTATATTAGTTGAATTCACAAATACAGAATTCAAGGATATGAAGGGTTGACTGCATATACTGTACACGTTACCAAGATATGAACACAAGTATATGCATACTACAAAATACTGTAGCATTGCACACACACACACACACACACACACACGTATGCACTATTAAGATACTTACATTTCCTGACCTCCAGTATCTATCCTTGTGATTTGAATTCAATTTAACTTGTCTATAATATAGTCTACTAATGTTTTCTTGTATGTCCACTTACCCCATCCTATATAAACAATCATACAAGATTTGACTATCTACTCTTTGTACATTTCACATTCCCCTAAAGGCATAGGATTGTGATTATCATAGTCATTTTGACTTTCATAGTTTAACAATTTCTCCTAAGGCTAGTTAGAGAAACTCCTGTGCAACTTGCTTTTATATCCTTTTCCTATTTCCAGAATTCCTATTTTTAAAAATTATCTCCCAAAAGAGTGACTCACAATTTGCAGATTCTCAATGTTAAAATAAAGGAAATTTCTGTTTAGAAATGCATTTCTATATTATTAAGACTTTTTGTCATAATTTTTGAAATTTTCAGATGGTAAGTTTACAAAAAAATGAACCTAATTTTATTTAAAGTGGCCTTGTTCAATAGTATCTAACTCTGCATCCACAAAAATGCCAGTAATTTCTTTTTCTATCTTGGTTTTGACAGGTTTTGTCAGACAATGGTTTCCATTTAGAAAGGCTTATAAAATGTTGTAAATTTTTTTCAGTACAAAGGGATTTTTTTTTCAAACCAGGGATAGAATATTAAAAGATATTATACAAAATATATACATTTTAGTTTTCCTTTAAATAATTAGTATGTTCTATGAAAGAAGTCTAATAATATAATTTTTTGTTAAGAAAGATCCATAATGGGGCTGGAGTTGTGGCTCAGTGGTGACATACTAGTCTGGCATATATGAGGCACTGGGTTGGAGCCTCAGAACCACATAAAAATAAATAAATAAATAAATAAATAAACAAATAAATAAAGTTAGTGTGTCCATCTTTAACTAAAAATATATATATTAAAAAAATAAAGATCCATGAGAAGTTATGTTTAGGATTTTAAAATTATCATTAGAGACAAAACTTTTCAATCTAAAATGACTATACAGTCTCCATGGTACCTTAGTCAACTGACAATAATTTCCTCAAAACCCAACAATGATTGTTTGTGCAAATTTCCATTTGACTTCAGAAAATGAGCATATTTCATCCTGGTTCATTTTTATTTACAACACAACATACATGAGAATGGCACAATGCAGTGGAGGGTGCCAATTTTCAAATACTAACCAATGGCATCGACATCATTTTTCTTTCAATTCAATCAGTTAAGATATTATAAACATTCTTAATCCATTCATTATCACAGAAAAGGAATACTGCAGTGTAAAAAAAATTATACACACAACTGAGCAAACAAATGGTCAACAGAAAAGGCTATAGAGTTTGAAGAGCCAGTGCTTTTTGGAATTACAAATCTAAGGGGAATCAGGGAATAACAAGCAATACATCATAAATTAAAATAAGACTTTTCAGCATGGAGTGGACCTAAAAATCCTATGTTTTATGGAAGTGGAAGAATTGGAAAGAAGAAATGCAGGAATTTGGGAGATTTTGATAAGTACAGTGCCCCCTATACCAACTTCTCATCCCTAAGTCCCATGTGTATAAAGGATTAGTGGAGGAGACAGAGTAGAAAACTGGGGAATTACTGGGAAATAAAATGTATCAAATTATGCTTTGTCCATGTACAAATATATCCAATGTATATGTATATCTATAATTACATAAACATGTACATACATAAATAATTATAACGTACTAATTAAAATAACCATAACGTAGAGTGAATATTAGTAGAGTAGAGCAAGTAGATTGTGGAAGAAAAGGGAACGTACTATGGAATGCAACTGATCAAATTATGCCATGTGCATGTATGAATATGGCATAATCAATCACACTATTGTGGATAATTATAATGTACAAATGGGGGGAGAGGGAAATTTGAAGATCTAGATACCTGGTAGATTTGGGGCAAAAGTCAGTAAGCTCCCTAGGAAGCATGCCCAAATGTGATATCTAATATACATTGTGAACTTCCTAAGCAGGTTCACAGTGTTCCAGTGTGGCTCTTAAGCAGTCATATGATCTTTTGTGCCTGAGAATGGCATGGAAATAGATGGTTCTTGACAGCCCACATGATTTTGGTTGGAGCAGCCTAACATGGAAGCAACAGAAACATCCCCACGTGCAGAGTTAAGAGAAAATCAGAAGTTACAAATCTGTGACCTGCATGCAGGGTCTGATATAACAAACCAGAAGAAGCTAGGAACTTCTGGTGGGATTTCATCATGAGTAAAGAACACTGAAATTCAGGTGTGTCTCCCCAAACTGTAATTACTTGGCTCTCTTTAGACCTTCAGAATTTACACATGATCCTCAGGAAAAAGATGAACCATAACTGAGCTGAGTTTGTGAATTTTGGTGCTTAGCACCATAGGAATTCTTGATAGATATTAGGCTGAGAAAATATGATATGACATTTACTCAATAACTGAATTTGTATTGTGAGATTATGTACCATACTTAGGAAACTAAAAATTTATGAATTTTACAATCTGTAAAATAATTGTTTAATTGGCATCACTCTTAAAACAGAATGTAATAATAGATTTTTATTCTAATTTAAAGTGAATATTCCTATTCCATAGAATGGAAGAAAATACAGCCAAATATTTCAATAGAATAATGTTCTTCTAGTCAAGCACTTCAATTCTTATTCCAAAGAGGGAGGATAAAGATGTAACATTTTTAGCCAAATTAGTTACTGTGAAAAGAAAAAATAATTTGGGACTCTTAACTTTTAGTTCAACAGTGGATAATGTCTTAGTCAAAAATTTATTCATTCCTTTTCCTTTCCCCAGGGATAGAGGACTAAGTACTTCCTCTTTCTAGGTGTGTGGGATAAAGTATGCAGCACAGTAACATGGGGTGCCTTTCCAGGCTGATCACATGGTTTTTCTAAGAAGTGTGAAAAGTGTGAACATTATGGACCATATGTTGGAAACTGGAACATAGGCATTTATTCTGGTGAAGCTCTGGCTTCCTTACTAGTCAATTCACATTAAAAGGAATAGATATATTATTTGCTGTGAAATTATGTTATTTTTATGTTAATTATGTTATCATTATGTTATAATTAGTATTTTATGTTAATTATGTTATAATTATGTTAATCATCTATTATTATTGCTGATCTTGGGTGAGTACCCTCACATCTCCAATCCTAAAGTTTCTCATATAAAGAGTTGGATGTAATCACAATCAGAATTTCAACCTCATATGACAATAGGAAGGGTAATGATCTGTTGCATGTATAAGTAGAATAAGTGTTAGGGAGTATCATTTTTCATAAGTATAATCTATTTATTAGTAATCACTCTGTTCTACAAAATTGCCTTTAAGATCAAATTAGCAAATATTGAATCAGTGCACCTAGGGGACCCAAAAGGTTAGATTCCTGGGCCTCTTATCCATTTGTCACATTTTTGTCAAATGATTAGGGAAGAAAAAAAAACCTTTTTTATGTATATATGTCTTGAAGCCACTTTATTTAATACATATTGTTGATTGATTAGCATTGGACTTAAAGTCAATGATACTACATTTCATGCCTGAACAATGCTATGGCAGACCATATTTTGTATAAGGCATCTCATATGCTCCTCTTACGCTCAGGAACACTATACAGCACTTCAGCAGTGATTATGGGGTTGACTTTAAACAGTAAAATTAACAAGAAAAAGCACAAAAAAATGCAAAAACAAAAACAAAAACAAAAGTGGCAGTAAGTATACCATGATAAAGACACTTGTATACAATATGAGATAAAACTACACTAGTAACTATCCTTCTTCAGCCTCAGCTTAGAATGTGCATATCACCATTTTTTCCACTCTGCACATGTATATGTCTGATAATGACCACAGGAAAGCCTCAAGTTTTGATCTCTGGATACCAAAGAAATTCAAAACATTAGCTGAATCACAAATAGATAATTCAAAAATAAAGAAGAGCAACTGTATTTTTATGGTCTAAGGTCCAAGTACACATCTAGCTCACATTTCTACCATCTAAAACTTACAAGATCTTTTATGATCTAGCCCTTTCGTTCTTTCTCTTCATGCCATGGTCCTCCCCTACACTCCTCTTTGTCTCAGAACCTTTGCACACACAGTTCCTACTTCCTAGAGCAACCTTACCCTCTTTTTTTTCACCAATTAACTCCTTTTTCCCAATTCCCTCTTCAGCATCTTTCATTTTATCTCCCTATTTGTGCCAGTTCTCCCAATGGATTTTGTACTCTCAGAGAATGAGAAACCACCTCTTCATTCCATTTATCTTAGTGAAATCTTACATTTGTTTCTACATGTGCATGCCATTAATTTTTCTGTATGTCAATAAAATGCAAATGTTTGTTTTTCTCACATTATATCATAAGCTTGATGTTTAATAAATGTACATCAAATAAATATAAATAGATATAAATAATAAATGTTAATCAAATAAATAGTTAAATATTCTGCAGTCATAATATAACAAGTTGGAAGAGTGTAAATTTATTTGCATAATCAAAGCAATTTTCTGCCAGCTTAATGCAAATATTTATTCATTACAAAAAGAAAATGTATAATGTAGTCTTTCTGAGGACCAATTCTTTCAAACAGGTTTCTAACCTATCTCTAAATCTGTACTCCATATGGTATATACACCTAAGATCAAAGATTGTGTTGTATTGATTTTACTAAAAGTATTAGACTTATAATAATCAAATATATTAAAATTAAAATCACAAATAATAGGTTACATTACAATATATAAATAGAAAAATAAAAGTAATAATCTCATTAGTGAAGTTTTGCTGAAATCACATTTTCATATAGAAGTAGTGAAAATTTATATTGTGTGTCATTTTTAGGCTGCAATTTGGCAATATGTATCAACAATATTAAAAATGCTCATAGTCTGCAAAAATATTCTAATTTATTTTGGAAAAATAGTTCAAATATTTGTCAACAAAGAGAATATTTATATAATAAATAGATCTGTAATAAATAACCAAATTACTAAGTAACTAGAATTAAAAATTAGAAGCAAGCACAATGTCTAACAATATGGATACAGTTAATTAATCAAAATTTATTTTATTTGATAAACTAGTAGAATAACTTGAAATAATGATAATAGTTACTTAGCACTGGAAAATGATTTTGTTGTAGCTGAAAAATAGGATCTGATATTATATGCAATATAATCATTGTTACTTTGAAAGCAAAAAATTCTGTGTGGTAGCAACATAAATATTTTTTTTCATTTTAATATTCTTAGCTTCCTATAATGTACATACATTAATTATTTAATAGGAAAAGACTATTTTACAAAATTTTCGTTCTAGCACCACGTCCTTCAGATTCTTCATTATTTCTGTTTGTTTGGCAGAGACTGCTGCTCTTTTGAGACAAAGATTACTTTATCACATTTCTTCAGATATTGACCATGTTACATGCCAGGTGTCCACTCCAGGCCATTAAGAAGCCCCATGGAGCTCACCCTGATGTGAGTGGTGCCCCAGAGATATCCTGGGAAGCAACTCTAGTTTGTTGTTACAAAAATACTCCACACAGGTGTAACATCTCCTTGTTTACTTTTGACCGTTTCAAAATTCATATCTCCCCTGTGGTTATCTATCTAAAACCATTAACCCCAGTTTCTGTAATTGGCCAAACCACCACCGACTCCCAAATCCATCCCCAGTTTCTACAATATAACCAACTATCTAGCTCAAAGCAAATTTTCTGTTATGTAAAGCTTCCCACAAGTGGCAGCCTTTGCTGGTCACAGCAACTCTGGAGAATATTATGTGCATTATTACTCTGTAATTTTGGACAACTTACACTAATCCCTGAGAAGCAATAGCAATAGGTTCCAATGAGCAGTCCTGAACCAGCAGCAAATTAAATGTCTTCAGGACTTTCAGTTTTAAAAATTAGGCAATAATAAACCCATGGTCTACTTTACATTAAAGTGATGCAGAAGGGTTATCTAAATCAATTCTTGCTACATTATTACAATGTAAAACACAGCTTCAATCTCATTATTTTGTAAAATAGAAGCAAAATGATAGAATGTAAATCATGATGCAATATACTTGAAAAAAATAAAGCGGTCTACCAGGTGTTCAGTAGTGTGATAAAAACTGCTACCAATAAATGGAAGGTATTGTATTAAGTGAGGATTTCATAAATTCTGCTTTTTTTCACTCATGGTTTTAAAAATAGCCAACATACATAGTGTCACCAGCCATCCACGGGCTGTGAGTGTGGACTGTTGAACATAGTAGCCAAATGAGGGGATAGGTCTGGCACTGGGAACTACCTGTCAGGGATTGATCACAGGATGCAGGTTAGCCTCCTCTTCAAGCTCTGCCTAAGATCCACACAGCACCTGAGATGGGTGTGAACTGCCAAGATGTCAGTCAATCTCCTGATGACCAGGAGACATCAGGAAGCAAGATATCGCCCTTGAAACCTTATCTCTGCCTTTGATGTCCCATTATAAAATAAACCAAACTTTGGCTCAGGCTCTCTCTTTTTCCAGTGTGGAAGTTTGACCCTTAAGGCCAAAGAGCCATCCTGCCCTCAATTCCAGAATTATTTCTGTGTTGTGTGATTTTTCACTGCCTTCTACTTAGCTTAATGTTGTAGCCAGCCTGTTTAAACCCAGTTTGTCTTGTCTGCATGTGTCACGGTCGAGACATAGAAATATATAGTGAATACATTTTTCTATGATTTAACCTCATATTCTCCATGAAATGCTTGGCTATATGGTTCTAAAATATATAATCACAAACATATTTCTTAATTATTATGATGATTTCAGAATCTCCATAGACATAACCACAAATCAATATCTTTCTAAAAAGATCTGTTCTTGATTCTACATATCACTCTGGCTGTTAACCTTTTTTCTAGTCCCTTTTGTAGAAAAGAAACATTGCAATCAGTCTCCTATTTTGATCATCAATTCCTCATGCTGCCCCTTCAGGCTTCTCTTCTCTACATTTTGCTAGTCAAGGGTAACAAAAATCTTTGTATTGCAAGATCCAATAATCACCTGTTGCCCTCATTTTACATTATATCTTAGTATCTTTCCAAAGAACTGAGCTTTCCTCCCGCTTTACATATATTTTCCTTTTAGCTTCCAGTATTTTCTTTCTCTTCCCAGAACACTTTTTCATTATCTTTGCTTGCTTTTCATCCTCTCTCTTACTTCTACATGCTGGAGAGTAGTTCTTCTTGCTCCTAGGACTTCTCTTTTTCACTAGACTCTCTAACTTTCTAGGGGATCAAATGAAGTTTCACAGCTCTATGTATTATTTGTATGTGATGGCAATCAACTATGCCACAGTCTGGCTGCAGCAAAATAACCGGGGGGGTGACAAGCAACTCGTGTACATTGATACAGCAGGAGTGGAAGCGGTTTATTGTAGGACAGGAGGGGTATATATACATTACACACAGCTTATATTAATTAAGATAAACTAGATACAGCAGTCAACCAATAAGGAATCTCCACACTTAATGGCTTGCTGACGTTACTTCACAAACCACTCCCACTGGCAAAATGCCAGGCGCCATCTTGACTTGTTTATAGACCCTAACACAACTATATATATCCAATACAGAACTCTTGAGCTTTAACACAGGATCATTAATTTGACATTATTATTTGAGGATTAATAAGCATCACAATATAAAATACCCTAAATATAATATATTATGTATCCTCATCACTATGTTCCAACTTAATTATTTCCCATTTTAGACAAATCATACATAGTCAATTAAATTTTTAAAATTTCAGAATCTCTTTCCTTCCCAGTATTTGTTGGATGATATCTCCAAATTGAAATTACTTAATTCACTTTTCACTTTACTATCTCTGCTGCATGATTCAGAATTTCCCTTCCTCAAAGTATGCCCCTGTTTCCACGTGCCATTTCCTAATACATTTTTTAACAGCAACAAATATTATTAAAATATAATCTAGTTAAAAGTTGGTGAATCCCACATCTGAGACAGATTCTTAATTGGCAATGAGGAAAGCAGATGAATAACCCAATGCACATGGCAGAGTCCTCAACAGGTTGTGGTGGATCTAGAAACCTTAAGAATCAAGGGTTCTGGACATGATAAATGAGTGGGCCTGGGTGAAACTGAGAAACGAGCAGATCACCGACAATTGTACCCTTTCATGCCACTGACTGAAAACCTCTATTTCATCTTGTCAGAATCTAGAGATTTTCTACTAGTAAAAACACAAAGAGAACCTGGGAACCTGAGATATAAGGTCATAATGTAAGAAGTAATGGATAGATACATGCTTAAGAAATGCAAAATTCTGAAAACCTTAGTCTCATTCTGTTTGACTTCTAGAACTGTGCCAGCATTTATATTCCAGGAAAAAAGCTGGAGTTCTCTCAGGAATCCAAATATGAAAATAGAGACCAGGGTTTCCTTATAAGTAGCCTACTAACTTTCCGGAAGTTTACAATCAACATAACCAAAGCATATAATTTAATCATTGTACTAGCTATTGAATCTCCTAGTCAGTCATGTTTAGACAGACAGAAAATGTATGCAGTACCAAAGGAAACCCTTTAATATAGAAGATAAAGATTAAGTCTACCAACTTAACAAAGGAAAAGAAAACAACAACAAGAACAAATAAAAACACTAGGATACAATAGAGAAGATGCCAAAGAGAGCTTTTTAAAAACATCTGGCATGTATCTAAGATTGCTAGAGATTGATATATAGAGGGGAGAAAGTGTAAAAACAAAAAAAAAGGACTATTTGAATAAACATGTATTAATACTGAAGACTCAGTAGAAGAAATAAATATAAGTAAACTGAGAAAATTTCCTATAATTCCTCAAAATGTATAATAAATACATTCAAGAAAAGTAAAGTATAAGAAAAAAATTATCAAATTTGAGAACTGGTCTAGGGAGTCCAATATCCACCAAAAAGTAGTTTGAGTAAGGTACATTTTGAAAATTTAAAAAAAAAATCTGGACTGAAAAAATCTGACAAATTACCAGCACCCAGGACATCACAACAAGACACACTACTATGAATTTTCAGTACAGGGCTGGGGATGTGGCTCAAGGGGTAATGCGCTCGCCTGGCATGTGCGGGGCGCTGGGTTCCATCCTCAGCACCACATACAAATAAAGTAAAGATGTTGTGCCACCGAAAACTGAAAAATAAATATTAAAAAATTCTCTCTCTCTTTAAAAAAAAAGAATTTTCAGTACATACATATAAGGAGATAATTATGAGGGTCCATAGAGGAATACAATTGATTGTATTAAAAAGATCAGACAAGAAAAGTTTTCCAATTTTTGAAACAGTACCAATGCAGTACTGTAGGTAGGTGGGATGTGGCTAAAGGTGGTGGGTGGTGGCATATCTTGGAAGGGTTCATCTTCCCTGTAGTTCCCTCCCTCCCTTTCTCTGCTTCCTGGCTATCAGGAACAGGGCAATGCTCCTCCACCACATCCTCCCACCATGATGTCCTGTCTCACTTTTGACCCAGAGCAATGGAGTCAGTTCACCTCTAAAACCATGAGCTGAAATAAACCTTTCCTCTTCTAAATTGTTCTTCCCTGGTATTTTGATCACAGCCTTGAAAAGCTAACACAGGAGGTCTCTTATTTTCCCTTCATATCTGAAAGGATTTGCATTCCCTACTTGCAACACAGCCCAAGGACCTCTCTCATCAAAGAAATGTATGGAATTAAGCAGACCTAGTGCTGGCATGATGACTCATTAGACACTTGAGATTCTTCCATCCTGTCATTAAACTATCCTTAGCAATTGGCTTCTATTCACAAGTTCACCTTTTAGCCTAAGAATTAAATTTTAAATTCTAGAGGTTACCTCCACCTTTCAGGCAGAGAAAGGAGGGAGGGGTATGGGCAACCAGAGGTGAAAAAAATGTGGTTGGAGCTGAATCAGCTCCTTTGAAGTAACTTCCTGAAATCTCACACACTTCTGAAGTTTCACTGGCCTCAGTCACACAATCACACCAGATGGCAAATGTAGTAGAACATAAATATTAGATATTCATTTCTCTGCAGCTTAAAATAAACAGCTTTAAAGTTATCAAAATTTATGCATCTAAAATGTATACCTGAAAAATGGAAATGCATGTCAAAGGGCATGACTGTAGCATGCCTGAGAAGCTTCACACACTCTCAAGGAAAAACTGTCTCAATCCTATGCTGTGGATAGTGCAAGAAATAAGTTAAAATTAGCAACATGGCAAATGTACAGTTAATTCTGTTGCTTAAGAATACAAGACAAAAGGAATATTTTAATTAGTAAAAAGGTTAATACTTGAGATCAGTTAATAGTCAACTTGGTATTTAATATTCAGTATTCTTTAATTCCCTATTTTTGTCTCTTGTTAGTTTATTTTAGGGAATGTACTCAGGCATTTCTATTAAATGCCTAGTGCATAAGTCCAGAGAAAGTATATCTTTTCCATCTGTTTACAACATACCCTAGAGTCACTGTAGAAAAAAAAAATGTGTGATTTCAATACTGAAGGAAAAAACAAAATAGAAATTGAGTTTATGATATCACGGCATACTGCCTGGATAAACAGTGGTAGTTAAGGAAATTACTGCATCTTTCAGAACAATGCCATAAAATTAAAAAATAATTATGAATTTTAGCAAATTTAATTGTGAATTTACTAAAGCAAAATTTTCAGGGTTATTAACGATTAAAAGAGCAAGGAGTTCCAGAATTTAATTTTACCTAGCTCAGAATTCATGTACTAGTCTAAAGCGAAGCACTGCTGTAAATATATAAAGTGATAAAGAACACATTTTGTTTTCCTAATAGATAAATGCATATTAATATTTCTTATGCATGAATGCAGCAATGTGTATATTTTGCTGATTTTTAAAAATAAGCTAGTATTATCAGTGTATTAACACAATGTCATCATACTTAATGTAAAGATGTACCAAGAATAAGACTGATGTTTTTAAGTTTAGATACAGAAGACATAACAATGAACATCTGTGTTTTGAAAACATTATTCAATATCACACAAAGATTCTAAATATCTACAATGTTTTAGATTGTAAACTTAATATTAATTCACCTGTGAGATAAATTAGGCTGTCATCACAGAGAGAGCTGATTTGGTACATCTTTTCCCAACTCTGGTTCAATAAAAATACTTTCTATAAATAGATAACAAATCATCTATCCTGGGAGATTTTATATCAAAAAAATTGGCAAATAGTACTGATCAGGGTTTGCTTTATTTCTTCATTTATTTCTCATAAGACTTTTTATTAAACATTTACTAGCACACCATTGATTATAACATTCTAATATATAATATAATGTAATATTATATTATAATATTTTGAAATTCCTGTCTGCATAATGTGGAATTAATCCTGCTTAAAAATTCTGTCATTAGTTCCATTACTTTGAGAAGATTTTTTTAAAAACAGTGGAATCTATAGATGTATTTAGTGATTAAAATTTGAGATAAATTTTCTTTGTGCTTTTTCATAAATTACAAGTTTATTTGTAGTAACTTGAAAGAGAAAAACAATTTTTTTATGAAAATGCTTTTAAAATTGTCAGGATTTTCTGTAACAAAAGTTAAATACAGAAATAAGTTGGCATTTAACGTTCATAAAACAATTTGTCAGGTATAACTTTATATTTCAATTCTTCTGTGTGTTCATTAAAATGAGTTCAGTGTTTCATTTACTATATTTGGAATAAATAAACTTTAAAAATAAAAAAGGAAAAATATAATACATTTCACTTACATATTTACAAATATGTATATACAAAAGTATACATTTCAAAGCACACTGTAGATTTTATTTGCATAAAGGAGTTAAATTGCCTGAGTAAGCTTGAAAAGCACTGGTCTATGCCAATGGATTTGTTTATTAAAATAAAATACACAAGTACAAAAAGCTGGAATCCAGGGATATGAAGTAACTTGCCTAAAGTAACATATTCACTGACAGCCATAGTGTATTCTCCTATTGCCAACATTCAAGCTCTAACCTTCATAGTTCTTATAGGAGACTCCAGAACGGGAGAAACTTTTGCTAAAATAAATCTATTTTTCATATAAAAAGCAAGTGAAACGGGCCTTTGTCTCCTCTTCCCAAAAGCACATCTCCTGACTGTTAGGAGCAGTGGGCATGATGAAAGAGAAGTAATTACATATACCAGAAACTACATATGAAGCTATTGACCTGAGTCATTTTCAAAGATGCTATTTTAATTCTTTTCCTGATGAAATGGAACCTTGGAGAATGAATGTTTTTAGTAGAACCACAAAGATAGCAGTGCTGTCCTTTCTATTGTATATAAGCACTTGATTTTTAAGTAATTATAACTATTTTCTTCTTCTATTCATCAAATGACTTGTCAAGAATAGCAATAGCAAGGCTTTAGTCGGATCTATATTCAAGTACTAATGAGGCTGTTTCCTCTTCTCAATTGTTTTTATTCTGTTTCATCCACATAATGTAAAATATTTTTTTTACGTTTGTTCTGCTGGAATAATGGTTTAATTTTTCTGAACTGGAGTCTTTTTCTGTGCCATGAAGGTGATCTGCAAATCAGAAGAGGTTATGGGGATGAGTTGAGAGTGTGATTGTAGGGATATTAATGGGCCAGGTACATGTAGGGGATCAACAATATTATTTCTCTAAACCTAACAGAAGGGTACACATTTTGAAGCAATTTATAATATTTTAGTTATAATACATACAATCTATTTTGAAAGCAATTTATTTTTTGCCACACTGATACACATTTAACTTTTAATTTGTCTCTGGAGAAGGTTGGCTCCACCTTGGTAAAAGTAATGAGAATATAAACTGAAATTCAAATGTCTGTGCATTGTTACATGAATCATGCAATTGCTTCAGACCGCTAGAATGTATTTATTATACTGTGTGTGTCTGTAAGCAAGAGAAAAGTGCATGGAACATGAAAGTGGAATGACTTAGGAAAGTGTCTTATTTAAATGGTTAGATTGGCTTAAAGGTTTGGTTCAATTGAATGCTTTTCATAGTGTGAGACTGTTTTGATAATGTCATAATCTAAATGACTTCCAAATATCATCATATATATATAGCTATATATATACATATATATGGAGCTGAAATACCTTATGATTCATGTGCATTACAATTAATAAATAACCAAAATTATTCTGGAGACAATTAAATAGTTTAAATGATTATTTGACATTCATTCTCCTATATTCTAGAAAATTCAACTAAGCAGTATTTTTATAGTTATTACCGTGAGTTTCACTTCTTTAATGGATGAGCTTCCACAATTATCTGGCATGTTTATTGAACTTTGAAAGAGCATCACATTCTGCAGATCTTCCAACACTGGCATTCAAAGAGTTCCTCCTTGGATCATATTCCCTAATGTCCTTAAGTGCCAGACCTACATAATTATATAACTCAGGAAATGTCTTCCCAAAACTCTGAATGCATGTCTTAGTAAATCTGAGAAGTTAATATAATTTGGACTAATTGAAATGTTAACTATTTTAAAATAGTGAAATCTAAAACATTTGAAATATTTTGTTAGCTATGGAAAACTGGTGCATTTCCAGAAGAGTCATAATCAACAATCTGATCACCTCCAAGAGTGAATACATGATGAAGATTTGTTTTTGCATAAAAATATCCTAATATACTGAGAATTTACCAGTCATCTTCGGAGGAACCCCACCCCCACCCCCCACCACGTACACTGCACTCACTTCATATAACATTGCATTGGTCTTTTATATAATCTCTACTTTAAGAATGAAGAAAATAAATCTGAATCTTAATTCATTCATTTCCTAAGGAAAGAGAACAGAGAAAATGTAGGCAGAGGCACATGAAAGGCAGACTGGATGGAGTAAGCCTTAATAGTTATGGGGTGGATCTCCAGAAATTTTTAGTTGCACAACTCTTCTTCAGGGAAAAAAAAATTATTTTGTTAGATAGCAATGAGGGAAGTAAGACTGTGTAAAAGGGAAAGTATAGCACCATAGTAAATGATTTGCATTAAGAAAATTCTTCTCTGCAACTCCAGCCTCATAGTATGTATAATTAGCCATGTCTGCTGAACTTTCGGGGTCACTATTACCCCATCTGTAAACTTAGGGTAACAATACCAAATACCCACAGATATTTTGAAGTCATTGAACAATATCTGCGGAGCCCCTAACATACCACCTAGTACTTATTAGATGTATGTTTTATAGTACATTCATTAAATCATTTGAAATTATTGGTATGAAAAACATAATATAGACAAGAAAATTTTACTTTGAGATTGATATAGTGAATTGCTTTAAGAAAAGAGAGGGTTAGGAAAGAAACAAATGGTGCTAACATCTCAGAGCAAAGAAGCCCTATTTGCTTTATTTTAAAAAGTGTCAGTAGTCCCAAATGCCCTTTACCTGCCCAAGTGATAAGCCAGGAATATGGACAGTAGAAGAAGCCAAAGCTCCAGGGCACAAGGCCACATTTGAATTTCTCACATGTGGAGGAGGTAGAAGAACAAAGGTCAAATATTCAGATTGCTGCATAGAATTGGGTCAGGGAGAAACAGATGTGACTATACAGCCCACATAAGTAAAACAAACCACCCCAAAGATCCTCAGAGGTCTCAAATGTGCTCCTCAAAGGAAAGCAGGGACCAGGTTTATAGAGCAGCAACTGTAGCCAAGTAAATAACTGACCGGGGACCTACACTGTTATTGGCCCAAACTAAATATAATTTTCTAGCAAAAATCCAAAGAGAACAAGGGCTACAAGTTGGGAATATATATATATATATATATATATATATATATATATATATATATATGAAATATATATATATCATACATGTATACTATGTATATCACACATATACGTATTCCTGGGTATTCAAGAGGCATCAGAAAGACACTAGTTCCCCAAGAAAGGTAAATAGAAGCTTCCAAAGAAGAAAAAAGGGAAGTCTGAGAAGTCTGATAGCTGTCTCTCCAAAACCACCTGCCCTCACCATTTGCCCAGGTGATGCCTATATTCTCTCTCCACCAAAACTCACTGTGGCATTGCAGAGCTCAATTAAGATTTATTTTTTTTATTTAAGCAGGATATTCTGACTTTGAAAATAGCACTTTTTCTTACCAATTTCTCTGTAAGCAAACAGTAATTTGTAAAAAATAATACATTAGAAATTCTATAATGTTATTAGGTAAATATAGTTTCTATTTTATTCCCTTTAATGTATATTGTTTTTGTAACAGATCATTAAAAGAAGAAGAAAAAGAAGAAAAAAAGTGTTGTTCCAAACTTGGTTATTTCCTCTGTTCCTCTTTTCCTTATTTCTGATGTGTCTTATTTTGAAAGCTGAGATTCTCCAATATGTGGTAATTCACTTTATTAATTGGAGCAATTTGTCCCAACATGACATCTTGTCAGAAGCCAGTTCTGTTTATGCTTCAATTACTCAGCATACATTGAGAAAAAAAGAACTCGATGTCTTTGTAGACTACTGGGACTTTTTCTGCATAATCATTCACTTACTTGAGTAGATTACCCAGTTTTTGTTACTCAGACCACTTTATTTCAGAATCAAATAAAAGCAAAAATGAAAAACAAATATTTGCTAACCCTTGTATAATTTGAATGTGTCAAAAATAAAATTTTCCTACATCGTCCAGCAATTTTATATAGTAATTTTTTGCATGTGGTTTATAGCCACCTGTTTTGAAACAAAATGATGAGAGTAGATATATACAGAAATGAAAGAAGAAGAATTGAACCAGAACGTTTGTGAAGAAACTATCCCTTTGGAAAGTGAATCTGCCAAAATAAACCACTCTGGTTTCTTCAGAGTTTGCTTACATTCAGGCCAGCACTTCATGTTTAACTGTCATGGTGCTATTAGCCTCCAATAAAGCATTCCTCAGTGGTTACAGACTATGCAACAATTACTGCTAGCCCTACTGTAGGATAAGCTCAGAAATCCACAATATCTCTTCCTATTCAAGCTATTGTGATACTACAAAGACTGCAGTGAACCCATTCCATTCAGGAAGAGGCTTCTAGCCCACATAATTGAGAGTGATCTTTTACTATGTGACAATATGTGAAGTTATGTGTGTTATGATAGAAGGAAACAGGCATCAAGTGTGAAAGAGAAAAAGAAGATTCTACACACTTGAAGTAGTTGTGTGCAAGAGACATTCCTATCAAAAGAAAAAACACTATTTGATGTATTTAATTAATGTATTTGATTTTGATCCATCCGTTCTGGTAGCATTAACCTAAGAAAATATATCATGGGTCACAGAAATAATTTTAAATTTGCTAGCAGCCACACTAAATAAAATAAAAAGACATCAATCAAAATAATATTGATAACATATTTAATGTAATATACCATACATATTTAACCATTTCAATATAGTCAGTATTTTGAAAATTATTAGTGAAACATTTTATGTTTTTCTTATACTAACTTGAAAATATAGGGTCAATTTTATATATTTTATTTCTCTCATTTCCCTGTCTAGACATATACCAGATGCTCAATATACACACATGACTAGCAGCTATTAGATTGGACATAGCTTATGGCACCTGCTCATTTTTGTTGTTGTTGTTTCTGCACTCTGAGAAGGCTAAAGAACATGTCATAATTTTAAACATTAAAACATTTTAAACACTTTGAAAATTAGTTAAAAGTGTCTGCTGTAGGTCAGATATCACAAATTCATCAGAAAGTACAATATTATAATCATCAGTTGCAGTTTCTCAGTTTTTTTCTCTTCATTGAATTGGTATATATATAATTATGAAATTAATCTTTTTGTGCATAGGTATAATTAATAAATAAACAATTCATTATGGCAGACATACAATAGAATGAAGTTGGATAAAATTTTTCAAGTTATTAATTTCTCAGTTACATTAAGTTATTCTATTTCAGTTTCTGGCTCTTACATGATGAAATAAAGGTAAAAATTGCAAAAAACACATCTAAAAAAATTAAAATTACAGAGTAATTTAAGCCTGAAATTTGAAGTCACTAACAGAGGGCAAGTGCTGATAAAAGCATTGTAGGCTCTACAGAGCTTCCTTATTTCCATTGCTTTGTTTATTAGTAAAATATTTTAGCAAGCAAATGCATTGATCAATAGATATTCTTTTATTTGTCCATGTCAATATTTATTAATTTCTATTTTAAATCTAAGATATAGATGTCATATGTTTTCAAATATTTATTTATTTATTTTATTTGTAGTTGGACACAATACCTTTATTTCACTTATTTATTTTCATGTGGTGCTGAGGATCAAACCCAGGGTCCCACACGTGTGAAGCAAGCGCTCTACCTCTGAGCCATAACACCAGCCCCCAGATGTCATACATTTAATATGACTCTAACCTCACAATTGATATCAGAGTTTCATTTAGAAACTGAAGTCAGATGATGTCATCTTTCCTCACATCCAATTTAAAAATTGTTCCAACACAAGGGAAGCATGAGCCCCACTCACACTTGATGGAGTTCTCATTTCCTCTCCCCTTCCCAATGAGCACAACAACCCTTCATTGCACTTTGAACACTAGTCCCATTGCAGAGGGCTCACTCACCCTCCCCCCTTTGAGGAGGCTGCCTGAAGCTGCACATACTGCTCCCTGGTCTTAGCCTTCATCCTCCCACTTGGCCACTCACATAATACACAGTCTTTCTCCTAGGACCTAGGAGAAAGTACTTTTCTGGACATACAGTTGTTCTTTCTTTTCTTCCCAGGTCGATTTATGTTGGTTCTCCTTTCTTTGATATTTGTACCATACTAGATTTCTCTTTCTCTGTTTATTTATTTTTTAATCTACTGATCTCTTGATGATTCCCTAAAAAATCCCTGACCCTACACAGAGGTCCAGGCTTAATTTTTTTTTTTAAATTCAGTCATCTTTATGTCTACTCTGTCTTATGTCCAAAGACACCAATCTACCTGTCATCATTTGAAATTGTCCTATAACATGAATCAAAAAAATCTAAGATCTCACTTTCAATAATGTCTTCTATATATCTCCCTTGTTCTAATTGCCCTAAGAAAGACCATTTGGACCTTTAAATAGCCCATTCTTTACTCTGACCTTGTCAAGACCAAAACACTTGCCCAGTGAAGTCTAAATATAGACTAATCCTAAAGTCCCTAATATTTTCAGATTTTATCTAAAGAATGTTCCTTGCTGTTTCGGGAATGGATGACCATTAATATTTGCACCACCTTGCTGCCTCAAACCTACTTTACCCTGTAGCTCCTTGCCCCCAAATACTTCTATTCAAAGTATTGAATTTGTGTTGGTATTTCCTATGATTCTATCTTACCCATGGTCTTTCTTACTGTACAGAATTCCCTTGATCAAATTCTTCCTACTCTCAGTTTTTCATTATCATATATATGCTGAGAGACACCAATTTTTGCTTATATTCTAAATTTGATCTTGTGAGCTTCAGACTCTTTCTGTTGGATGTTAATTATTTGCAATATCAAACAAGAGTTAGCATGGTCCCAAACTGAAAATATTATTTCCCATGTTATGCCAGACTGCATCTCTTCCTGTATTTCTTTTCTTGGCTACTGTCAGTTGTAGTCATCAGCATTCAACAAATAACCTGGTTTTTACCCTGTGCTACTTTTTCCTTTTTATCCTAAGTTCCCTAATATCATAACCAAATATTTCTCTATCCTTACTTATATCTTATGGCATATTCTTAGTGGGGCCCTTGCCTATCTCAAGCTAATGCTTCATGAAACACCCAAAATTATCTGTGGAAAATAAAAATGGGACCATGACATATTTTCCTAACCAAAAAACTTTATGCCACCCCAACTGCAAAATCCTTGGAATGATATGTAAGATTCTTAATTCATCTCTTTGAACTGTGTCATCCCTTATCTCTTGCTATTCTTGGCTGAACACTTTCCATCCTAATAGAATACATCCCATTTTTAAAAGTATCTACTTGATTTAGAGTAACATAGACCTTATCAAACTATCTTAAGAGTATAAAAATATTTTATCACTTTAAAATAATAAAATGTTTTAAAGTAATTTATGCATTATAAAGTGTGTGGTCTTTGAGAATTTCCCTACACAAAAGAATAATTATAACTTTTATTTTTATTATATTTTGTAAATAAAATTATTTATATTCAAGTTTCATCATATAATGTTATACACATGTTCTGTAATAATTACCTCAATCAAATAATTAGCATATCACCACATATATTATACTTTAGGCTGCTAAAGTTGGTAATCTTATAAATAAAACTTTGTAGCCTTTAATCACCATCTCCCTGTTTCTCCCATCCCTGTGTCTCTGGGAAATTATTGTGCTCTCTGCTCCTATGAGTTTTAGATTCCTCACATAAGGAAGATCATTCAGCAATTGTGTCTGGTTTATTTCACTTAACACAATGTCCTCTAGGTTTATCCATACTATTTTGAAGAGCAATATTTGTTTCTTTTTATGGCTAAATAATGTATTGAACATATGTGACCTTTCAGAAGAACATCCTAAACTTGCTATCAAAATGGCAGCTTTTAAGAATGGAAATTTCCAAAACATAGTATTCAACGTGCAAAGGCTTATCTAATCTCTGTTTTCAAAAGTTTCATTTGCCAAAATCAAATCTAGTGGTCAAGACTAGAGACAATATTGGAGAGGAATGCATGGATTTGAGTCTATAACTCTTCTATGTACAATGGCAGAGTTGAATAATTACGACACTTGTGGCCTACAAAGCCTTAAATATTCATTATCTGGATATTTATAGATGGCATTTGCTGAATTTTTCTCTAATTCTATGACTGAGTAAGTCATCATTTTATCTTTCATAAATTAAATTAACATAGATGCCAATATGTACTTACACATACACATATAAACATGTATACATACTAACAAACTCACATATGTACACCTAAAATCCCAGTATACTCTCAAACCTAAATTAAATTGAATGTAAATGAAGTTGAATATCAATAGAGAAGTAAATTCAAATAGTCATCTTTCAATGGAAAATAGGTGGACAAGAAATGTATGTTGCTAATGTCAGTGATGTAAAGAATTCCATAAATTAAATATTCATGGATATATACAATTTTGAAAATGATTTTAAAAGAATATATGTACTATAACAAATGTTAATATTTTCTTTCTTCTATTTTCATTTCAAAATTTTAGTTGTATTCTTAAATGAAATTTTTATGAAAATAGCACTTACATGTAATATTTTCTCTCTGTATTTTGTTGGGTTTGAAATGCAAAATTAAATTTAAACTATGCCCTTGGTTTATGTACATTCTTGTCTTTGGGACTTCCACAGACTTGTCATTTATCAATTTATTTAGCATATCAGTTAGAAGTATATATTAGTTTAAGAGTGTGTGTGTGTGTGTGTGTGTGTGTACTTTCCAGTTCTTTTTAGTCTCAGTTAATATTCTCTAATATTTAGTTTCATATTTTCAAGGCTACTGTTGTTTGGGTTGTGAAAAAGTTTTGTATGAGCCATGCTTGGTGGTGCAGGGCTGTAGACCTATTACTCAGGACACAGAAGCTAGAGGACAACTTGAGCTCAAAACTCTGAGGCCAGGCTAGGGTACATAATGAGATCCCATCTCCAAAATCAGATCAAATCAAAACAACAAAAAATCGAAAGAAAATTAAAAAGGAAGAAAGAAAGAGAAAGAAAGAAAGTTGTATGATAAAAAATTTGTTGGTATTTTTCAATATTTGTGTTAGCCTATAATATGGTTAATTTTTGAATTTATTTCATTAGATTTTAAAAAGAATCTACATCATTTCTTGTCTTGGTCTCTTTCTCTTCTTTCAGTCTCTTTTGCTGACTTCTACACATATCTAACTGAATATTAATTATATTGTTTAATGACCTCTAACATTATATTTTTAATGGTCATGGTAGCTAGTGCTACCCCTATAATTCTACTATGCTATTTGTTCTTAAAAGAGAACTATTAATATCTTCTATAGATTGGACAAAATTAAGAATATTTTTTTTTTGCATCTCTCTGATTTTAGGCTGCAAAGAAATGCAGCTAATCATGTGTGACTGTATTCTGAGTTGTTTGTAACACTATTCAGGAAATACTTCTGAAATCAATGTGTATATCTTGTTATAAAATCTCAAAAGGCACGCAATCTTTTAAAATGCACTTATATTAAATTAAATAATTATCTTCTAAGGAAAAGCCTTTGAAAGGAGTCAGCTGTATAACAGTCTTATTTGGCCCCAAGTGAACATGTGACTTTGGGAATAATTTTTTTCTCTTAATTTTCTTGCTCATGACAGACAGTCCAATGTTCTGTAGCTACCACTACTCTTCTTACCATATGGGAAAGTGTGCATGGTCATGATTATAAGAGTGAATGATTATGCCATTTGAAAGAGGTTAAAAAGATTTTTAAATTACTAGAAGACAAAATGTCCATGGTGGTCTATCTGTAGATATTTGAGAATAGGTGACATACTCCTTCATAATTAATTAAAGTGGAAGAGGACTCTCAATGTCCCTGCCCTTGAAAATGCAAAGCAAGATGGCCTTTGTGTTCTTTGCTGCTCTTGTGACTCTATCAACGACCTCTGCCAGGCTCTCTTTGGGGATGGCACATTTTCTGAGACACAGCACTCCAGAGTAGAAGGGACTTTGGCTTCAGAAAGTTATGAGCTTAAACTTGACATTCATCACTTACTAGTCATATTACTTTGGGGAAATGTACCTTTTGAATATGTGAAACAATTCAAATACTATGAATCTTAAAATACATTTTACACTATTTTCCTTAAAGAGTTCTAAAGAGTTCGACTGTTAATTATTTTCATTGAATTCCTATGTTGACATATTTAATTTGTCTTTCTAAATTTAGTCATCTTTTTAATATCTGGAAACATGGTAAAATGTTAATATCATGTATACAATTAAGTAAATATGACCTTTTTCTATTACAGAAAGTTTGTAATGTTATGGGGTATGCAAGTTTTAATAATGAATCATTATTTCAAATATACATGAATTTACATTAATGAATCCTTCAGTAAAATGAGGCTGTGTGTATTTAGGTGGAAATGACAAATTCAAGCACCTACAAAGAGTCAGGTATGAACAAAATAATTACAGGTGGATTGAAATCAAGCAGTGGAGTCTGATAACTAGAGAGGAATAACTCTAACTAGTGGCATTCAAATTTACAGTCAATAAATCCTGAAAGGGTGTTTTATTCAGTTTGTTTTCATTGCTGTGACCAAAAAGACCTAGAAAAAACAATTTTAAAGGAGGAAAATTTTATTTTGTGCTCTTGGTTTCAGAGATCTCAGTCCTAGACAGCTGATCCCATTTTTTTTTGGACCTGAGGTGAGGCAGAATATCAAGGTGGAAGAGTGTGGAGGAGGAAAGGAACCCAGACATGGCAATCCAGGAAGCAGAGAGAGAGCCTCTCACCAGGGACAAATATATACCCCAAAAGCACAGAACTCAGTGACTCAGGCCTCCTCCAGCCATACCCTACCTGCCTATACTTACCACCCAGTTAATCTGCTTAAGTGGATCAATGCACTGATTAGGTTAAGACTCTAATCAACCAACCATTTCACCTCTAAACATTCTTACGTTGTCTTGCACACAAGCTTTTAGGGGATGTCACATATCTAAATCATAACAAAGGACCAAATGTTACTCTCTGTGATTGCTACTTTTCTCTTCATGTCTTTTTATCATGTAATTTCTATAAATGTTTAATAAATGAGGTTGCAACATCTGAGCATGTCTGTGAAATGACATCCTTGCTAGGACCAGTGTCTTAACATTCTAGGGCATGATTTAATTTGATAGGGAGAATGCTGTCACTATTTCAGGTTCTCAGTTAATGTGAATAAACTGGAAGGAGAGAATGTGCCTTTTGATGGAAAAAGGAAGGAAAGCATGCAGCCCAGACAGCTGCATTCCATTCTTCTGGAATACGGAGGAGAGCCAAAGTGAGATTGGAAGCAGAATAAACTACCAAAAGCAAAAGTAAGCAGAAGCCTTATAGTCTAAGTAAGAAAAGAGAGATAATGGAGGGTGAGATGGTGCAAAAAAAGATGGATTAAATTAAATCAACTGAGAATACCTAAAAATTAAAGGTGAAAATTTGGGGAAAGGAGACTATGAGTGAAGACTACTTTGAAAATAAGCACAACAATGTTTAATATTTCCCCCAAATAATAGAATTGTGTTCTACTTGGGAAAAGAGCAAACAAAAAGAAAAACTACAGTATTGCAGTATGGCTGAAAATAAAGACTTTAAATTTTTTTTTTTTGACTCATGCTTCTTATTCCATTATTGTAAATTGGTATTTTGTGATTGATTTTCTACAGAGCTATGAGTAAGAAGATACCAACAAACTAATGGTCACTTGGATAGATTCCAGGGACTTATGCTATATAAAATCTTTAGAATATTAAGGCTTTGCTATTTTACCATCACTGAGGAAGGTTTTCCTTTGTAAACATCATTTAGGTTAGTCATGTTACGTCAGTCAAGATAGGATAGATAATACAGTGTTAACAAACCTAAGTACAACAAAAGTTTGACTTTCATTCGAGATACATGTTAACTGCAAGTTGAATGTGGACTCCTCTGTACACAGTAACAGGGATTCGGTGGAAAGATGACATTTCTAGCAGAAAGTGGAAGAGAGTAGCTGAAGGCTACTCAATGGTATTTGCATAATCTCCATCTAGAATTGCTCCAATTTCACTGGGCCTAATTTATTACATGAACCCAATCAATTATAAAGATCCCAGGAAATGAGAAGCAAATGGAACACTTGAAGAGCAAAACTTCCCTTATAAAGTAGAAAGCACACAGAATGTGTAGTCAAGTGACTTAGGTTCTGATTATCTTTGTGGGTCCCCACGCACAGGAACGTGGGTGAATCATTATGTCCCCAGGGGCCTTCATGCCCCTCAGGTGCAAAAGAAAGTTCTCTCCCACTCCCTCATTTTTAGAAACATCTCCAGAAGTATTACAGTAATGAAACAGATAAATTGTTCTCTTTAACCTCTCTCTCTAATTGCCCTTGGAGCCATCTGAGGCACCTCTATAGATGGCTCTGAAACAATACTTTTCTCAAATTAATATTAAGTGGAAGGCAGGCTCAAAATTACGCCATTTCCTCCTATAGAGTTATCCTGCAATCTTTCATCATAGAAACCAGTTTGCTCAAGATATTTGCCCACAAATGGGCTTTACTCAGAGGACCAAACGTATTTTCTTGACTGGGTTATGGGTATGGGAATATATTTATTCCTTCAAAGAATGAACAGCTGAAATTTGTAGACCTTCCACTTCTAAATATATTAACCCCTACTCTTATACTCAGGGTTCACATAAATACTATTGTTCTCATAGGACTTATTTGTTAAAAAGTTGGACAACAACATAAATGCTGACTTATGCATCTTATAACTTACTTTCTAGGTACATAAATCTAATTATACTCCCAAGTACTTAACTAGTGTCCCCCATTCATTTAACTAGACTGTATTTTTGAAAAAAACAAACAACAACAACAACAAAAAACTGTGTCTGCAGCTGATTCCATTGCCCCTGGTTTTTACAGCATCTCTCCAACCTTGACATACTGCTTACCTGCTTTTCCGGATCATTAAGGAGAGTGTTAAATAAGGCTGGGCCCAGTCCCAATCCTTAAGGCACCCTGCTAGACACCTGTTCTAATTTGATATCCCACCATTTATCATTACTTATGTTTTCTGTGCTGAAGCCAAACTGTGCTTGGCCCAACAACAGAAACACAGTGATTCTTGCTAAAGATGGCTGTGTGAATGTATTTACATTTTTCAGGCCAAAAGTTGCTCAGTCACTCTCAGCCTGATGGGAGATTTCTTTGTCAATTGCTGGGGAATAATGTCAGTAGAGATATGACTCCTACTGTCTTTTTTTTTTTGTGTGTGTGTGTGTGGGGGGGGGGTACTGGGGATTGAACTCTGGGGCACTAGCCCACTAAGCCACATCCCCAGCCCTATTTTGTATTTTATTTAGAGATTGGGTCTCACTGAGTTCCTAAGCGCCTTGCCTTTGCTGAGGATGGCTTTGAACTTGTGATCCTCCAGCCTCAGCCTCCTGAGTTGCTGGGATTACAGGCATGCACCACCGCACCTGGCTTGTGCTGTCTTAAAAGTAATAATTCGAAAAAAATGAAAGAGTTTGATGATCCTCTATACATTAATGCTGGCAATCATATTTGCAAAGATTCATTACACATGAACACAAAGCACTTATACAGCATTTGGGACCTGAATAAAGCAGCTGAAACTATTACTATCACCCTTAAAAAAAACCTGTGCATCTTATTCCTTCTATCTTGATTAATGCTGTTAAATACCATAGGTGTGGCAGCTGGCTCTTCCCCGCCCCCTGCCCGGGGAGCAGGACACCACTTCCAGAGCCCAAATCCAAACCTGACCTGGAAGCACAGTCTTGCAGGCTCTTGCTCCCTGTGCCCGGTGGCAGTTTGAGTACTGGACGCTCCCTGGGACACTCCCCAGACTCTCTCCGGGGCCATCTGGGGCTGCCCGGGACACTGCAGGCAGAAGACGGCCCGCATCCCTGATCATTTCCAAGGCCAGTAACTACAATGGTTCTCCCACACCTGGAAGCTAGTTCCTGCCTTTGTCCCAGTGCCAGTGAGGACGAGGATGGAAGAATTTCCAGTGTTGCTGAAAACTCGGTATCTTTGCAAACGGTGTCATTGCTGGTATAATTTTTCCAAGGGCTTCTTGCATGGAGCCATCAATTGGCTTGGTATTGTGGCATTTTGTATCCTCCCCTTCTGCTTGTAGCAGATTATTTATGGTGTTTGTGTAAAAACCACTATGGTCATTGTTGAAATTGAACAAAAAGGGGAAATGTTAGAGTCTGTAAACAAGTCAAGATGGCACCTGGCATTTTGCAGAGGGAGTGGTTTGTGAAGTAACCAGAGAGCCATTAAGTGTGGAGATTCCTTATTGGTTGACTGCTGTATCTAGTTTATGTTAATTAAGATAAGCTGTGTGGAATGTATATATACCCCTTCTGTCCTACAATAAATGGCTCCCACTCCTGGTGTATCAATGTACACAAGTTGTTCATCACCCCCCCCCCAGTTGTTTTGCTGCAGCATACCATTAACTCATCTCCCTCTTCATTCCCCCTGAATCCCTCATACCCCTCTTCCACCCCACCTTCAACGGATAGCCCTCTTAATCTCAGGAAAGTCTACTGCAGTGCTTGCTATGATAGCCTCAAAAATTAAATTTATGGGCAGACAAATCTATTTGAACCAATTAACTATAATCTTGAGCAAGTTACTTTATGTTCTGACATTGAAAATTTTGAATAATGCCTCTATCATAAGGTTATTAAGGAACATTTTAAGATAAGGGCCATTATTAAATCCTCAGTACTCTGCACAGAAAATGTAGATGTTTTGTTACTTTTTTTGTTTTTCTTTTATATACAATAACCTCCTTCTGGTATGTCCCTTCACTCCCTCTGGATTCCCACCATATTCACAATTATCTTGCTTATTGACAAATTATACCATTTCTTACTCAAAAATATCTCATGGCTGCTACTTTCATAGAAAATAGTATCTGTGGTCTAGAATGGCATCTCTATAAACCCTCAGACATCTTTAAATTGCAATATTTTGCCACATTTCTTGAGACCTATGAAGATATTCTCAAAGAACTTATGGTTCCTTTTTATTTAGAAATAAACATTCTATTATTAAATTTCAAGGCCCTATACTTAAATAATTGTTACTTATATAATTTGACAAATAGAGTTAATGGCACTAATGATATAAAGAAAATAAAACAAGTCATCTCTATGATGTTGGAGCTTTATTTCTGGAGGGGGTGCTGAGAAAACCAATAGAAAGTATATGCTACTCCAGAAGTTAAGAGTTGGGTGCTATTAAGATATACATGATAGGTTATCAAGATAGCCACATCTAATAGGTAATGTTTGAACAAAGATCAGACTGATGCGAAGAAATAAGCCATGAAGAGATCTGAGAAAAGCATTCCAGGAAAAGAGAATTTCAAATAACATCCTCAAAGAGAGATCATTTTTATTGTTTTCAAGAACTGTAGGCCAATGGGCTAATCACCTTCTATGTACCCTTGATTTTCGATTCCTGTTCTAGAGTGTAGTCATTTCTGGGAATCATCCATGCATCCATGGACTACGCTTTCCCCAGTCCTTGTTCACGTTACACTAGGCATGTCCATGTGATTGGTCTTTGAAAATAACATGTAAGAAAAACTAAGAAGTGACATGTCGAAGTCAAAATGATGAAGAAATGGGTAAGCTTACTCCTGCCTCTCTTTCCTTAGTTGAATGTCAAAGAGTTTGCATTCCTGTGTTATGTATATATATTTATTATTTTAAGTATATTATGATGTTTTGATATATTAAAAAAAAAAAGCTTGCAGGCTGAGGAAAGAGGACCCCTCCTAAAGCTTATCAATTCTTAGAGACATCCAAGGACTCAGAAAGAAGCATGCCTTTCATAGGTAAACTAACCAATCTAGAGTCAGATCTCTTCTCTTTGGCCCTCACACCCCAAGAGGCAATCAATATTCGACTTTCTTAATGTTATGGTATGGATGTGCAGTGAGCCCCAAAAGCTCACATGTGAGACAATGCAAGAAAGTTCAGAGAAGAAATGATTGGCTTGTGAGTGCCTTAACCCAAAGAGTGAATTAATATCCCTGATGGGATTAACTGAGTGGTAACTGGAGGAGGCAGGCATTGAGAGTGTGGCTTTAAGATATACATTTGTGTCTGGTGGTAGAGTCTCTCTCTGCCTTCTGATTATCATGTGAGCTGCTTCCTTCTGCCACACTCTTCTGTAATGATGTTCTGCATCATCTGGAGGCGTGAAGAATGCAGCCTGCTGTCTTTGGACTGAGACCTCTGAAATTGTGTGAGACCACTGAAATTGTGAGCCCCCAAATAAACTTTTCTTCCCCTACAGTTGTTATGATTAGGTCTTTTAGTCACAGCAGCAAAAAAGCTAACAAACTTATTCATACCAAGATCAGGTTCCATGGATCTAGGGAACACTACTATTGTTTATAAAAAACTGGAATTATTTGAACTGTTTGTCCCGCCTTGCCTTTCCTCACATAGTCCCCAATAATGGCTATAGGCTCTTTTAATTCTTGCTGATGTCTTTGTCACCTGATTGAACCCTAGGCCTTCCCACATGACACTGATTGGTCCTCTCTAGGACCTGAAATTATACCATAGATGGTTTGTGCCTTTCGTGTGTTTCTTCTTATAGTCACACAGGAGTGACCCTGGCATACAAGAACCAAAAATAGTCCCTAAAGATTGTTGCCAGAGCACTGAACCAATGAATAGAATTGGCAAAGCTACAAGATGGTGAAAAATTGATAGAAATAGGAGAAGACTAAGAAGGTAGTCAGACCAAGTAAGGCCATACTAGACAGGGTACGACTTTAGATAA
This sequence comes from Urocitellus parryii, assembly GCF_045843805.1. Classification (NCBI taxonomy): domain Eukaryota; kingdom Metazoa; phylum Chordata; class Mammalia; order Rodentia; family Sciuridae; genus Urocitellus; species Urocitellus parryii. The sequence goes on from NC_135544.1 coordinate 21,190,945, forward strand.
TGTGCTTGGAATGAAAGAAAGACGCTGAAGAGGAAGAGAAGGAGGAAGAGGATGAAGAAGTAGGAGGAAGAGGAAGGGGGCAGTGATGATGATAATAAAGACCATACTGGAGAAAACAGACAGCCAATGGATGTTCAAGAAGGTCCATTAGACAACTGCAATGCTTACAATGTGAACTGATAGCAGCTTAGAATAGTTTGGTAGTATAATGGAATATAGAAGTAATATTGATTACATTTTGAAAGCAGAAAAATATGTGGTATATGGAGGAGAGAGGGAAAAATGGAAGAGTCATTTAGAAATTCACATTTTTTATGCATGAATCAACTGAGTCAAGAGAGGTGAAGTTTATTTAGATGTTGAATTCTCATTGAGGACTTTTTGTGGAGGTACTATGAGGCGCTGTTAGCAATTATTAATTTTGAAATATCTTTTAAAATTCTGGGTACAGATATTTAGTAGGCAGTTGGAGCTCAGGAGAGAAGTTGAGAGGCTAAATGGATAATTTTGAGAATTAACAGCATATCTATGTAGTTATAGCCATAGAAATTACATTTCTTTTACAATAAATTTCTTTCATGCATCTCATTACACAATCTAGTGCATGCTTTTGCCACTCTCCCATGTTACAGTGAAGGCCTTGTCTTGAAAACTTTTCCACCTAGATATATTCTGATGTCATATCTTAAAGCCACTTTTCTTAAATTGTCCTCCTCTTAAAACCTTGTTCATTAGATTTTCATTAAATACTTTGAGATCTTTCAACAACATTCCAAAAGTTGTTATTGGTCTTCATATATAGAAGTTTGGTATCCATTCTTTGGAATGGAAAAGAATCATAAGACAACAGTGTTTAGTCATTCAAATATCAATTATTTCATCCGGCATATATCAGTTACTTTATTCATTTGGCAAGGACTGAAAAGGACCAATGTGTGTGAGGCATCAGTGGCTATATAGGCCAGGAGGAAGAAATTTTTAATGTACATTTTCTTTGATCATTTGTATTTTCGATAAAAGGAGTTACCTATAAGCCATAAAAGTTTAGCTCTAGACATAGTCCCAGAATTTATTTCTGACTTCAATGAAAGCCTTAATTTTGGGTGGAACAAATGTACCCACTGAAATTTGTAACCTGTTACCGGCAATGTTTTATTTTGCCAATTCAAACTCTTTTTATTTCATTTTCCAATACCAGAGTGAGCTATCAATTCTACTGTCTCTCTCCAATGTTCATAGTAAGGGAAAGGGACAGCCACTGTTAACCCCTTGTGGAGACAGAGACCAAGGAACTAATTGGTCTCGGTCATTCTTCATTACAAAGGCACTGAATGAGAACTAAGTCTGTTATATAATGCTACAGAGTACTACCAACTGAACTAAACACATAAATGGAAGATAAATAAAAATACAAACTTATAATAATGAAAACATTAATGTCATTCCCACAGCTTTGGGATGACTCTTGCAATCATGCACATATGAAGTCTGTGTCATGAAGAAGCCATGATCCTTCACATCTTCAGCCTCCCTTGGAGTACACCCTTCACTCTAATCAGTGACATGCTCATTCACTACTTCGGTTCATGCTGCCTCATGACTCATTCAATAATTCAATATATGCTTTCAAAAAATGCCCTGTATCCAGCTCCTTCTTTCTCCTCTACTTCACATTGTTGTTTAACAATTGCACAGAGGTCTTTTGGCACTTGGAATTATTCAAACTAGCCAAATGTTCTAGTAACCACTTTCCACCTTTTCTGAGCTTCCCCCTTGTTATCTTTATCTACCATTTTGCCATCGACAGTGGCTTTGCCTACTGTTTTATCTTTGAATCAGTCATACAGCAGCTTCAAATGTTATAATATTCTGGAAGAGCCCTTTTCAATCTGTAGCTGGTGTCATGAATCCTTGCAGTGCCTATCTATCTTCTTCCTACCCCAGGGCTCAGGGCTGCTAACCCGACAGGGAGTCCTGATTATTTTAGAGAGAAATAGGACCAAGTCCCAGTTAGTACTAAAAGGAAGCAGCTTTTTCCCTGTGCCATGACTCTCTCACTGAATCTCTGCCAAGCAATCTGCCACAGGCCAGTGAGAGCTGCAAAGCAAAGGCCATGATATGATTCCTTGATTTTTCATATCTAAAAATCACATGTTCTACAATGCAGCTGAAACACAGAGAAATGAAACAGCACTGTTAGCCCTGCATTGCTGGCATTTGATAATGATTTGAACTGACGAAACACAACATCACAAACAAGTCTTAAGTAGAGTAGATGCTCAATAAAAGATCGTTATTGTGATTCAAATACAATTAATTTGCTTGAAAGTGAAACAAGGACTGTTTAGGCTTAAAGAACTTTAAAAGTAAGATGAGAATTGACCAGAATATCAGGGGAGTCTTTTTGATAACTCTTATAATGGATAGGTATTAAAATTCAAAATACAAATATTTATTCACATGAGAGAATAACTTATTTAAATGTGGATTAATCATGGTCCAGTGGCCATAATGCAATTTTAAACAAAACACTATATCAGTGTTGTAGGGCCAATGAAATCCATTACACATAGTCCTTTATCAAATTCTAGAAAATATCATTTCTGGTGTTGCCCATTAAATTTCTGCATTCAGGTAATCGGTGCTAATGGAGATGGTAATTAGAATCAATGTCAAAGCAACTGATCCCATTCCTTTAAAATGAGCTTGTCTTTGGCTCTAGGAATTATCTTCAGGCTACTTGGAAGTGGAGCATGATGCATAAATTGGGGAAACCAAAATCACTTTGTCTTTTTGAGAACTATCTTTTATAAGTCATTTACTTTTCACAGAACTTAGTTTCACTTGTGAAATTAAAGACTTGACTAGAAACATCTTCATTTATTCTTTTGCCTTAGTTTTTAGTGACTCCAAAAATGTCAGACTTGATGCATTACATTTTTGTTATACCCCTTGATATAACTTTCCCATCATTTCTTTGCCATCATTTATATGAAGTTAGTCTTACTATTTCCATGTTATAGATGAAGAAAATTTACCAGGGAGTATAAATATTTTGCCTGAAGTCCTATTGCAGGAAAACGAAGAAATGAATCCATTCTCATGCTGTAAGAATGGAATATGGGAAGGACAAATGAAAACCAGGTTATAAAATTAGGACCTTTCAGTTTAAATATTGATGTTCAAAACACCAGATTTAATACCTATTAAAGACAGACTAAATACTATGCTGTGCCTAAATCACTAAAAATGAACTAAAGAGATGTACAAGTTCCTTCTCTACAGCCATATCTACAAACACAGGGCACAGGCTAAGCTAGTGAAAGGAACAAATGGGCAGTGTTAAAAGCCTACTATCTAGAAGTTCATTGATTGAATTTTATCTTGCATTCAGGGAAATGTGTAATGAGTTGGTTCATATTCACATTACATAGATAACTAACACCCCATTCTTTCTGAAAAATTCTACTTTCCACATGATTACATGATTGGTCAGTGGGTATTTTTTAAGCTACTAGAGCAGGATACTTAATGGCTTGAGAGCATTTTAGAAAGTAAGTATTCAGAACAAAAATTAGCATTTTATATCAGGAAAATAATTTATTTCCGCTTCACACTAAGAAATCTTGAGAATACTATTTTGTCAATTCCCAAGACTTGTGAGTATTGTTAAAAGGGGGACAAAATCATGCTAAATGCAAATACTATCAGAAAGCACAAGCAATAAATCACACAATATTACAGAAGTTCAGAAATAATTTTATCAGTGTTGTCATCTCACAAGTGATAAAATTGAGACCTGGGAGAATTTTCCATTTCAACTTAAACCCTCAGTGGTGAGGGCAGACTGAACCTGAGGCCTCTTGACACACAGACCAATGCTGTTCACATTGATCTGATTTCCACATGAGGGTAGCCATTCCAGAGTAGTCCTTCACTTCAGCACTGAATTCTGTGGGTGTAGGTCTATGTGGACTTAATTTTTATTCATAAAGGAAACAGGCACTGAGCACCCACTTTGTATCAAACCTTGAGGACAACTCTTGTAAGAAAATGATAGGACATATCATTTTAAGGTAGCTGCTTCCACAGAACTTAAGTGAGTAGATAGACAGTAATAACTAGCTAGGATAAATGTTTGAAAATAAAGGGAGTTGCAAAGAGCAGCCAGAGAGCAGCAAACAGGAAATGTTATTCTGGGCTTGTGATACCTGAGCTGACATCCAAAGGATAAGTAAAAGAAAAGAAGAAACGTACTCTTTGAGAAGAGTCTCAAAGGGCAAATATATTTGCAAATGCTACAGACAGGTGGAAAGGGAGAGAGGGAGGGAGGGAGAAGAAAGAAAAAGTCCATTTTACTGAAGCACATAGAACCTAGGGCAGAATCATAAGAGGGCTATGATACACAGAAAGGGCTACAATACATGATTTATAAGCTTATTGTAAATTGTTTTTATCATTATATAAGAGTAATAAGACACTTTTGAAAAATTTTATGTATTCCAATTTACATGTTCAAATCTACATCTTGAAAAGATTGCTGTGCTTTCAGTTGGCACAACAGATTTTAAAAGTCCAACTCCATAAACGAATTCCTTAAGGAGAGGCTTGTGTCTGGTTAGCAATAAGGGGAGCTTAGAATGGGAAGTTTCTAGGTACACTCTGAAGTTTGTCTGGGATCATGCGTTTTTCTCATCTGCCAATGATATTTATTTCCTTCCTACTTATTGGAATACTGCTTTCCTTTGCTGATAGATATTTGCAACAAAAAAGAGAGTTTAAACTACCTTTTTTTTAATCTGAGAATTTAAATGTGACCCATAAGTACATTCTCAAAACCAGTTTGATTGTTTCTGCTTGACTGTGACTGACATAAATAATAAAATCAAAATTCATTATAAATGTCATGTCGAAATGACTTAATATCTATAAATGACATTTGTGAAGTATCTAGCACATGGCAAAGGTCTTACTACAACACTGCTCATAAATATCTGTGCATTTGTACATAACAAACACTAAATTAAACATTCATATTGCTTATAGATATATCTACAGAATAACTATGTGTGAACTTATTTTTTATTCATAAAGTAAACAGGCACTGAACACCTACTTTGCCTCAAACCTTGTGGACAACTCTTGTAAGACAATGGTAGGACACATCAGGTAAGGTAGGTGCTTCCACAGAAATTTTGATACCATTTTTTCCTTTGTAAGCATTTAAAATGCTGAATAGAGACAAAAATCTACTGTCATTCATTTTAAAATTTCTTCTTAAAGTGGATTCTAATATTGTTCCTAGTTATTCACCCTCTCCTATAAGAGAATGACATATTTTTTCCCATTGCTCCATGCTTTGCGGCACTACTATGGGAGGAGCATACGTCTCTTTTTGTGGACCAGCTTTTCTAATGGAATATAACAAATGTGACTCCAAGAGGCATCTTCAAGGGCTGGGGTTGTAGTGCAGAGATAGAGCACTTGCCAGGCATGGGTGAGGCACTGGGTTTGATTCTCAGCCTCACATATAAATAAATAAAATAGAGGTCCATTAATGACTAAAAACTAAAAAAAATTTAAAAAAAAATTAAAAAAGAGGTGGCTTCAAGGTTTAGTTGCTTCTATCTGCCTCTTTTCCCTCTATCATGAAAGTTACTGATCATATTAAGGAACTTCCTGAGGTAAAACATGAAGACTACACATGTCATGGAACATGAAGGAGAAAAAAGCTATTGTCTAAGATGAAGACACTTGGGGTCTCTTATCTGAGCTGATATGATTAAAGATTATTAACTAATACAGGTAAAAACATTACGAGTTTTTAATTCAAAAAATAACATACAGATCTCTGCTTCTAGTAATAGGTAGTATTACCTTTGTCTCTGAAACAATCAAAAACGATGAACAAATTATTTGAAATAACAGTGTTAACATATTGGAAACATTAGGTAACAAAGGACAGTTATCTTTAAAAGACTAGCAACAAACAGGTAAGCCCTATAATTGTCCCACCTTTTAGCAATATAAGATATTTCAGAGGATGGTAAAGAATACTCAAGCACAACCCAGTGGAATCTCAGAATTGAGATAGACTGAGGATCTGCAGTGAACAAAGCAGGTAAAAATTTCAGGATAGATTTCAAGAGAGGAGAAAGCTGCACAGAGAAAATATTAGAAATCTGCTAAAGGTTCTCACTTGAAGATTCACCTGATTAGTGGTAGAGAAAGGACTACAAACAAATGAGAGGCTGTAATGTTCAGCCCTCATGCAGGGCTGGGAGTAGTGTCTGTTCTATCAGTCAAACTAAAATGTCTATGACCCATGGCTATTGGGTAGAGTACACATTCTCCCTAACAGTAGTAATAACAAACAACACTGAAAGTCAACATTGAAGAAAATAGTTTTTAAGTAACTTACTACATACCAAAGTCAATAATATGCATAAAAATATAAAAGCAGCATCCAAAGAATAGTAAGTGTCTGAAAACTAATAAAAATTACCAGGTAAACAAAATATCAGGAAAATATTACATATTATGAAAACAATCAATAGAAATTTACAAAGATGTTAGAATTAGCAGACAAGGACATTAAAAGTAATTTTAACTACATCCCATATGTTTTCAAATTTAAACAGACACAAGGAAGTTTTTTTAATGCACAAGTTGAGTTTTTAGAGATGAAAATTACATCTGGGATGAAAAATTCATAGTATAAAATTAATAGGAATATAGGTATTGAGTGAACTTAAGGATGGAGCAGTAAGAATATCCAAATAAAAATAGAAAATAAATTGTCAGGTTAGATATAAAAGATAAAAAAGTAAGATACTATTGCATGCTTTCCAAAAAGAATGTACTTTATCTATAAAGATACAAGTGGCAAAACAATGGGAAAAGTCATATTAAGTTAACATGAATCCAAAGTAAATGAAATGGCTATATTAATATGAAATAACAGACTTTAAAGTGAAAACTATCATCAGGAACTAGTAGTTCACATCATAATGATAAAAAGTTCAACTCATCTGGGGACATTATAACTCAAAACATGTATTAACCTAATCATGGCATTTCAAAATACCTGCGGCAAAAACTGTAAGTAGAAATAGAGAAACCATAATTATAGTCCATATTTCAAAATTGAAATCAATTATATTTTCATGGCCTAACATCTTAATAATTGATTGAATAAGAATATGTAAAAAGTCAGTATATACCAAATTAGAACACACTCTCAACTAACTTTCCCAAATCACATTTATGGAATGTTGTATCTACTAAATGTACATGTTGTAAAGGAAAAGAAAGGCTGCAGATCAGTGACTTTAGCTTTCAACTCAAGACACAGGAAAAGAAGAGTTAATTAAATTCAAAGTCCATAGATGAAATAAAACAATAAATATCAGAATAGACAGTTGAAGTAGGTGAAATAGAAAACACAATATCAATACAGAATTTATTAAAAAGTCTGGATCTCTGATGAGATGTTTAGAGTAATATACCCAGACCAGACTCATCAGGGAGAAAAAGAAAGGAAACATAAGTTATCAACATTTGGAAAAAGGAATATCACATCATTGCAGATTCCACAAATAATGAAAAGATATTACAAACAATATTATACTGAAAAGTTTGATGAAAGCTAGAAAAAAATAAGAAAATTTCTTGAAATATAACAACTATTAAAATTCAATGTAGAAGAAACAGAAAACCTACATAGCCCTATATCTATTTCAAAAATTGAATTTTTTTCTTAAAAATATTTCCACAGAAAAAAATCGTCAGTCCCATATGGTCTCACTGAAGTCTACAACATATTAAAAAAGGATAAGTGATTCTACACAAACTCTTCCAGGAATTAAGAGGGAAGTATTACTTCCTAATTCACTCTATGATTCTATACTGAATCCAAAATTGATTTCACTTTTATAATTAAATTAAAATATTTCACTTTTATATTTAAAATTAAAATAAAAGAAAATTATATACAAGTATCCCTCATGAACATAGATACAAAAACTCATATTTATTTGTTTTAGCAAATCCAATTCAACCAACAATATACAAAATGAATAACACAAATTGCCAAGTTGGGTTCATTGCAATAATTCAAGCATGACTTAAAATTCTAAACTGAATCTCTATAAACCAACACATTAATTTTAAAAAGAAAAACCCATTAAGATCATCGGAATAGAGATATAAAATACATTTAATGAAACCAAAAACCTTTTTCTATTAAAAATTCTTAGCTAACCAGAAAAAGAAGAGAAATTATACAACCTGTTAGAGGGCACAATTTTAAAAAAATCTATATCTTCCATCATACTTAATGGTAAAATCCTGTTTTTCCCTTAATCAAGAATGTCTGCTCTTACCATTTCCATTCAACTCTGTGCTTGAGGTACTAGGCAGTGAGATCAGGCAAGGCAAACAGAAGGCATCTAATTTGGTAAATATGTAACTATATCTTTATTTTCCAACATGATTGTATAGGTAACAGATCAAATGAAATCTACAACAAGTTACTAGACTTAATAAATTTATTTTTCAAGGTTGAAAGATAAATATAAAAGTGAAATCAATTATATTTTCATGACCTAACATCAAACACTATGTACAATAGCATAAAATTCTTAGGATAAATGGTGCTAAGACAGTTCAGTAGCATATGCAAGAAAATGAACTCTGATTCTTTGATTTCTCTCCCAACTATATACAAAACTTGTGGCTTTTAGAAATAATTCTAAATCCTAAAATTATAAAAATTCTAAGAGGAATGATAGAATAGAACTTGGTTAACCTGGATTAGGCAAAGGAAGGTTGCTTAAATATTTAAACCAAAGCACAACCTATAAAGGACAAAAGGATAAAATGGATATCAGCAAAATTAACACCTTCTGCTCTTTTTAAAGATCAGTGTTAAGAAAATTTTCTTGTCTTCTGCCTGTTTTCAGAGGAAATACTTTCAGTTTTTCATCATTCAATGTGATTTTTGGCCTTGAGTTTGTCATATGTAGCTTTTACGATGTTAAGTTCCCTTTATCCCTAGTTTCTCTAATGTTTTAAACATAAATGGGTGTTTGTACTTTGTCTGCATCTATTGAGATAATCTTGTGATTCTTGTCCTTAGCTCCCCCCTTCTCTCTCTTTTTCTTTTTTTCCAGTTAGAACATTCTTTATCACTAAATTTCTATGATTAAATTTTTTAAAGACATCATGCCTTAAAACTTTTCCTGGAAAGTTATCTCTAGAAATAAAAGCACAAACACCAAAATTGAATATTTTTTGGAGTTGTATACAAGCATATCTCTAAATATTTGGAACATGTACAGTGTAGCCCTAAGCTTCAAAGTCTAAAATCATTTAGAAAACAGAAATATTGCATCAAGATAAAAGGAATTTTACAAAGTCATTATGCTTTGTAAATAGTTTATAGAATATAAAATATTCAGATACTTCCAGTTCATATGTGTCAATAGAAGATTGTACTTTTTCTAAGTATTGGGAAAATTATGAACTATAATTTTAAAAAAGAAGCCTTTTTGTTATATGATTGAGTAAAATTTAATCAAAATAGAAACATAATTCAATAAAAGTTGCTATTGGGCGCATACAATCTTGAAGAAACACCTTGCTAATTGTAATGCATTCTGCTGTCACATACAAATAAAATAATAATAATTTTAAAAAGAAACATCTTGCCAACAATTACCTGAAAAATTGTAGAATTAGTTATTTTTCATCTCAATTGAATATTTTGTTGACTTTTTTTTCCACACCAGATGCCTAAAGTCTCCCATACAAACATCTTGTCTTTTTCATTTTTGTTCACATTTAGTTTTTGGCAACCACAGTTTGTACAATCGTATTGTTGGAGCAGGACCAAATTTGGAAAAAAATTGCAAAATACAAAAATTTTTCTTTGGCTCACCTCCCACCTCTAGTGTTTCATGGATTAATAACATTTTTCTCTATCAAAGTCTTTCTTGGATTTCTGAGGTATTGTTCTCAGATTCTCTTTGACTTAGACTCTACAGCAGTGTAAGCTGCTGAACACATAGGCTAATATTTCTGTGGAGCTTTTGCATTACCAATGATGAGAAGCAGATTAGTTCTCCTCAGGAATGCAATCAAACTCACCACCAAGATGCCATCTCTTCTTCTGAGGGAATAATAATAATAATAATAATAATAATAATAATAATAATAAATACCCTTCTTATTCACTTATTAAATCAGCATTAATGTTTGTGGGATGTAAAATGAAAGCTTGCGGATATAAATGTGTTATATGCAGCTTGAAAAATCTGTCTACATATTTCTAATTCCTGCATATAATCACAATTATTTTCTCTTTATGGTACAAAAATTTTAAAGACTGGGATCAGGAAGTAGAATAAGTACTCCTGTGAGTAAAACTAGGCTTCTTATGAGAAAGACAGGCTCCAGACGCAGGTTAATCATCATGGCACTGATCTCACCTGAAGCATGCTGGCCACTCCAGTCCACCACATGCAGTTCCCTTGGGACCTATGCTGGATGGATATGCAAGGTCTCATCAGGTAAAAGGCTAGGACACTTGCTCTTTCTGACCAGGCAGTGCTGTGGCTGATTAATATCTACCCAAAGCCACAATCACCTTCTGATCTGAGGAGCAGGTGACGTGGAGATTCTGGAGTCTCTTGATAAGTTAGGCAAACATATCAAACAATACACAAGCAGGTTAAGAAAAATTCAGTCACTAAGGTAGTTGGCTTTGTTCGTTTATAAGTGGAATCTAAAATCCTCATCATCTTTCATTGGCTGCTCCTAGCATGAAAATATTGAAAAATTAGTATTACATGAGTACCATATAAGAGCTTATTTTCTTTCCCAGTGAAAGGTTTGAAAAAGGAGAAAGGAAGGGACAAAGACATGGCAATTCTAGCTACTGTTGAATTTTATATTCTCCATTCTTTCTTCACTTGACCTAAACCAATTTATTTACAATATACATATATATTTATTACATATAATGTATTTCAGTTAATCCAACTTATCCTTCCTTTTTCCTTGCCAACAGAAAATATACCACCTCTCAAGCAATTTTCTAGGTCACTATCAAAGATCAAAGTTACCTGCTCCATGGTTATCTATGCAAAAATCACACCAGATTCCATATGAATCTATTAACAATTTTATACATCCTTTCTAAACTTACAATATCTTTTCTAATACAGTCACAAAATCTAACTAAAATCCATTATTGATATTTTGCCTTTTTGTTATTTTCCTTTCCTTTACTGTTTAGTAATATTAAGCATAAGAACTTTTGTTTTGTATATGTTGGGCTTTAAACAGTACCAATGCTTCAAAATTATAACCAAAATGACTCACCATACTACTTCATAATTCACAAAATGGCAAGTTAATTTGATTTATTCCAAATAAATTAACACATGGGAATATTTAAAAATTATATCATTTATACTTCATTTAGTCACCACATTATTCCACAAAGAAAGAAAACATTAACATATACAATTTCATTTCAGTAATATAAAGAATAATTAGCATATAAATATTGTCAACTCTAAAACAAATGTATTAAATTCAGTAGTTTAATTTTGGTCTCATAGTGGGAAATCAATTGTTTTTATTGTTATCTGTGGTCTTTCTAGACATGATTACCATAAATGTGAAATATCTTAAACACATATAGGGAAAGATTTGCTGGTCTTTAAGCTTTTTAAAATACTTTCATTGTATTATCTCAGGAATAGTGGCAAGAGTTTGCTTTTATCCCAAGTTTTTGGTTTTTTTTTTGTTTTCTAGAAGGTAAGGAGAAAGTAGGTCAACTGACATCTAAATCAGAGTCCCTATATGAACAGGAGTCCTTCAGATTGCATCCCTCTTCAGTCTCCAGGCAGCCATACACACAAATGTGGGGCACTTGGAAGGGGCCTCAGCAGTCCTTCAGAGGCCTTCTTTGTACCCTTTCTTGGGAAATTATTCCTCCCTCTCTCTGTCTAACTCCCTGCAAACAGGATACAGCTTTGATGAAATTTCTTAGGTATTTCCGTACCTCATTTGGGTACCAAGCATGGCTACTCGTGTTCCTAGCGTGGCAACTAGCCCCAACCTGGTTTGTGCTCAGAATTCCCATGCAAAAACAGTATTCTACTTTATTCCCCAAAGTGTCCCAGTTTGGAGAATTGGATTACAGTCATGGAATTCCACTTAAAATGAGCCTTGATGAGAAGGTCAGCTTGTGGCCTTTCATCTCAAGGCATCCCTGCCAACCATCAAGCAGTTATTTTCAGCATAGACTCACTGAAGCCAACTCTAAAAAGTTATCAAAAATTCTGAAAGGAAACATATGGTCAGATTGTGGTTGTATTGTTGCAAAGGCCCATAGAGGCATGAGTCTTAGGAATTTTTCCCGGAAATATTCCCCTTTCAGTTTTCATGAGCTTGAAGGCAGAACAGGCCCTGAAACATAATAGTAATGTCAAAATCCAAACGCAGCCCTGAGATAGTTTTCTGCCAGCATATAATTCACTGGATAGAATTCAAAGCCTTTCATTTCTCATGACTCACCTCTAGGTGATTTGAGATTAGGTCACAAAAGAAACAGACCTAACTTTTCAATAAGGGCCAACTTGAATTTTGCAAGACAGTTTCTAGTGATAACAAACAGCACTATAATATAGTTACTGACAATTCATATTTCAAGTACATAATTTCTCCAACATTTCTATCTGAAGTGTTTACACCTCTGACAAGTACTTTAAAAATGAATCAAAATAAATAATATTGTAAAATATTGAAGTTGAAGGTGGAATTAAGATGGAGACTGGAATCAAAATATAAATTCAATTCTTAGTACATCTCTAGCAGTGTTTTAAGTTTTAACTAGGAGATGATGGAAGATGGGTCAATTATGATCCTATGTAAGCAAAATGAAGACTGGACATCCTGTCATATAGTGTACACACTAACAGGGATACTGTGTATGCCACTAGTGCAGGGAAAATCTAGTAAGGCAATGCTAGCTAGGGCTGTGACAGTAACCTCCTCATGTTAGGGTTTGAAGAGAAGAGGCCATTCAAAGAAGAAAAAAATGCAAACGGATAATAAACAAAAATTGTCAACTCTATGTAGTACTCAAACAATTGAAAATTAATATTCATGAGCAACATTTTTCTGCTGTCAACTTAGTATAGATTGCAAAAAGATGTTAGTAGCCACTGTTGGTGAGGAGCTGGGCTATCTCATGTTCTGCTAATGAGGATGTAAGTAACAACGCTTTTCAGGAGAGCAATTTGAAAATATTAGTGCATTCCCCCAAATAAAAACAGAAAATTCATTCCGAGGTTTCTGCTGATTTTTCTCATAGGAAAGAATCCAAAACCATATCATAATTTTGGGTCACAGGACCCAGGCAACAGTTCTTCTGACACCTCCCTGGGTAATTCTGAGATGGCCAGGTTTGGGAACTATACCTTAACACAGATAGTTAATGTCAATGAAAGCTGATCCTGCTATTTTTGAATACTCATAGAAACACACACTCATACACATATCCAAGATGATAGAGTTAAATGTTAAAAGTATTTATTTCTAGGTAATGAAATTACAGATGAGAGATTTTACATTGATGATGATGATTATTATTATTATTATTTTGGTTAATTCATATTTTTCAAATGTTATACAATGGACTATGTTGCTTTAATTAATAAGTTATTTTATGAGGACAATGTTAATACACTATTATTGCATAATAATATATCATAGTTACTTAAGCTTAAGATTTTGAGTACCTCAAAATCTTCTAAAATGAGTTTAAAAATGTGGATTCCTTTGTCTTAACAGAAACTAATAAAATGAATCTCTTATACTGGTTAAGACTCTAAAATATACATTTCAAACAAAAATCCTTAAGTGATTCAGACCTAGAAAATAGCTGAGAACACTGTAGTCTGCAACAGGCACTTGACATTTATTGAGATGCCCACTAAATAGATGAACTGTGTTACTGATCTCCTCTAAAACACAATCCAGTAGTTCTCAAATATTTTGAGCTCAGCAACCCTTTAGATTCTTCAAATACGGACCCCCAGAAGCCCTAATTTATATATGCAATTATAACCACTTATTAATATGTACTTATTAGAAATTAAACTAAGAAATTATTAATTTGCTAAACAATATTGAACTCATGATATTTTAATAGAAATAACTTTATGAAAAATATTTTTTTCAAAACAAAATCAATAAGAAGAGTAGCTTTGTTTTGCAATTTTGTTTAAACTCTCTTTAACATGAACATTAAGAGAAGGCAGCTGCAAGATCAGTCTTACCTGTTTTTGCTTTCAATCTGGGCAGCATGCACTTTTAAGTGAAATAAGAGAGATATGTGGACTTACGCAGATGTGAGTTAGGTATACCTGGAAAAGGGAATCTTTTAGGCTTTTTAGTTAATTTTGCATATCCTTCTTTGATACCACAACAAATTTCCTCAACTGGTAGTTTCTTGGAGGTGGACTGCCATGTGGAATCTAAAGCCTATCAATAAAAACTTTCTCAGGAAATTGCATTATACCCACTATTTGATATTTTTAATGGACTTTTTTGCTTAAGCCTGATTTTGTGACATAATGCTTTGGAAAATATTGGTTCACTGAATTATGCCAATTTTTTAAAAGGTGACACATTTCATTACATAATACTGAAATACAGGTTTGCTAAATCCCTACACATCTTATGAAAAAAATTCTAAGTATCAGGTAATTGTCAACCTCAGGGTGATAGCTGCAAGTTTTCTAAAATGTTAATTTTCACACAAAATCTCAGTTTTCTTTGGTAACAAAACCAGTTTTCTGTGGAATAATATATTTACTTTATTCATTCTTTGAGCAAGTGGCTTAATATCCATATCTGAGGTACTTTTGGGTCAACTGTTATTTTAGATCAAAATGGTTTTCCAGAAGAAATGTGCTAAGCTCTGCTGACAGTTCAAAAACTTCTCTAAGTCGTTTTCCCAACAATGACCACTAGATTTTGGCTTCTAATAATCTGTATGACAATGTAGAAAACATGCATGAAATCCTTCTACTGCTACCAGGTACACAGGAGACAAGATTTAATAAAATTAATCCTGGCCACTGCTGTATCAAGGATATTTCTAAGGATATAGAAATAAAGACCAATGAAGAATGCAATGACCACAGGTAGACTTCATTACCATTGCTTTGATTCACATTAAGATGTCAACACTTTTATCTACCATGACTTTGGCACAGTAAAAACGGTGTCATCATATATAAAAAGGCAAATAACAGCTTATTATCATGGAGATAATTTTAATCTTGAACACCCATGAATGGATCTCAGAGACAAGCTGGGGTCTATAGATTCCACTTCCAGAAATTTAGTCCTGATATGATCAACAAGCTTAATAGACAAATTCTCTTCATTCTTTCATTAAAATAATGCCCAATACTCCAAAATGATGGCACTCTTATTCCTAACATCTTCCAGCTGTTAGGAGCTGTGCTTACCTAGTATTCCTCCATAAATTCCCGAATCTGTGCCTGGATGTTCTACATTGCCATGGCTCTATAACTTAAAGAAATAATATATAAGCCAGTGAAATATGAGTGCAAAAGAAATGGAATCAATGTAGGGTTCTAAGCTTCACAGTGGGAGCTATTGTTATGAATTTACTATTTTATCCCAGCATCTTAAGCAGTGCCTGATACTTAGTAAACACTTGGAAATGTTTATTGAATGGTTGGTTCTATTGTTTTAATGAGAATTAAGTTGAAGGCTTTGAATGACTCCACATTTTTTAAAAGTCAATTTATGTCCAAGCAAGACAAAAGCAGAAGAAAAGCAAATAACTAATCATGGAGTAGGTACTCTGACTGCTTTATGTTCCATTCCATGTTAAAGACACAGAAACTAGAAACCATAGAAGATTTTCTAGGGGTGTAATTTACATTGAAGAAATTATTCTCATAATTAAAACTTCAAAAAAATTAAATCAGATGTTTGTTGTCTTTCTCACTATTTTCTGATTTACTTCATCTGAAGACAGTGATCAATTAAAGTGAGAAATTCTACAAGCCTTTACATTGGAAGTACTCACAATGGATATTATTTCACCTTTGTCATCACCACCATCTAGTGTCTCCAAATAGTAACAGCAGGCTTTACCCCAGGAAGAGTGGGCACCTTTGACTTTGTTATATTTTATGTACTTTCCTTAGAAGAGAAAGAGGATAGGAATGAGAGAAGAAAAGAGGACAAAACAAAGTGTACTTAAGATAATCTTTCCAGCAATTATTTTTACAAGTTTTACATTTACCTTTTTCCAGTCTCTTATTTGTTATAATTTTGTATTTAACACACATCTGCATGGAGTCTACCAATATTATGTAATTTTACATTGTTTCTTGTCCTTTCATTTTTAGTATTTCTCTTTTCAGAGTGAAGACTCACTGGTGACACTTCCTGTATTGTTGCTCCACTGTATTAGGAAAATGGAAATGCATGATAAGCTCAATTTAACTTTGCATTTGGCTAAAACTGTTGAGTAAAACTGCATAAAGGTAAACAATGGACAAGGGTGATGACTCCACTACTGGGTGGTAACTAGGGATATAAATCTGAGAGACACAGAGACATATTGTTGTACTGTTGTGATGTCTGCTAGGCATGGTGCATTCAGAAAAGAGCATGTAGATAGCCATTTGCTTATCCAACCAATGAGCTTTAGTAGAACTCAAGCATTATTTACCTAATAGAACGTTCTCCATCAGCCTGTCTTAGAATTATGGAATTTCACCATTGGAAATAACTACAGCCAGGCTCAGAGAGGCTGAGGGAGAAGATCTCTTATTCAAGGTCAGCCTCAGCAACTTGCTAAGTTGCTGTGTCAAAACAAATAAAAAGGGCTGGAGATGTAGCTCAGATGTAGAGAACCCCTGGGTTCAAGCTACAGTACCACACAAAATAAAAGTAAGTTTACATTCACAATGGCAAAAGCTCAAATATATATTCATGAGGAATATACATTCCTCAAGCAACTCTACTCTGACAATTTTACACATTTTTCTTTTATTTACCAATCACATATACTGAAAATACAGAGGAAGATCAGCTATTTTCAGTACTTGATAAAAAATCCTAATAAAGTCAATCAGCTCATTTCAAGGTAAGCACTAGCTAACAGAATAAGACTCAGTTCAAGAACATGGGCTAGTAAGCTGTGCAGAAGAAGCAGACTAGAGAGGGTATAGAGAGTCTGGCAGCCCATGAAAGAAAGCCAAGCAAGAGTGGGAATGAATGTAACAGGAGGTGAGAGGATTTGCATTATTTGGCAGCCTCCCCTTGCAAAAACAAACAAACAAAAAACCCAGATTTTACAGCCTGAGGTTTTGCAAACAGATTCCATACTGTACAGTAACTCCTTTTGAAAACCATTGGCCCCTTAGTTAGACCTAAAGTTTTTATGTTCAGTATAGGATGATCTAACTAGTTTATAAAGCAACAATTTCAATGTAGATTCCAATGCTATTGTGAAATTCAAGAGTATAAACAGATTGTGTCTGGTCAGCATGTCCTCTCAATGCTTGACTGCACTGGATAAGAACCATGTGCACCCCAATTATCCCTGGAATAACTCAGTCCAATGGACCTAACTCTAAGGATGGGCCATAAGGAATCACCACTCTTTCTTTACCAAAGACAGCTGTTTGGGCCTATTATGAATATACATATGCAGAAAGGTCATGAACTTAGCTTACTACTCTGCTAGGTTTGTCTTGAAATTCTTAATAATTTTATCTATGAACTTATGTTTTTAAGGGAAGTCAATGTGACCATGGATATTCACTTGAACAGACATGCTATATACAATATTCAGAGCATCCAAAGCAACAAATAAGGTAAATATAATACATTTATGACTGAGAAAAAGACTACATTTTTCTATAGGAACTAAAATTTGCTTCTAATAGAGAAAATTTGCTTCTAAGAAAAAAAATGACCAACCAACACAACCATATCATGTGCACTCTTAGACATTTTCTTTGTATTTGCCAATCATTTATGCTGTCAATAATGACACAGAAAGACATGTAAAGATAGAACAATCCTGTAGTCCTTTTTCTGTCAGTCTTTCCTTACTTATGAATAAGTTCAAAGTAATAGAAAGTGTTAGTAGAATGCAGATATATTAACAAATGAAATAAAAATAATAGAGATGAATTTATATAGCAGTTTCACTACTCCGGTAAGCATGAAATATATACGCATATATAAGCTACAAAATATAAATTGTATATTTCAGTGATTTTTCCATATTAGTGAAGTGCTCACATGTGTGCATTTAAAACTGTCATTATACAATATAAAGATGAACACTAAAATTCATGCTAATAATTGAAAATATTATTTTTTCTTTAATACAAACTAGTTAAACAGAGTCCATGGAAGACAGGAAAGCGATTTATATTTAGAACCTTTAATGAGAAGTTTATCTTGTTGTTTAAACAAAGGACCTTGCATTCTTTCTTTGCATGGGGGCCCATAAATTATGTTCTGTATAATTGGAGGTTGTTCTACTAGACCTCTTGGGCCATTTAGGATGTGTTTTGGGAGAGTAAGGCAATCAAAATATCATCTCTTCTTTGGTGAGGACAGTTAAGACCATTTAAACGGTTTCCTATTATTCAATTTGGGAACCAAGGCTCTGAGAATCTGAGGCTTCCTTGGTGATCACCTCCTGTATGCAAGCCTCTCCCCTTGCCGCCAAGAAGAGATGTGTACACTGTCCAGCAACATAGTACAGACACCTTTGTTGCACACAGTGGCAGGATGTCATGTCTCCAGGTGGGGCTATCAGACCAGTGGGGAACATGCAGAACACAATGCATGGACCTAGTCATCATATGCCTTGTCTATTAATGTCCCAATTGTCTGAGGATGTGGCAAAATTGAATACTTTTCAAAAGTATGTCAAGTACTGAGACCAAGTCACAGAGTCAATTTATTTTATGAAACAAAAATATGGTCTATGGTGACATCATATTACATTTATATAAAAGTAGTATGCATATGAATTGAAAAATGTTTCCCAAAAGCACTTTCAAGTTTGTTCTCAACATAAAATGACTACTATAGAGATATTGTCATTAGAAGAAATGTCATAGTGATTATCATCAGGACCAGGGTGGCCTTTCTCTTCCCTTTGTGCTGAGAACAGGAAATGTGTGAAATAGAATGATAGATAACCTGTGTTCTCCTACAGTCACTGTAGCTTAGGACAGCTGCTCATGAACTAGAGAAATCACCCTAAAGAAGTGATATTTTCAGTATTTAGAGAGAATTTAGCTTCTGCATTCAAAAAGCAGCCCACTCAGCCTGCTTCAGAGTAGATGTACTTCAGAGATCACTTTCAACTTGTGTTATTCCATGTCAAAGGCAAGTAACAAGAAGGAAAATTAATTGACTTTTGAGAATCATAATTATTGAAATTATTGAGGAGCCGTAAGGTGAGTTTATCTCCGGGTTCTTTCTCACACATTTTTTTAAAAAAATGAGTAAAACTGACTTGCCTTAGGCTACAGTGCTAGGAACTGGCAGGCTGGGAATCAGGTCTTCTCTCTTTGCATCCTTCTTGCTTTTGTGCATACAGATAGGCTTGCTGCTCAGCCGTGGTGATATGATCCTCCTTGCTAAGCACTTACATCATTCTCTACAATCTAAAAGTGAGCTTTCTATTGTTTTAATTCCAAATAAGTGACTGAGTCATCTTGAAAGAAAATACAATTAGCACTGACAGTCCTATTAAACCCCAATATTTTATTGCTTGAAGAGTGAGATCAGGGAGATCACCTATCTTGGGAAATGTTTGTCTCTATTGGGTGAATTCTTTGTGTTGCTATTATTATTTATTTGGATTATTAAGGGCTGCTGCTGCTGATAAAAGCAAAGGGAGCTGCTCAGGAATGGTCAGGCTGCCTCCCTCCCTGATGTGGCTAAGTG
The DNA here is from genome assembly GCF_045843805.1 of Urocitellus parryii. Lineage (NCBI taxonomy): Eukaryota > Metazoa > Chordata > Mammalia > Rodentia > Sciuridae > Urocitellus > Urocitellus parryii. Next base: position 21,210,991 of record NC_135544.1, read on the forward strand.
GATGGAATTATCCACACAGATTCAGAGACCTGCTTATAAATGTCAGAATATACTAATGCACTCAAGGAGCAAGTAGTGCCTTTCCTGAGGGGAGAGGTGGGACTTCTCTTCCTCTATGTGAAAATTAATTGCTTCTTGGGTGGAAGAAATGGGTGGAACTCAGTTCAGCACAAAACACTTCCAAAGACATTTAAGAAATTACAGACTATTCATAGAAAGTCTTTGACAGGTTTAAGAGAGAACTTGACCTTCTCCTTGACCTCACCAGTTCCCACATCAATATATTTCCATGTAGCATAAATGTACTAAGTTGTTATTTCAACACATCCTTGAACTAGAATTATCACCCAGAAAGTAAGGACAAAACTGTGTTTTAATCTTTAGCAATGTTCACTCATTTTAATGTGATTAAAAATATCATCCACTTGCATTATTACTCCCCAATTTTTAAACTTTTCTGTTTTCACCTACTTTACCCTATGTCCATTTGCATAAACATAGCTATGCCACTCAGTCTCATGTTATGAAGACTATTAAAAAACTTGAAATTATTAGATAAAATTGCTGAATAGGAATATCACATAAGTAAACAAGCCATCTAGAAAGGAAGATAAAATTAGGACTGATCATTCTATTAAACATTACCAATTTCTTAAAATTTAGGCTTTGATGTCTTTGATCTGACAGAAATTTAATCAAATATGATTAGAGATTTGTGATATCACTTATCTCTTAGCACATATCATACAATATTTTACCATGAAGTAACTTCATTGGAATAGATAAATGGACACTTGTTCCACCAGATTCTTATATGTTTGCATAACTCACGTTGATAAATATAAGTTAATAATAAAAAAATAATTAGATTTCATGCTTGCAGTTTTTATGTAAGAGCCAGAGAAATCATAAGGACATGTGACATGTACAAGAAAAGAAATTCTACAATGATAGAAGTAGACTGTTCAAACTCTAAAATTCAATCAGATGAATAGAACCAGGTGATTTTCTTTTGTATTACAGTGTGTATTTCCCAGTGGGAAGAAAAACCTCAAAGATATATTTAAGACAATAGGAAACAAGTGATTGAAATTGCTTGTAGATAATGCATTGTTTGAGATTATAACTCATGATCCAAAGCATCATTTTATTTTCTTTGCATTTACAAGTCACAATTCTTGAAGAATTTCTCCAACTCTCCTTAAAGTTATCACAATATAAAACAGAGGGATGCTTTAACGTATGTCAGAAGCACACATTTTCTTGATAAACACGGAAAAAATAAAATTCTCTTCCTGCCAAATTCTATTCTCCAGTTTATGGCTGTGTCAGTCCTCTTTTGGTTAGAGCCAGAGGGCATGGGCATGTTTTCCCTCTTCTCCATCTTGTTGGTCTGTACATTTGGCATTCATCTTCAGACATTCCACTCTCTTCCCTTTCCAGTGCTGGTACCATTGATCATATCCTCAATTTTCCCTAGATGGGCTTTTCTGAAACTGTCTAGTCTGGGTCCTCAAGTCCTTCATGGACTCTATTGCAAGATTTGTTCAGAAAAGCCCATTAAAATTGCAATATTCAATTATTGAAAATGTTTACTAGTTCCTGGTACCTTTAAAGTCAGACTCAGTTCCCTTAGCATCAAATTCAAGGTCTTTTTGTTGCCTGATTAATGCTCTATTCCCATTCCATTATGTCTCTCTTATCACCATCGCTCTTCTAGGTCCCTATCCTTTAACTCTTAGAACATATCCCCCATACCATACAATGGGTTCTAATGGCCTTGTCTTTTCCCGCAAATATTCATTCTTCCTAGAAATTATCCTACTCTATGTATTTATAATGTCTACCATGATTTTTTTTTCCAGTGCTGGGGATAGAACCCAAGGGCTTGCTACACTAAGAAAATGCTCTACTGCTGGCACTCAGCTACCTTCTAAGCCCTTTTTATTTTTATTTTGAGATAGGGTCTCACTAAGTTGCCTAGGCTGGCCTCAAACTTGCAACTCACTTGCCTCAGCCTCCAGAGTAGCTGGTATTAGGGGCATAAACCACCATGCCTAGCAATATGTCTCTTCTCTGATTTAATTGTGTCTTCTTCTGCCAATAGGAAAAGGAGCACAATAAGCCTCCCTGAATTACTCAATCTCTGCATTGTTCTAGGGAGAGAGACGGTTGAGGCCTCCTGAAGCGGGTGGCATACCTCAGTGTTCTTTGATTACAATTACAGGCAGCATTCACTTCTTACACTCCTTGACCTAATTCAATCTAGCAGGCCATGGTGGTCAGAGGAATCTATGCTTATGTGTATTATGTAATGGATCAGGCCAAAAAATCTGTGATAAAGATTATATTTAATCCAGGAAGTTAAGAAAAGAAATCAGACGGATTTCTAAAAGGAGCTGTGCAGCTTGAAACTTAAGTCTCTCCCTATTTTACATGCACTTAGGGAGCTAACTAATTAAAGAAATCCTCTGGTGGATCTCTTGTAAAGCGAAGAATTCTTTGGCAAAGCAAATAATCAACCCTCAATTTATAAAGTACTTATGGAGTCAGGTGTTTACAGTATCACCAAATGGCACTTCAGGGACCCCTCATCTTTAGTGTGCCTCTGTAAGCACCTAACTCTGAAGAAATTGGTAAATTTCTGGAGAAAATTGGGTTGCGGATGATTTAAGATGTTAATTTTGATCTTTTATAGAGGAATGTTAATAAGGTTATATTTGCTTTCCTATTTAAACCTTGAAGCATAAAGTAGGCAAAAGATTCTCCACAGGTAACATACTAATATTAAATTTCTTCTGTTTCAGGCAAAAGTAATAAAAAAAGTTTCCTAGGATTAAAATAAAGGATCTCTGCTGTTATTGCTATATCTGATTTTTTGGAACAAAACTTTGGCCTTTTCTCCCTCAGCCTAAATAATGATAATTTTTTTTCTTTAATTTAACTTCACTGTTTTTGTTTTTTTAAAAAAATTCTTGTCTCAGAGGCCAAAGAACAGGTTACCACTGATTAAGAGTTAAAGTTCTAGTTTTCTCTAAGTATTTTATTATCATCTTTCAAAATCTCTGGGGAACAAGTCCAATTATTATTTTGGTACTATGACTGTAGGAAAGAAAAGGGACCCACATGGTCTATTCTTGTTTATTGGGCCCTATTCATCACAAATGTCAGCTCCAGAATGTCTGTAAACACTGTGATTGGGGTGGCCACCTGGGGTAGTGTGTTGCTGAAAAAGCACTAGGATATTACCTTAAGGTTTTAGTTCCTAAGGGTGCATATGTTTACTCTTCCCTTAGTTTTACCCAGGATGCCTATATTAGTAGAGAGCTCTGATGGAAATAATCTAAATTCTGTAAAGCTAAAATTTTCTCAAACCATGTGTTGGTCTCAACTCTGTTTTGCAATGTCTAGGTCAGTTTCCTATTGTAGAAAAATGCAACTCTTTTTGGTTGTGTCTACTTTTCTCCTCCGTCCCTTCATCCTTCTCTCTCCTCTTCTTCCTTTCCTTGCTTGCTTCTTTCCTTCCTTTGACTTCTCTCATTCTTAGGAAAACAAGTGTTGTTTCTAAAACTTGTCTATGAATTACATGTTAAAATTGCAGTGCCCGAAGAAGTAACATATGGTGAAAATCTTCGTTAAAAAATGTCTAGATAACATACAAATTGCCTATGTTTGAGCCCCTGCCTACCTCTTTAGCACCATCTCCTTTAGACATACTTAGCTAATTTGAGTTTCAAGATTATGACAAACTGTTTCACACTTCCATGTCTTTGCTTTTGCCATTTTCAATGCCTAGAAATCAGAGATCCACTGGATGTTTTTACTGAAGTCTTCTTTATGTGAGGAATGGTGATGGGAAGATCGTGGGATACAGCAGTGATAAAATATTCACAGTTGCTACCCATGTGTGACTTGGTGTCCTCCTCCCTGGTATGATCTTCATGAATTTTGTATCTTCTGTATTCCTTCCCCTGTGATGTGTTACCTGTCCATTCCAGGCAAGACTCTACTGCATATTTCTTTGGGCTGCCAGTACAAAATTAATATTTCAGTCACAGTGCCGACCCAGATGTTTTTAACATGGCTGCATGCCCACCCAAACCCCCTTATACAACAGTGAAATTTCAATATGTCTTTCATAATTTTATTATTAATAGAGTGCTTAGTACAAAATGAGAAGATGGATGAATGAATGAAGAGAATGACCAAATCGAGTAATTGAGTTTTCTGGACAGAGTAAATTGAATTTCAATTTGAATATTGCTTTACATGTACTAATTTAGGCCTTCACAAAGTGAATATTGATATGAAAGAGATAATGAGGGCAGATTTTTAAAATTTGAAGTTACTGAGATAAAATGATTGTTATATGCTCTATGAATATTATATGTTCTCATAATTTCCATGATTTTGCTGCCTGAAATATATGAATGATGGCACTCTTTGTCTATTGTTCTCTCAGACAATCACAGTGACTAGAGGTGCTGTCTATAAATATATATTTTATTATAAAGGTAGTTACTATTAATATGTGGAGTCATTGAACTATTCAGAAAAAACATGACATTTTATTAGAGAAACACAATAGATTCAACATCTTTTTTGTAAACTAAAAAGTTGGCCTTGGGGAGAGAAGTTTCCTCATTCTTCATGAACAGAACACAATTCAGCAATTTGCAGGCAGTTCTTAAGAGTACACAATGCTGTACAAATGCATTTTAGACCTCAATGTAACTTAAAGGTACCACCAATCCTGTGAGGCTTGTTTCACCAACTAAATATTTTTTAAAATGTCCAAATAGGGGTAACCATGAAATGCTTTATTGAGTTAATGAAGTTAACTGCAATCTCCTTAAATATGGCTTTACATTTTGTCTAGCTCCACTTCTGAACCTGTTAGTTGATTACAGAAAAAATTTCAAAAGTAAATAAATAAATAAAATGATCAGATTATTTTTCCTCCTGCTAGCAAAATTAACCTGGATAAAGTTCATTTATCTTGGCAGTTAAAAATAAAGCAGCTGTCTTCAAATGTTTGACACGATTTCATTAACTTTGCATCCTTTCAAAGAGTCAAGTTGAACCATGCCATAAGTTAGGAGGAGTGACATCTTGGTTAATTAGTATAAACTGTTTTAATAATAAATGGAATGGATGTTCTGTAAGATAAGATACTTTCTATTTGTTGATATGGTCAAGCCTGGAAAGAAGAACAGTATAGGACTAGTATCTCTGGGGAACTGAGATAGGAATACTGAAATCCTGTGACTATAAGTATTCTTCAGATGCTATAAAAAAGAACAGGACATTCATGTGAATTCACTGCATGTGTTGGTTTACCCCATTATCTCAAGAGCATGAGAACACACATTTATATAGTTTATAAAGCATACCTTCAGTGCTATTGAGTTGGAGATCACCTGGGAATGATTTCTTAGATTCTACAGTTATGTAGACTTCAGTACTGATCATAAATTATTCCTCAACTGATCATCATATCCCTAAGAAGGTGGTTGTTGAAGCCCTGACACCGTTTCCCACTTAAGATCCAAAGAATTCATTACAGAACTGTGCGGTTTTCAAAGGCAAAACACTATGGATGGAGTTTAACTCATCAGAAAAAGAACAGAATTTCTGCCATCAACCAAGACTTGGGTCCACTCCCCAGCAAGGAGGAGGCTGCTTGTCACGAGAATCCTGTGGGTGAACATTGCTCCATTGGTTCATCTCAGTTGACATATATTTAGACATTGTTTGAGGAACAAAATTTTATTGTAACAAATGCTTAGCAAGATACCTACCTAATTAGGAAAAGTATTCTTTAGAAATGGAAATTAAATTTCAGAAGGGTATTTACTATAAATCAATTGGCTACTGTCTTTGTCTTAGGCTTGTTCTTGGAAGTGGAAATTGATAAATCATGGAAATAAAAATATGGAATGCATTTATTTGCCCTTGGTTTTGCTGTAGTCCAAAGATTTAACAACATTATAGGACAAACATAACTATAACAAATGCTTGAGAGGAAAGGAAAATTGTGATTGACTTTGAGAACTTCTAAGGAAATGATTAGTGTAGTGTCAGAAACATATTTTTAACTGGAATTTCTATTCAGCCTTTTGAGAACTGCTAACTTAATTTTCTTCTAGTTGCAAAGAAAAATATCCTCTGTAATATGACTTTTTACTTCTCCCTGGAAACAGTTCATGCATTTCAATATCTTCAAACATAAAATGGTCTTATTATAGTCAACCTGACTATCCTGCTGTACTGTTTAATTGGACATAATGATTTACCTTGGGCTTGTTGAAAGTCAATTGTCCAAAACTTCTGTACTAAATGGGACTTGGATCATAATTCTTCCCTGATTTCTTGTATAGCACTTCTTTGTACTTCTGTTTTAATTATAATTTTATGAAGGAAATTTGTTACAAATATAAATCCTTGTGGGTGGAGCATAAAACTTTTATTTATTTATCAACTAGTGTTCAACAAATCAATATAAGATATTGTTTTAAAACTGACTGAAGTTGATTACAATGAGAAAATAGATCATATATATATATTGTAAATATATACATATATATACACATACACATATAATATATATATATATATATATATATATATATATATAATTTTTTTCTTCTGTTTGTCCCTCTGATATGTATTCTCTTCCTTCTCCTAATATTAAATCCAGATTTAACCTGTAAATTTCTTCTCTTATACTCAGTGACAGGTGGACATGGATGGCATAGTGAATTCCACAGTGTGCATCAGGTAAGATAATATCTTCTGGGAACACACATGTGGCTTAGTAGTGTTCTTTGAAACAAAATCTGACTGTTCTAAGAGGAAAGAGGGCATATTTCTTGTGTTAGACAGAGTTTTAAGATGACTCCCCAAAAATCTCCTATCTAGATTACATTAATTTTTTTTCTATTTATTCAATCTATAATCTATATGTAGATACTGAAGAGGTAAATGAGATCCTCAAACAATTGATTTTTAGAAAATCCTAATTAGGTGAGCCATCCTTTGAAAGGGACTTAGTTTTTCCTAAAAAAATTCAAAGTATAAAAGAGTACTTTAGTTCATTTGTACTACCATAAAAAAGTAACAGATACTGGATAATAAAAAAAAATTATTTCCACAGCTATGGAGGCTGAGACATACAACAACCAGATTCTCTGAGGTTCAGTGTCTGGTGAGAGCCTCCTCTTTGCTTCCAAGTTGGCTCCTAATTGTTGCATCCCCAGGGGGTCCAAATGATAGGTCCTCACATGGGAGAATGACGAAAGGACAAGAGAATACTCCCTTAAATGTCAAGCCTTTTTGTAACTGTTCTGACACAGTCCCTAGGGCTCTTCCCTTGTAGGAGTCACTTTTTCCAAGATTACATCTCTTAACACTATTGCATTAGTGATGAAGTTTTGACACAAATATTAGAGGGTACCATTTTCATACCATATCCAAGTGATTCAATGATAGGAAAATCCACTATTGCTAGGTTGGGAGGTGGAAGAACCAAGGATAGAGAGCAGCCTCCAGGAGCTAAAAGCCAGGAAGAGAATTGGGCCTTATTTCTATATCTATAAATAACTAAAGTCTGTAAACAACCTGAATGAACTTGAAAGCATCTCAAGCTGTAGATGAGAATGCATTCTTTAAACACATTGATTTTGGTCATGTATAATCCCAGGAAGATAAGTTAACCATGGCCAGCCTGGATTTTGACTTCAAGAACAATGAGCTAATAGAGATTTTAATTCAATCTGCTGAATTTGTGGTGCTTTGCTATTCACTAATATAAATCTAACACATGTATACTATAGCTAAATAAAGAACAACCATTTTAGATAAAAGAAAATTGTGAGGCTTTACTGAGACAAAAATCAGAAAAAAATATTTATGTGAAGTTTGTAATTGTATCCTTACAATGTAAATTATAATGAACATCTTAATTAACTCACTGTCTGATTGGAGTCCACAGGCAAACATTATAAAGAGTGTGTGTTAGAGCAGCTAGTAATAAAATCTTGAGTGAGGTGCCTTATCACTTTAGACTGCAGTTTCTTCATCTGTGAAATGAGAGGCTATGCCCTGTCTCTCTGAGATTCCTCGAAGGTCAAGTTATCTTAAGTTTAAGTAAATGGCAATAGAGTGTATGAGCTGTGATAAGGTAGAAAAAAATATAGAAAAAAAAAGACAGGTAAATTTCTTGCTATGTAATAAACAAGCAGCATAATCTTGAGTGAACCATTTCATATCTGGGTTTTAGTTCAGTTTTTTGAAAAATAGGAATGACATTACTCTAACACAAAGCTCTTTGTAAAGAGTAAAGGAGTTGTTTGGTGCTCTGTAATGGGGGGGTGGAGAGTCAGTGTTACCACTGCTCTCAGGATGGCTTGGCTCTGGGCTGTGCCACAGGCTCTCTGGAGATGTTGGTCCTCAGAGTCTCTTTAGTGCCAGAATTTGGGCTGCAGGTATTTTAGAGGAAATAGAAAAACAGAATTTCTGGATGGTTCCTGTTCCTGGAAAGCTTTGCTAATTTGCAGCAGTTGGACAGTGTTCCTCATTAACACCTGTCCGTCAGCAAAGTTGTGAAATCATTTCACTGTGGTGGTAGGGACTCAAGTCCAAATTATAGATAGAAAATGACCTGAATCCCACTCTTTTGATGGTTTCAAGAATACCAGAAGTGCCTGCTCTTGAGACTCCTGGGTCTCTCAGCAAGATGTCTCTGTCCCATGGGCAGTATGTGCTGCTATGCCCATGACGCCAACCCCATCAGATATGGGCAGCATCCCCTGGAAGCCAGTGATTCCAGAGCACAAGTATCAGCACCTTGACAAGGAAGAGGAAGGACAGAACATCCCCAGATGCCGTGTGACCCTATCAAAGGTCACTGACTATACTGGTGAAGGCTAAATCTATTCATGTCATCATGAATACTCTGATCACAAAACAGACCCAGGAGAACATTCAGCATTTTGAGCAACAGACAGGGCTGAGAGAGACTGGCTAGGTAACAACCCACAAGGGCCTACCACTGAAGAGGCCAAGCAACTCTAAGTGTAGAAGCATGCCACAAACTAAAGCTGCAGAGTGCAGAGAAAACAAAAGGAGAAAGCAGCCTGCATCAGCCTAGTCTACCCCAAGTAGCACTCCTCAGTGTTCTCTTAAGCAAAGGCCTAGGGAATGGTTTAAATCTGGGTCCTCTGCAGCCTTACCCGACCCAAATTCTAGCACCATGGACCCTGGAAGTGGGGATAAGGACAGATTCTCATCAACAAATGGAACCTTTTTGGACAAGACCCTTTCACAAATCTGATTCTGGAGGTTTAGCCAATTAGACTCATGAAGGAGTGCCTCTCTCATGGAGCTGATCTGTGCCCACACCACCCAGATGGCTAAACACACACCAACCTTAAAGTTACCCAACCTTCAAGTCACCCAAGATGTATGTCCCAGTGACAGAAGGGAAGAAGCAACTGCCACAGATCCATCCTTAGACCCTGTGACTTGAATGTGCTCACACTGTCTTCTAGAGGGATATTTATACCAGTGAGTCTGGATGGGGGGTTTCTTGCCCCTCACTCTGCTTTCACTTTGGCTCTGACATAGCAATGATATATTTAATAAAATCTGTTAAACTGAGGCTAGAGCTGGAGATATTATTGATTCTGAGAAACACTGGTATAAACGTGTCCTTGTGGTATGGAAGAAATCCTTTTGTACTCTTTTAAAGTCAGATTGGAAAATCTCAACAGTTATGTTTGGGGAACTTTATTACCTATTTTTGTATCCTTTGCCCTAGACTAGAAATTTGATCACTGTTTAACTAGGTAATAATATTTATGCTATTCCCAAAACTAGGCTTCTTGATTCTTTTTACCAACATCAGTGTAACCAGTGATCCATCATGGCATAGAGGTACATGGCATAGACATGTTTGGGTGCCTTTGACTTTCTTGACCCTGCTGGTCCTGTGTTCAGGCTCTGTTAGGAGAACCTAAGACTTCTTTGGGGTCTACATACAGTTAACAGTCAAACTTGGATATTAACTATTTCTAGACTGAAACTGGATTCTCCTTGTTTTCTGGTCAATGTGATGGGGATGACCTTGTCCTATAGCCAGTTTTTCATGCCTCTTAGTATCTCTTGGGTCACTGCTGTTAGAGGGATGCTTGTCTTTCACATGTCACAGAACAAACACTAGTCTTGCATATTGATAAATGGATGTTAAGTTTCATTTTGCTTTTTTGGGGGGAAAGGGGTGCTGGGGATTGAAACTAAGGCCTTGGGCGTGTAGGCAAGTGCTTTACCACTGAGCTACATCCCAAGCCCCTGGATGTTAAAATTTTACAGTGAAGAAAATGGTAAGTACAGTTAGATTACAGACTTGAGGTTCATGTGAAATAAATGTCACCTTATTTTTTAATATTTATTTTTTAGTTATACGTGGACACAATATCTTTATTTTATTTTTATGTGGTGCTGAGGATTGAACCCATTGCCTCACACATGCTAGGCAAGCACTCTGCCTAAGAGCCACAACCCCAGCCCAATGTCACCTTATTTTGATTTCTTTGTCCAACTCAGACCCTGAAAATTTTTGGAAGAATGATGGAAAAATTCAAAATTTTTCTATAATGAAAGTATTTTTCACTAAAAGATGAGCCTCGTTCTTTTATGCAACACATTTCTTATTGAGGCAAATAAATAAACTGTCTTAATTTTTCCTCACTGTATACATGTTCATTGTCTTGAACACTGTGTCAGATAGTTGCTGTTAGTTTTGGGTAGTATTTTCTTTATAAATAATTCTCATAGAGAATCCTTGGAGTCTAAAATTGTCAGAAAAATTAATTTACTTGTATCTTCTGAAATGATCTCTTGTTTTTTAACCACAATCCTTAATTTTTGGGGGAGGGTATACCAGGGATTGAACTCAGGGGCACGTGCCTCTGACCCTCATCCTCAGCCTTATTTTGTATTTTATTTAGAGACAGGGTCTCACTGAGTTGCTGAGCACCTTGCTTTTGCTGAGGCTGGCTTTGAACTCATGATCCTCCTGTTTCAGCCTCCAGAGCCTCTGGGATTATAGACATGTGCCATCATGCCTGGCAACAATAAAATTTCTTACTATCTAAAACAAAAAGATATTTGGGGGAATTGACTTGAAGAAGGGCAGAGTGATAAATTCTCGCATTTTCTCAAACAACAGAAACATAGACTAGTGGGCTAACATGAAGAATTTCAGACCTCTTATAACTAACACAAGTCATAGAACAAATTAAAAAAAATAATTTGTCAAATTTTCTCATTTGCCAGTGTGGTAACCAAATGTGGCAGCACTGCAGACAATGGAGAGAACTGACTATCTCTGAATTTTAAAACCACCATCCCAAGAGAACACTTGATACTATGCCCAAACTTTGAATTCCTTAGGAAGTTCAGAAATATGTAGGAATTAAACAACACTTTGCTAAGTAAACAATGAGTCAAAAAAAAAAAACAACAGGGAAATAGGAAATACTTCAAGATAAACAAAAACAAGTATTACAAAACTTATGGGATATAGATAAAGTGTACAAGTGGAAAAAATTATCGATATAAATGTCAATTTTAAGAAAGAAGAAAAATCTGGTCAGGCACGGTGGTACAAGCCTATAATCCCACAACTCAGAAAACTGAGACAGGAGGATTGCAATTTCTAGGTCAGCTTCAGCAATTTAGCGAGGCCCTAAGCAACTTAGCCAGACCCTGTCTGAAAATGAAAAAATAAAAAGGGCTGGGGATGTAACTCAGTGACAAATTGCCCTTGTGTTCAATCCCCAGTACCAAAAAGAAAAAGAAAAAATAGGAAAATCTCAAATCACCTAACATAAAGAACTATAAAAAGAACAGCATAGCAAATTTAAAACAAGTAGAATCAAGAAAGTAACAAAGACTAGACTAGACATAAATGAAATAAAACATGGGCAAATGATAGAGAAAATAAAAATAAAAAGTCTACTTTTCATAAAAACATCAAACTTTCTACACATTACATTAGCAATAAACAAGCCGAAAATTAAATTTATAAAACAATTACTTTAAAAATAAAAATGAAAAAATTAAAATACACAAGAATGAATTTACAAAAGAAGTTAAGACAATGATAAACAACATTATACTTTTTTGGCAGGGGAGGTACTAGGGATTGAACTCAGGGACACTGGACCACTGAGCCACATCCCTAGCCCTATTTTGTATTTTATTTAGAGACAGGGTCTCACTGACTTAGCATTTTGCTTTTGCTGAATCTGGCTTTGAACTCGCGTTCTTCCTGGCTCAGCCTCCTGAGCCACTGGGATTATAAGCATGAGCTACCACACCCAGCAACATTATACTTTTTAAAATAATAGTTTTCAATATAATTTATACTTAAATGATCTTGAATACATTTAGACACATTTTGTTGAAAACAAAAAAATATTGTTGAAATAAAATTTAAAAGATGCTAATTTTTGGAAATACATACACAGCCATGGAGCATAGAACTTAAAATTGTTAAGATGGAAGTACTCCTTAAACAAATTGATTTATAGACTCAACACAATCACTTTGAATATCCCAGCTTCTTATTTTTTTTAGGCAGAAATTTATCAACTGAATTTATAAAAAATTATATATTATAAATTAATTTATAAAAATGCATTTAGGAATACACAAAGTAGCTAAAATTTTCTTGAAAAAGAAGAAAGTTGGAAAACTATAAAAAACTTTATTTCTCTATTTCAAACACCAGTGCAAAACTATAGTAACCAAGACACTGTGGTACTAACATTAGAATACAGAAAGAGATCAATAGACTAGAACAAAGAATCTAGAAATCAATCCCAAATTTAGGGTCAAATAATTTGAACATGGGTTCAATAAGGACAGTTCAATAAGGAAAGTATTGTCTTTAAGAAATGTTAAGTGTATATCCACAAGTACTAAAATAAATCTGAAGCTCTATCTCACATCCTACAAAACACAAAATCAAAACTAAAAGAACAGCAGCTGGGGCTGGGAATGTGGCTCAAGAGGTAGTGCGCTTGCCTGGCATGCGCGGGGTGCTGGGTTCGATCCTCAGCACCATATAAAAATAAAATAAAGATGTTGTGTCCACCAACAACTGAAAAATAAACATTAAAAAATTCTCTCTCTCTCTCAAAAAAAAAGACTTTTAAAAAAACTTTAACATGGATCCCAGATTTAATTGCAAAATTGAAAACTACATAACTCACAAATAAATAAATTTGCATTAAATTTAGCAACATTTTTTAGATATCACACTTAAAGAATAAGAGAAAAAATAAAAAATAAATTGACTACATCAATATATAAAAGCATAAAAATAGGTGTAGCACTGATATGCACTACAACATGGATGAACCTAGAAAAATATTATTCTAAGTGAGAGAAAGCAGTCCTGAAAGGCCACGTATTGCACAAATCCATGTTCAGAATAGGCAAATCTGTGGAGAATGAAAATACATTGTCAGTGATGCTAATGCAGTTCTGTGAATATACTAAGACCTAGTCAACTGTACACTTTAAATGGGTGAATGTTATATTACATGAAATATACATGAACAAAGCTACATACCAATGTAATATTAGTACTGGACACTAAAAATAATTTTTAAGAGAGTGATATAATAGTATAGTAAATATATTGACACAAATATCGAGTAGCTTTTATTTGTTTAAAAATAGCTGGTTGAAACAAAATTGAGAGAGAGAGACAAGAGAAAATACCAAGAATTAGAAAACAACTATATACACCAGTGGGCAAGTAAGAACCAACAGGTAACATTCATTAACTTCTACTGTTCTTCAGGCTTCCCTAACCATGAAACCCTGCCCTGCAATAGAATATGGACCAAGCACAGAACACTGAGAGGCTCCACTGAGGTTCCTGAGATCACTAATGGGCAGTTTACACCAAGTCCACAAGCCTTAAATTATCTATGTTTCTATTTGTTTAGGATAAAGACTTCAGCTACTCCATATATTATATCACTGAAAAAAATATTTTTAATAATAGAATAATTGCATTTCAGTACCTAAAGTGTATTGTCTAATTTGTTACTATGGCCTAAGCACTTATTTATCTTACTAAAAATCTCATTGCCTCTCAGTTGTGATTATTGCTTTGACTTTATTTCCAGGCAAACAACTGTTTTGTATTCGATCAAATATTGCTTACCTTAATATATTTCTTTCATTTATTATGTATGCTTAATCTTTTTTAAAATAATAGTGTTTAGATTTTTAAAATTTTATTTATTTATTATTATTTTTTGTACTGGGGATTGAGCCCAGGGTGCTTTATCACTGAGCCATGTCCCTGGTCATTTTTTGCTTGTTTTGCTTTTCATTTTGAGGCAGGGTCTCACAAAGTTGTTGAGGCTGATCTTGAACATGTAATCCTCCTGCCTCAGTTTCTCAAGCCATAGGAATTCCAGGCATGAGCCATTGCACATGGCAGTGTTAATATTTTAATGATACAAGAAATTAATTATATTTTTCCATGTTGCTCAGATGTATACATTCTATTTTACTTACCCATAGGAGTTTTAAGATAAGATCAAATTGATTTCACAATTAAACCTTCCACAGCATTCATTTTTTCCAAAAGTCAAATAGATCAAGTCATACGGAAGAAATGATAAGGAAGATCCAAATTTTGGTAACTTGCAATGGTTCCAATGAATTTTCATCTCTATTTCTGTTTTTATTATTCTTGCACATTTGTTCCAATGTAAATATGGAATTGTGGGTTTTCACTGAATTGGAAATGATACCGAATATTCTTTTGTCAAAATCTCTGAGAACAAGGGTGAGGATGCTCTTTCTTCCCAAGTGAATGACTTGGGTGCTCCATGCCCTTAGCAGAAGAGGTGCAGCCCAAGGGCAGTACCCTCTTCACGTGAGAGTAAATCAGGACAAACTTTAAAGCACTTACAGGGTAGACACACATTTCCACTTGAAAGCTACAGCTGTCTTCTCTTTTTCTTAATGCTACCATTAGAAGACATAATCTATGCTTACCCTTCAGAATCTTTTCTAAAAGTTGCCTATTTTAAGAACCTGCCAGGGTTTAGACAAATGCTGTCTATAATTTCCCCACATTTTGTGGGATATATTATTCAAGTTAAATTATAATTAACAACTGTGACCAAAGGAAAAAAAAAAAGGAAGATAGTCATTTGGGAAAAAAAGAAAAGTACATATGTTCTATGACCCAGAAGGGGAAAAATAAGTATCCCAGGAGTTCTGGTATACCTTGCCCTTGGCCTGCATTCTCTCATGTATGGTAGGCTGGAAATGGGATGAGATAGGTTGATGTTGAATGTTAATATTCTCCAAAAGGGTGCAGCAGTGTTAAGGATACTGTTGATTTAAGAAATGTATGCATATGGAATGATTTCAGGACAGTGATGTTAAAATCTATAAGAGGAACAGAGCAAACGAAGTTGCTAATGAGAATGATTTCCATGTTGTCTAAGCACTAAATAAAGAATGGCAAAGGCAAGGAAACAAATCACCCAGCTCACAGAGAAAACAGGAGTAATGAGAAAAGAGGGTGGCTTCTGCTTCAGCAAGAGGGAAAACAGTTTCATGAGATAGCTTCAGAGCTCATGGCCATATATTAGTGGAAGCAGTACTATGGAAGGTCCATGGATTCTTACAGTGGATTTACATCTCTCTATCAAGGTGATAGGCTGGAGTTTTGAACTGCTCAAACTTGTAGTTAAGAAATTAAAGCAGTCCAGGCTAAAAGAGATCCCTTTCTTTAAATACTAATGACAGAATTAGAAAATGGTACACAATGAAATCTGTGCCAAAATATACATACCTAGTCAAGCTCTTTCATATTTTAAATCTGAAACAATACTCCACAAAGGCTTTCCTGATTCAGTCCATTTATAGGGTCTACAAGTTTCTTAAATATCATCTTAAATATCATATTCTGACTGTCGGGTGCCATGTTAGTGTTAGTGCAAGGAAGTGTGTGTGTGTGTGTGTGTGTGTGTGTGTATGTGTGCATGTGCCATGAATACAAGCTCACTGCTTAAGCAGTTTCTGGTTGTTTTATGGGTAGCACTCACATGAAAACTGACTTTCCAGTTAGGTGATTTCATGGGTTCCCAAAGAGTCCAGCATATTATACACACGAGATGTCCTTCTTTGGTCACCTTCAGTTAGATTCATACTTAAGTATGTAACTGGATTGATATAGATTACCAAACCTGCATTGGATTCAAACTTTAACTCCCTCTTTTATGCTATTCATGTCCTGCTTGCCAGTTTGGAAATATCTTATAGACGATGTAGTAAAAACACAAAATATAAAGTCTGTAAGTCTGAGATCAAGTTTGATAATTTATTAACTATGTGACCTTGGCATATTTCTTAAGTATTATAATCTAACTTTTATTATTATATTTAATAAAAATAACAATATCACAACTTATTTCTCATGAGAAAACTTAAAAGAAAATATAATTTTTATGATATTATTATGTGCAAGTTGGTTAATATTAATCCTAATAACAACTACTTTCTCTTATGGTGTTACTCAGCTTACTGTTACTGTAATTAAATAGCTAAGATAATTAGCTTATAAAGAAAAAGGGTCTATTTTGGCTCATAATTTTGGAAGCTCCAATCCAACATCTAGTGGCTTCACAATTTTCGGCCTATGACAAAGCAGCACATGGTGGTGAGAATGTCTGGTAAAACAAACCACTCACTTCATGAGCCAGGAAGCACAGAAAGGAAGAGGAGGACATCAGAGCCTCATGGTTCCATTCAAGGGCATGCCCCAATACCTAAGGTCATCCCATAAACCTTGCAAAAGTCCACAGCTACTCCCAATAGGATCACCTTAGAAGATATGTTTCTAACACATGGACCTCTGAGGGGACGTTTAACATTCAAACTAGAGCAAGGTCTTTAAATTAATTAATAATAATCATTAAGTCACATGGTATGAATTATTAGATGGAGCCTCTAAGTTGCATTTAATTGAAATAGGTTTCACTTATTTTCTTCTTTGTTCCTATTCCCAGGCCTACTCCATTTCTCCTTCATGCCTCCAATACTGGTTGAATTCTCCTGAAAGCAGACAGAACTTAATGGACATGATATTTAGTAAGGATATCCAATGGAAGGGACTGGAAGAAAGCAGTTTTGAACAAAGAAGTCCAGCTGTGAGCCACCTACATCAGCCTCAGCCAACCTTGGGAGGAACTGTATAGTTTCCAATGGCCCATTAGACCACTGAAGTGACTCCTAGCCAAGTGGCTGAGGCTATGCCTCAGTCTCTGTCCTTGTATGAGAGGTCTTGGTGGCTTTCTCTAGCTGAGGCAGTGATACCTGAAGGATATGACATTGAGAGGCTGCCTGCTCCTAACATTTCCAGAAGCTGGAGAAATATGTTCTTCCTTGAAGGGACATTTGAGCAGCAAATCACAGTATTCACCACTGGCTTCAAATCTTATATATTTAAATATATAAAGACATATGTTTTATATTTTGTTCCTTACCATAACAGTTGTATCCATGGTTAATACAAAATTCTTTCCCATATTTTCTTCTATGTATTAGAATGAACTTCATACCAATACATTTATCATTGCTGTGCAAAATAAATAAATAAATAAAATAAAATAAAATAAAATAAAGATTAGCCTCTTGCATGCATACTGGTTAGATTCTCAGACCCAATTAATGACTCATTCAGATGGAATCCTGCCACTCCTGAGTGCTGCCACTCTACACTTGTCTTTTTTTCTAAACCCCACCTGTCTGATTGGGTCAACTTCATTCCTGATAGCAATACAGCTCCTCCCCATACCTGCATTCGCCCACCCTATCTTATATCTCCAGTTCTCATCTGTCTTGGCTTTTTATGCTCCCTACTTGTCTTAGCCACAGCAATATGAGCAACATCTGGAGTCAGATTCACCTCATAAATTCTTTTTTTTATTATTAGTTGTTCAAAATATTACATAGCTCTCAACATATCATATTTCATACATTTGATTCAAATTACATATAAAAGGAAGGAGAGAAATGAACTACCTTATAAATTCTTTACTCCAGAAGATTCCCAACTACGGTTTGGTGTCAAGTGCACACAATTGTTGCTTTTTAATTTTTAATATTTCTTATTATATTGATTGTAGTTAACTTTCTGTCTGTCATAATATTTAATTCCAAATGAATAGGATTATAAAACAATCCTAAAATTGTTTGGGAAAAATTGTATATACTATTTTTGGAAGAAGATACATGCTTATCTGATCTCTTATCCTGTTTTCTCTTTTCCTATTTGAGAGGTCTACTCCTTATCATTTTAAACTGTATTTTAAAACTATCTCATTTAAAAAGAAGGACACTAGCAAGGATAGCTATGAGGCATGTGTCTGGGTCTTAGCCACATGAACCTATGAACCTCCTTGTCCTAGCAGTGACTTACTTATAAACCACAGAACACAGATGGGAACCAACTCTTGTGTTACCTGGAATGCTGGGTGACCAAAAGGTGTCTGGGGCCACTGTGAGAGAGGTGGCTACAGAGAAAACAGGACTCTATGGCCATATCTTTTAATGCTTTAACCATAGGCAATATCATGAATTAAATGCACATAATATTTAGTTTGTAAAATAAATTTCATTGCTAAAAAAAGAAGAAAAAAAAGGTATAGAGGAACAGGAAACTAATTCATAATTTCATAATTACACAGGCTTGGAGCACAGTACACTTGTCCAAGATGAAATAATGTTCCGCATTTCATATTTTAGCCTTTCATCTTTTGGGTAGGGTAACCAATACAGGTTTAGTTGTTAGTTTAACAGCCCTGTGTCTTCTCACATTTGACCTGGGCGTTTTTTTCTAGACTTCTACTACCACTAAACAAGGTCAGAGATTTGACCTGGCCTGGAACCCAGACACATGCCTCATAGCTATCCTTGCTAGTGTCCTGGTCTTGGTTTCTGCTTATGCCATTATCTCCTTGCAATATATTTATAGATTAGCAGTCAAGTAATCAGAAACTGAATTGTACTGTAGCCAATCATTTGTTTTGCCATCCTTATATTTCAAATGGGGAGTTTAGCATAAACTAATTACTCTTGATCATTTGACAGATTGATTTCAAAGACTATGAAAAGAGTAATTTGAAGCATCAGGTTGCATAGACAATCACTGTTTCTCTAAGTCTAATGAATTCTAAATATAAATGTCTTCTTTAGCGTGCAAAGCCCTGCATATAGGAATGTGCACCCCTCCCTGAATGTCAAAGTGCTTTCCCCACCTGTCATGTTTGTGATTCACCTTAGTGGGCTGAGTATTTTGCAAGGTTTAGAAAGGTATCAAGTTAAGGGCTAATGTCACATAATCTCTGTTAATAAATTCACAGATAGCTATTTCAATATTAGTGTATGATAAATGAACTATTTATTTGAATAACAGGCTATAAATAAATAGGGGCTTTATTCTTATGCAATTCCCTTGGTGGGTGGATGGATGGCAATGACTACATTCTATTTAAGCCCCTCACAAAGTAAACCTAAGTCAAGATTAGAAATATAACCGCATCCATGGTTTATGAAGGTTGCTCTATTTGCAGAAAATATATATATACATAGGTGATGAGGAAATCTTAAATATATATAATACCAAAAAGATAAATACTTGGAGTTCACTTACTTCAAAAAAAAGATAATTAGATATTTAGTATCCCATTGTCAACCATATCATTACATATTATTGTTTATGTTAAAACTTATCAATATTGCAATGGATTTAATAGCAAAAGAAAGCACCAGAGAGCCCTTCCTACATGTCCTTCCTCTTATCAACCCTCCAGTTCTCTTTGTTCCCACAATACTAAATTCACAGAGGCTTTCTCTCTCCATTGTGCCTTCTGCATGACCCTTCTTTCCTGAGAGTCTACAGAATCCCCATCCCTTGTCATGACACATCCCTGGTGTTGTTAGTAAATTCCTAGTTATATTTTCTTTCTCCATTCAAATGTCACCTTCTCTGGAAATCCTTACCCATATCCTTCACTGAAAACCCCATCCCAAGTGGGTTGTTTTTCCCATGGGTTTTCATAACTATACATCTTTCTAAATATATTTTCTTTGTAACACATCCCACTCTCTACTTAATATGTTCATGTGCTGATTTGTTTCAAAGTATTATTCCCCTGGGGAAAATGACTAGTTTCACCCTCTGTTGTATCCTGGCACCAGCATAGTGTTTGATTTACAATAGGTGTTTGGGAATTAATTAATGCCCATATGGTTCCGGTTAAAGTAGTATATTCCCTACCTATTTGTTATGCCTATGTGCTGACACCACTTTTGCCTATAATTTCAGGGCTTTTAAATGTGATTTTTCAGTGAGATCCATCAAACGCTTGCTGTTATTTATTTTAAAAATGTATTTAATTAGGTTGGAACCTTTTTTGGAAAATTTTTAAAATAAGAGGAATGATCTCTGTCTCAATTGCTCACTAATCCTCTGACACCTGCTGGAACCTCTATCATAACTGGCATTAAGATCCCTTGTCCCTGATGAAATGTGCCCTTGCTCTATTGCCTCGTGTCTTGAAGGCAGAAGAGGGACTTTTTCTTCCTTGCATTTATTTCCCACAGTATCTGCCACAAGAAATAGACCAGGTGATTGTAGAATTGAATTGATAGATGATTTTAAAAAGGCCAGGCAAATGTCAGGGTTATTTTGTTTGTTTTAATCAGTGTTTTTAAATAATTGCAGACTCTTTTGAGGGTTTTGTTGTTGTGACATTTTTCTGATTATAAAAAGTAGTCCAACTCACTGCAGAAAATTCAGAAAGAACACAAAAATAAAAAGAATTTAATTCACCTATACTATCCAAATAAATCTGTTGCAACATGAACATTTTTCTCTCCAGTCTGTTTTCTTCAAAACACCGAGGGCATTATGTTGTATATATATTTTTTCATATTCAGTTTTTCCACTTAATAAAAAACTATATTATCCTTGTTGCAGTCTTTATGTCAATGAATAATTACTGAGCACCTTTCATGTATTGAGTATTATTGTTTTGTACCATGGGATATAACAGAAAAGAAAAGCAAAAATTCCTGCCCTCAGAGAACTTATATCCTACTTTAAAAAGGCAAAAAGAAAAAAAATATATGCCTGACAAAATATCATGTGACATTAGCTACAGACTAAATTGAGGGTATAGAAAATACAACAGGAGAAAGTAGTAGTGTCTGAGTTTGGTCACACATTTAGACTGAAGTGACCAAAGAAGGCTTCAGTGAGGAGATATTTGAATCAAAGTCTCAAAGACTTGGTCAAGGAATGAATCATCCTAGGAGGAGTTGGCAGGAAAGTAGAGAAAACACTCCACAGAAGGGATAACCAAGTCCTGAGAAATGTGTACCTGGCCCCCTGAAGGAGCCCTACGAGGCCACACTGACCGGGAGGGAGGGAAGGAAGAGAGATCAGAGCTGTTCCAGAAGGACAGATTCCTCGGGCCTTGCAGGCCATGGTCACTCAATGGCTTCTGCTCTTGGTGAGTTGGGAAGCCACTCAAAGGCTTTAAGCAGAAGTGCACCAGGGTCGAACTAGTGTTTTGACCAAATTGCTCTGGGTTCAGAGTTCAAATAGCCCAAAGAGACAAGTCAGAAACAGGGATGCAGTTGAGGAGTGACTACAATAAGAGCAGTGAGGACCTAATGAGTAAGGTCAGAGAATGGCATGGAGTTGAAGAAAACTAGTTGACACCGAATATGTTATTAGATCAAATGTAGAGTATAGGAGTAAAAGGATCTAGACGGATGTCATGTGCTTTGGCTTGAGTAGCTGGAAGAAAGAATTTGCATTTTGAGGTGGAGCAGACTCAAGAGGAGCAGATAGAAGACAATGATGTTTTCCATTTCCCACATCTTGAAGTTTGGTGCCTAAGAGGCAATGTCAGGTACAGAACTAGAATTCAAGAAGTTCTGAGGTAAAAATTTTGGATTGCTCAGCATAAAGATTATATTTTCAATAAATTTATTCTCATGGATCCACCCTAACTTGTATTTTTTATCATGTGCTTTCCACAGATTAGAATACATGAGGTCATGGATTTGGAATTTTCTGATTTATACATATAAATTATTTTCCCACAATATTGTACCCATTAAAGCTTTATGCATGCATCCTCATTTTGTGTCTTTGGACATGCTAATTGAAGACATAAAAAATTACAAAGATGCAGACACTTTTTTTACCTTCATTGTGCATTACTTTGGATCAATGATGACAATATATTTGGTTAGAAATGAACATAGAAACAGGATTTTATCAAATGCAGCAAAATCTACAAATACATAAATGTACGGACATAGTCACACACACACACACATATATATATATATATATATATATATATATATATATATAAGCAAAAATAGGCAATCAATCATAAACAGAATAACTGGTAACTAGATGCAATTTACAGAGGCAAGTTCATGTTTTTATTGGGACAGAGAAATGATATTCTGAATATGTGGAAAATTCTGATAAACACTAATTGCTTTAATATGAATATACAGTTTTATGTTAATTTCAAAACTAATTCACATAAAAAGCTTTGTACAATTTAAAATACTTTGAGTTTGGAAAAAAATAAATAGACAAAAAATACCGAAGAGTATTAGAATATTGCTGTTTGTATTTAATTATATTTAATAACTAAAATAATTTAATTATTATAGTACTGGCCCCCAGAAAAACAAATTTACAGACAGCACACTGTATTTATTTAAATTAACATATAATAAAGAAGGTATCATAAAGTAGAGAGAGAGAGACAGAGAGAGAGAGAGAGAGAGATGGATATCAGGATACACTGTAATGCATTAATTGCTATTCTATTTAGGAAAAAAATCGTCATTCTGGTGAATATACATTATATAAGTAACATGTAAAACTCCAATTGTATTTAAAATAACAACTAGTAAAAACTGGAAGGACATTTTCTAATTTGTACTTAGGAAAAATGTTTCATTTTTTGTTTTTGTTTTTCCTTTAGATATCATAATTTTATTACCTTTTTTAGAAACAGAATACAAAAAGAGAAGTATACAAAGTATACAAGGTACACACAGCTACATAAATCAGCACAAAAGTCCATCAGGCAATCAGCTGGTTAGCTAAGGAACAGAACATTCCAAGGATTTCCCAGGGTTCCTTCAGACCCCCTCCCAGTCACCACCACCTCTCTTTCCCTCAAAGGAAACCACTTCCTACATTCTATGTTAACCATTCCCATTTTTCCTTTTCCTTTTGTTTCTAAGTGTTTATCTTTAAATATTACAGCCATGTTTTGCCTATTTTTAGAATTTTAGGTAATTTGAATCATGTAGTATGAATAATTCTGTGCCTGACTTGGTGACTTCTATTAATTTCATCTCTCCTCCCCAACATACACACATAAACACACCTCCAAATTCCTTCTTTATGCACCTTACTGCAAATGTATCATTTTAGGAAATAAGTATATAAACATAACAGAATAGAGCTATTTAAAAATGAAAAATGTTCCACATGTAAAAGTGAGAGCAATATTAAATAGTCAGTAAGAAGTAGGAAATAGCTGTGACAGAATGAAAGTAAGGTGTTGTTAACATTGATGTCAATACACATAAATCCACTAGAAAAGCATGAAGGCCCTTAAAAGAAACAGAGGGCCTTTGCATTTCTGGGCCTGGCTTATTTCATGTCACATAATGTCCCCTGTGTTGTTGCAAATGACAGGATTTTCTTCTTTTTGAAGGCTGAATAATATTCCTTCGTGGTAATCAGAGGCTGAGAGATGCAGTAGAATAGGATTATAATGGTGGAAGTCCATATCATGGGAGAAACAAGTATTTGAATTAATAGATACTGTTAATTGGCTTGACTCTGCCATTCCACATTATACATATATAATATCACTTTGGGCCTCATAAGTATATATAATTATATCTAGACAGTATTCAATGAAATAAAAATGAAAATTATAAAATTATAAACTGGAGATCATGATTATTTTTCTAAAAAAAGTCACATATTGTGACCTTTGTCCTCAAATGAGAAAGATGTTAAACTGATAGTACCTCTTAGGTCTGACAGCAGACTGAGCTGAGAAGCAGAAAGTATACATTCAACAACCATAATTTCATCAGCATCTGTAGCTCTCATTTTGTTAGATGAAAATCTGAGTAACTTTGTCACCATTTATCATTTATGGCTTATTATATTGTTTTAAATGATATGATATATACATACAATATCTTTCCTCTTTAATATAACTTGGTGTGCATTTCAATCAATCATCTAATAGGATCCGAAATAATATTTAGCACATTTTTCTATCAAGCTGTGCTCAAATTAGCATTACTTTCCTGATTTCACCTATCCTTCTCCCTAACCTAATAATTTTCATTAGAATGCTTGTAATCAGCATAGTACTCCTGGAATCTCTTGTACATTCTTCTGTTTCTTTTTTTTTTTTCTTTTAATATTTTAATATTTTCTTTTAATATTTCTGTTCAGTTTTCAGAAGAACACACTTCTTTTTTCTAAATATAGCCAACATAATCACACATATAATTTTTTCAGATGATTTATATTTTATAAATATTTCATATTCATCCTGAACATGGAAATGGAAGGCGATCCTCAGGGTTATACAAAATATCATATAAGAGGAAAGGAGGGGTAAGACAAGTTAATACAAATGGAAGAAATGATTTACAGTAGAAGGGGTAGAGAGAGAAAAGGGGAGGGGAGGGGAGGGGAGGGGGGATAGTAGGCAACATTCTTCTGTTTCTATTTAAACTCTTTAATTTCTTATCACCTCTAATTCAAGGAAAAATGGCAACAGTACATTATATTATCATAATATCAATGTGTGGTATTTTTGAATTTTAGCCACTCAGCTTTCTTAATCTTAGCTCAGCTTTATTTAGGGAGGATTGACAATAAAAAATATAAATTGATGAACATTCTATAAAAAGTACTTTGCTTTCACCTAAAACTTAAAAAAAATGTGTTTAGATAATATTCTCTTAATCTTTTTTAGAGAAAAAAAACATTCTAATGAGAGATTCTGAAACAAGTTGGAGAGTTCAACTTATTTCTTTTATATTAATTAATTATGTCAATAAAACTTCATAAGCATAATCCAATCAGAAAAAGACATGGAAAGCTGGAGAGTAGTTGAAGGATAGAATTTTGGGCAAGTGCCCTGACCTTGGCATTCTTATCTAAAGAGCAGTAAGAATAATATCAGCCCCACTATTATATATTTTAGGTGTGAATGTTGACTCAGAAAAATTTGTGAAAAGGAGCTCTCATGATATATGTTCACATAAACCATTAACATAGTCATTTTGTCTGAGCATATTTCCAATCAACATTTATCACAAACTATTTCATTTCATTTTGTCTTATGGCTCCCAGTTTCAAAACACTTGAAAGATCACATCCTAGCTTCTCCAAGTCCCTCTCCTTTCTTAGGCCACCATATCATAAAAACTTAGGTCTTCCAGTATCTTCAGGATCCATCTGTTGAGCATGGTACAACAAATGGTACTCTGTTTTTCCCCTAATATTTCTCTCATTCAAAAGCAAGATACATGTATGCAAATAAAAGGGAGTTTACTGCATTGCAATCAGGATGTCTATATTGTGCAACTGATTTCTGTGAGATATACTATAATAAAAGCAAGCTCTGTAACATTAAAGAGGGATGGTCTGGGAAGTCTGGGAAGCAGGAAAAACTTATAACATCACTCTTTGGATAATGACAACCTGTTATTCTCTTTTCTTGCAACACAAAAGTTAAATGCTTGTTTTAATTAAAGTTTATCATTTATATATGAATGACATATTTTATAGGTATTAAAGAACAATAATAATATTACAGGAGAAAAAGTGAAGATGGTTTCTACACACAAAAAAACTTTCATAGAACTTACTAAATTAGAAAACACAGTATTCTCAAGGAATCAAAGCATATGAATCAATGATTTTTACACATGAATTTTATCTGTCTTACCCTCAAAGGAAATCTTGAACAAGATGACCTCTATATTCACTTTCAAATCTAACATTCATGTTTTTAACATCAGGATATGATTGGATAGTTATTATAACAAGATGTTTTCCCAGCACAACAGAAACTACTGAAACAAGGGCCAATTATAATGCCATTTCTTCCATTTGGGCCACATGGTCAGAAAAATAATGGCAGACATAGATAGACCTGGTAGCCCTGTGAATATGCTACTTACTTGGCAAAAGGAAATTTGCAAACATGATTAAGTGAGGACCTGAAGGAGGTATGCCTGTATTATCCATGAGCATGCAATCTAATCAACTGAGTCCTAAAAGTAGAGGACCTTTCCAGCCCAAGTTCACAGGAGTAGGGTCAGAGTGATGCTACACTGCTTCATTCAAAGATGAAGGATGATGATAGATGGAGAGAGAGAAAGTTGATAAATGTGTGTTTTCTTAAACCACTAAGTTTGAAAATTATTGCAACAGAAATAGGAATTAATTCAGGCCAATAAAGTGACAAGAGGATTTTTCCCTTTTAGAAGAAACTGAATTATACTTTTGCAGTATTTAAGCTAGAATGAATAATTGGCAATCCACTTTCATCTGATTCCATAACTGTACAAATTTCTTATAACTTTTATAAATACTGTAGTTATTCATCATGGATTCAATACTGAGTCCCAGACAAGAAATACTAGAAACTATGCAGGTAAGGGCTCATGACTTTTTAATGATGACAAATAATAGTTTAACAACCAATGTCACAGAAAATCTTCAATAGCATGTCAAATATTTTAATGTCCCTATTTTTGCTAGAATAGAGAAAACATAACTGATAATCACTTCTTAACAAGACTATGGTATTCTTATAAGATGATGAAAGTCTAAAGCACCAATTTCCATTACTACCTTTGCCTTTACTCAGGTTTATTATTCTAGCATGTGACAGTTCCCATAATTTTATTTCTATGCTATTGTCAACACTCTTCACTATAGCTAATATATCACTCTTCAGCATGACTTATATCTGTATCAATTTTCCTTTAAATAGGACTCAAGTCTCCTCACAGAAAATATGAGAAATGTTTAATTAATAAATGTAGATTTATAAAGCTTAAACTCATGACACACTGCGTAGTTTTATGATTCTAAAAAGTTTTGAGTAAAAAAATTCAGTAAATACAGATGTGAAACTGCCCAATATTTCTTTGGCTTTGCTTTTAAAACCATGTGTTTTGTGTGTACTTTCAAATAAGAACTATTCTCAGAAATGATGCTAAGCAATTATAGTTAAAGAGATGAATGGCTCTCTCATAATTTCCCTAAGTTGACTTTTTAAAAAAATATCTTTTCAGTTGTAGATGGACATAATATTTTTATTTTACTTACTTATTTTTACGTGGTGCTGAGGATAGAACCCAGTGCCTCACGCATGTGAAGCAAGCACTCTACCACTGAGCTACTACCCCAGATTCTCAGTTGACTTTTGAAGACTTCAAACATATATACACAAACATCCATGCACTTCTATATGCTAAAGACCACTGATTACCAATGGTGCAAACTTAAATGAAAGTCCTGATTTTGTTACTTTAATAATAATAAAGATAATAGTAAAAAATAGGTTCGTCAGGTCCCCTTGATAATCTCTCAAGAGAAAAGGATAAAGATTCTTCTAATATGCTCCTCAAAATTCTTTCTTCAGATCACAATGCACATGTCTTAGAGATGGTACCTGGCCTCTCAGATTGGTAGTATTGTCAGTTGTTACATTTCCCCAAGAGAGGAGTTACTGATCTCATTGGAAAATTATTTACAGTTCCAGAGGAACCAAAACCAACTTTCTCAAGTATGTTGTCTCACGAGTGTTGAAACTACTTCAGGTAAAAAGTTTGTTATCTTGTTTGCCATAAATGAATGAATAAATGACATAATCTCCCCTTTGTAGAAACCACTCCCAAACATAAATATTTTATTTTTCTTCAGTTTCATGACAATTCAAGCTATAGAATGAAGGGGTATTATATAAAAAATACAGTCTGTGAAACAAGAAGACTTAAAAGCAACTCTATACTAAATCCAAATAATTATTTATATTTTTCATATACAAAGCTAAAACTTGGGAGTGCATGGCCATGCCAAAACAAAGCCTTTCTTACACTCATACATTAGTTCCAATTTTATTGGGCATAAAAACAGTAATTTAGATTACAGAAGGAGTTGCTACACAGAATTCAAATTAAAAATGTTTAATCATTAAAATAATTCTTATTATTAATTTATGTAATTAAATAATTTTTTCAATGAAATAAATATTGATTTTGTTAACAACATATCTTCCCAATTAATTATATCATTTGGAGTGACAGTTCAGTGCAGGAACTCTAAAAGGTTCAAATTTGCCTCTACCCTGTTATCTTGGATAAATCACTTAACTCTTATGATTCTGTGTTCATCTACAAATTGGGGTTAAAATTGGATAGTTAGGAGAATTCAAAAATTATACTAATGTTGTAAGAAATTCAAAGTCATGATAAAATACCTTATTGTAACATTTTTCTCAACAACATCAAAATAATAAAGACTTCTAGAAAAGGTCATGTTGAATTTGGAAGACCATGCATATTGGAGGGAAGGTGAAAAGTGGGGAGTAGTTTCTTTTTTATCAAAAAGAATATCAAAAGAAATGACTTTAGCCCAATAATATTAATAATCATCAACCACTGCTGAAATATTACTGTGTATGAAGCACTTTGCTCTGAAGTTTTTAAACACGTGATAAAACTCAAATAGTAAACTTAAAGTGGCAGGTGGCAGTTGTTCTCAACTGAGGTTGCACATTGGTATCTCTGAGATGCTTTAAATATTTCAATTAATATAATACCTATTTAAAACTAGGTGGTCCAGGGTATAATGATACTCAGAAATTACTCATTATAATAATAAGATTATTTGTCCTTTCCAGAAAGTTCTTGCCAGAAAAAAAAAAAACTAGCTTAAGGAATAAGAGTTATAACAATCTGGTACTGAGTCTTCCCTTAGGATGGTTTGTAGCATTTAGCAGCCCCTCCTGAAGCTTTCTGAAGAGTTTCCTTGGAGTTATATCCTATAAATTATGATGGTTAGTTTATTCTGTTCTCACAGGATTTTTTCCTCTCCTCAGCATGTAGATGGTCAGAAGTAGCTTTGGATACGTGAAAGAGTAATTCAGTGTCTGATATTTTCTGTAAAGAAGTCTGTATGTTATGAATCCAGTGATGATTTGTGTATGCACATGAATAATTGAGTTAAAGAGGAAATTTGTTATGAAGAATCAAATGTGGAATAGTTTGTCTTTCAATAAATAAACCCATGAGAGTAAAGAGAAGGTAGAATAATAAGAAAAGTTTCCAAGATGATTGGATCTATTTAGACAGAAGCATTTTACCACATCTAATTTTAGTGTTTGTTTTTTTTAAAGAAAAGCCATTTTCTTTAGAAACGAATTTCAGTTATGTTCTGTGAATCAACCATAATTTATAGAGAGTTGTTAAGGTAGCTTAGTAGCTCAGAGGTATAGCACTTATGTAATATACAGGAAGTTCTGGGTTTGATTGCTACCAGAGTGGGAAAAAAAAAGTAGGTTCAATGAACATGTTTTGGACAACATTGTGAGTTAAATGTTTCATAATTCTAATAGTCATAATCTCTACTTCCTTCCTTCTTCCCTCCCTTTCTCCTCCCTTCCTTCTTTCCCTCTTTCTTACTCCATCCTCCAAATATTTTTATAACTACTGCAGTTTACATAAAATGAATTTCCTGCTCTTAAAGATTTTATTGTATAGTTAAAATATATTTTTAAATTGCTATTTTAAAAAAGGAGCACGGAAAATAAGTTAAAGAAGGCCATTGGCTCTGCAAACTGCTGATCTTTGAAAATAAGTAGCTATTTCCTTAACAAAAGAAGTACAATGACACACTAGAGAAAGCCTGCCCTTCTCTCTTCCCTTGCACAGAGAAGCTTCTGTATATTGAGGTCTACTGTAAATGGCTGTGCCAGAGTCAATACCTCATCCAGAGTGCATTCTGGGTTAAGTGATGCAACCTAGTGACTTCAGCTTGAGGATGCTGAGCATGAGAAAGGAGTGCAGGAGTCTACTAGACTATAGTCTTGGAATAAGGAAGGAAAGGAAAGAAAGGGTAAAAAAAAAACAAAAAAAAATGAAGAAGAGAAGAGAAGAATGTTTAGCAATGAAACCATAGGAAAGAGGTAAATGAAATACTAGTGAAAATATATCATATGGAGCATCATCCTCATTCTCTAAGAGGAGAGCCTTCAATGAGCCAGGTTTTTCACTCATTACTGTCTGGTAGTGGGAATTGTATAAATACTATAAACTCTTCTGAGCAATTAGAACAATCATTGAGATCTTTCCAAGAAAATTTTATTTGTAGAAATAACATCTGCTAGATTATAGGTGGAATTTTTAAAAAATAAAATAAAATTAAAGGGCATTGAATTATAAATACTGAACATGTCATAGAAGCAAAAAGGCAGTGTGACACAAGAAAAAAAATTAATAAAAATCACTTTTCCTAACTAATAATTGAATAAATCTCCAGTGGCTCTACTTCCTACCATTTTTTCATTCACCTGGCAACTCAGTGATGTTAAAAATCACACTATAGTCAATTATTAGGAAAGAAGTTTTTACCTAAATGTATTATTTATTATTAGCCTCAAGGGCACAAAAGTCAACATTCAATATCCCCATCAAACAACCAACTGTATAGCCTGTCCTGGATGAATGACAGCCCTGATTGTCCCCATCAACTCACATATAAAAACTCAGTTTACTTATTAATGCTAAAAATCACTGAAGACCTATCATCATAGACTGATACCAGGTTTGATTTAAATTTAGTCATCAGTGAAACTTATGTTAAACGTGCTCTCATTTTTAGATAACAATGGTTAATCTAAAAGATATTATATTATGGATGTCAGATAAAGATAAAATCAAATTGAATTCACTTAATATTCATGAATATCATTGCCTATTATCTGTATTTTCAAAGGTAGCATAAGTCAAAATTCAGAATCTCTCTCTTTTTTTTTATAAAAAAGGCACTTCCCATATTAACACAATGTAGAAATACTGAAAATTAAAAGTTTTAATTTTTGTTTTGTGATTTCTACACTGAATTGAAAACTTTACCTAGAAAATATAATATTTTTTTCCTCTGGAAAACTTTACATAGCATAGGCTTTGATATTTGATAACTAAATTCATTAATTAAATGTGGAATAGTTTCCCTTTCAATAAATAAACCCATGAGAGTAAACAGAAGGTAGAATAAGGTTTTAGGTGAGATACGTGTGTGTGTGTGTGTGTGTGTGTGTGTGTGTGTGTGAGAGAGAGAGAGAGAGAGAGAGAGAGAGATAAAATAATGCTTTCTCAGTGAAAAAGTTTGTGATTCTTATTACTTTTAAACTTTGCACATTTTCAGCATAATTATTAATACAATTACACATATAGACTGTAGATCTTTGGAGCAACTTACAACTTCAACTTGGGATACACTTCTATCACCCTTAATAAACCCTAAATTAGGTGAGTGTACTTAAGAAAAATTTGGTCTGTAAAATTCTCCCTTGATGACTCATTGGTGACAGTGGTTTCATGGTGAGTTAAAGGAAAAAAAAAATGGATCTGGCTATATTTACAAGTGTAGCTCACAAACACGTATGATGAGCCACTACACACAGGTCATTGGTTATTCTGGACCTGAATAATGTTTCTTTATCGATATGAAGACAAGACATTATTAGAATAAAATACAGGGATCTAAAAACTGTCCTTTGAAAATGGAGCAGTAAAAGTATAGCTGATATCAGATTCAAAACTTGTTAATCAAAATTACACTTATTGAACATTGTATATGCACAGTGTTATAAGGACTGCATATATTTGGGAGGAGGGTGCATAAAGCTCTGTCAAGTGAATTACCAGATAAAGTATTCATACAAATTGGATTTAACAGATTATAGAAATTAATTTTCTTTTATATTTTCATGTTCATGAATTGTCACATAAATGTTAATAAACTGTGAAACAGAAGGAAGTGTTCCATCTACATTAAGTAAAAATAAAGCATGAAACAAAAGCTTGAG
This sequence comes from Urocitellus parryii, assembly GCF_045843805.1. NCBI lineage: Eukaryota > Metazoa > Chordata > Mammalia > Rodentia > Sciuridae > Urocitellus > Urocitellus parryii. Next base: position 21,243,288 of record NC_135544.1, read on the forward strand.
AAAATATTCTAATTATCTGTTAAACTTGGTTGCCTTAATCAGTAATACATGCATCATAGTAGTTTGCTAGCACTTACTCAGAAGTCTACCTTTGCATTTGCTAATTATATACTCATTTAATACTATTTGTCTTTAATAAATATCAAAATTTTTTGATTAGGGGCTGAGGTTGTGGCTTAGTGTTAGAGCACTTGCCTAGCCTGCATGAGGCACTGGATTCGTTCCCCAGCACCACATAAAACAAAATTATTAAATAAACAAAATAAAGGTATTATGAAATCTACAAGTAAAAATATATTTTTTAAAGTATTTGATTAACAGAATGTATGCTAGAAAAATATTTTGGCAAAAATCATCAATATGCAAAATGTGAATTAACTCTAAATATTCCAAAGTACCAACAAATCTTGCATAAACAGGTTGTTAATAGTTGTAGAGCCCCTCATCATTGCTCTTGTGATGGTGCCAGGCTTGATTTCAACAGTATTCTATATCCAGCTATAAAGGCAGAGAGTTCTGGTTTCCTTATGCTCATAATAGGTTTTAAGTCCTACCTAAAACATTTATTGTAGCTCTTGCCTCAATGACCTTTTCTTGTAACATGCACTCAAAATACTTACAAGGACAGAGAACTGAAATGACATTATCATAACTAATGATAAATACATTAAAACGTGTGTATAGAATTCTTCCTGAGATTTTCTCTGATACCTAGCACTGATGTATCAGTTGACAAAACTAATGATCCTCACTTCTAACCACTGACATATACAGGAATGATATATTTAAAAATACTGTAAACATTGGCTTAGGCTATTCTGAGATGCCATATAAATCTTAAAATCCTGAGAAAACATAAAAAAAAGTAAATGGAAATGAGTCATTATGGTAACTAACAATTATTAAGGTTTTCTCTAAGTATATGGGTCTATTTTGTTGAAGAATAAATACATAAGCAAAAAAGTAATTAAGTAAACAGGGATAATGGTTAGATACTACTATTCGTTAAGGTTATAAAATCAGAGAAGTTGGAATTAGTCATACAAAATACTAACAATGTCCTGGGAAACTCAGATTTTGGAAAGATGAACATGGTAGAGTATGTGTGCTTTCTGTTGTTGTGAAAAATACCTGAGACAAATCAACTCATAGAAAAGTTTATTTCTGCTCGTTGTTTTGGAGGTTTCATTCCATGGTCTATTGCCCCTCTTGCCTTTGGATCTATGGAAAGGCAATTCATCATGGTAGGGAAGGCATGAAGAAGCAAAAATCAATCACCTCAAGGAGCAGACTGGGAAATAGGGGAAAAGACTGAAGATCTATGTTCCCCTTCAAGGGCACTCACCAAGGGCCCCACCTCATAAAAGTTCCACCACCTCCCATCAGTTCAAAGCTGGGCACTGAGCCTTTACCACATGGGCCTTTGGAGGATACTTCATGTCCAAACTGGAGCAGGGTTTATTGATTATTATTTTTTTTCCTATTAAGAGCAGTGTACAGAGTCACTAGGAGTATATTACAGACTAGACAGAGTAGGACTGAGTATCTCAACAGGTCATTGAAATTATTTAGAACCTTTAGAATAAGAAGTAGGCACATTGACGGGCAAAAGTAAAGAGGTTTAAGTAAAAGAAATACAAAGAAATTCAGGGAAGAAAACCATAGGAGGGTTACAGAAAGAGGATTAATACATAAGCCCAAGTTGCTTATTTTATTTTCTGATGATCAGTAGTATTTTATAGCAGGAAATTCTGGATTATTCTATAGTTGCCAATAGTGAAATGTCTAATCACGGAATAAAATAGTTTAAAAAATAGCCAACCAAAGTTAATAATTTATGAACTTTGAAGTAAAAATAGTAACAGTTGTCCTCAATTTCTAACTTTACATTATTATGTACCTAAGCATTGTTTATAAAACATGTTTTGCTAAAAATATATTTAGATGTACTTAATAAGGGGGGAAAAGCACAGCTTGAATTGCTACCCTCAGCTTTTACACAAATTTGCCTCCTACCCTGACCTTGTTTTTGTGGGAAACACACTTGAATGTATACGCCCTTTATGATCGTTCCTGAAAACAACACTCCTTTCAAGTACAGAAATTATAGCATGATATTTTGGTATGTCAGTTCTATTCCAAAATATTTTAATCCTTTACAGAAATAAAGTAGCTTAGATATGGTACAAAATGACCAGAAAAATATCTCATTTTCAAAGAATATATAAAATTTTCCTATGAAGTAAAAGCATAAATTTAACTTTTATTTATTTATATCCTAAACCCAGTATAAAACTTTTTTCTCAAAAATAAATTTTTAAATTTCTGTATGAAATTATATGTTCATATTAGGGTAAAATTATAATGATTTATTAACTTGGTGAATCACATAATTTATTAAGGTTTATAATCAAAGAGATTCCTCTATGCTATGGAGAGAATAATTAGAGCATTATAGAATGTTTGACAATATGCTATGTATTTTATAATTCGATGTTATAGTCTGTGTTATTCTTCTAAGGGCATCTGGCTTTTGAATTATTATTCTTAATCTTTTTACCAATAGTTCTTTCTTCTACAAACTGCCTTATTTTTTTCTATAGTGTCATTCCTTTACAATTTTTCACTGAACATTTAGTTTTCTTTAGAAAACTATTCCTTTAAATTTAATCTTCCTTTGATATTTTTAAAATCAAACTATTAATTATCACTAATATAATTCATCTTTATTATTAAAATTTTTAATCTTTCCTGACTATAAAGACTAAATCATAAAACTAAAAAAATATAAGATAAATATGCATGTAAGTCCTGGGTTAGGAAATATTTCTTAGCACTAGCATGCTCTCAGTTCCAAATCACAAAATGTAAAAGATAAAAATTGATGGATTCTATTTCTTCAAAATTAAATATTTTTAGCAGTCAATAATTTCATAGACAAGTGAAATAGATGAGTCTACTAAATTGAACACACCAGACATTTCTTTAATCATAAAATAAATCTGTTATCCAAACAGGAAAATGGACAAGAGCTCTTAGAAAAAAATTTTGCAAAGATAAACTGATTAATGGTTCATAGCAAAGAGATAGTTTATATTATTAGTAGATAAATGAAAACTGAGAAAAATGGAAACACGTCACTACAGTTAATAGTAATAATATAATAGCAACATTATTTTAGGTAAATAGGTAGACTAAGAACCTCATCTAAGCTGGTTGGAATCCACACAGCCAGTCAGTCTAGAAAACAAAACCCAGCATTCAGTAAAACTGAGTACACATATAATGTAGCATGAGAAATTTCTGCAAATATATACTAGGAAAACTCACATACAAACTGAAATTCAGTGGGATAGTTAAATTAATCACAGTGTTAATCATCGTGTCAAATAGTTGGAACCAACCAAGAAATCTATCTACGAATATTCATAAGTAAGATATATATGTATAGCATCTGTGAGAAGCTGTGAAGCAGGTGGGAAGCAGCATGGACAGATGTTCAATTAAATAAAGAAATAAGGAGAAAGAAATGCTATTTACAGTGATTTGATCAGTGCACACTATGTATGTATTGAAATGTCACACTGCACTATTTAATATGTATTATTATCACATTAATCAAAAATATAAAAAGTGAAAAAATTATAAGAAAAAGAAAAACAATGAATAAGAAAAGTTAATGGAAAAAAGAATGAATTTTAAAATTTCATATCATTTGTACAGACTACACATACAGAACATGGTATATCTTTATACATACACAACTATATATAGCAAACAATCATTGGGAATACATTAAAAGTTAGAATAAAGGATATGTCTATGAAGAAGAGATAATATTAGTGATCTAGTTGAAATATCAAAAACTAGATTGCAAATTATAAGGTTATACTATTGCATGCACAAATATGTTACAACAGATCCCACCATTATGTATAGTTATAATGCACAAATAAAAATATGGAAAAAAAACAACTAAAAGAAACTTTCCAACATCTGTGCTTATGTAATGCCATTCAGGAAGATCAATGAACTGCTGTGTGTTTTAGACTTATAATATGAAGAAAACAGTTAATTGTATATTGAAGAAATTAACTGTGAATCACATACTACAAGAGTCACATTCTCATACTAATTTAAAAAAAGGTTTCCTATATTTTATATAAACATCTATGGAAAATCTGAAGATAATAATATGTGCATATTCAAATGACATCAGAAACCATGTGAATATTTATTTGGCTTTTTAAATATTCTTAAAAACAGACTAGTTTAATATAAATAGCTGCAAAGTTTATAACGGACTAAAAGTCCAGGAAGGATTTCAGTGTACACTAAACCAATGGCTTCAAACCATATGCTGGACACTCTCAAGTATTATGCAGATAAGGTTATCTATAATTTAAAAAGTTTATTTTCTTTTGTAACAAACAATGAACATTTAAATTGTTGTCACATTAAATTTAATGTAAAGGGAAACATTTGGGTTCTAAGATGTTTGAGAATTCTTCTAGAATGGAACTACTCAGTAGGATACTTGTACAAAACCTATACTTACCTCATTCTCCTCTAATCCATGCTAAAATCAACCAAGGAGGAACTACAAAAACGAAGATTAAACCACAGAGTTCTGCGTGATGCATGGATGTTCCTGTGACATCGACTGGGCCCTCCCAGACTTGCGCAGCTTAGTTTACCTTTAAAACCTATCTTTTGCCCATTTCATTGTGAGCAGTATGTGTCAGTTTAATCTACTATGGCAGTAGATTAAACTATTTCATCATCTTTGAGTTGCTGTGTTTTAAAATACATACAATTTTAAATAAAAGGTGATATTTCGGCTACTCAGAGAATTTATAACAACTCAATAAACCTAAATTATGTCTCATAAACAGCTCAAAATGTTACCATAAAACTTTCCTTTATTTGTATATTCTCTGAAAGCATGACGTTAGCTTTGAACATGTTAGTGGGTCATTAATCATAAAGTGGTTTATTGTCTATAAAATTGTAATAATCTAGTTTGTTGAGACACCTCCATAATATAGAGTCCACTATTTGCCAAAGCACTTTATTTGGTTTATAGATAATTACTTTAAAATATTGCTTCAAAGATGAGCTAGGTATCTCAAATAAATAATTTGAACATGCTAATATACTTTGTTCTTAATGAATAATGAAAATTCATTATTCCGTTAAGGTCATGTCTTCTGTCTCTCCTCCTGCACTAGGATCTACATGACCTGCATGGATGGAAATGAACCACAGTTCACTAATGTTTCTGCAATGAGGTGTCTAATCCACCTCTTCCACCTGCATTATCAAACCACACTAATATTTTAAAATAATATTCATTCTGTAGCTATTAAGGGCAAATACAAATATTTTGGGGGTAAGAACAATATATTAATAATGCAGAATCATTTTTTAGTACTTTTGGAAAAGACAGTTTGTACCAGGAAAAAAATCTTAGGTTGAACTAAGTGAAATGGGCATGCTATTTTTTCTTTCACTTCTTTTTTTTTTTTATATCAAAACAGATAATTAGGGACCAATGAAAAGAAAAAAATCTTGCAAGTAACAATTTATTGCTATCCATGGCATCTAAAGTCAGGCCCCAAAATATTACTAACAGAACTCTTCACATCTCTTTGATGTGTTAATGGAAATAATTTGTAATGATTGCATATTTGTGTATATGGCAACTTTATTTAAATTACTTTTATCTAAGCTACCTGAATTGGTCCTCAAAAATGCTCAACAAGCTTAGAAAGATAGGTATAGTTCCTATTTTGAAAATGAGCATGGGTGGTTCATTTATTCAACAAATATATGCCTAGTGGCCATTGTATAGAAGGTAGTGAAGCTGCATTTTATTGAGGGATTTGATAAAGAAGAATATAAGAATGGACATGTTACATATTTTTCTCATAATTCCAAAAATACTGTTCACTGTTTGAGTCACACTGTTGGAAAACATCAGTATAAATTAAGAACACAAAATTTCAGATATTCTGAATTCCTAGAATTCTTATTACGTTATAATGAGACCAAAATCTTGTTGTTTAACTTCTAAGTACATTGTTTCATGTTATCCAAAAATTTTATTGCAGATTAAGTTTATCACTTTAGTTATTCTGTAAGAATCTGATGATAGTCTATATATTTTTGTCATCATTTCTGACAATATTTAGGACAATACTTGATGTAAAATAGGGACAAAGTGATGAGTTGATTTTTTTCCAAAATTATTAAGAAGAGATTTATAAATCATTTTTACCATGTTAATTAAGTATCTCATTGGCTTCACATTAGTAATCCATTCAGTTAAGCATTTTACTCTGCCTTTCAGTCCACTCCTGAGGTCAATTATTACAACTTTCAATTAGCAGAGACCAGATTAAATAATACTTGATATATTTATCCACCTATCCAGGAATCATAATTGTTAGATACTGAAAGCTATCTAAGAATTCCTTGAATATAACTACCTCTTACTCAATAAATTCCTTTTAGATTATTCCTTTTAAGAAATGTCTATTTTCTTGATGTATAATTTACTATAAAGCAAAGCCATTCAATATTTTAATGTTGTAGTACCTTTAAAATTGAATAGAAATCTCTCATTATAAATTCTGTTTGTTTTTATTTCAAACTCTGAAGAAATTATTTTACTGTTCTTTCAACTGTTTTTTATTGCTAAATATTCACAGGTGTTAATTTTATGAAATACTGTTTTAATAAATTTTATGAGTTTATATAATTTAACTGTTAAGACTTTAATACTGTTCACATGCATATTTAAATTTGAGGAGATTTTTGTCAGAAAGTAAGTCTAATTTTTTACTTGAAACACAAGAATTTTAATTATAAGACATGATTCTAATCAATGAATCAGTCTGATTCTTACTAGCATACAGCATTCATTAATATATAATTTTCTTTGAGCAGTGTAGATAAATAGACACATATTTTAGATAGCTTACTTATGATATTGGCCAAAAATTAAATGCTACTTATAATAATCATTGAACTTCATGCCCATAAGAAATTTTTACTCAATTAACTTCTCCATTTTTTTAGAGAGAGAGAGAGAGAGAGAGAGAGAATTTTTTTTTAATATTTATTTTTTAGTTTTCGGCGGACACAACATCTTTCTTTTTCTGTGGTGCTGAGGATCGACCCCGGGACGCATGCATGGCAGGCGAGCTTCCTACTGCTTGAGCCACATCCCCAGCCCTAACTTCTCCATTTAAAAAAAAAAAATTCTACCAAGTTCGTTTCTATCAGGTGCCATATCCAAATATAAAGTTTTATTTTTATGATAATTATACTTAAGTATGGTGTTCTATAAAAGTTATGATCCTATTTAGTCTTTACAAGCTTGTCTCATATTCAAAACCAATGTTTCTCCATATACTCAATCACTGATAAAAGTTGGTAAAGATAACTTCCAATGGAGAAGATGGAATCCTCCAAAATGCAATGATTTTCATTGCAACATATTAGGAATATGTTTAGTTAGTTAAAACTCATTGTTCATATTGTCATTTCATACATAAGAAATTAGGGAACAACTTATGAAATAATTTGTTTGACTGTTTTGATAGTATTTCACTAAAACTTATTTTTAGACAATTTGCAATCTTACCATTTATTTCTAAGCACACACAAATCTTTTGTTTAATAACATTTTCAAAATTTTGGTTAAGGTTAATAAATCTCTTTGTCTTGATATTTGAATCTAAAGCCCGAGTCCATATATTGTGAGCATATAGGTATTTTATGATAGACATTTCAGAAGACACTGGTAAGTTAAAAATAGGCTGAGCTGTTGATTCCTTCAGAGCACCTGGCCAATTATAAATTTTATATCTCATGTCATGATAATTATTACTACAAAATAGGTAAGAATAATGTCATGATATGCCTAATAATTATTTGTAAAGTTACTGAGCTTTTCTTATGTTGTGTTTTCATGTTCATATTTAAAAGCAAGTCATATTGTTTTCAGAAGTGAAAAATAGAAGAATACATCATGGTAGGTATGTAAGCTTTATTACTAACATTAAAGTACATATAACAAAAATATTTGGCAATATATACCACAACAATTACCTCAAATTTCTAACAATTTAGATCACTAATTTGTTCATTGATACAATATTTTGAATTTCATTATTTTGAATTTCATTGTGCTTGCTATCATATATTAACTGGACATTCCTACATATTGGTTTAATTTTATTTTTTTAATAAGTAGTTGATAAAACTAATTACACTCATCTTCACCAGATTAGAGGTATTCTGAATTTTCTGACACACTTCAGGTTCATTTCTCTACCTTCTGAAAGGTGACAGAGTGAGCAGAAAATGGCAGTGGCAGCGGGTATCATTCAAATTGTCAGAGTGATCCCATGGTGTCTGATCTGGATCTGCTGAACCTAGTGGCTATCATTTGTAACCCAGCTCCAGTCTGACAAATCCCAACAAAGTCAGTGGCTGCTGACTGATCTGCTGCTGATCTCCATGTCTCCTTGGAAAATACCAACACCAATGCCTATGCCTATTCTTCCTGGGAAAAGGGAGCATCAGTCAAGATCCAGCACACCAAGAGAGCCATTGAATGAAAAGCAGTCCCATAATAAGAGGAGTGTTTGTCAGCCATATATCCTGGGTAGCAAAATTTTACTACCAATCATTTTCATGTAAACATCAGAGGTAATATTTTTGTAGAAATAAAATTTCAGAAGTGATAAATACTTCTATTGAGAAATGTATCATCAATTCTCTAACAAAACCTGGTTACAGAAATGCTCTACTGATTAATGAAGTCATTTGTTACAATGATCATTTATCCAAAAAAGACACATAGAACTATATTGCATAGTTTGAAACTTTTATATGTGTATAAATATTATTTTTAAGTTAATCTGTCAATCTATCACTTTCATTACTTTCTAAAGAACTAATTAGTTTCATAAACTAGATATGTCTTATCTTCTACATGATATTCAAATAAAACCTTGGAAAGCTACGTAAAAATTAATAGGAAATGACATTTTATCTCCATATTGAAAGGATGAAAGTATTCTGTACAAGTCAAAGGATTTAAAAATTATTAGCCCTATTCTAATAAATTATCAGGTAAGCTATTTCTGATTCTCAATCCCTTTATTCAAGAGCAAGAATAGCTGCACTGATGGTAATAAACCACTTACTTTTATTTTAGTTACATTCATCATTTTTCTTAAAGACATCTCACTATCAAAACAATAAAATGAACAAAATGCTGTTTTAAATAATAAACAAATTGCATGGAAACTAGAGATGTATCAAGAAGACATTACTCTTCTAACTGTTTTCCTAAAGATTACACACATCATGAGACAGACCTGCATTGCTTTTGCTTGACTTGACTTAAAAGCAAAGTTATCATTCATAGTTTGTGGAGTTTTTAAATGAACATGAATCCTATAAGAAATAATATAAATCTCCAATATGAAAAGGTTTCCATATGGACACAGTTCATAAAATGTCCATTTGGAAGAAAATAAAATCCTCTTCCCTTAGCATAGAAATGATTAAATATTACTTTACACTAAATATTTATAACTACATATATTTAGAATATAGAGTCTTTCTAATATGTTATTTCATTTTTTTTATTGTTGGTCGTTCAAAACATTACATAGTTCTTAATACATCGTATTTCACAGTTTGATTCAAGTGGGTTATGGACTCCCAATTTTACCCCGTATACAGATTGCTGTATCACATCAGTTACCCTTCCATTTATTGACATAATGCCTTTCTAGTGTCTGATGTATTCTGCTGTCTGTCCTATTCTCTACTATCCCCCCTCCCCTCCCCTCCCCTTTTCTATCTCTACCCCTTCTACTGTAAATCATTTCTTCCATTTGTATTGTCTTGTCTTACCCCTCCTTTCCTCTTATATGTCATTTTGTATAACCCTGAGGATCGCCTTCCATTTCCATGCGATTTCCCTTCTCACTTCCTTTCCCTCCCACCTCTCAACCCTGTTAATGTAAATCTTCTTCTCAAGCTCTTCGTCCCTACCCTGTCCTTGTTTCTTCCCCTTATATCAAAGGAGTCATTTGGTATTTGTTTTTTAAAGATTGACTAGCTTCACTTAGCATAATCTGCTCTAATGCCATCCATTTCCCTCCAAATTCTATGATTTTATCATTTTTAAGTGCAGAGTAATACTCCATTGTGTATAAATGCCACATTTTTTTATCCATTCATCTATTGAAGGGCATCTAGGCTGATTCCACAATCTTGCTATCGTGAATTGTGCTGCTATGAACATTGATGTAGCAGTGTCCCTGTAGCATGCTCTTATTAGGTCTTTAGGGAATAGACCCAGAAGGGGGATAGCTGGGTCAAATGGTGGTTCCATTCCCAGCTTTCCAAGAAATCTCCATACTGCTTTCCAAATTGGCTGCACCAGTTTGCAGTCCCACCAGCAATGAACAAGAGTGCCCTTTTCCCTGCATCCTCTCCAGCACTTATTGTTGTTTGACTTCCTAATGGCTGCCAATCTTACTGGAGTGAGATGGTATCTTAGGGTAGTTTTGATTTGCATTTCTCTGACTGCTAGCGATGGTGAGCATTTTTTCATGTACTTATTGATTGATTGTATGTCCTCCTCTGAGAAGTGTCTGTTCAGGTCCTGGGCCCATTTATTGATTGGGTTATTTGTTATCTTATTGTCTAGTTTTTTGAGTTCTTTATATATTCTGGTTATTAGGGCTCTATCTGAAGTGTGTGGAGTAAAGATTTGTTCCCAGGATGTAGGCTCCCTGTTTATCTCTCTTATTGTTTCTTTTGCTGAGAAAAAACTTTTTAGTTTGAGTAAGTCCCATTTGTTGATTCTAGTTGTTAACTCTCGCGCTATGGGTGTCCTATTGAGGAATTTGGAGCCTGATCCCACAGTATGTAGATCATAACCAACTTTTTCTTCTATCAGATGCCGTGTCTCTGATTTAATATCAAGCTCCTTGATCCATTTTGAGTTAACTTTTGTGCATGGCGAGAGATAGGGATTCAGATTCATATTGATGCAAATGGATTTCCAGTTTTCCCAGCACCATTTGTTAAAGATGCTATCCTTCCTCCATTGCATGCTTTTAGCCCCTTTATCAAATATACGATAGTTGTAGTTTTGTGGATTGGTTACTGTGTCCTCTATTCTGTACCATTGGTCCACCCGCCTGTTTTGGTACCAGTACCATGCTGTTTTTGTTACTATTGCTCTGTAGTATAGTTTGAGATCTGGAATCGCTATACCGCCTGATTCACACTTCCTGCTTAGAATTGCTTTTGCTATTCTGGGTCTTTTATTTTTCCATATGAATTTCATAGCCCCTTTATCAAATATAAGATAGTTGTAGTTTTGTGGATTGGTCTCTGTGTCCTCTATTCTGTACCATTGGTCCACCCTCCTGTTTTGGTACCAGTACCATGCTGTTTTTGTTACTATTGCTCTGTAGTATAGTTTGAAGTCTGGTATCGCTATACCGCCTGATTCACACTTCCTGCTTAGTATTGTTTTTGCTATTCTGGGTCTTTTATTATTCCATATGAATTTCATGATTCTTTTATCTATTTCTACAAGAAATGCTGTTGGGATTTTGATTGGCATTGCATTGAATTTATATAGGACTTTTGGTAATATCGCCATTTTGATGATGTTAGTTCTGCCTATCCATGAGCAGGGTATATTTTTCCATCTTCTAAGGTCTTCTTCTATGTCTTTCTTTAGGGTTCTGTAATTTTCATTGTATAAATCTTTCACCTCTCTTGTTAGGTTGATTCCCAAGTATTTTATTTTTTTGGGGGATATTGTGAATGGAGTAGTTGTCCTCATTTCCGTTTCAGAGGCTCTGTCGCTGATATACAGGAATGCCTTGATTTATGCGTGTTGATCTTATATCCTGCCACTTTGCTGAATTCATTTATTAGCTCTAATAGCTTCTTTGTAGACCCTTTTGGGTCTGCTAGGTATAGAATCATATCATCTGCAAATAGTGATAATTTAAGTTCTTCTTTTCCTATTTTTATGCCTTTAATTTCTTTTGACTGTCTAATTGCTCTGGCCAGTGTTTCGAGGACTATGTTGAACAGAAGTGGTGAGAGAGGGCATCCCTGTCTTGTACCAGATCTTAGAGGGAATGCCTTCAATTTTTCTCCATTCAGAATGATGCTGGCCTGTGGCTTATCATAGATTGCTTTTACAATGTTGAGGTATGATCCTGTTATCCCTAATTTTTCTAGCATTTTGAACATAAAGGGATGCTGTACTTTGTTGAATGCTTTTTCTGCATCTATTGAGATGATCATATGGTTCTTATTTTTAAGTCTATTGATGTGGTGAATAACATTTATTGATTTCCGTATATTAAACCAGCCTTGCATCCCAGGGATGAATCCTACTTGATCATGATGTATAATTTTTTTGATATGTATTTGAATCCGATTCGCCAGAATTTTATTGAGGATTTTTGCGTCAAGGTTCATTAGAGATATTGGTCTGTAGTTTTACTTCTTTGATGTGTCTTTGTCTGGTTTCGGAATCAGGGTGATGTTGGCCTCGTAGAATGAATTTGGAAGTTCTCCCTCTTTTTCTATTTCCTGAAATAGCTTGAAAAGTATTGGTGTTAGTTCCTCTTTAAAGGTTTTGTAAAACTCTGCTGTATACCCATCCGGTCCTGGGCTTTTCTTAGTTAGTAGTCTTTTGATGGTTTCTTCTATTTCCTCTATTGTTATTGGTCTGTTTAGGTTGTCTATATCCTCCTGGCTCAATCTGGGCAGATCATAGGACTCAAGGAATTTATCTATGCCTTCACTATCTTCTATTTTATTGGAGTATAAGGATTCGAAGTAATTTCTGATTATCTTCTGTATTTCTGAAGTGTCTGTTGTGATATTGTCTTTTTCATCCCGTATGCTAGTAATTTGGGTTCTCTCTCTTCTTCTCTTCGTTAGCATGGCTAAGGGTCTGTCAATTTTATTTATTTTTTCAAAGAACCAGCTTTTAGTTTTGTCAATTTTTTCAATTGTTTCAATTTCATTAATTTCAGCTCTGATTTTAATTATTTCTTGCCTTCTACTTCTTTTGCTGTTGTTTTGCTCTTCTTTTTCTAGGATTTTGAGATGAAGTATGAGATCATTTATTTGTTGGTTTTTTCTTTTTTTGAGGAATGAACTCCAAGCAATGAATTTTCCTCTTAGAACTGCTTTCAATGTGTCCCATAGATTCTGATATGTTGTGTCTGTGTTTTCATTTAACTCTAGGAAGTTTTTAATTTCATCCTTGATGTCTTCTAAAACCCATTGATCATTCAGCAACCTATTGTTCATTCTCCAAGTGATGCTTGATTTTTCCTTCCTTCTTATATCATTGATTTTCAGTTTCATTCCATTATGATCAGATAAGATGCATGGTATTATCTCTACCCCTTTATATTGTTTAAGAGTTGCCCTGTGACATAATATATGGTCTATTTTTGAGAAGGTTCCATGTGCTGCTGAGAAAAAAGTGTAACTACTTGATGTTGGGTGGTATAGTCTATATATGTCAATTAAGTCTAGGTTGTTAATTGTGTTATTGAGTTCTATAGTTTCCTTATTTAACTTTTGTTTGGTAGATCTGTCCAGTGGTGAGAGAGGTGTGTTGAAGTCTCCCATGATTATTGTATGGTGGTCTAGTAGACTCTTGAACTTGAGAAGAGTTTGCTTGATGAACACAGCTGCACCATTATTTGGGGCATATATATTTATGATTGTTATGTCTTGTTGGTGTATGGTTCCCTTGAGCAGTATGAACTGTCCTTCTTTATCCCTTTTGATTAACTTTGGCTTGAAATCTATTTTATTAGATATGAGTATGGACACTCCTGCTTGTTTCCGCAGTCCATATGAGAGGTATGATTTTTCCCAACCTTTCACCTTTAGTCTATGAATATCTTTTCCTATCAGATGTGTTTCCTGTAGGCAGCATATTGTTGGGTCTTGTTTTGTGATCCATTCTACTAGCCTGTGTCTCTTAATTGGTGAGTTTAAGCCATTAACATTTAGGGTTATTATTGAGATATGGTTTGTTCTTCTAGCCATATTTGTTTATTGATGTTACTAAACCTGGTTTGTTATCCTCTTTGACTACTTTCCCCCCTTTACTGTCCTACTTCCCATTGTTGGTTTTCAATGTTATTTTCCATTTCCTCTTCTTGTAATGTTTTGCCAAGGATTTTTTGAAGAGATGGTTTTCTAGCTGCGAATTCTTTTAACTTTTGTTTATCGTGGAAGGTTTTAATTTCATCTTCTATCCTGAAGCTTAATTTCGCCGGATACACGATTCTTGGTTGGAACCCATTTTCTTTCAGTGTTTGAAATATGTTATTCCAGGATCTTCTAGCTTTCAGAGTCTGTGTTGAGAGATCAGCTGTTATCCTGATTGGTTTACCCCTAAATGTAATCTGCTTTCTTTCTCATGCAGCTTTTAAAATTCTCTCCTTATTCTGTATGTTGGACATCTTCATTATAATGTGTCTAGGTGTGGATCTCTTATGATTTTGCACATTCAGTGTCCTGTAGGCTTCTAGGATTTGGGATTCTGTCTCATTCTTCAAGTCTGGGAAGTTTTCTTGTATTATTTCACTGAATAGACTGTTTATTCCTTTGGTATGGAGCTCTGTGCCTTCCTGTATCCCAATGACTCTTAAATTTGGTCTTTTGATGTTGCCCCATAATTCTTGGATGTTCTGCTCATGGTTTCTTAGCAGACTTGCTGAGCTGTCTATATTCTTTTCCAGTTGAAATACTTTGTCTTCATTGTCTGATGTTCTCTCTTCTAGGTGATCGACTCTGCTGGTAGTATTCTCAATTGAGTTTTTAAGTTGGTTTATTGTTTCCTGCATTTCTAGGATTTCTATTTGTTTGTTTTTTATTACCTCTATCTCCCTGTGAAATTGATCATTACTTCCTGAATTTGTTTGTCAATGTGATCTTTCATTGTCTGATTTTGCTGTCTCATGTCTTCCTTGAGACTCCAGATCATCTGAAGCATGTATATCCTGACCTCTCTATCTGACATTCCATCTGTTGCACCTATTACCTCTTCTAAAGTTGAGTTGACCTGCATTGCCTGTGGTCCTTTCTTTCCTTGTCTTTTCATACTGCTGGCGTTTCTTTCTGCTTGGTGAAACTGTTGTGTTTTTGAAATTTTCCCTCTATTTATTTATATTGCTCTTGTATAGTTTAAAAATCACCCTTGCAGGGCAGGTAGTGGCTGTGATCCTCCTCCACTTGGTGTGATCCGTCTACCACGCTGGCAGGCCCTAGGTCTGCTCTGCTGGTCGATCAAAGGTCCGCCTACCCAGCATGTGCGAGGGGCACCTCTGTCACTCCGCAGGTTGCTGGGCCTAACATCCCAATGGGTGGCAGGTTCGCCTAGCTTGCAGGCACTGGGGGAGGGGCCGGTTCCGCCCCTCAGCAGACCGCTCGGCCCGATCTCATGTTATTTCATTTTTATAGGAAGATTTTAAGAAAGTGCAAGCTTCAAATGAAGATCACATTATATGGAATACAGTAGTGATGTTTCCAAGTTGTCATGGTTACTTGCTTGTCAAATCATATTTCCAACTCACACACCATGGCTGTCAGCAGTAGAACAGCACAGCAAAACTGGAAGTCAATACTCACCTGAGAAGGCCAAAATATAAATGTCAAAAATGACGACATATATACAGATCTTGGCTGAAGTTTGACAAAACATTCTTTTGCCAAAACTCAAAAGTTTCCAAAATTGATAAAAAACAGAACTGTGAGTTGAATATGATCTCAATAGGAAAAGAAATCCATCTTTCTGTCTCTTGGAGGACTACCAACAGTGTCTTCTTTCAAAAGATCTACTTCCAATTCTTGTTTGGGCTCCAAAACAGAAAAGCCTAACACCCTTTATCCAGAGGATAAATGGAGTAGTTACATGCTTATTTAATCATTCTTGTTTGGTGTAATCTGAAGATTTATTTCATTTGCCCTATTTTATAAAAACATTCAGATAAATATAAATAATACATGTTGTCATAAATATGTATGCCCAATTTGATAGAGTGAACAAAAATAAAAATAATGTGAAAAGCTATAAAAACATGTATGTGCAAATATTCATGATTCATATTTTAATTTAATGGAAAATAAAGAAATTTCCCTGCATAATTTTAGTGTGTTTTTTAAAAGTTAAGAGTTTGACATTAATTAACACAAATTTTAAAGACATTCACATGAATTTAAAAGTCAAATGTAATTATTTAATAAATGCTGACAGTGTACAGAAAAATAATTGTGTACCACTATATTAAAACTCTAAATTTCCAGACCGATGTTTCCTAAACTGTGCTCTGAAAACTATATGGTCTTGAAAAGAAAGTCTTGAGTTAAATAAGTTTGGGAAAATTACATTCTCAAAGATTCACAGTCCACCTTTGTATGCTGTAGGCTGAGAGCAAAATATAACAATAATAGTTTAACTCTATTGATCTTATAATAACTTTGTTCATGACAAACTTTCATCATATGAGCCTGAAAAGTTTAGTGTTTCCCTAGAAGAATACACTAAGATGTCTCTGCAACAAAAGTCTACAACAGGTAGTTCCCTTAGAAGAGGGGAAAAAAATCAAGTTTATTGAAGAATAAACAAATATTTTCTGGCTTAGAAAAAGTACTCACAAAATTCACATTTTTAATAATGAGTCTGTGAAATAGAAGATAAAGGAATGATCACTGCTACATTTTTAAAATGATCTGATAGATAAATAAATTCAAAGACAAGCACTTCAAATGGTAAAGTGTATTCAGGGAAAATATGTAGCCTGCAATTCTGCATATGTATATTTTAACATATATATTTAAGTGTGTATGTATAATGAGAATGAATTGATGTCACAGAAAAGCAAAGTGAGATATCAGAAGCATGATTATCTCAGTTTCCATTTTATATCTATAACCTGTCCACATTCCTCAGCTTCCTCTTAATTCCTTCTTACAATTGCAAGAGATTTGTTCCAATCATCCTGTATTCATACTCTTGGTTAAATCTGAAGACTCTTATGTCAGGGGAATTTTCTGTTCACTAGTTTCCCAGCCAACAGAGAAATATTATTTGACAAAGGCTGTTTGGAAACAGGTTAGCTACAGTTAAAAAAAAAATGTGTAACCTAAAGTATATCAAGAATTCCTTTAGTCATAGTACATAAATTCCAAGAATAACACCTACCAGAGAAATACTTTAAAATCTAAATGAGGAAACTTTAAATAAGAAAGGCACTTAAGATAATTATAAATATCCTTTCAAATTGTTCCAACAATCTTATTAAATAAATATGCAAACTAGAAAAAGATTTTCCACAAATAAGCTTTTTTTTTGGTATTCTTTTGGAAAATGCATTATTCCTTTCTGCATGCTGGGGAGCTATTTTGGGGAACTGCTGTTAAACATGCACTTCAGAAACCCTCACATTTTAGAATTTGTTGCTTTGCTGGGAGCCAGCCCAATAGCCCCAGAGGATTCCTATTAGGTTGCTAACACTGTAAAGCCTCTGCAGACAAAAGGCAGACTGGCAGGGTGGCATCATTTGGAACCGAGCATGACACACATTTGCTACATCTCATTTGTATTTCTTGCCCCAGTAAAATTTTTTTTTTCAGCCAGTAAAAGCTCTTTCACATCTATCCTACTGCTTTCCCCTTCTTTTTCTGAGGAAAGTTCAAAGATATTCAAAGTATGATTATCTGTCATTGTTTTACAAATATCCCAAGTTTCCATGTATCAAGATAAATAGTCACATAGAAAAATACCTGTAAGTTCTATATTAAGCCTTTGTTTGAAAAGTAACTACTTGAATATGTATTGAAATAATTTAACTTGAGAGATTGAGTGCTCTAGGGGAAAAAAAAAGTGAAGTCTAGCATTCCTAATAAATATTAGCTATTTTAACATGTGTTCTCATAAACTAATAAAGAAATACTTTGGTTTTGTAAGTTGCAGCTAGCTTTTGCATTTAAATCTAAAAACACAATATGTCCATATGTATATAGATTTAAAGAATAAGTGCTATCTATATCAAAATCATTTTTTTCATAAATGATTTCATAAATTTCAAAAATAAATTTTTAAAATAAAACATTGATATATTGGTAGATAAACATCCTATCAGATTTCTACTAAATATCTGATTTTCTACATACTTTATGATGATGAACTGGGAATAACTATAAATACAGCAGTAGTCCTGCTGTTAAGACAGTATAAGTATAGCACAGAGATTTCAAACAGGCCTACAGTATTGACATCCCAAAGAACAAAGAAATATTTATGCTGAATATTTGATAGTGGTTCCATCAGTAAACACTTAACATGAAGAAAGGAGGTAAATTGTTTAAGAGTAAGGTCCAAGAAATAATACAACGTTGTTCTCCATCAATGTTAGCTAAAATTTGCATATGTCACTGTTCTTGCCTTTAAAAGGCAAAAAATGCAACTCAGCTTTACCTTTTGCTGTTTTATGCCTAACATCTCATTCTGTGTGATGGTACCATATCTGGTTCTTGTTTTGTCATGATTGAAGTTCCTCTTTGAAGAGTGATGAGTTCCTGTGCACAAAAGTGACATTAATCTATACTTACAATGTGTAGGTATGCCCACCTATGCATATAACAACTGATGCACAATTATTTCCCAAAGACCATTATGTTCGTTCTTGGTTACTTTTTTTTTTCCTTCATGACATGAATCTACTGCTAGGTTTTGCATGATACCTTCATTCAGTATAAGGAAAAATAGCCACACTCAAAGTATAACTTTCCATGAAGCAATAATTTTGGAAGTAGTCACATATTTTCAAATGGAAATTTTGACTGTACATTTGTTCTGGAATACTCAGCAGGTACAGCTATTAGCTAATCAACATATAGATTGCCAACAAAAATCTCTCACTGTATGACTCATCAGTCACAATTTATTAGCTTTATAAGGTCAACAGAGCTCACTGCAATTTGATCACTATAATTAATTTCATATAATTCCAGTAATAATCATGAAAAATGAAAAAACATTGAAAATTTTGTGACCCCAGGTAACTTAAAGCATGAGTTTTTTAATTGGCTGACCTATGACTATTCTTTTTTTTCTCATTATAATTTTAACCAAGTGGAAGAAAAATTTATTGAGGGTGTCCTGAACATTAAATTCATTGCTAAATCCAAACTGCCTATGAAACTGAATAAATAAAATTATCAGGCAAAAGAAACTGTCCTAATATTTTCTAGTAATTCAACATTTATTTTAATTTTCAATTCTTCCATTGTTTAGACTTTCCATTGTGACTGGTTGACCCATAGCAAATACTACTTATTGTAAATTGACCAAACAAACATAGTCTCTGTCAGCTCGAACTGTGTGTTAACACACCACTGATGCTGCATCCTATTTCTACACATATGAACTTCCAAGACACTCTCAGTTGGCTGAACTGAAAGACAGGTATAAGAGATAGTATGTACTTTTAAGTGTATACTTTGCTGTCTGATTGCATTTGAAAAGAAGAAACTCAATGATTTTTTTCTTTCCCATTTTGTACAAATAGTATCTTTCTTACATATTTATTAGGATTTTAGTATAAAATATAGACTGATAGTACAGAATATTTGTCTGATTTGTCATTTTGGGGTGCTTTCAATTCTTTTATTACCCTTATTCAGTTTCTGAAATATATTTGGGTAATTATTATTATATCTACTATTACTTCATTTATCTATGAAAAACATTTTTAAAAATATTTTTGGAAAGTCATATGAACAGCAGCAAAGGTCAAATAATCTTTTAAAATGATTGTCTAATTTTGTATTGGAAATTCAGGAAGATACTATGCAATCTTCTTGGGGGCAAATGAGGTTGCACATCTTTGCACATCCTTCTCAATTTTTTTTGTTGTTTTTTACTTATTCCTATAGCAACAATTCAGATAATTATGCTGGCTACATTCAAAGTAAATATCACCATGGTTACACCTGCTGGCTTCATCCTTTTAGTTCTCAGAACTAGGTCCCCAGTTTCTGGATGGTGTGAGTTAAGAACATTTTTGTCTTCATGAGGAGTGTGTGCCAGTAAACATACCTCTCTGAGGTAATATTCTTAGGGTCTCTCACAATATCAATTTTGAGTAAAATCCAGAATTTCTGTTTTTAACAAATCTTAGCCCCTTTAAGAATCAAAATTCTCTAATCAGAAGGTCCATTCCATTCATTAGAAATGTGGCATACTAATTTGAAGTCTAGGGATATAGCAATAGAAACAAAACAAATGATACAAAAAAGTGACTAATCAATTAAATGGAATAATTTCTCATAATGGAAGTGTTATGGTTTTGATATGACTTGTCCCCCAAAAGCTCATCTGTGAGACAATGCAAGAATGGTCTGAGGTAAAATCATTAGTCTGAAAGCTATAATATAATCAGTGGATTAATGTACTTATTTGGATTAACTGGGTGGTAACTACATGGACAGGCAGATTCTGGCTGAAGAAAGGAGGTCACTGGGGGCATGCCTTTGGGGGTTATGTTTTGTCTCTGGTGAGCAGAGCTTCCTCTCTGCTTCCAGAATGTGAGGAAGTGAGCAGCTTTAGAGCAGTGGAGTCAGCCATCTATGGACTAAACTACTGAAATGATGGGCCAAAAATAAATTTTTCTTCCTATAAATTGTCCTTGTTGGTCTTTTGGTCAACAAGATACAAAAGTTATTAAAAAAGGAAGCAACTCAATGTATTTCATCCTCATGGAAATTTTAAGATTATTTCCTCAAACTAAACCACTAGTAATTTTAGTTCTTAACATATTTCTGGAAGACTTCATTAATGTTTGGGAGGTAATAAGCAGCCTAACAAAGCTTCTGAAGTTCCTGCCACATCTGACTGATCTAATTGTGTGCAACTGAAGAATGTCCAGTTGTCTTCAGAAATCAAAGCGATTTTCGCCATTTTAAGTACAGCAACATTGACCAGCATTCATTGCAGGTTTGGTGCCAGAAAACATCCTAGATAAATTTTATGAAATATTATGACAACTATAATCTGATACATAAATATGACTAGTCAATCTGGAGGTAGCATATGTTCTATTTAACAGCATAGATTAAGAATGAAGACCAAGTGATATCTAAACTTCTCCCGCGGAGTCTAGTACTACTACTAACCTTTGATTTACATGCCTGTAAAAATAATCACAATATTTTTAAATTATTGCCATGATTCAAAAGGTTGATGTTTAAATAGTATTTAGAGAGTCTATGTCACAAGTTAGTAATGTTTTGTTGTTGAAACAAATAAAAATATTCCAGAAATCAATGTGATACATGGTGTTTCTTGTTCTCCTCTTAGAGAGCACATAAGCAGACTAAGTTGAAAAAGGTTAAAATACAGAACTTGTTTGAGCCATTCAGTTCAATTTTGTTATTACTACCCTCACAGTAATTTTAATGTAGTGGGTTTATTTTAACATCCTTTATTCAACCTCAACATAATCCTTTGAGAAGAGCTTATTTTCTCATTTTTGGAGATGAGAAAATTTATGCCATATGCCAGTAAATGGTAGAGATAAGATGAACTGTCACTTATCTGGGCTGCTTTGGGTAGATTATTTATAGTTTCAAATTTGAATAAACTAAACAATAACCTGGAGTGCACTATAGCATATGACTGTGCACAGTTGAGGTTGCTTTCTATTGGACCAGGCTGCCAGGCATTCAGGGAAGAGCCTCAGAAAATCATCATAACCCAAACTGAAGTGGTGCTATAATAAGACATGAGAGTGGCAGTTAATGATTCATGGATCACATGCCAGAAAATCTGTCACTTCAGATATTACTGTCTGCATTCTGTATTATAAAGAAAGCTGAGCAACCTTGCTCAAATGTACTGATTTTATAAAATGTTCTATACTCTGTGCAAAGACTGCATTAAAAAGGGAGGGCACATCCACTAGAGGTGGGATCATGAATAAACTGGAGGTCAGGTGAACATACTTTCAATTTTCTTTATTTTATTATTTGTGGTCCTGGGGATGGAACCCAAGGCTTCTCTCATGACTGCCAAGTGCTCTACCAATGAGCTACTTCCCCAGTCCTTCCTAGTTTTTAAATAATAATTCATTGAGGAAAGAAAAAGACAGAAAGAGAGTGTACTAGCCAGGAAGAGGGTCAAAGGTACTTGAGGCAAAAAAGATAGGACAATGACAGAATAAGAACATAATGTGGAAGAGGTTATTAACAGTTCTGAATAGACTAAATAAAGATAGACGAAGAGGAAGGAGTTCTGAGTTCATTATGGACTTTCACTAGGAAATCAGAACAGTTTAAAATCTTACATCATGAACTGTTATACAGCTAGCTATCATGAGGATACTTCCTTATGTCTAACTGTAGTCTTTAACTCAATATAATGTCAGTAGTTGAGAGCTTATCCTAGGATGTTTGCGGTAAAAATTCATGTTATTGATGGCTGAAGGGAGTTGCTCCACCCCAGGTCATGCCAGGAAAACCCATATTCAATTACTGGTTTTGCCAGAGTGGCTCTCATTCAATGGCTATTGGTATCAAGTAAAGAGGTCCAGCTCCTTTACCTTAATTAAAGTCAATCCTGAAAGGGCATCCCAGCTCCAGAGCTTCCATTGAACTAAGTAAGGAACCTGTCTAGTTCAGTTTTTTTTTTCCATTCCCTTAAGAAGTTTCCCAAGATGACTCCCCAAAAATGTCCCTGCATTCAAATCTCAAGAGCCTCTCCTTTGGACCTCAGATAATCTGCAAAGAGGGAGAAGTCCTCCTGAACAGTGTAGTGGGCAGTTCTTAACTCTGAAGTCAGATGTACATGAGTTCAAGCGTTCATTTTTCACTAACAATCTGTGTGATCTCAGGCAAGTTCTCCATTCCAAAGTGGGGAGAACAGGAGAACAATGACATCTACTTAAGGAGGTATCGAAAGGTGAAATATAAATAGAACAATAAGTATATGTGTAATATAAATGCTTAATAAATATTCAATTAACATCAGGCATTATTATATAGTTAATGTTAATATCTGTGCTTCTCCCAATTCTGATATCTAAATGAAAGAGACATCCATTGGACATTTGCTCTCCTAGATAAACAGCTGCAACCTGCCATTGGTATGTTTCAAGTATAAATGTTTCAGCTATAATTTGTTTCCAAAAAATTGTGCAAGTCTCTAACATCATTTTATGGATGAAAAATTAGCAACATTCAAAATATTGAACAACCACTGTAATGATGACTTTGTATTCTCCTTTCCCTAGATTTTATAACAATTTACTAAAAGATGACTTTTTGCAGGACTCCATTTTTTTTCAATTAATGAAAATGTAAGGGATATGTTGAACAACTAAAAGATTAGGTTAGAAAACAAAAATGACATTAATAAATTGTATGCTTTTTTATATTGTAAGCAATATTAATCCAAGGAAATATATTTTATACAATGCTTAGGAACAGTGAAATTCCTGGTGTTCTAAGAACACTCAAATCTCTTTTTATTCATCTGAATCCCCTTAGCTTTAGTTTCCTTGCTATCAAGATGTGGATGAAACTTGAAGCCAAGTGAAGTGATACTTAATCCCTACTTTGGCTGCTTTATTTAAATATCCCTTCAGCAGCCTTGGACCCTGGGAGATCAGGTGTGTAAGAAATGAAGCATTAGCAGCTAGAGAAATGCCAAGTGCAAAAGGGCTGCTCACAAAAGAAATTGTTACTGGACTCTCCAATGAGGCTGGTGTTCACCATGCCTTAAGCATATATTATTCAAAGAGATTAAATCAAGATAGACATTCAGCAATCAGGCCTTTTAACTTAAAATATCACAACTTATACCATCAAATATGTTTTCAGCACAAACATTTTCACTAAATGAGTGTAATTTGAGAATACAAATATAAGTGATTTAAGTGAATATAAATTACATATTTCTAATTTATATTTGAGATTCTCCAAACTAAGATGTTTAGAACTTTGCCTTGAAAACCTACAGATACAAAATAATTTATACATGGGATAGTTTGGCAGTATTTTATAGATATAGGGGCATAAAATAATATATGACTATTCTCCTAAAGCATAACTTTTTTTGCACATATTCAAGATAAAAGATGGCAGAATATTGCATATATTCAAGATAAAAGATGAAAGAATAGTGCAAGGCAGAATTTCTCTTAGTTCAGCTACCCAGAATCAAACAGCCTGAATACCACATGTCTCCCTGAGGCTTACAGTAAAAATTCCTGAGACTGGAAGGGCAGTCTAACTGAACTATGGACTGCTTGACCCAACATAAAATAATTCAAAGGCAACACATATTCTTTAAGTACAGAGAACATGAAACAAAATGCACCACACAGGAAACAAAGGTTCAACTGCCAAGAGGCAGGGAAGCCCAGGAATGTTTCTTAGGAGAAGTTTCCTTGCTCACATGTTGTTTATGTATTTTAAACAACCGTAGGAGAGGAAGTGAGGCCTCTTCACCAGTTTCAAACACTTTTTGCATTAACCTCATTATCACAAGTTACACTTCCTATATCTTACCTATATCTTTGTTTTTACCTATATCTTTGTTTTTACATGGATTTGAACCTTTAAAAAAGAAAATACAGGTTTTTCTTCACTGAAATTTTAAAAGTTGTGATTGAAAGGTTAATTTTTGACAGAAAAAAATAAAGCTAAAATTAAAGTTAAAATTGATAACTTCAGATCACTGGTTTGTTTAAACCCAGTTATTTTTTTTGGGGGGGGGGGGGCAAAATAGATTCCACTTCTATAAGACCTTACTCTACATAATCTTTTAATCTGGCTTGTCTTGGTGGAATGGGTGCTGTTATATACTATGTTATTTTTAATACACATTGAAAATTTCTTCATTCAGTATATTTGTTACTAAAAAATATGTGAAATTAGCTTCCTCAATATTCAGAGAAAAAGAGACAAATCTTGTTGTATATTTGCCCCAAATCATTTAGATAACAGAAGTTGAATATGCAGAGACTAAATGTAGATATGATAGCAGCTAAATAAACTAAAATTGTTTTCACAGTGTTTTCTCTTCACATGGAATTTTTCTATAGTTTTGAGATGGCAGGTTATGAATTGAGAAAAAGAAGTCATTTCTTTTTTGATGCTAGACAAAATTCCCAGGCTTATATTAATTGTGCCCCTATCTGTTCAATTCATTTAAAATTACTTCTTTCTTTACTTCACTGTATGTGGGAAAGAATTCAAATGGATGGTAAATTATGTCACAAGAGAACAATTATGGCTGTTTTACCAAGAGCTCAGTTTCTGCCATATGCTTAGTGTTGTGAGTTTTTTTTTTAAATTCATGATTGCAAAATTTATTTTATATTCATCAGTAAGATTTTTGCTACAAAGGCAGCTAAAATGGAATTAGAGTTAGGAACCCTCTCTGAACCCCAGGGTTGGTCCAAAGATCATGTTAAGCTGAAGACATTTATGATGCTACAATTTCAAAAAAACAAGCCTTCTCAAAGCTTTCCTTATCTTATCTAACAAAAAGCCACAACTTCTGAAAATATGATTTTCATAAATTATTCCCAGGAGAAAGATCAAGGTTAAATCTACCAAAAATCTTCTCCCTAGAGGAGTTCCAGGGCCATGAAAAGGGCACTCAGTCCACTCATACCTACACGGGCAAACGTTTTCACAAACCTTAGGAATTGTTGGCTCTGAAAACAAATTTAGCCCTTCTTAAATAAACTCAGAATTTCTTCCCATAGAATGATTTCTACCTCCTCATTTTCCCCCGTTCAAAAGGGAATTTTGTCTTCAAAAGTGATATATAGGCTGTATTCAAACTATGTGAGTATATATACATATGTATTAAAAAATCAACTTTAATTGCTAGAGTATAGTAAATGTTAAACTTCCAACTGTATTCAAACTATGTGAGTATATATACATATGTATTAAAAAATCAACTTTAATTGCTAGAGTATAGTAAATGTTAAACTTCCAACTTTATGTCAATAAGCTAGCCCATTTTTAGATATCTTGTATATAAATGTAAACATCTATTTTTTTTTCCTATCTACTGTCTGTTTTATTTGCAGGCATATAGATTCAAAACTCAAGAGGGAAAAGGAAGATTTTTCTCCCTGACACTAGCAATTGAGGCATCTAAAGTATCAGCTTTAAGGATATTGGGGAAAAAATAAAAGTATTGTTAAAAGCCATTAAGGGGATTTGTATAGCACAGTGTTCTTTAAGGAAGACTATTCAAATAATCAAGAATAAGTGTCTAAGAAAGTATGACTGCCAAATTACATAAAATGAGGCTTATACATTTTTAGATTCTTTAAACACAAAAAAAGTAGTGCCCATATTGAAAATGTATTTGTTGGTAACAACCTTTCCTTAGCATTTTCCAAATATATAAACTTCAGAAAGGTTGTAATCAAGTAGAATAGGTTTCTCAACTCTTTTTAATTAAAGTAAATTGAATTAAAGGCTAAACCTACCCAAAATGTTAAAATCTCAATTTGTTAATATATTATCATTATTGTATTGTTTATTATAAGTATACTCTCATATGTTCTACAAATTTAAGACATTTACTATACTTTAGCAGTTAAAGCTGATTTTCTTTTTCAATACATATTTATGTACACTCACAGTTTAATATAGCCTATATATCACTTTTGAAGACAAAATTCTCTTTTGAACAAAACAGTACTTAAGTTTTATGGCATTTTTTATTGTATTAATTTATTAACATCATTAATTTTACTATAGTCATATGTCAATTCCAGTTAAAGGGAAAGAAAATTGCAGAATTTTATCCTTTATTTTCATGTACCAAGAACCCAAGTATTTAAAAAGTGACATAGTGGGAAGAATAATTTATAAAATTTTTCTTCTCAAAGGCTAAATATTCCATCAAATAAATATATGTTTGGGAATAGATGAGCAGAAATTTCTGGGACTGACAGTTTGCCTAAAGTTTTTTGAAAAGACAAGAAGTCCCTAAGTATTCCAGGATCAGATAATACCTCAGTACTCCAGGATAAGATGGAAAATTTTGAGCACTTCCTACATTACAGTTCTTCTATTTTTCCAGGGTTTGGTTGGCCTTGCCTTCACTTTTCCATGTGAACCCAGATGCACAGGGAAAGAAGTTAAAAAAAATCAGTTCTTTGGCTCTTCTTTTCTGTAAATACCAGAGACGAAATACCAGGTTCAATAACAGGGGATATCAAAGGAGATATACCTATTTTGGACACATTTATGGACAAGATAATTACAATAGAGCAAACAAGATTTTTTTATACTGTTGAAGAGCAAGGATATGATCTGCAAGCAGATAGCTGAAGTGCAGATTATCTCAGTGGGTCTTAAAGTTAATTATGTGAAGAAAAGTAAATGAATTCACAAAAGGGGAAAGATAAATCAGGATTAATGTATAGTATAATCACTCAGATGAACATCTTATTCATTAAATTCAAACTCTGATTTCAATGAAAATATTTCACATTTTCACCAACAGAGATATTAAAGAGTCTTTTAAATAACATATGTATGATATTTTAACTATTTATTTATTAAAATGTCATACAATTTTATATAAAATAAGCATATAAAACAATGAAAGTCCATAAGGAAGGATTTGGGCAATTTTTTTCACTCATCAAATTGATATATCTAGTCCAGATTATTAAATTATATTGATTAGGTAAGTGTATATAAAACCATTATGATCAAAACTCTTATTCTTTGACTTTATTTCTTAGATCCAGGTAGGCATCATTTCTATTAAAACCTTATTGCAGCATGCATAACTATGACCTGATCATTTTGGATGCACTGTTTCTCCTCTTAA
This sequence comes from Urocitellus parryii, assembly GCF_045843805.1. Taxonomy (NCBI): domain Eukaryota; kingdom Metazoa; phylum Chordata; class Mammalia; order Rodentia; family Sciuridae; genus Urocitellus; species Urocitellus parryii. Next base: position 21,271,258 of record NC_135544.1, read on the forward strand.
TGCTAAAGAAATGTTGAAAAGACTATGTTTCATTGTCCTGATCTAATAGAATTAATGGCTGAACTCAGTAAATACTTTGATTTTGAGGGCGAAGTGAGCATCCAAGTAATTTCTTAAACTTAGAGATTTTCACAGTTCTATGTACACACCATAAAGATGGTCTTACCATATCAGTGTATTTTTGATAACAAATTTAATTTAAACACATGCTATGAAAAGAATCTGATTCTTAAAAAAAGAAAACAACTATTGTTGATTAATATTCCATTGTGTATATATGCCACATTTTTTTTATCCATTCATCTATTGAAGGGCATCTAGGTTGGCTCCACAGTTTAGCTGCTGTTAATTGTTGGGGAGAGGGAGCATGGGAGGAATAGACAAATGCTAGATAGGGCAGAGGGGTGGGAGGGGAAGGGAGGGAGCATGGGGTTATTAATAATGGTGGAATGTGATGATCATTATTATCCAAAGTACAGGTATGAAGACATGAATTGGTGTGAATATACTGTGTATACAACCAGAGATATGAAAAATTGTGCACTATATATGTAATAAGAATTGTAATGCATGCTGCTGGCATACATAAATAAAAAAGAAAAAGAAAACACTCAAGAGTACTTTTCACTTATAGGATATAAAATATAAGGGTGAGAGAGTATAAAGAAGAGAAAGGATGAGGAAGAAGAATAGGAGAAGGAAAAGAGGAGGACAAGGAGGAAAGAAGAAAGGGAAGAAAGAAGGAAGCATAGGAAGGGTGGTAGGGAGACAGGAGGAAGAAGGCAGAGTCAGGAAAAAATTCGATGTCCTTCAGTGGATGAATGGATTAAAAAATGTGGCATTTATACATAATGGAATTTTACTCAGCATTAAAAAAGAACAAAACCATGGCATTTGCAGGTAAATGGATGGCACTGGAGAAGATAATGCTAAGTGAAGTCAGCCAATCCCAAAAAACAAATACGGAAAGTTTTCTCTGATATAAGGAGGTTGATTCATAGTGAGATTGGGAGGGAGAGCATGGAAAGAATAGATGAATTCTAGATAGGGAAGAGGTGTGGGTGGGAAAGGGAGGAGGCACGGGATTAGCAAGGATGGTGGAATGTGTTGGACATCATTATACAAAGTACATGTATGAAGACTTGAATTGGGTGTCAACATACTTTATATACAAACAGAGATACAAAAATTGTGGCATATATGTGTATTAAGAATTGTAATGCAACATTACAAAGCTCTTGACATATCATATTTCATACATTAGATTGAAGTGGGTTATGAACTCCCAATTTTACCCCAAATGCAGATTGCAGAATCACGTCGGTTACACATTGTAATGTAATGTTGTGAACAACCAATAAAAATTAAAAAAAGAAAAGAAAAAAAAAAGAAAGAAAGGGTCCAAAACTAGAACAAATAAAAGAAAGTTATAGGTATAGAAATATATTTTAGTACAGAAAATTAGAAAGTAAAAGAAATGTGTCTGAGTGAGAAAGTATTTTGTCTGGTAAAGTAATTTTCTTGGGCTAAAGTCCACAATAAAAGAAGACAAAATAAGGAGGTAAAATTATGAATGTTTAAATAAGTCACAATAGGCTTACAGAAGGTAAATCTCAAAAAGTTTGTGTTTGTGATTAAATGGCTTTAAATAGCACAATAAAAAAAAAGAATTGTAATGCAAAAAGAAGAATAGCTTTACCTTAGTTTAGGTAGAGGAAAGTGAAAGGAGGGGAAGGCAGGGGATGTGGGGATAGTAGAAAGCTAGTAGAATGAGACAGACATTACTGCTTTATGTATGTATGTGACTGTATAACCAATGTGATTCTACAATATGTATACTCAGAAAAATGAGAAATTTTATCCCATCTATGTATGATACATCAAAGTATATAAGTGCATTCTACTGTCATGTGTAACTAAGTAAAACAAATTAAAAATTGAAAATAATTGAGGATATTACTGAAATAATTATTGTACAGTTTGTGTAATATATTATAATATCAAGAAAATTAATACATGCATTTGATTTTAAAGTAAAATAATTTAGCATAGTTTTTGCTCCAATAAAGGGTTAAATCCCACTCTGATTCAATGTACTTTCTGTCAACAATATAAATAATACCAGGATTTCCCCAAACAAAACATAATGGAGTGAGACAGCTGCCATGGAGTTCAGCCATCCTCATTAGTACCACATTTGATCACTTTTGAACATCCCAGGAACCTGAATATTATTGACTAATGTCCAGTCATAATCAACTCCTTCCTTCTGGCCTCAGCTGACAGGCAGGAACTTAACTGCTTGACCAGCATCTGCCAGATGTCTCTGCCTTTATGCAGTATGAGATCCCAGTCCCTCCTGGCCATCTTGTCACACTGCCCTCCATGCTGAGTGAAAATATTTATGAAAGCCATGTTTCAGATAAATTTATCTCTTGCCAGAATTTTCCCTGAGTAATAAGGAAATTAACATCAATGATATCACTCAGGAATGAAAACTGACCACATCAAATAACCAAAACTGAATAATGTCTCTTATAATTATGATGATCATATGTCTTAGAATTCATAATTCAGTCTCAACCTCATATATTCTAGCCTGTTGTTCTCATGAATATGTCTACGCTCAATGAGAAAAATGTAATAACTATTCTTATATCCTAGATATCTTTAAACTAATTAAATAATTGTATGAAGGTTAACAGTACCATAAAAGGAGATTAAAATAAAATAAAACAGAAACTGATGAAAATAGAGGAATTATATATCACCAGACAAAAGATATTTGCTGATTATCACAATTTTGTCTCTAAATTTGGCTGTAATTGTGCTGATAATTAAGATAGTAGATGAAAACTAAATGTTTTAAACCGTTTCATTTTACTAAATTTAACTTATGGGGAAAAATTGTGTCCTCACTGGCAAAAAAAGTAATAATAATAATAGAAAGCATTCCACCATAGCTAAGAAAATAATTGCGATTCAAATTGCTATTTTACAATATAGAATCACTATAAATTCTAAAGGCATAAAAACTTTAAAGATACTTCCACAGATGGGAATTCTAACAAGTTAGTTTACACATTTTTCTTCCTGTAAATCTAATTTAATATAGATTTAATATAGAGACAAAATATGTTTTTATTATAGAGAAATAGATAAATAACATGCCTATTAGTTCACCTCCCAAATATTATATTTCTTAAGTTATCAAATGCCTGTCTTTAACAGGAGGATGATTATATTAAATTCCTGATTGACTTCTTATATGTTCCCCTGGTATGGATACTCTGTTCAGCTCTACAGTGAGAGGTATACGTTTAGATATGAGAATTGTTATTATGCTATAAAAATCTAAGTGTCAAACTTAGATTCTTATCCAGATACACTGTCATGAAAGTACTTTACACAATGCCTGGAAAATAAATGAATTATATACATTACTGAATCTCATGCTCAGGCAGCCCAACAAATTTATTATAGGACTATAATTATAAGAGGACGAATTGAATCCAAACAAAATTATTTTGGTAAACTATTCTTAGCTTTCTGAAGAATGAAAGTATCCAGCCAACCCCCATCATTCACTGAATCCATATTTCAGATCACTTTGTATAAGATTTGTTGGTATGAGGAAAAACAAGCCATGGATGACATCCACAGTTGACTTTGAGGGATTGAACTCAGGTTTTCATGGTTAATTAATATCTTCAGTGTCCGGTAACAGTACTTTAATTTTATGAGGATATGGGATTTGGCAGAAGAAGTCCCTAGTCATCATTTCAACAGAATGCCAAGCACAGGATATGACTTAAAGTTGATGACTGTCATTTAACAAATAATTATAGCCAAGAACCTAATTATTGAATTTTTAAAATAATTACTTTCCTCACTGCTTTGAACTTGAATTTTAGTACTATTTCCTGGTATCAGAGATAAATCCTATAATTCCTGAACTATGAGAGAGTCAGCTTTAAATTTCTAACAGACTTTTAGAAAACTAAGATCTGTTCTTTATTAATCTGGAAATTATTTATGAATCAGATAAGATTGAATTAGATGCAATTTGCTTGAATAAAGCTTTTGCTTACTTTTCTCAGATCCAAATTCTGTTTTAGGGTTTTCAGTTATCTGTCTTAAAGATTTTGACTGCATAACCTTTCTTTGCCATTTCACATTAATTTTTACAAATTTCCTTGAAAGATTCTTCATCACATATTGTACATGGACCTTTTAATCTGAATTACACTACTGAAGAGAGATTCACTTTATTTACTTATAGTTATTTTTACTTTCCTAGTGACAAAATTTTCTAGTCATTTTACAAATTTTGTGGTCAAATTTCAATTGTTTCTATCTACTATATTTCTTCTTTATTATTTCTATTCAAATAATGAATAAGAGGTAGTATGCAGTATTCCAGAAAATACTCATTTTGCACTTTGAGTATATTTTGCAATGGTTTCAGTAACCAGTTTATAGATACTTTCAATCCCTTCATTGGTGTCACTGCTAAAACCAAGATCAACAATAAAATGACCCATGGCATAACCTTAAAATTTTAGGAACCTGGTAGAAGTTCACAAGAAATCTCATTAGGATCTCATTTTTCAAAATGAGGTGAAAAACCATTTAGATAATTTTCAGATAATGCAGTGAAAATATTGAATACATTTTGTTACATGTGTGAATTATGAAAGAGCATAAATTTAATACATCTGACATTCTTTCTTCTCACATTAAGTCTGTTTTCAAAGTTCTTAAAAATTACTTTGATGATGTGAATATTTCATGGAAATTCTTAGTAAATGATCACCAAAAGTTCTACTTCACTTTTTAAAATAAACTATTTTGTATTGCTTGTTATTTATTATTCACTTCTGTTTTAAAGTTAAAATACTGTGACTCCATCTAAAACATTTTGACCAATCACTAAGAAAATTTAACAGTGTGTCTTTTTACAGGCACAGCTTGTACAATGTTAAATATGAGCCCTATATCAGATGGCTGAGGATTAGTATTGTGGTTTAGATATGAGGTGTCACCCAAGGGATCATTTGGTAAACCATGCAAGAATTTTCAGAGATGATAGTATTGGGTTAAGGGAGTCTTAACCTTATCAGTGGGTTAATCCACTGATATCGATTAATTGAGCTATAACTATAGGCAGATAGGGTATGGCTGAGGAGGTGGGTCACTAGGGGGTGAGCATTTCGGATTTGTATTTTGTCCCTGGTGAGCAGAGTGTGCTAGTTCTTTCTCTCCCCCTCCCCACTCCTTTTGTTGATTGCCATGTTCTGAGCAGCTTTCCTTCTCCATACCCTTCCATTATGATGAATTACCTCATCTCTGGCACAAAGCAATGGAGTTGGCTTTCTGGCTTTATGTGGACTGAAACCTCTGAAATACTGAGTGCCAAATAAACTTTTCTCCTCTAAAATTGTTCTTGTTAGGTCTTTTAGTCACAGTGACAAAAAAAAAAAAGCTGACTTAAACAAACATAAATCTTAAATATAAAATATATGAAGTTTTTCTTGAGTATTTATTATTGAAATGAAATCATCATTATTACCTTAATCCTGAAAATAGATTCTGGCTTCTTTGATTTCTACATTTTGAAATTTGTAAATGTGGGGAAAGAACATTATATAATACACATTTACCTTATGATTATAAAAAATTATGTCTTCCCAAATAATAAAAGGTGTATGTTAATTAGAGTGTGCATGTTTCAAAATAACACAAAGCCACTTGTTACAAAAATCATTCATTTGTTCCTAAGTGGCTTCTGGCAAATTCTATAGCAATTTCCTTTCATTTCAAAACTGGAAGAACAGCAAAATGTCTTTTCCATCATGCTTCAAGGGATGCAATAAAAAATGACTCTTACTTCATGCTCTATGAAGTAAAATTGGTATATTCATTTTGTGTAAAGATTTTGGCACTCCAAATTTTCCTCTACTTAATTGTAAGAAAATGGAAGGAAAGGGCAATTAGAGAATCACTATTATACATTAGCTGTTAAAATTGTGAAACATTTTACCCAAGGAATCATGATCCTCAGAGTACCTACCAGTCAATGAAAACACAACAAAGAGAAATGTGAGTATCATGCTAGTAGTGCACAATTGTGTATCCAGCAGAATACACATTTATTTCAAACATACACTTATTTTAAAAAAATAACAGCTTAAATGAACCTCTCATTCCAAAACAACTAACCTTTCTTGATAACATTTTTAAAAAAAAACTTTTAAAAGTGTATTGCAGAGCTTGAACTAAAACAAGGAAGACTGTTTAAAGACTGGTATCTGAAATTGGGAAGTGTGCATCTAGTGGTGAGAAAGCATAGAATCTGGCATGCAGTCATTGAATATCTGCCAATATGTGGAAATTCAAGCCTCCTTTTGGAAGTCACACTAGACATAGAAAAAGAACTCAGAACCTGTGGTTCCTCCTAGATGGAAGCTTTGAGAGATCTCTGTGGATAAATGGAACCTCAGAGGATTTCATTCCTAATTTCTTGAATATTTATCATTGAAATTATGATGCTGAAGTATTATACACTGATGGAGTTCTGCCAAAAGCTATGGCCAACATGTAGTCTAACAAAAATGCTCATACCATACCATTTGTTAAATATATCTAATAACTTTCATTTTTAAAAACAGAGGTGTATATTCAAAAATTCACTGTAACAAAGCATACAAAAAATATATTGTTTTCTTTATCCTTACACTGGATGGAGAAGGAAAAATCAAATTCCTAAAAATCTCAAATTCAATAGGCCCCTTCATTCCTGTGCTTCTCAAGTTCTCACTATCAGCATTTTCCTGAAAATGAATAGCAAGTAAATTCTATTAAATGTCCTAAATTATAAATAATATAATATAATATTATATTACATATAATATAATATTATAAATAATAGCATATCCTTTCTGGAAAAACAAATTTGAAATTAGTCTTACAGATAAATTTCTAAAGAATATATAATCATAATCAAAAGTCACCAAACAGAAAATGGAACAGTGTACTGCCATATGGAAATCACAAGAAACAACAGAAAGCAGAACATTTGTACAAATTTTAGGTACTGGAAATATCATGTATGAAATATATATATACTTTTGTGTGTGCGATTAATAGATTTATGCTAAAAATATATAGTATGTGCCTGAATTGAACGTGTGTATAAGGGATGAAGAAAACATAAAATGTTCAATATTATTTAGCAAAGAATAAAGAATACTTCTGGCAAATAAAAAGGTAGAATAATTATAAGTCATAATTAAATGAGTGATTTAAAAAGTAGACTAACCATAGATGAAGAATTAGCAAAGCAGAAGGTAGAGCTGAAGAAAATATCCAGACTGAATCCCAAAGAAATAAGAAGTAAAGAAATATAAGGAGGTCAAGACACTAGAGAATAGGGAATTTCCTACATTTTTAGAAGGAAAATACAAAATGAGTATGAATCCATATATTAAGGATAATGTTGCAGAAAATTTCTTTAAAATGTTATAAATTGATAAATTCTAGAAACTTAAATAAATATATATCAAGGTAAAATTAAAATATATACACTAAAAGAAAAATAATGACAATGTCTAAATGCATATGAAAATGTTACAGGCAAAAAAACAACAGCTAGGCTGGCAGGTGTCTCCTTAGCAAGAACAACAATGTTCCAAACCAGGGAATAATTACTTTATAGTACTAACAAATACAAAAACTCTAAATTGAGAATTGTTACTATGGAAAAAGGAGTTCATAAAGAGGAAAAACAAAAGGAAAATAAAAAGGACAATATTATAGATGCAAAAATGGACATAATTTCTAAAAATCATATTTTATTTAAAGGAAGTGATAATGAAAGCAGATTAGAAACATGGAAGGTACAAGAAGAAATGATAATAATAAATATGCTGGGTTTTTTTTAAAAGGAAATGTTAACATCTTATTATAAGATACAAAACCATAACAGTGGGTGTAGTGTTCAAAGATCCTTGATTATTTGGGATAAGGGCAAAAGTACTGTTAAATTCAGAAAAATTTTAGGTTAAGAGTACATATAAAATTCTAAAAGCAATCCATAGTCATAGAAAAATGGAATAAGTAAAACAAAATTCTAATCAATTCAAAATATGACAAATTAAATTGGAAAAAATTGCAGTCAATATATTGGTTACTCTAATAATTGTAAGTGAAATGAATTTTCCAATTAAAAAAACAAAGACAGTTAGGAAGAATAAATATAAAGCCAGAAAAATACATCCACAGAGGCTCTTTAAAATCACAAACATACCAAGTGCTGAAGGAGAATGCTAGAAAACAGGAAAAAAAATGTAGAAAGAAAGCTTAATTGCTTTATTAATATCAGACAAGAAATTAAAGCAAATACATACAACTGAAATAAAGAAGAGAGATTCCATATGATTAAAGGTGCTGTTTACTAGGAGAATATAATTATCCCAAACTTTAATGTAGCTAGATTTAAACATGATAAGCAAAAATCAGCCTGACTATAGGAAAAAATGGATGAATTCTCCTCATTATAATTCAAGATTTTCTATCTATAATTCAATAATTGGCAAATCTGTTGAAAAATATCCAATAAGTCTACATGATATTTAAACAACATGAATATGGAGCATAATTTAATGAACATATATTATAAACTCACTAATTATAGGATACATATAATTTTCTAGTTCATATGAATAAAAGTAGTCCACAAAAGTACCAAATAAATATTCAAAGATTGAACCTTACATGACATAATTTTTGTTGTTAAAGCAATCAAATTACGACTTAAAAACAATTTTTAAAAAATTGGAATAGATATTAGAAAAGGGAATGTAAATATCTTATGCTTCAAAAAATAAGCCAAGAAAAAAATGAAACATTCAACACAATTTTAATGAAAATAAATATTCAAACTTGTAGTTTATGACAAAATTTTACTTATTTTAAAATATATCATCCCAGAGGTAAAATACTTGCCTAATATGATACAGGTTGTGATTTCAATCCCACTACACCACACACACACACAAATATATATATATATATATATATATATATATATATATATATATATGATAAATGTTAAGATAAATGTTAAAAATTAAAAATTTAAGCTTTCAAATTAAAAGTTAAAAAGTCAAACATAATATTAACCAAAGAATGCTTAAGAGTACGAATTAAAGAAAAAGAAAATAACATAAAATAAAAATATTAAACTAGCAAAATACTGATTATCTAAGTACACTAATAAATTTAATGAAAAAATATTTCGGCAAGATTGTTCAAGAGAAAAGGAGAAATAGTAAAAAATCAAAATAGTAGGATAAAAACAGATCCAAATTATATATGTGGGCTTAAAATGATTGTATAAATTCTAGATTGCATTCCATTAAATTTGATAACTTATAAATTTGTTAAATAATACTAGTAATTTATACTGAACAATGAAGACATGGGAAAACTGAGTATATATGTCATGAACATTAGCAATATTAAAACTTTAGTTAAATATGTTTATATATACATATATATATATATATATATATATATATATATATTTTCTCATATCTTCCCACCCTGACCCACAACTAAGAAAAAAAATTAGCCCAGATAGTTTTTCAGGTCATTGTTAACAAATATCAAGATACAGAAAATTCCAAACTTACACCAATTTATTTGTAAGAAATAAAATTTGGAAATATCTGCAAAAATGCTATAGCTTATTTTGTGAAGCTATCATTTTGTTACATAAGCTAAATCAGAAAATAATAAGAGAAAAAAAAATAACCAAACTCAATGAGCACATATGTGTACAAGGACAAGAGCAACGATATAATTTAACTTTTATTGTACATATCTCTTTCACCATAATAGTAAATAATGTTGGATTGGATTGTAGTCTCAAAGTAATACATTTATTTGATATATGTGTTATGGTTTGGACCCAAAATGTCCCAAAGAAGCTTATATGTTGAAGTCTTGGACCCCAAGACAATATTGTCCAGAGTTGGGATCCTGGGGAGGTGACTAGATAATAAGGACTTCGACCATGGCTAAATGGGCTATTGGGAGGTTATGGGAATTTGAGGATCTGGGTATAGGTGGACAAAGTGGGTTATTTGGAGCATGTCCTAAAAGGTTATATTTAGTCCTCAATCTCTCCTTTCCCTCTCCCTCCTTCCTGGCTGTCATGAGATGAGCAGCTTTCCTACACCACACTCTTATACCATGACGTTTGCCTCACCACAGGCCTGAATATAATAGAGCCAAGTGACCATGAACTGAGACTTCTAAAACCATTAGCCAAAATAAGTCTTTCTTCCTTTTAAGCTCATTTTTCTCAGGTATTTTGTCTAGAAGATAGAAAGATGACTAACACAATAGCTTGTGTCCTATTAAAGGCAGGCTTTTTTGTTCATTTTTGTCTAGTGAGTATTTTTAGTTTTATTTTTATCCATTTTATTGTTTTGGCCAGCTGAGAATGAAACCCAGAGTCTTGTGCACACAAGGCAAGTACTCTACCTCTAAGCTACACACATAGCCCTCAGTTTTAATTTTCAATGTCAGGTAACAAGACTAGAAATGAATGCAGCCTATCATAAGTAAAATCAGATTTTTAACAAATTCACTAATGAATTAATAAAATAATACATTTAACTAGCAATCTAGTGAAAGGCCAGCATTCTTGAGTTTACTACATCATACTTTGATTGCAGCTAAAGAAGTGCCATGATATTAATTAATGAATACTCAAAATTAAGCTCTATGATTCTTGTACTCTTAGAAAAGCATAAATAAACTAACACAAATACACACACAATGTATATATTTTATAGATGCATTTCATCTGTAAAATATTTCTTTATTCATTGTTTTACATTGTATTAGTTAGACTTCACAAGTTGAAATAACATAGATTCATCATATTTTATAGTATTGCCAAAATTAGAGTTTTAGATACAGCAAATTAGATATGTAAATTAGCAGAGGATATGGGTCCAAAAATAAACATATTTGTAAGTCATTAAGTATGATTTAATATGTAAAAGTGCCTTTTTGTATGGTCAGGATTTTAAAGAACCAAGTTATAAAATTACTGGAAATAAACATTTTTAGTATTTACTATCAAATTTAATTCAATTTGAACTTCTATCAATAATAATAGATCTTTAAGTGTACTCCTTTAGAAACAACAATATAGGTACAACTGCTATTCTTCTATGATTTGAAACAACTAAGTAAAATTTATCTTTTGAATATTTATATGTAATTGTGATTAAAACTGACACAAATTACAAAAATTGAACTAGCTTCTGATAATTAATTTATAGTTACTATTATGTTTCTTTCAATTTATTATATAGATATACAACCTGTCAGTTATAAATGTAACATTTAACTCATGTTTATTATAATGCAAAATAATTCATTTTGCTATATCAGCTTTGCTAGAGAAATAAACTGAAACAGGAATGAGAAGTACCTGGATTATTTACTTGTAACTCCTTCCAGTTATGCTCAGAGGAAGCATATCTAATAGACTATCATATTCTTTCCAACTGAACTGATGCCTTTGTGTCTCCCAGGTAGTGTCTCAGCCCTAGCAAAATTGGAGCAAGATCTAAGCCCCTTCTAGGTACTTCAGTCTTTTCCAAGATTCCTGATGATGGTTACATCAATCTTGAGTGCTTTTAGCAAGTTCAGATCAAATTCCACTGAGCACTGGAAGCTAGAGATAGCATTTGAAAATTTAGTTAAACCTAACTTCCTCAAAATAACTACCAGGTAAAATTTCCTAACTAAAGCCACTTCAATCTCAATTTATCCTGTAAAGTAACTAAAGTAACCTTGAGGTGCTGTGTATGCAAGTCAAAATTAAAAACTGTTGATTTTGCTAGGAACCTACCTTGCTCTTTACATCTTCAAAATATAGTCAATATTGACATACATTGCAACATAATACTTTCAAAGTGATGGGTTTCTAAGTTTTGCATCTCATAGATTAAAACACACACCCAAAATTCACATACTCCCCAAAACAAATTTAATGAAAAATAAGGCAGAAAAATTCCACATAAATGAATTCAAACTTGTTTACCAACAAAAATTATCCTTATGCTTTTGTAAAGAAAATTATATTTTAATATGAAAAAATAACATTGTCTCACAATATTGGATAACTGGCAGATTAGTACCCATATAAATATTTATTTTACTAAGAGTTGGTAAAAATTCATCACCAGTCCACAGATATATTTGACATGTAAACATAGGAACTCCCAGATGACTTATGCAGACAGTATTTACTCAAGGAAAGTAGCCTTTGAGATCTCCATTCATATTTACCATCATGTTCTTTATTTCCTCTCCACTCTAGCCCTCATCCTACTTTTCCACAATTAAAATAATTAAAACCATATTGATTTCAACTCATGTACTTATCACTCCATATCTTCCAAATTTAATCAAATAGTTAAGAATGGGGTAGTTCTTTCATTGACATATCTACTTCAATGCTTAGGTATTATAACAGCATCAGTAGAATTAATTCAGTTAGGTAACAGCTTACATGCTATGCTTATCTTTAAACAGAAAATGTTCTTAAGGCCCATTCTTAAGTCAGGGAAAAAACGTTTCCTTTGAACCCATCTATATATTTTATGAAATTGGTAATAACCAAAACCCAATATAGTATAGAAACCCAAATTTGGGGTTCATAATTGACAAATCAAAATGTTCATAGACATCCTGAGATTTCATTAACTGGAAAGCAGCAACATACCAGCAAACACATATGGGGATGATAATATAGTAGAACCACAAAAAAAGCTTATTGTTTTCCTACTGCACTTGGTCATCCCATAAAATAACTACAGCACACCCTCCACCTTAAGGGCTAATAGTCTAAGTAGACTTACTTACATAATAAGTAAGTATACATTATTTCTATAGTTGTGCCCTCAATGCTATACCAATATGCAGAAAGGAATTTCCATCTTAATTTCATCACCAAAGCACACATATTCCTAAGCAAAATGCATGTATTACAAGGAAACAAATTTTTATCTTAAGTCAAAGCATCTTATTAGGTAGGAATGCACTAAAATATTTAAATGTAAAAAATAACAAATTAAAATATTATATAAAATTTATAAAAATATTGTATAACTCATTGTGGGACAGCAGATCTTTCTAAATAAAGTATAAATTCTGCAGCCAAAAAGCATACTTGACTGTGTGTGAATGAAATGTATGTATACCCTCCCCCATTATCTGTAGAAAGTATATTCTAAGTAGATGCTTGAAATTTCAGAACTAAAACTATATTATATGACATTGTTTCCTCTACATATATGACTATGATAATGCTTAATTTATAAATTAAGTAAAATAAGAGATTAAAATATCATAATAAAATATATTCATTATAATGATAGTTGTGTAACCATATTCCCTGTCCCTCTTTCTCAAATACCTTAGTACCATCTTGGCTACCAGATCAACTATTGTGGTACCACAGTTGTTGTATGCAAATGAAGTACTCCTTATTTTATTAATCAAAGAGTAGTGATGCTAATAACTTGTATGTGCAAAAAAGGAGTCTAAATGCTCCTGGAGTGTGGCATGCATACACACACACACACACACATACATATACGTACATACATATACACACATATACATACACACACCCACATTAATATAGTATATATGCATGTGTATGTAAATATATATATGTTTGTGTATGTGTATATGTATACATTCTTTAACAAAATCCACATAAGTTAAAGTAGGATAAGAAAAAAAATAGAAGTTTTAATTCATGAGTCTGAAGAGATGATTAAATATTTTCTCTAAGCATTATATTATATTATGTTGGAATTTTGTTAATAGCCTGAAAAGAATTGTTTTAAACCCTGGAAATTGGTTCATAGTATCACTAGGAATTCCCTGTAGCCAGACATTCTCTGTACCTAGGCTATTTCTCTAGAAACCTCTCTGGCTGATGAGCATTATCTGCTCCAGAGTCTGGTCCTAGATTTTGAGTACACATCAACCTGACTCAGTCCCTGTGCAGATAAGGACTCATCCCTTGTAGGAGGGTTCATATTATACTAAGGAAGATGAAATTAGAATGCTAATACACATATTTAAAATATAATTTTAATCAGAATAAAATCAAAGCACTAATGTATTTATTATAAAAATAATAGTAACTATTTTTTATTTTGTGAAGAAATTAGATTACTAGAATAATTATTTATTAGTAGATGTCAACAATTAAGTAGTTATTTTAATAAACTAAAAAATTGAAATTAATAAGTTTCCTATAGAATGACATAAAGTAGAAGTAAAGCATATTAAAAGATTGCTTAACATCTAAATAATAAATATTTAAGGCCAGTTAAATTATCCAATATTTAAATAAATCTACGTGTATCTGTCTTGTGATAAAGATGCCTTATGTTTGGCAGCATTTTAATGAATTAATTTTTTGCCTCTGTAATACCCATTTTCCCACATTTCCAGGATTTCCCAATTCTGTTCCTCACACTGTAGAAATATGCTAATACAGTCAATCATGATATAGTCCAGTGTTGCCAAGGCTGGAACCATCTGTCCTTGGTTAGATGATTTCATCTATACACTTTCTTGATTAGGCATTTACTTGGAAGTTTTAATGCAAAAGCCATCCTATATTCCTCATTTTACGATTCTAAAAGGCACTGTATTGTTGAAAATAGACTATATTGCTACTCTTCAGCTAGTATTGTTTAGCACCCATAGTTTTAGATTGATCTGAATCATGCCAGTCTTATTCAGATACATTCAGCTCTTATATCTTCTTACTGTGAAAATAAACATTATTTACAATGAATAACATGTCACTATATTTACAGAATATTCAAAAAGTGATTCACAACATTACATTCAAAGTATTTGTACTGTTCCTCTAACTCTCTAAATCTAGACTATTTAAATGTCAGCAAAAATCCCATTTTTAAAGTTATAAAACAGAGCCTGTGTATGAGGATGCAGAAAGCATTCTAATATTATAGCTATACTTTAAAGAAATAAAAATTGTTATTATTTTAGTCTTCCACTTTAAACATGTATCAAGATGTCAGTTAAAACACTTCTGTTGCCCCAAATCTATAAAATAGGGTCAAAAAGCCACTAGGTACTTCTCATTCTAAGTACAGTCACTAATATTTAGAACAACAACAAAAAGTTATTGACTCCTTCCAAATTTGCTGGTCTCCCATGCTGCATAGTCCAAAGAGAAGACAATCAGCTTTCTCTCACCCTCCTCCTTACCAGGAGAAGGGGATGAGGTCAATGCATTTCCTATTTAAATGAAAATTTAAGACTGACTTAGCAGTTCTTTCTCCTCTTTATTTTCATCTTATAGAATAGAGAGGGTAGGGGCTCAGGTTGAAGATGACTGGCTCTTCTTCCTCATGGTAATTTCTAGAGCATGTTGCATTGTGATTTGGCACATCTTATGCACATTTTAACCCTCAGTTTTCCAACCTAGCTGTTGTCAACATGGGGTTAAGAGGACAAATCCTATTCTCATATAATGAACTGTGTTAGTCAAATAATTACTAAAAACCAAGAAGTATATTACTTCACAGTTTAATGGGGCCATACACCAGCTAACCATGAATAGGAGACAAAACACTAAATGCCCTTTCCATTCAAAATAGTCACACAGGGATGAATTGATGTTTACATTTTCTGAATAACAACACAACCTATCCTTTCACTGTTGGAATGTGATTTTTAACAATAATGACCGGAATATGTGAGTTTTTATTTAGTACATTGGAAAATTTTAAGCTACATCATGGAAAATGAAGTATAGGTAGATACATTAACTTGCAAGAGGAACAAGTAAAAATTATGTCATAGAACATAGGTTACTGATAAAACAATAGGCCAATATTTCATTCTCATTAATTAATGTGAACAAATTATTAAATTATATGGAAAATATGAATATCAATGCATCTTTCCACATGTAAGTCCTTACTAAGATACTATTGACATGAAAGTCAAGGTACATGAGCTCTACTACTGAAAGTTCATGGTGGGCAGCAAACAGTACATGCTTTCATAATTATAAGACATAACCATCTATCTTTGGAACCACAGAAATCCCATTTCTAGCCTGTGAAATCTTGTGCTAGAGAGACACCTAATCCAAGCAAAATACAAGAAGAAGAAGAAGAGGAGGAGAAAGAGGAGGAAGAAGAGGAGAAGGAGGAGGAGGAGGAGGAGGAGGAGGAGGAGGAGGAAGGAGGAGAGGAAGGAGGAGGAGGAGAAGGAAGGAGGAGGAGGAGAAGGAAGGAGGAGGAGGAGGGGAGGAATTATTTGAGATAATATCACAAAGAGTTGGTGGGATTTTAATGTTGGGTGAGAATGACAATTCAAATTTTGGTTCAGGACTACTATGAGATTAATATTAGGTATCAACTTAACTGGATTAATAAATACCTAGAGACCAGGTAAAGCATAATTTCTAGGTGTGTCTGTGAAGTTGTTTTCTGAGGAGATTTGGTATGTGATACATGGACCAAGTAGAGAAGAACTGTCATCAGTGTTGGTGGGCACAATCCAATGATCTGGGGACCCAAGAAAAATCAAAGTAAATCCAAACAAATCAATCATCAATCTTTCTCTCTTTTTCTCCCCCATACCCTCTCCCCGCTCCTGGAGTTGAGAAACCTTCTTTTCTGTCTTGGAACATGAGAACCTCATGCTCTCTGGCCTTTGGACAGAACTTGTACCAGCAATACATCAAGCTTTTATCCACAGACTCAGAATTCCATTATGAGCATCCTGGTTCTGAGTCTTTTATGCTTGAACTAAAACTTGCTATTGACCTCCCTGGTTCTCCAGTTTACAGATAGCCTGTGAAAGGTGTTCTCAGTCTCCATAATCATTTGAGCCAATTCCCACAATAAGTTCTCCCTCTCATGTATCTCTGATCTATCTATTTATCTATGTGTCCATATCCTAATGTTTCTGTCTCTGTGGAAAACCCTGACTAATACAACCACATTCATGTTGGTTTATAACTGAATGAACAGCAAGTAGAGCAAAGAATGTTGGCAACACTGTCACAGTGAGTACTTGCAGATCTTTGAACCTTCCTAGCTCTTCCCAGTGGTCAATATAGTTCAGTAGAATGTAGACTCTAAGTCAGACAAACCAAGAATCTGACCTCTAAGGCTCAGGGTATCTTCTGCCACTAATTTGGGAATGCTGACAGTGTCATAGCCAATCACAGCAGGGTACTGTCTGTGTACATTGGTTTGTCCCTTTGTGATGTGCTTCAGGTATTTCCACCTATGTTATTGATTCCTCCATCTAACTTGTGAACCACCAGGCAAGGACTAAATCTTGTCTCACTTTTATGTTCTGCTGAGCATCTGGGACAATGCATGCTCTTATTTAGACAGCATTCACATACATCATTTCAATATGATATTAGCACTACTTCATACTCAAATCTAAGATTTGTTCGAAAATCAAATTTATTTCCCTTTCTATATTAAGGTTTAACAACATAAAATGAACTTTGAGAAAACAAAGCAAAAAACCTCTGTATTCCTTAATCACTTTCCCTCTTGAAAAAAAAAAATCAGCTACATCAAAATAGTTTAACTTTGTGTAGAGATGGTCCCATCTATCATGTCAGTAACCATGTGAGTATTTGGAGAAGGATAAAGATCTTACCACAGGGAAAAGAAAGGACAGCAGGGACAAAAGAAAAGTATCCTGGAAGTAATTCAAGTTCCTTAATGGACCATTAGCAAACACACAGTGAAGTCAAGCTCCGGATTTGGTTGGATGGCACTGTTTTGATCAGTGGCCGAAATCAAACAGTGAGATCAATCCAGGCATTACAGTGCTCTAGAGCCAATTGATTGGACCTTTTATATTTAGTTTTTTTTCTTTATAACTCTTTCTTTGCCCTGATGTAGATAATCTTTACAAGATTTAAAACTTCTCATGTCTCTGATCCTTTAGAAAAGATGTTTTTTACCGGAAAAGTGGTGTGGGATAGGAGGAGTGCCAAAGATTCAGCCTTGCTTTATAACTGCAATGAATATAAATTTTTATACTAGTAAAGTCATAGTAACTCTGCAATGCAAATAATCAGTTTTAGGAGGTGAGCAAGAAAAATATCATTAAAAATTTTATTCACTGTGTTTAAAACTTTATAGATGACACTTGGACGAAAAGAATCAAATGTGATACCACCTCACAAGAATCCTATAATTTTAATATATGAGACATTAGGGCATCTCGTTTCACATAACTTTTGACTGCAAGCACAGCATTAATGTTTTAATAAGCCATTTGGTTTGCCTTCCAGGCAGCCACTGAGGAAGAAGAATTTCTTTATAAAATTCATCATATTGAATTTTAAAACCTGATGATTAGAGTTGATCCAATTATCTTTGTCCTACCTCTCTCCACCAAAACTGTATCTAATAATAGCAGATATTATTTAGAAGGTATTTTTGCAAAGTTTGAAGAAGGCACAGCTTCTGAGATATATCTATCATGAAAGAGGGGAGAAGGGGAGAAGTTATCACAGACCACAGGAAGTATAGGATTATAGAGAGAACCAACTCATCATTTCTGTAAGCAGAATTGTTGTATTTATTCTCTTACTGAGGTTTACCCAAAGATTGATCAATCAAGATTTCAATTTTAGAATGATAACATGTGAAATGTGATAGTCCATATTTCTTCATTGATTGAAATAGAAACTGTAGAAAAGAGCTTCCAATCATCATTAGATAGGAAAAACTGAGTATCTTTCCTGCTAACACAGTGGCCACAGGAAGACTTAATAACTATAACCTGAGGCACTTAAATTCTAAAATTTAATTTTCATACTAAGAAAAAGAGAAATTCTTAATACTGTGTAAATGAAAAGATATTCTGAAAAGACTGTCCTCAAGCCCAACTTTCTTGTCTGAAAACAAAAACGATCCAGAGCCATCCTTGGGCTCTTCCCTAAGCTTTCACTACCCTTCTTCTGTTCACAGTCAAGCTATTTAAAAGCAGAGCCTAGGCTGGTCATCTTGATTTCCTCACATTACCCTGTTTGTTTTTCATTTCTCCTCTTCAGGACCCCTAACAAGGTCCCTAACTCCTCTCTCTTTTGCCAACTCTGGATGCTTTAATCCTTATGTGACTTCCACTGTCAGCCACATTTCACTCACCTTCACATCCTAATGGAACTTTTTCCTCTTCTGACTCCCACATCAAGGTATTCTGTTGGTTTTATTTGTTTTTGTTTTGAACTTGTATCTTCCTGTATAATCGTCTCCTGACTCAGTTTTAGTCTTCCCATATTGCAGTTACCCTTCAAAGCTGTAATTTGACTTCCTTCCTCTTTTCTGTCTTTCCCGTTCTCTTTTGCTTCTCCTCTACACTGGATGATGTTAAATACAGACATATCTTGGAAGATTCCTCTCACATTCCCCCAACTCATCATATCCACAATATGCCCAGCGAGTTGCCTCTGAAGGTGGCACTTCCCAGAATTTGCTGTCATGTTCCCTACCAGAAATACAAGAAGCAACCTAACAAAACCACAAAGATATTGTATATGTGTTAAATATTTTAGGTAGAAGCTGTGTTTTCACATTTCTCTTTTTATTATGGTAGTCTACATAATTAGTACATGATAAATCTGGATAAAGATAATACTAGTTATGAAATATTTCACATTTTAAGATGCTTAATATACTTTATAAAATAATGAGTAAAAATATTACTGCACTTTTGACTTTGGTCTAATATATGCACATTGAATTAAAAAGAAAGACAATTAGAGTTTGAAATAGGCACCTATTCCTTTAAAACAACAACAACAACAACAATTTTAACATATGGACCAAAAAGAAGTTACTGTGTAAAGAGAAGATTGATTTTGCTACACATGACTGATTTGTCCAGAGCATGAAAATTTATGATCATAAAAGTTATTATTTAAGGAAATTAAAGATGAAATCAATACTTTAGAGATCATAAAATCATAGCATGAATTGAGCACTGAAGGCTGGATATTTTACTGGAGCATCAGGGCATTCATATTTTGGTGAATTATGGAGGTCATTTTACTGGCATTATTAATTTAATTTTGGTTTAAATAATGAAAAGCAAATTATCCTTTTGGATTATTTCTGTTGAATATTTTAACAGTGTGCTACTATACAGTTGATGACATGGTTTTGTTTTGTTCTATAACTGTGATCAATAAAACCAAGGCAAATGAGAAATGAAGTAATAAAAGCTTATAGTCTGTAGTAATTCCAGAACAAAGAACTTTTCATCAAAAGAAAGTATAAGAGAGTTTATCAAAAGATAGTTAATTCATATTTAAAACTGATGTTTTTAATATAAATAAGAAAAACAAATCTCATTCCTGAGAGTAACAATAAATGAGAACCCATGACTTTTCTTATATTTCATCCTTTTCCAATACTGTTATTTGGTTCCCTGTTAAAGGCTTTCATAACAGATTTTTAAAACAATAAGAATCTGAGTAATTCTACACCACTCCTGAAACACTGAAATTATCCTCGCTCCAGGAGTACTTGATTCTTTTCTGCAAGAGGAATGATCTTTTGGTACATCAAGTAAGTAAATGACCACTCTCAGGTCTATTTTGCAGAAAAAATAAAAGATGGGCCAGAGAGTAATAATAGGAAATAATAAGTAGATATGGGCAAATGACAAGGTACTGTCTTGCCAGACTTGTGAGACTTTTTCACATACCTTCCTTCATCCCTCCTTCCCTTTACTTCTCCTCATTTACTCTTTCCCATCTTTTATCTTTGTTCATTCATTTCTACCCTCTCCTGCTCCTTTTTTCTCCTGTCATCAGAAGTGCTATTAAGTGGCAAGAGTTAATAACTTCACCCTGTAACAATCACTGTTAACATAGTAATTTTATTAGAATCATCTTAGATGGCAACTACACTGGGTAAGTTTAAATGAATTTATATTTTCAATTTGATGCTAGAAACAGTATATTTTACAGTTAGGCTATTAATAATAAAATTTTTATATCCGGAAAAACATTTCTGAAAACACAGGCCATGTAGAAGCAATATTATTTGGAAATGCAGATGTGGTAAACAAAAGTAAAACATAAGCAAGAAATGAGGTTTGAATATATGAGGGCATACAGTCTAAATAATTCAAATTAATCTCTGTTATTAATAATATCCATAGTGAAATTGGGTTAGAAGTAGTCTAATGAAAATGTGAAAGAGAGGTTAAAGACCTGATAACAGAAATAATTATAAGTCTTAAATTTAAATGGAAAGAACAAAAAAGTTATTGACTCTCCTAGGTTAAAAATAAAATGTTCAAGTATAGATGAAAATAAGTCAAATTGGAGAGTAAGATGTTATAGTACATAAGTAAATGAATAATATTTTCCTTTGTGTCAATTTGTGGAGAAAATCAGATGAAGAATCAACATTGCTTTTTATAATCTGGGTGTTATTATATTGAAGGCTGTTTCAACAAATGGTCCTAATATAATCATAAAGGGTTACACCTGTCTCAAAAGTTGGACTATGCACAGATTAATTTACAGTTATTCCTCAATCCTACATATTATGCTGAATAAGAATTGTTAATTTCATGTAAAATGATTATACAAACAGTTCTAGTAATAAGGTACAAAAAATGTAGCATTAAGAATATTTTTCTAAGATATGTTATTGTACTTTTTGTGTCACATTAACTTAATATGTCAAAACAATGAATTTAAATATTTACAATGCATGTCAAATTCATTGTCTTTGGAAAGAGAATAAAAAGGTGAATTTTTTACATACTAAACATTATCTATAATTTTAAAAGATTATATAGTAATATATTGTCTAGTCTTAACATTAAACATTTCTTATAGTCATAATTGTGTCATTTTATCTGAAAAAAATTGAATTTATGGCTTAAATACTGTCAATCTGACTTTATAGTTAGTTCAGTATTAAAAATATATGATTAATTACCACTGTAAATATAACTAAAGGATAGTTTACAATTTATGATGGTCAAATGATTGAAATCATATGCCTTAAAACATTATACCTCCTCAAATTCCTAAATCATATTAAAAACATGAGAACTCAACATTCATGTGTGTAAAAACAAAACTTTGCAAATTGATCACTTCCATAAACTGTTCAGGTATAGCAGAAAAACAAAGAAAATTGTTTTCTAAATTAATAAACTTATTTTTAAGTTTTAAATCCGCTCTAAAAAGGAAACTCTTTTTATTTTGAAAAACAACCTTTGCTTGTCTAATGGGTGTTCTTAAACATGCAGTGTCCTTCCTATCCTAATTTGTGAATTCATTTGATTTGATATGTTAAGACCATTCTTTATGTTTCATTACAAAGTCACTATCTTGAGCACAGTGTTTTCAAAATATTAATATTTATCTAAAATAGAAGAAATAATTCTAGAGCAAATTATATTGTTGGATATAAATAAGTAACCACATTATATTTTTTTTCTAAAGTACAAGTTATTGCTAACCATAACCTGAATTATTATTATATTTTTATCATTTCACCAAAATAATTTTTGGCTTATAGGTAAGACAACATCACTCTGGCTTTGTTTATTTTAAAACAACATTGAAATTATACGTAAAATTGTAGTATTAGCTTTTTCAATTCTTCTAGGTATTTCTGATTTAGTGGTAATAATGGATATTTTAGGTAAACATCCAGCTCTGTATCCAGCATCAAAAAGGTCTGTATAATTGAGACGATCTTGGTTTGATGAGGAAAAAAAGAAGAAAATTTAAAAAAAAATTAAAATTTGTAACAAATTGATTATTTTTTATTTTATTTTGTTACAAATTTTAATTTTTTAAAAATTTTCTTCTTTTTTCTCATTCTCTAGCAAATGATAAAATGATATTATAGTACAAATAATTTGATACTTCCAAAGAAGAAAAATGTGATCTTGTTGTATATTATTAGAATATAAAAAGATTCACAAGGGCTTGTTAATGTAACTCAGTGGTAGAGTGCTTTCCTAGCATCCACGGTCCTGAGTTCAATCCCCAGCACCACAACCACGAACAACAAAAAGATTCATTTATTATATGAGTTTTCTTTGGTCTGTCAATATTTGAAAAGCACAGTGCTAGATTTGTAGGACATAGCAAGTTTATAGTATAAATTGTAAAATGAAATAAAAATTGACCATAACTTTGGAATTATGAATAGTTATAGAAGATGGGGCACACAGGTACTCCAGTGGTCCTCAATGACCTCCCACTGCTGGTATTCACAGCCTGATATATTTTTCCCATCCAGTAGGGATAGGAACTGTGACTTGTTATAACCTTTGGATGGTGAAGATAGGTGATACAACTTTCTGTGATTATGGTTAAAAATTTCCATCTTCCTTTACTGGTAGAATCTTGCTGTTCCCCCTACTGGTTCTGATGAGGCAAGCTGCCATGTGAGAGACCAGGGAACAAACTACAGGCAGCCTCCAACCAACAGCCCAAAAGGAACAAAGGCTTTCATCTTAACTTCCTGTAGGAATTCAATCCTGTCAAGCCCTATGTGAGTTTGAGAATGGCTTGCTCTCATGGGACCCTCAGGCAAGGCCGAAATATTGAGTGCAGATTGTAAAATCTGAAATGGACCCAGCTAATCCACATTCAGATTCCTGACCACAGAAACTGAAAATAATCAATTTGTGTTATTTTAAGTCACTTTTGTGGTGATTTATAACGTGACAATAGGAAATTAATAAAGATTTTTAACAGGTTATAAGCAATGGTGGCACTCTAACAGGTACTGTGATATAATGTTATCATATATTCAAATACCACAAAGAAATTTTCCTTTATGTAGTTTTATTTTAGGTTAAATTAACATTCTTGGAACCTTAGAACTCTTCTCTGTGCTCCTCCTGAACAACAATCCCCTTTCTCCTATTGATAACCATTTCTTTGTTTTCTTAGCAGTTTTATCAGGAATGCATTCATCTGTAAACACTATCATCTAGTGACTTCGAAAAAGTATAAGAATTTCTATCTATTTGTGACTTCCTCCATCTCAACATTATTTTGTGAAACCTAGGCATGGTTATGTGCATAGTTATACTGTGTTTTCACTGCATTACATTAGTTCATTGATGGACTATCAATTTGTCATTCCAAATAGCACTAGAGGTCAGTTTGTTTCAGGGCTCATACATCCAAGGCTTATGCTACAAGCATTGTTGTTTCTTTCTCCTTGTGCATAGTTTCAAGTGTGAAATTGCTCAGTGGCAGGGATGTGCAGTTCAATATTAGTAGATAACAACAGGCTGCTTTTTGTGTGCATACACACACACAATATCACTCTACCATATTATAACTAATACTTACTATTGTTAGCATTCTTTAGTTTGGTAAATTTTTTGGATATGTAATGGTATTAAATAATGATTTAATTTTTATTTTCCTGATTACTAAGAAATAATGTTTGACATGTGGATTTTTACTTTTACTATATTTTCCTATTCATTGTTAAGAATATTCACTTTGATTTACAAAAGCTTTCTAAATATTTTGGATATAATTCAAATTTAAATTTTGAATTATGCACAATCAAAAATATATTTTATCAATTTTGGAAGTGGCTGCCATGTGATGAGCAACTTTAGGAGTTATCTTCTTGATTCTTGTATCTTTTTTTTTCTTTTTGTACTGCTGTAGATGAAACTCGACTTTGCACATGCTAGGCATGAGCTGTGCCTCTATCTACCCTTTATGGTGTGTTGATTAATTAGGAGTTTTTAATTTTAATGCTATTAAATACATCTATAGTTTCTTGTATGGTTATAGCTTACATAAAAAATTATAATTTTACCTTTACCTTAGGTTTCTAATCTATTTGGAATTCTTGGTGTTTAATATGAGGTAGTGATTTAATTACAGTTTTATCAAAGTTTCAGCATCTACTAAAAAGGTTTATCCATTTATAACTAACCTGCAATATCAATTCTATACTATATAAGACATTTATTCATTTTATATATTACAATTATATTTTACATGTTTTTAATGATTGCCTTCTAGGAATCCAATAGAAATAAACAGTCTCTATATTTCCTAATAGAATATTTTGTTAGAGGTAGAATAAATTTTTTATAACAAAAAGTAACCTTATGGTAGAAAACTGTTCTTAAATAATTAAGTTACAGATGTGAAACTCATCTCACAACAAAATTCACATTTCATTGATTTTAAGGTTTTGGCAATAAAACTATTTCTAGAATCTATGCTTAGGCAAGAATTATCAATTTATTTTATTCATACTAAAATTGCTCATAATAATATATACTTCTATTACTCTTCTGTTTTATAGAAAGGGCACTGAGTTTAATAATTTGTAAGACTTATTCAATTTCCATTCCATCTTAATTAAAAGTCTACTTTTTCTCAAGCAAAAAGAAAAATGGTTCTGTGTACACACACACACACACACACACACACACACACTTGTGTCCTAGTGTTAAGAAAAAATACCCTGAAACTTTATATATATATATATATATATATATATATATATATGGCAAACTATAATATTAATGATCTTTTATAGTTAAATTAATTTGAAAAATAATGTTAAAATTGCTTCCTTGGCTATAAGAAAAGCTGTCTCATCATCATTAAATTGTACTTATTCATTATGATTATCATTAAATAAATTCTGTAATATGCACCATTTTGCTTTATCTTTCCTATGCAAATAATAATGTAAATATGGAAGCAGATGGTGAGATTATTCACTAAAATGAATATGTATCAACATATGTATTCAAATTTATTTTACAAATATAAATTTTCATCTTCCTTTAAATTTAATGGTTCACATAAAACTTCAATGCTAAATGCATTTGGACTAACTACAGCATATTTGTGGGAAATGTATAGCTATTTATATTACTAGATGTATTTTTATAGAACCTATAGTAAAATATATTAATCTTTTCATTTCCAATCACTTGATCTAATTGTTGAATTTTAGAGGTTTATTTTGACAAAGAAAAACATTTTTAATCTTATAAACACGTATAGTTCTCAACTGTGAATTTTACAAATCACATATTTTTCAATAAGATAAAATTATCTTACTTATCCTGTTTTACTTGAGGTAAACTGTTAAGCTTTCATTATATATATATATATATATATATATGATATGTAGGTATATGGAGATAAAGCTATTTGGGGATCAGTAGTTTTCAGAGGAATTATTTATAATATCTTTGTAAAAATAGTTTTTGCTATAAATTTAATTCAATATTTATGCTATAAATTCAATTTAAATATAGTAAATAAATATTTATGCAATGTGAATTCAATTTTTTCTTCTTATTGGGTAGTATATTTGAAGAGATGCAAAAAATTCTGGCTTTTGCTATGCCAGCAACTTTAGAAGATGTATGTAGTGCTTATATGGTTTATGTTTATTCATTTAGTAATTACTAACACTTACAGGAGAAACTTCCTATGTGAAAATCTGAGAATCTGAAGTAAGTACTTTTAAATGTGAATGCACAATATTTTTAGGAAATGAACAATAACATTAAAATATCACATTATAACATTTGTATGTATTTTATGTGTTTCTCATGAAAAAAATGCACATTATTCATTATGATTATCATTAAATAAATTCTGCAATATGCACCATTGAATGGATCATTCATTTTGAAAGTTTTGTTCTTATATTTTTATGAATAAAAGGAATATAATTCATTTTATTTATTTCATCTAGTAAAAGTTGAAAAGGACTCCAGAATTCCACTCATTTGTTTTTCTCCAAGAATAACAAAAATATTTATCCATATAAATGGTTATCAGAAATGACTCATAGTAACTTTATTCATAATACTCCATTCTGTAAATAAATAAAAGGATATGGTGAATGGATGAAATTATTTCTCATGTGTTCCTCCAATGGAAACTTCACAATTGAAGAAAATACAATGCTGATACAGGAGGTAACATGATAAACCCAACAGACATTATGCTGAATAAAGAATCCTAGCCCCCTTCCCCAAATATATTCTGTATGTTGTCATTTACATGAAATTCTAGAACATAAAAAAATTAATGTATAATGGGGAAAAAATGAGAACAATAGTTTCCTAAGGTGAAGGAAGAGGCATCCTATAGTTTGAATGTGTCTTCAAAAGGCTCCTCTATTGGAAACTCAATTTCCAAATTCATATATTGGTAATATTTGTAGATAGGGCCTTTGGTAGGTAATTGGTATTACATGAGATCATGATGGTGGGCCCAACTGTGGCAGTAAGGATTCTCTAAGAGTGTGGAGCTAGGGAAGTCTAGGAGCCAGTGGACTTGTCTCCCCTTTGCCATGCTATTATAGAGCAAGGAGGCCCTCACCAGATGCTAGCTAGCTCTTAGACTTCCCAGCCTCCACAGCTTGAGCCAAATAATTTTCTATTCTTTGTAAATCACTTGGTCGAAGGCATTTTGTTATTCAATTCATCACAACATGGTAGATGGCATCCTGCGAGGAAGTCCTTGTGAGAGAGGAAGAGTAGTATCAGGGCAGTACAGGAAGCAAGAGAAATTCAGGGGTTAAGGTCACACTTTTTATTTTTTTATCACGTATCACTCTATGGAGAACTAATTGTGGTCTAGCCAGCACAGCATTGCTCTCTTCCTTGCATGATGCCCCCAGTGTCCTGAATGCTCTCAATGGACTTCACCTATTAAAGGTTCTACTATCTTTAACATGGCCACACTGGGGACTAAACTTATAGTATATAAAACTTTGGGGGACACAGTCAAACCATAGTATTTAATAACATAGAATGAATTTATTTTAAATGATACAAAAACAAAATAAATCATTTAATGATACCTGATGCTAAATATCTATTTACTTAAAATCTGATATCAACATATAGGGTTTTTTTGTTTGTTTGTTTTTAGCAAATGACCACTTTCACTGAACACATGTGCTCATTATCATACATATATACTCCAGAGCAAATCTGGTACATTCAAAATAAACAGATCAAATATCTATATGATTTTTTACTTTATAATTCTACTGGTTGTATCATTCCTTTCAACTTTTGGCTGTTTGTGTTTTAAGTAGTTTTTAGTAGAAATGTGGAAAGTCACTATCTTGTGTTTAGAAAAAAGGGGGATGTAGCCAAAATGTAGGGGGTAGGTAATAAGCTTTTCCTGACTTTATCTCATGCCCTGAAGAAATTTCAGTTTTAACTGATGACTGTGGAACTGAGAAACCAATCAAAAGTTTCCCCAAACTCTTGCATTACAGAGCTCATGCTGCCACTTGAATATTCTTCAGTTTTCTTTTGTTGCTGAATCAGTCACACAACAACTGAGAAGCAAAGTGATTGTCCAGATTATAAAGGTGAAACCAAAATATGATGAAATTTCTTTGTAAAGATCTTTTTAGGATATCAAGTTACGTATCCATAAATAAGAATTTTTACCAGAGCAATTTCAGAACGAATACAAATTCTTTTTTTTCCTGTAAAATGCACAACCACATAGACTATTTATTGTGACCCTGGTTCAGTTATTACAACTAATTCCATGATTTCCTTGTCTTAAGCATTTTATTTTTGTTCATGAGTGGTGATATCATAAAATATAATTTGCTTCTAAAATTTCTATTTGGTAGCTTTCAGAATCATCCCAAAGGAACCCCTCTGAAAGCAGGATGCAAACATTTGAAGAAAATATTGGCAGTTAGCTTTTTATTGTCTAGAAGTACCACAAAATTTGAATTTCTGTTGAAAATCCCAACTAAAAGCAGGAGGAGAACACTGTCTTCATGTTTCATCTTGAGCAGTTTTATTTGTTCTTGAACAGTGATAGCTGTCACAGTTTTGGGGTAGGTAGTCTGCAGTACCAGAAACGTACACAAAGCTAATCTATCCCTGTCTTAGAAGCTTAGATAGTTCTGAGATATCAATGTATAATACTCAAGTCATAACATTATATGGTATATGATTAATCACTAGCCATAAATACTGTACTGCTTTTATATTATCAAAGAAACAGGCAAAGAAGCTTATTTATACAGCATCAATCAGTAGTTATTGTTGTCTATTCTGTCAATTAAAGAAATTAACAATAATATTTTACACACCCTGCAGCTAGTTTAGTGCTATGAATGGAAAATCATGTGGCCATTGAAATGTATCCTCTTAGAAAAATGATTATTTTTCTATTCAGAGAAAATGGTACACATATGCACACACACAAAAAAAATCCCATAAAATGAAAGCCAATTTAAGATTTTACCAAAGAAGAGTGCATTATTGTCTATCTGTGGATGTCCTTTTACGTGCTTACCATTTTAACTATAAGCTGCTTGGCAGCAGGGTCTGAATCAATGTTTCAATGGTGCCTGAAGTGCACTGAATTATGCCTTTTAATCTGTGGGTACTTTTTGTCAAATAATGAGCTTAAACAATCTGCTGACCTTTCCAGCTCCATCAGTTTCCTTTCATCAATATTTTTATCAGTTGGTAATTCCAAGTCCTAGCCTAGTTTCCAAGTACTAGCCTAGGTTTAAATTGAGTGCCAATAACCTGTTGCTGACTGTAGGAATAGTAAATTTCTCTGACATGTTGGAAAATATGTTGAATTCATAGTGCAAGTGATGAAAATTATGGGGAGAATCTGGAGGAACAGGATGTATAATACAAATGTCATCAAAGACAGAAGCACAGAGAAGAGTTGATGCAGAGACTCATTAGAAACCCCAAAAGAGTACAAATGGTTAGGTACTTCAGTATTGGCCATTGGAGATCATGGAAGCTTCCCTCCATGATTATGGAGGTAGGAAAACAGCATATATCCTATTCCTGGTGACAAGAAAGGTATGCCAATCTGTTACATAACACACTAAAGCTTCAGTATCCTTTTCTTATCCCTTTTTGTAGAGCATTTATTATATCATTATTTAATTATTTTATAGTGTATCTCCCTCTTCAATTAATCTGAAAAATTTCAAGACCAGGTAACAAGCATTCAATAAATATAGAACAGAAAGAAGAATAAGAAAAAGGGCAAAGAAGAAAGAAGGTTTATCTTTGTGCTTCTTTCAATATCAAGTGTCCAAGAATTCCCTAAATGGTCTATGAATAATTATCTCTATTAGTTTTTTTATTTATTTCTCCCAGTATCTACTTTCCTCAAGGGATAATACTTCTTATATAGACCACAGTTTATACATACATTGTAATACCTAAATATGTTACACCAGGAGTATAAGACATAATACCTCAAAATTAATAACCATTAAGCTTCCCCACAAGGAACACACACAAAAAAAGGAAAAAATCATATCCAGGTGATCAATCACATACATGTCTCTAAAATTTATGATCTATCATGAGCACAAAACATGGAATAAGTGTAACTATTTTTATTTAGATATGCATTAAACATCATAGTTCTTCAAATGATACAGAAGAATACACAGTATTATCCCATGTAACCATTTATTGTTTTCTCTCTACTTTATTAGAAAAAATATTTTTCAATTTGAACATATAGAAAATTCATTTGGTATATTTGACATAGTAACTGAATGATAATAGTTAAATAAACACAAGTTATTTTTAAATGCTGGATCAATTAGATTTTATGGGAAATATTGGTACATAAATAATTGTTTTAACAGTAGGTTTAAAAATAATAAAAGGGTCAATGCAACAAACAATGGTTTTGTTCAGGAAAGTGCCCCACATAAACAAATTTGTCAGATAAGATGCAGAATAAGAACTTGAAGAATTTCTGCCATATATTGTGAGAACAGTTTGTTCTTTTCCACTGCAGACATGAAAAAAACAGAAAATCCATATAAAATGTCACTAGCAATAGGGGATTAGCCCTGTTCTCATAGAAAGTAGGTCTTCTCAGGGCTGGCTCTAGGCAAAATTGTGAAATAGGAGGATCCAGTTAACAGAGTGAGAAAATTCTTGGACTGAAAGTTTGATTTCTTTGAATTTAAAAAAAATGGCAATATGTATTTGTCTAAATCTCTTAATTCCTTTATATCTTAGTTTTGCTTATCCACAAAAATAAGTATTTCTGAATTCCCTTAGAAGTAATTATAGAAACCTATAATTGTAAGTTTATCTCCCTTTGATTTCTACCAATTCACATAGCTCTTTCCACTATATGCAGGTAAGTTGATCATCCTTTTTAATTTTCAGTTATCATCAACTTCAAGGCATTTTGTTACAGCTGCTTAGTATCCCTTGCTACAATGTTCAATCCATAATTACAAGAATGTTTCATATTGTGGCACTGCCATAAAAATATTTCCCTTATATTCTTTTATTAAAGCAAAAGCCCACAAATTTCATGAATTAAAGGTTAATATTCCTGAAAAAGTAGTAAATTAATCAGGTAGGCCTAGCACAGTAGATGGTATATACTATGAACTCAATGAATATATACTGAGTAAATGAGTAAATGCATGAAAATTTCAAAGAAGATTTGCCAAATGTAGCAATTCCAAAAAATAGGAGCTAGCCAATGAGGTATGAATTCATTTTCTAATTCTTACAATGTTTTGAAATTCAAGGTAGTTCAAAAAAAGCAATTATGTTAAAATTTTAAGGAAATGTAGAGAAAAATACTTCTATGCAGCCCATCCCTTGCATCTTTACTCAAATTCTACTACATATATTACCATTTATCCCTTTGTAGGAGACAGTACTCATTGCAGGGTTAACATTTTACATTTTTCTTTAAATCGATTTGTTTTTTTTTCCAGTGCTTTCTAAAGTTAAAATTTTCACTTTTTTTTACCCCAGAAAGAAAACTTTTTAAGTTGTTCAATATAGTGCTTAAAATGGATGCTATAAAGTTTAAAGAGCACATAAAACCTTATCCTTTAATGTGTATGCAAAAGTTACAGGAGTAAAACCTAACTCATTTATAAGCACATACCAAAAATAAAAATTAAAAAAAGAATAATATTTGTAAATGGAAAGGTTTGGTTTAATGAAAGTCTCCTCCACTTGGTACTTTCAGTGACTCCATCATGATCATATCATAACAGTTAAATCTTTCCTGATTTAGCTTTTATTTTCAAGGTTATAGCACACAACCCATAAATCATTACAATACACACAGATGAAATTTTATGATTTTTATCATCTCATGAGACTTAAGCAAGATGGTAATTTAGCATAGTAAAGTTTAACTATTGTTCATCTCTCCTTCCTTACTCAGATGCCTCAAAATGCAGATAGAAAGTTGACCACCACTAGAAATCTGAGAGAAGTCCTACCTAAACCTTTATAGCTTCATATTTCTGTTTAAATGGTGTTGCCATTTAGGTTCCCTGAGAAACAGATTCCAAGATAGAGATTTGCATGCAGGGATTTTCTTAGGGCAAACTCTCAAAACCACTACCCACCACAGAATATTAAAAGCAGTACTGGGCAGACAGAAAATTTGAATTTA
The DNA here is from genome assembly GCF_045843805.1 of Urocitellus parryii. NCBI lineage: Eukaryota > Metazoa > Chordata > Mammalia > Rodentia > Sciuridae > Urocitellus > Urocitellus parryii. Next base: position 21,303,851 of record NC_135544.1, read on the forward strand.
GTCAATGCCAAGTGAAACTCTGGAGTGAGATGACCCTGAAAAGTGTTTATGAATGCAAGCAAGGAGAATGATTCTTTATGACCCTACTTTGAATAGTTATTGGATAGATAGGTTGTCTCCAGAAAAATCAGCTCCCTGAAGTCCAGGGCAATTCTCACAGAAGAATTGAGCTAGGAACTATCAAGTTCTAGCACTCCCAAACCCATAGGAATGTGTTTTTCCAGCACTAAGTGAGATCTTCGTGTACCACAGTGTTCACTACTGAGGTACATGTAAAAGTGAGGTAGAAAGCAATGGCAGCCCTTCTACTGTTCACCATCATCCAGTGCCCCTTCAGCTGAATAGAGCTTGTTAATACCAGTGCCACGGAACCAACCTATGTGTCCTCAGGTGGATGGACAATTTACCTCCACTGAACTCTAATCCACCCAAAAGGATACTCACCTATATCTACTCTTCCTCAGATATCCCTTGTATATACTACAAGTCACAACACTTGCTTTTTGGGAATGCAGAAATAACAGCCTCTCAGGATCATCTAAACACTCTGGAGGTGGGTGATCCATTAAGGGCAACTCTCCATGGGCATCATTCCCAGAATTTAAGACAAAGCTAGTTGTTAATTATAAGTTAACCTGTTTATGGATCTACTTGGTTTGATAGCTTCTCCTCAATGATGTCATTCAAACCTGATCTGCTCAAAATGCTAGGTAAGATGTTCAACCTCTATCTTTGAGTTTTTCCTGAAATAAAATTCTCAGGGCTACATGCTATTTTGTATAGGGGCCTGAGTGGAAACACCTGAGAAAAATGACAAGAAAAGACAAAAATAAAAAAAAAATAGCCAGAGATGATTAAGAAAATTCAAAGAGTGATACGCAGTTCTTTTTAAAAACTATAGATTATAATCCAAAATATTAATCAGGAACAAGTGATATACTATAAAATGTTCACAAACCTTTATACACCTAACAAATTCTCTTTAAAATAAAAGTGGCCAGCAATACAGAGAAGGATATAAAGTCCAGCAGTCTGAAACAGAGATACAAACATACCTTTCTATAAAAAGTAGACTAAATAGAGAAGAAATTGGAAGAGAAATTGATTAATATTCCCAACAATTTTTGATAATCTGTATTAATGCTAGCTCAATTGCTTTCTGTCACTGTGAAAAAAAAAATTCCTGAGAAAATCATCTTAAATGGAGGAAAGACTTATTTTTGCTGAAGTTGTTAGTGTTTCAGTATCAGTGTCTTGGCCTGTAGCAAGTAAAGACAACATGGTGGAGAATGCATAGGAAGAGAGCTGCTTATCTAATGGCAGGTGGGAAGCAGAAAGATAGAGGAAAGGAAAGGGGTAGCAATATTCCCTTTAAGGGTGCACCCTGCAGTAGCCTCTCTTCCACTTGGCCCCACCTCTTAAAAGTTCCACCATCTCCCAAAACTACCACAGGTTGTACCAAGCTTTCAACACAGACCCTTTGGGAGACATTTAAAATCGAAATCAAAACAAATGCCAAACTGTCTACTGATGATATTTTACTTTTAAACAGTAAAAGGGTTTATTTGTATAATTTTCAAAGAATAGTAGTATCAAACTTATCCTTAACCAGGCCACAATTTAAACTTGATAATTTCTAACAAACAGACAACAACATACAACTTCAAAATTCAATGCAGTAAATCTAAGACTAATAATAATAATTTTATAATTTTGAATTAGAAAAATTAAAACAAATTCTGCCCCGTAAGATCATTCATTACATAGTTACTAAGAATTTAATGTATGCTAGGGTCTATTAAGAATTTAATGTATACGAGGGTCTGTGCTAACCAGATACAGCATTGCTAATGAAAATTGCTGGTTCACTAACAACAGTTAGTTGAGGTGCAATGTCATACAGCTTCTCTCTAGTGCTCTTCCACCAGTGTACCTGCCCAAGTACACAACTTTCCATCCAATTTCCCATTTCTACCTTCATTCTTACTTTCTCCTCTGCTGATCTGATCCACTCCTCAATCATGACCTTGGTAAAGAAGGCTCACAATTTATCTAATGCTTTTCTACCTCCAGCATCTCCTACCAGGTGCTAGCCCATCCAGCTCTGTAATTCTCAAAGACTTCTCAAATTCAACATGTCTAAAACCAATACTTTATACTTTCTCACACCACCCCAAATCACTCAGAAAATACTAACCGTTTCAATCAAGCATTTCTTCTCCCAGTAAGTCAAATATCATTTTCTTAATAATGCATGTTAAAAATTTTGAAACCTCTCCTCTACCACCTTATCCAATCCCTCACCAAGAAATGTCAGTTTAAATTTACTTGTAATTCAGCCATTCTCTCCACCTCTACTCCTACTAGCTTCACTCAATATCTAGTAATCTCTGACTACATTGTAACAATGGTCTCACAAATTGGCCTCCATTTCATCTTCCCCAATCTATTTTTCAAACTTGAGCAACAAACACTCTGTCCAAAGGTCTGCCTTTGTTCTTTATTAACACTTTGGGAACTTTTTCAAACTTGAGCAACAAACACTCTGTCCAAAGGTCTGCCTTGTTCTTTATTAACACTTTGGGAACTTTTTCCAGCACCACTCCGTATCATGTTGCATGTCAGATACAGACACACGGGCTTTCTCTACATCCCACTCACAGACCTTCCTTCTGCCCCAACATATTCCATTGCTTTTTCCAGGCATATTCTTTCCTCCTCCTTTCCTACTTAATTTGTTTCTCTTCTTCCACAGGAAAATCCTTTTCTGACTTTTTGAATACTAGATTAAATACTTCTCTCACAGGCTCTCTTAGTAGTTTTATGATTCTTTGTGCCACATATCTCAATTCAGTTTCTGATTTTTTTGACTATCTGAATGACATCTAAAACTCCATAAAGAAACAGACTGCCTGATTTTATCTGCCATTTATTAACAGCTTTTGAACAAAGTTGATACGCAAGAAAAATTCAGAGTAAAATTTTGATCAAAAATTACTCTGTGATACAATCTGCATGGGTTCAGGCAACCCCAGGAGTCTAGCAGTCTTACTCTAAGGCCATTACCTCCTATTATATCATCAGCAAATTTTTTGCAAATATAAAGTGTCAAATAAGAAGTTGTTTGAATTCAATGACTAAGCAATGAAATGCACCCATCTTGTACAGAATATTTTTTTCTTTTGTATTGATGTATAATCATTATATGGATAGTGAATTTCATTGTGGCATATTTGTACATGCACATAACCTACTTTGATGAATTTTATTTCCCAGTGCAGAACCAAATTTAAAGCAACTAGAATTTATTGAACCCAATCTGGACAAGGTTGTATAATAAGCATAAGAATAAAATGTAGCAATTTTGTTATCTCATCAGATTGGTTAAAATGATTGTGTGACTCTAGTTTAGAGATTGAATTACTATCAGAATCCACACTCCATATGGCTCTTTCATTTGATTTATCCTAGCAATTTGTAGTATCTCATCTTGATCCTATCAAACACATAGTATATGACATAATTGCAGTTTGTATTATGATATTTTGTGACAGATTGATTAAAATCACTTGAATAGATCCACTGGGAGCATTTAGAACCACAGCATTTTATAGAGGCTTACTAACTTAAATTTATAGTGCAGACATAGCGATAAAAGAGGGATTTGTCAGGATTTGCTATAAACTAGGGAAATACCTCCAAACTGATCAATGTAGTTAATAGTCCATTAAATATTTATACTATATCAGATCCTAGACTCAGACAAGATAAAAATATCATGCTCCATTCTCTAAAGATATTAAAAAATCTAAAGAGCAACAGACCAGTCGGTGGATAACTAATATGGAGCGTCTCAGTGTCATGGAGTAAGTTGGTACAGATGATCAAGCAAATACAAAGAGAAGTGAATAATAATTGGTTTAGGAAAGTGACATTGATACAGAAAGGAAGCTTACATATACCTGCCTAGCAAAAGTCTTCCCTAAGTTCAATGTTTAAAAACTGGAAGAAAATAACTTCTTAGTTGTGTTGAAGTAGAAAGTGTCCTGGCAGAGGAAACATGTTTTATGATTTAACTTGTATATACTATGGCAGTAGCTGGCAGCAAAGGCTATCAAATTTGATGAAGTTGTGAATAAATTCTTTTAAGGACCCAGACAACTTTTTACTTGTGCTTTTTTATTCTTACAAATAATCTTCTTCCAGTTCAAATATAAGATGGAATTGCAAGGGACAGAAGGACTTTTCTTTAACCCTACAGTCTACATCATCACATTTAAATTATCATGCTAAGTGAAGTTATCCAATCCCCAAAACCAAATGCTGAATGCTTTCTCTGATATAAGGAGGCTGACTCAAAGTGGGGTGGGGAGGGGGAGAATGGGAGGAATAGATGAATTCTAGATAGGGAAGAGGAGAGGGAGGGAAAGGGGGGACACAGGGGATTAGCAAGGATGGTGGAATGTGATAGACATCATTATCCAAAGTACATGTATGAAGACAACTGGGTGTCAACGTACTTTATATACAAACAGAGATATGAAAAAATTGTGGTATATATGTGTAATAACAATTGTAATGCATTCCACTATCATTTTTTAAATCAATAAAAATAAAAAATAAATTATTATGCTCCTAATACTTCTGTATATTTTGACAAACAGGACAGGATTAAGAAATGTGTAAAACTATGGAGAACTATAGCCCAATTAACATGACACTCTCCTATCTAATAAAGTTAGATTGCCTGCTCTCTTTAAAATAAAAATATTAGACTGAATTTGTGGTTTAAAATGTAATGTTTATTCTACATTTTTTAATGCATGCTTATTGTTAAGTCACGTTATTAAATGTGGGTGTCTGGGAGATATTAAGTTTCTAGGTCATTACAGTGATTGTAATATCTCGGCCACATCAAGCACCCACTGGTTCGCATTCAGCTACCCTCATTTTTTAAGCTTTGTTGAGTTATGACTGATGTAAATAAACAGCACATATTTAAAGTGCATAACTTGATAATTTTTGACATATATGTATATATGCAATTATAACATTATCACTACAGCCTAGATAATGAATCCATCATCCCAAAATATTCTTTCTTGCTTCTTTGTGCTCCCTGTCTCTTCTTTCCAGTTCCTAATCTTTGTCTACAACCTACCTCTGACCTACTTTACGTACTGTAGATTCTTTTTTTATTTTTAGCTTTATGCAAATGGGATCATATAGTATGTATGTTCTGGGGGATCTGATTCTTTCAGTCAGGATGATTATTTTGTGATTAATACATAAGGTCCCACATATCAATTGTTCATTTTTACCAGTAAACAATATTCCATTGTGTGATGTGCCAGTTATTTTTCCCCCATTCACCTGCTGATGGACATTTGAGTTGTTTGCTTTATAGCTATTACCAAAAAAAGCTGAAATGGAAATTCACATACAAGTCTTTGTGTGGAGATAATTCTATCTTCTGGATTGACATCCATCTTCTAGAGTGGACTGGAATAAAATCTACATTCCAAAATTGTTGTACCCTTTTTTATCCCATGGTATATGATTCGTGTGTGTGTGTGTGTGTGTATGATTCTGGGGATTTAACCCAGGGACTCTTAATCACTAAGCAACACCTCCAGCCCTTTTTATTTTTTATTTTGAAACAGGTTTTCACTAAGTTACTTAGGGCCTCATAGAATTACCGAGGTTGGCTTTGACCTAGTAAAATTTCTGCCTCAGCCTCCCAAATTACTGGGATTACAGACATAAACCACTGTGCCTGGCTATCCATACCCTAATACTGGCTAATATAAGTCATTTTAATTTTATTCATCACAATAACTGTGTACTGATACCTCATTTCAGTTTTCATTCTTGTCTTTAGTAACTAATGATTGTCAAGAGCCATCTACGGGTTGCATGTTGGTCACTGCACATGGAAGCCTAGTGAGTAGAAACATCTGGTGTCTAGGAATGACTAGTGAACATATTCTCTGGTCAATTGCCCAGGAACAAAGTGAATTTCTATCTCACTCTGCTGTGGCCCACACAGCACCTGAGATAGGTGTGATCTGCTTCCAACCAACCTGCTTAATTCAAGACATCATGAAGCAAGACTCTGCCCTTGAAACCTCTTCACTGCCTTTGGTGTACCCCCTTAAATAAACCACCAGAGCCATCTTTCCTTTGACTAGTTCCAGCACCCATGTGGACTAGATCCATCAGGGGCTCTGCTTTATATAAATATATTTCTTACTATTTGTATTTTGTTCTTCATTATTTGAGACTTTAAGTTTCCAGGTGGCTTACACCTTCCTTAGCAGGAAAAAGAATTCCCCAATGAGGCATTGGTCATCACCCCAGATAAACGATCACATTTTCACTAGCTTGTTTGCCATCCAAATACCTTCTTTAGTAAAGTGATGACTCAAAGTATTTGCTCATTTTTAACTGGATTGTCTATGCTATTATTAACTTCTAAGAATTCTTTACATACTCTGGATATAAATCTTTAAACTTGCATGTAACTCAAATATTTTCACCTACTTTAGCTTGTTTTTTTTTTTTCCTCTAGAATGCTGAAAGGGCAGAAATTTTACCCAATTTGTTCTTTGATAGATTATGCTTTCCATGTTAAAAAAAAAAAAAAAATCTTTGCCTAACTAGAGCACAAAAACATTTTGAACTTTATTTTCTTCCAGAAGGTTTATAAATTTACACTTCACATTTAAGTCTATGATCCATGCTAATTTTATATGATATGCAGTATAACTTGGTTCATTTATTTGCACCATTCCTTGAAAAGATCATTTCTTCATGGAATATCCTTTACTTCTCTGTTGAAAATCAGTTGTTCATGTATGCATGTTCTCATTTGCAGATTCTGTTCTATTGATAAATAATTGTGTTAATACTGAACCAAGCTTATTGTCATGTTTATGTCTTGAAATAATATAGCATTAATTCTCCAATTTAGTTCCTTTCCAATTAATTTTTATTACTTTAGTTACTATTTCCATGTAAATTTCTGTTAATTTTCACACAAAAAATCTGCCATTAGACTGATTGACACTGCATTGAAACTGTAGATCAATTTGGAGAGAATAGGCTCTTATATTGAGTCTTCCTACCCATCAATACTGTATATCTTTCCATTATTTTGGTATATTTTTCTCTCTCATTGCATTTTGCATTTTCATATTTTCTTAAAACTTTATCCCTGAAATATATTTTGATTCTCAACTAGTTTTCTTATTTTTCTTTTCTACATTCTTTCAGACGATTTACTTTCTTTAAACATTCCTTTTTTAAAAATTTTCAGTCAACTATCATTTATAGAAATTTAATACTAAGAAAATATCCTATACATTCACTCATTTGTCATTTCCAGTGGTTATTCCTTTTTGTAGATGCACCTTTCCAGCTGCTGTCAGTGTTCTTCCTGCTTCTTTGCATGCTTAGTCATTTTAATTGGATTCCAAAAGTTGTGAATGCTAATTCATTTTGTGTCAGATGTGGGAGACCAACCTTACACGTGACTGGGTTACACTCCCCGGCTGGGTGCTGAGGCGCTCAGTCACAGAAATGTGGCAGAGCTTTCTCCACTCTTCTTGGGTCCAAGGGTTGGTGTCTTGTGCATGGGTGTGTCTTGCTACAGCCCCGTGGGTGAAGCTATGCTCACCTGTTGCTTTGTAATATAACCCCTTGCCCTGTTTAGGATAGAATCTTCCATGGAAGTGCCTTGTATGTGTGTCCCCTCCTCTTACTGTGCCCTTGGGTGTGGCCTACCCAGGTGTCAGTCAACCTACTGACAGTGGACATCATGAAGATAGACTTAGACCCTGAAACCTGACCCCTTGCCTCATTTGAATAGCGTCTCCTCAATAAAAGTGGTCAGCAGGTGCTCTTGCTCTCTCTCTTTCTGCGGACCCTTAAGGTCAGAGGAGCCATCACAGTGCCCAAACAAAAAGGTATTTGTGTCTCTTGTGTGGTTATTTCGTGCAGCCCAGTTAGCCCAGTTCAACTGGAGTGACCCCTGAGCCTTTTAGTCTTGAGAACAGAAATCCGGCAGTCAGATATTTGAATGTACCTATAAATTATCTTTGTTTTAGAATGCAAATAAGTTACTTAGAAAGACATTTATCCTTTTATTTTTTATTTTTTTTTCCCCAAATACTTTGATTTAAAAAAAATCAATCATAAAACATCCAAACATTTCAAATTAGCTATATCTTTTGTATAGGTTTTTTTTTTAATTAAAAATGTAAAGTGTCATTTCATGTAAATGGTCTCCCAGTTTAAAAGCTTCCAAAATATTCAGGAGATGATCTGTTACCTAAATACCAAGTGATATTTTATGACAAATCTTATTTACATTTTAAATATTATTTGAATTACATAAATAAATGTTGTTCAACAGAAATATAAATAAAATTAAAAGTGTAAAATCAAATGATGATGGTTTTAATATTATATTTTCTTTGGCTCAATATATGCAAAACACAATCATTTTAAAATGTAGTTAATAAGACTACATACTAAGACTTCAAATTTTAGTGCTTTTGTTTTATTGTTTTATGTTTGCTATCAGGGAATAAACCCTGGCATCATGCATGCTAAGCAGATACTCTATCACTGAGCCACATCACTAGTCATCCATGCATATTTCATATTTATAATGCATCTCACTCATATTATCCACTTTTCAAGAGCTCAATAGCCTTATTTGGCCAGTGGCTCCATATTGTATTAACTAGATCTAGATAATAATTTAAAGTAAACAATTGCACTAAAATGAGGTATTTGATTATCTTAGCATACTAATAAAGCACATTTTACTCATATACCAACTGTAGTAAATGCTCAAAGTAAGATCAAATAGGTGGATCTCAATAAATTTATACCAAACAGTCATTTAAATTTCTGTCAGACATGATAAACTTGTTGCTTCATTAAACATATGTAGTCAGTTTTATTGTTTTTACAGTTTTACAGTTTTACACCAACAACCATTGGTAGTAAGGCGATTTTGAGAACATCTAGACTTTGGACTTAGAAGGGGGAGGTTCATTGATCTTAGATCTATCACTTGTCAATTTTGATAATATTAAAGTTTCTGATATCCCTGTGCCTCAATATCCCAACACACTAAGGAAGTATAATATCTGTTGCTTCAAATTCAACATATGTTGTGAAAATGAAATGAGAAAATGAAGTGAATACTTAAAGGGTTAACAAATATAAGATATTATCTAGAATTCAAATGGAAACTTTCTTGGATGAAGAAGAATGGCCTAACTTTTTCCTCTACTTAACCAAACTTTAGGTTGGCTTCTTCCTGACTCTAGGACCTTGACCTATCTTGCCCTGAGAGAATTTATTTTAGAAAACTTACAATTATCCATTCATTTTTCTGTCCTTTGATATGTAAATTTGTATAACTGTTGCCAGTTTTGCAGTTTAGGAATTTTTCTCAAAACATAGGCATCATCCCTTTCACATGTAATCATCAAGGAAGATAATGCCCCTATCACATCTCCAGTGGTCTCAGGGAGAGTAAGAGCTCCTGGCAGAAACTTTGCTAGATCTGCAAAGCTGCCAGAGTAATTTACATGTCCTTGGGGTAAAGCAAGTTAGCAAATATAGAGGGTCCTTGTTCTCTTCCTTAACACACAACTTAAGTTACTTAACACCCCTCTGCTCCCCACCCATTCACCATATTTCAAGGAGGAGTTGAGCTCAGATTACTCCTGATCTCTGTCTCCCCTTACAATCGCCTTGAGGTTTCCCTTTGTTTACAGTGCAAGTTTTGCTTTGGCACCACATTAAGGAATCTGCTTTCTTCTCTGATCTAAAGGAACCTAGATTTGAAACTCTTTTTTTTAATTTATTTATTTATTTTTTTTTATTGTTGGTCATTCAAAACATTACATAGTTCTTAATACATCATATTTCACAATTTGATTCAAGTGGGCTATGAACTCCCAATTATACCCCATATACAGATTGCTGAATCACATCAGTTACCCTTCCATTGATTGACAAATTGCCTTTCTAGTGTCTGATGTATTCTGCTGTCTGTCCTATTCTCTACTATCCCCCCTCCCCTCCCCTCCCCTCCCCTTTTCTCTCTCTACCCCTTCTACTGTAAATCATTTCTTCGATTTGTATTATCTTGTCTTACCTCTCCTTTCCTCTTATATGTCCTTATGTATAACCCTGAGGATCGCCTTCCATTTCCATGCGATTTCCCTTCTCACTCCCTTTCCCTCCCACCTCTCATCCCTGTTTAATGTAAAACAAATACCAAATGACCCCTTTGATATAAGGGGAGTAAACAAGGACAGGGTAGGGACGAAGAGCTTGAGAAGTAGATTTGAAACTCTTAAGCACAGGTATCCAATGCAACTCATTTTCCTAGGAGGTCACCATCACACAATCAGAAGCTCCATGGGTTGGAATATGGGAGAAATCAGCTATGGAATTACCAATTAGATTGCCTTATTACCTTAGAGGTGTTGGTAATATTGTCATTAAAGAGTTTCCTACTTCAAAAAATGAGAAGCTTGGGTAAGGTGACCTCTTAGTTTGCCTTTGGATTCTGAATCCTCTTGGATGCTATTCTTGCTGGAATACTTGTTATTTAGACTAACCATGTTTTGATCAGTTAATTCATATCAGTTTTATGTATATGACATGAGACTATGCTTTTTTCAATCTAATGAACATTTTCACATTTACAACAGGAAATGAGTTAAACACATATATTCCCTGAGGGTGAAAATGAGGTGCGATTTTCTTCCATCTACAAAGCAGCTGCTATCACCACTTGCTGACTTGCAAATCATTAGTGAATGCTTCAGCACATCTTTTTACTTGTTGACATTGTGCAAAGTCAGCTCTTGAACTGCCTGTAATTGTTGGGCTCATGGTTTTCTTTCTTTATAAAAAAATTTCAATATAGAAAAGGATATGATTAGTAGTATAAGTTGTACAATACATTGCATGGCATTTTTTAAAAAGGGGTATGTTTCAATTTAAGTTCTCACCTGAATAGAAACAACAAAATAAGTGTTTTGCATGGCATATGTGATAATATTGAATATCTATCTGGGAACTTAAAATAACTGCATGATTTCTGTAGCAACAGAGCTTTCATCAAAGTACATCTGGAAAGAACAGTAGCTAACCTGATGAGCATTTACTAGTTACTACATCAGCAATTTCCAGATTCCTATGCAATTTAAAATTACCAAGAGGTCTTTTCATACTTCCAAAGCCCAGGTCACAGTCTGTATTGATTAAATCAGCCTATGAACTGTCAAGACCAAACACACCTTAGTCCTTTCTGGAACTCTGGATTATTCAGAAGTGCAAACTTAGGAAAAGAAACACTATGCTAGGCTCTATGCTGAGAATGTGTGCATGATTTCATGGTATTTCTCACAATCACCAGGAGAGATACACATCTTCTCGGAAGCTGTAGTTTATAAAGACTACAATGAACAAAAGTACCTGAAAACAAAATGACCCTAACAAATTCAACTGGGTGACAAAAGAAGATGAATGGGAAGGAAACTCAATGAACAGAAAAATACAGGCACATCATCTATGCTCTGTAGATGACCCACTATCTGAAACAATTGAGGAAAATTTGAAAATCCTAGTCATCTGACACAGGAAAAGAGAACTCAGATTATTTGCCTAGTATCTCTCCAAGATCTAGGTTATGCCAACGTGCAAAAAAAAAAAAAAAAAAAAAAAACAGGTATAGAGGATCCCACTCATCTAAAAGGCAATTGCTTTGTTCTGCTTTTTTGTAGTACTGGGGATTTAATCACTGGACTACATCTTCACAATTTTTTTTTATTATTTTGAGACTGGGTACCACTAAACTGCCAAGGCCAGTCTCCAACTTGCAATTCTTCAGCAGCATCCTGAGTAGCTGGGATTAGAGACCAAGTGTGCTCTACCACATCTAGCAGTAAAGGGGGATTTTGCAATGGTTCATCAAAGCATGTTGAAAAGAAAAATGTCATTCTTGTTAAAAGCTTGGGTATATAATGTCATAAACAATGACCTGAAAGTATGTACCCTTCCATGTTTGTGAGTCTAGATTTTCCCCTACTTGAGGAGAACTGGCCTCTTACACTTCAAACCCTATAGAGTTGTTTTCACTGAATTGCATTTTAACATGGGGTTTTTAGCCTCTTTCAAAAGGTGCTATAGGAAATATCTGTAGCATACTTTGTTGACTTTACAGGACTCAGTGAGTGTTTCAGAGATAATAGGCACAGATCTGGGGTAAAGAAATGTTATGCCTTTTATGTAAGAAAGTGGTACATTTTTACCTTACTGGCAATATAATTTCTGTAATGCATTTTTTTCTGTAATACACTTTCTGGTATGTTTACACCGGAAAGTTGGGCCTTCATTTGTGTCCTTTTTTAGTAATTTACTTAGGTTTACATACCCTGGTCTCTTAATTTATTGTATGCATTTATAAACTACCTTATTTCTTATAAATATGTTTATAGAAATTTATGCCTATGTTCTTTGCAATATCACTAGTGGTAAAGTTTCTGACAACAAAAATAAGGTTAAAGCACATTTTCACTTATGTGTCATTCTCAAGTTAACCAGAGAGTACTTGAAGTATTCACTGAAGAGTATTGAATATACTGTAAAAATATGAGTAAGTAAGATGAAAAACTTACGTCATCTCTTCCCAGTGTTAATCTTGGAGTCAAATGCTGATCCTTCTCTAAAACTCATGAATTATAGAACATTTATATTGCTCCCACACAGAATGTTAAGAACTGAAAAACAGTGCAGAAAGACTGAGTTGAGCTCAGATTACTCCTTAAACTATCATACATAGTGGTTTAAGTTCTGGACTAATTTGTTGAAAATTTGGGTGAAGTATATTGTTGAATTTAAAATTAGAATTATTTAATATTAGCTTCAATAATCATTTTCTTTGTGTTTCAAAGAAGTTATGGCATATGAACTGCAATCTGTACACGAGGAAAAATGAGAATTCATACCTTATTTGAATCAAATGTATGATATGTCAAGATCATTGTATTGTCTTGAGCAACTAATAAAAAAAAAAAAAGAAAATTTTGAAATGTAGTTTCCCTGATACAGACACATATGAAAGAGTGGGTTTTTTTTTTTTTTTTGACAACTCACAGGTCAGTTGCTGTCTTTTTCATATCTAAGCCTCCAGAGACCCTGGCCACATATTTCCTAAGGGTGGGGACTTTTCTTTCTGGCTGCTGTGTCATCCTCATAAAGAATGGTTATGATAGAAAGTAAGTACTAAATAAGTTGATACTGAATGAATAATGAGGCAATCCCTGTACCCAACACTAAACAGCTATTTCACATTCACTTACTATACTGATGAACATTTACTTTATCACCAGTTTTAAGCAATAGTGTTTTATTTTCCATAACTACATTACTCTTTTTTTCATCCAAATCATCATCACAATATTTTCATACATATTAACACTGAGAGTTTATTATGTGACCAACACAGAGTTCCATACTTTACATGGCACCTTATTTAAACCTAATGAAAACATCCTTTATCTTTAAAATAGAGAAAAATGCCCACATGCTCTGTCACACCCTTTTTATCCCAGTAATTCAGGAGGCAGAGGTAGAAGGATTAGAAATTTGAGGCCAGTCTCTGCAATTTAGTGAGACCTTGTCTCAAAATAAAAATAAATAAATCAAATACATAAATAAATCAAGGGCTGGAACATGGTTCAGTGGTAGGGTGTTTGAGTTCTATTCCTGATGTTACAAAAAATACAATAGAGGAAAATAAAAAACAGAAATATGAAAATCCTTGCCTGAGGCTAAACAATCAGCACACTATCATAGAGCTCACATTGTTGAAGCAGGTCAATCCTAAAACTTAAACCTTCCCCCTGCTCATTTTTGAAACCAAACACCTCTATGTGATCCTAAGTGATATCAGAAGCTGATTTCTATGTTTTAAAATCAGGCAAAATTGAAGCAGGAAGATCATAAGTTCAAAATTGGCCTCAGCAACAATACAGAGGCCCTACGCAATTAAGTGAGACCTATCTTAAAATAAAATGTAAAAAGGGATTGGAGTTTGGCCCAGTGGCTAAGTCCTCCAGGGTTCAATCCTTGGTACCCAAGATAAGTAAGTAAGTAAGTAAATAAATAAATAAGTAAATAAAGAAATCAGGCAAAATTATACATTAAAAAAACACATAGCTATATATATATATATATATATATAGATAGATAGATAGATAGATAGATACAGATATAGCTATATAATACATATTGTCATTTTTTTATTTTAAATTTTCTTACTTGTCTTTCTTTAAAACTTGTGAATTATTTTATGCTCCCAGTTTTTCCATTAGGTGTTGTCTTAATATTTATAAATTCCTTTTCTGTTATTATCAGATAAGATTCATCCTCTTCTCATATGCCACCTCAACCCCTCTATTATTTAAATTTTAACCTTAGTATATAAAGTTATTTTTTGAAAATTTTATTTATTTATTTATTTATTTATTTTAAATTGAATCTGCTTGCCTGAGTTGTCTTTTCCTCTAAACCCTCAATGGCTTTAGTAATTGTGTATAATACCTTCGATCACTACTTAGCTTTTTGTGGATCTTATATTTTCACCTGGATTTCCAGAGGGCCTGAAGCAAGGCTTCAAATCTATTTCTTCAGCATTCTCTGAACTCCCTCTTTAATAAATAAAGGCTTTATGGGACATCTATTATTTCCTAAACTCTAAGGAAGACCAACAAATTTATTAACCATTTCCTGCCATCAGAGTGTTATATTTTCTGAAAAAGACAAGACATAAGTTAGAAACAAATAAAAACTATTGAAAATGTTAAATATATTAAAATGGAACTAATCCGAAGATAATCAAAACTGTTGTCTAACTTCAAAAATAACCTTTCATGATTGACTCATTTAAAAGTAAACCTTTATACTCATAATACAGACACACATATTTAAAGAGTTTCTTTTGGAATTGCTAAATTCCATTTCCAATATATTTGTATGAAATGATATACATTCATATTTCAAGCAGTAGGATCCAGAAAATTCATAGTCATTAAAAATTAAATGATCTACTACAAGTTGCACTGGGGAGATAATGCAAGAAGTTTAGAAAATCCCTTTTGGAAATTTAAATGGATATGCCTTTTTTATATCCTTTCTGCTATAGTTATTGAGTGTTGCTTTTTAATGTTAACTGCTAACTCATAATTCCCCCTGAAACAATTTCACTTAAAGAAGAGAATGAGGCCAACCTTGGATATAGATGGCATTTTAGAAGATGTTTGCTAAGTGCAACTTGAATCAAAGGCTCTGTCACTGATTTCAGCACCTAAAATTCAAAGCCATGCTGTTAGACCAGGACGCAAGAAAAGACCACTGACTCCAATTAAAATCAAATTAAAGCAAGCTTATTATTTCGACTGGCCGGGCTGCCTTTCCCTCTCAAAACGGCGGGAACAAGACAGCCCTGAGGCTTCTTTGTGGCCCTGTTTTATAGCCCAAAAAGTTACACAAAGGGGGGGTTACAGATAACAACCCTCTGAGGAGCATAACACAAGTTTACATTTTTGCTGGCCCCAGCATCAGAATTTATGGAGATCTTAGAGACTCAGAGAGGGTCGTTATCTGGCCAGGGAGGGCCAGAATTTATGAGGCGTCACTAAGGTTTAGGAAAGGGTTGTTATCTGGTCAGGGAAAACCGGACCTGGGTGAGTTCAGGGCACGGGCAGGCATTCCAATCAGCTTTACAACATCAACTAATGGCCAGGCCATACAGACATCCTGATATTTTTACAGAAAACAGAAATGAATCCTTCATAACTTGTGACAAGCTGGCTTCTAATCTAATGAGATAATTAGGCTAGGTATATCAATGCCTCTTGTATCAACTAACATTCTTCCCTGTAGAAGTTCTTCATTTATACATTCCTAAAGAAGTTAGATGGATTATTAGGCTATGAATAAGTAGTGATAACGTGGGGCAGGTTATGACAAATATCCCTTAAATGAGGCATATGATCTAAAAAACAGTTTGGCTTTATCATTTTTTGGAATAGTACATAGTATAAATCTGGTTCCTTTTATTTTTTTACTCATTGTTTTACACATTAGTAATAATATATTTGTACAACATTTAGATTTTAAATTTTAGAAATTAACTTGAATTGATTTTACATTTTAAAAATCATCTTCAAAATAAATATATTCAGTATTCCTCACAAGAAACTTAAGAAATATATAACCACTGATTGAACAATACAGATTACAAGATTTTGAGAAGAAAATGATAGAGACCACACTGGTGCAGAGGGGCTTTCTGTCAGCTAGGCATGGCCATATGGTGGCCTGTTTACCTGTATACTGTGGTAGACACAATTAAATAAACAGTCTCACTTGCTTAAGATAATGTTTCCTAGCCTGGTCATGCCTGTTTCCCCAATCTAAGGACAAAAATTGGCTAAGATATGACTCTGAAGAAACAGAAGAACCACCCAGAAAAGAAAAAGAAACTACTATTCATAGATGCCCAGAGTGTGGGCATGATATCAGAAATTATTTCTTACCCTTTGAAGGTATCTATCTCTCTGTCTGCCCTGTCTCTCTTCTTGTCTGTCTATCTATCCATGCATTCTCTACCATTCCCATCCTTGGTCTATTTTCCTTCTCAATTCTGTCACTTACTTCTCATCATATTTTATTACTTGTTGGCTACAATAGCATTCCCTTTGTTCACAAAACCTTGACAGAATTCACCAGAAATAAAGCTGCCACAGTAAATCTTACTCAAATGTTGCATGTATAAAATTATTTCTCTTGCTTAGTAGTCTATTATTAACTCATATATGCTCTGGAAAAAAAGTTGAAATTGCTTCTAATCTTAAGGGCCAGCTTTTCTTTTTTAAAATTTATCTTTAAGTTATAACTGGACACAATATCTTTTTTTTTTCTATCCATTTTTATGTGGTGCTGAGGATTGAACTCAAGATCTCTCACATGCTAGGTGTGTGCTCCACCACTGAGCCACACTTCCATCCCCTTAGGGGCCAACTTTTCTATCCTTTACTTTAACTTTCTCTGAGCCACTCAGTTCAAAATATCATCTCTTCTCTCAAATCATGCCCAACTACATCAGTCCCAAATTAAATTTGTTTCTTAAGATTTCATATATCGTATTATCATCCATATGTATTTGACAACATTACTTTTGTCTTTCCACCTGTGTTAAGATGCTGCCTAAATGAAAGGAATGACTATTTAGATTTATTTTAGATTCACTTCTGTATCTCACAGAGAAATCACCTGGATAAACTTTGATGCCTACTGAAATAAACTGAGTCAATTCTACATGCTTTCTTTGTGAAACAGCAAGGAAAACCCTGGGCATATATTTCTATAAAGAAAAACCCTCAGCATTAAAATGCCTTAAGTATTCAAAGAGTGTCTTAAGATCAGAATAATAATGCTTTATATTTTCTTCTTTATATGAAGAAAATATATCAACTGTTTTGTTCATATGGTTGAAAAATTTAATACTACCAATTTACCACGGATAGTATATATGACTCAGTGAACAGTATATGCACAAATATAGACAAAATAAATAAGCATGGCAATTAATAAGCTGTGTTTATAAATCTTACTGATTAAGACCCACCAAACATTTTAATTATAATGCATTTTCTTCTTCGAAATCTGACTGCTTGATGAATTTTATTTTCTATTCAAGAAAATATCATTTCAAAAGGGAAGGATATCATTTGAAAATACAAATAAGACCAAAATAAATGAAATTTTGCTGCACACTAGGACTGGGGTTTACTGTCTCAAGTTAACGAAAAAAAAAAAAAAGCCAATATTTGATATGTAGCCAAGTATATGGACTCTGAAGATAGGCCAAACTAGGTTTAAATACTTGCTTAATAATTTATTGGTTTGTGATTTTAAGTGAAGTAATTAATTCCTGTAAACCCTGATTTCAACTTGTCATATAGGAAAATGAGATAATAATGCCTGTCTCAAGATTGTAATGAGAGCTTGGTATAGTATTATTCATTAATATTTTCAGTATAATAGATGCATATTGATTGCTAATTTCTCATCCCTTCTTGGACACACTAAGAAAAGTTCATTTTTCTTCTTTATTCAAGATTTCCTACCCTCTGGTGGCTTGTGGATACTGTTCTAAGGAAAATGTTAAGTACAGTGATTGTGATATTGTAAATGCTCAGAAACCAAATTTTTCCATTGCTAAAGGGAAACTACATTAGAAATTACTATGAAAAACTTTCTTTAATCTTTTTTTTTCAAATTCAAGATATAATAATTCTGGAAGAGGGTAAGGTTTATGAGTATAATATAAAAATTCATTTCTTTGATGCAGATTTAAGGCATAAGGGCTATTATTCTTAATTTTTTGTGTTGTTGTAGATGGAACAAAATAGCTTTACTTAATTTATTTATTTTTAAATCTTTTTTATAACTTTATTATTTTTATATGGTGCTGAGGATCAAACACAGTGCCACACTTTTGCTAGGCAAATGCTCTACTACTGAAGTAGGATCACAGCCCTTAAAACTTTATTAACCATTTACTGTTTGACAGTTTGCTGCATTCCATATACTTGATTAAAGAGCACAGATTCTGGAGACAAATAGAAAAGAATATCCCAACTCAGCCACTCATTGGCTGGATGATCTTGAACAATCTATGTAATATTGTGCCATTGTTTCCTCATCAGTAAAACCTGATAATAAAATTCTTATCTCAAAGGGTAGTTGTTGTGAGGATTAAATAAATTATTTCATGTTAATAACATACTAGGTATTATTTGTCAATACTTATTTCCTAGAATTAAATACTACATAAATTTTTAAATTTTCACAATATTCCTTTGAAGCAAGTACTCCCACCACCATTTTTCATGGTGAGGTATTTGAAGCTCAGGAACTTTAGTAGGTTTTATAAACCCAGACAGTTAGCAAAGGAGAATTCAGAGCCTGGTTAGTCAATCACCTAAATTTCTTCATATTTATTATAATAAAACCTGATCTACACTCTTATCTATTACATATTTTATTCCTGAACAACCCTCTATATTCAACAATACAAAATTATGTTTTATTGTAAATATGTCTCAAACTCCTTATTAGCTAAGGTTATCTTTATTAATACTCTTAATTCAGGCTCATACCACATGACACAGTTTGGATAAGTGTACCTAAAGGCCTATGTGTTAAAGGTTTCTTGCCAGACTGCGCAGCTATGAGAGGTGGTGGAAGCTTTAAGAGGTGGTACTTAATGGGAGAAAGTTAGGTCACTGAGGTTATGTTGTAAAGGGGATCATGGGAATCCCATCTGTTTCCTCTCTCTGCCACAATGAGGTGAGCAGCTTCCTCAGCTATATACTCCCCACCATGATATGCTAGCTTGCCCCAGGCTCCAAAGCAATGAACCAGCGAACCAAAGGCTGAACCCTCCAAATCTGTGTACCTTCCTCCTTTTTTTACTTATCACAGGCATTTGCTAAAATAATGGAAAGCTGATTGACACACCAGATCAGTGTCTACCATTATATATAAGAAGGAGAGTAAAATTTGAATATGGAGCCTAATGGAAATGCCGTTCTCATAAGAATTAGCTTTAAGATACACTTTTCTCTTTTTATCACAAAAACTTCAATAGTATTCAGAAATATAGAGAATAGTATAATGGACTCACATGGGCAATTATCAACTTATAGCCAATATTGTTTTACCCATACTCTCCAGACTTTTCAAATTATTTTTGAGGTAAATTTCAGATAGCATTTCACCCATAATAATTTCAATATGAAATAGTGCAGTTCCAATATCATGCATAAAACAATAAAAACTGCATTGTTATAAAAAAATTACAAGTCAGTATCCACATTTCCCTGATGGTCTTACATAATTTTAAAATATTTGTTTTATGCCACATATAGAAAAATCCATTTTTAGAGATTAGTTTCATTTAACCTACCTATATTTTCCCTTTCATTTTTTTAGTATGAAAGTACAAATGTTTGTTTTGAAAATGTCCTATATTCTGAATTTTTTATCTTACATTTTCACTGCAATTCCAGTCTCAATTAATTAGTTTTCTCAGCATTGTGTAGCTTGAAAACTTAGCCATTCAACCTAGATTCTTGATTATATTCAGGTTTGATTTTTTCATAAGAAATATCTTTTTAATAATGTAATATTATAATGTTGATTTATAATTTATCTAATGCTGCCCAGAGTAATTTTGAATTGAACTAAAATTAAATTACTTTTATCTAGCAAGATGTTTTTTATATTTTTTAGCTTTCTGTTTGGAGTAATTCAGGATTCTGCATTTGGGGTTGTTTTCATCAGTATGATATTTAATTAAAGAAATTTTCATATTCTATGTCACCTGTGTCTCCCTCATGATCCACCTGTGAATTTTTCTGTGTATATCACATACATATTCCAGCAAGAACAGTATTAATCTCTCTTCTTTTACAAAGTACCATTGTTCTTTACTAAATTCACTACTCACTGCTTTCTATAGTCCCAAGCTCTGTTTATTTGAAGACAAGTAAATACTAAATGGTTAACTATGAAAGAAGGAGATTAACACTCTTAAGGAATTTGGAGTATGGAAGGAATATATTTGGGTGCTTATTTTTACCTCTCTACACACTAGACAGGCAAACATATTAAAACTGGAAGAAAACCATATCTAGTTCCTTTTCCTATATTTTCCCTTGGGAGTGAGAGAGTTTCACTGGAGCCTGCGACAGTACTGGCATGCTCTCAAGTCCTGCTTCATGTACGAGAAGGCATATTTTCATGGTTTCTCTGAGAAAGGGAGAAAGATGCACAATGCTCTCTTTCTAACACCCAAATCGCACACATGGAGTCACCTTATCTCAGGGAACTTTCCACCATGACAGAACAAAGGGGACTAAAAATTTAACAGAAAACGCGGGGCTAAAATGTCCAGCAATTTAGAGCCTGACCTCAATGCCTTGAATTACAATTCAAAGTAAACAGAAAGCAGTTCAGCATGCAGGATGTGTGCTTAATGTATTCCATTCAGTTCACTGCCAGAAATGAATTGTTGCATTGTGTGTTCTTCAAAGCATCCAGGAGTGACTCAAGGATGTGCTTAAGCAGAGGGCATCACAGTAGTTCATTTAGGCATCAGAAAAACAACCCCAGCCATATCTTCAAGGCCAGGTAGCTGAATCACATTTTGTGAAACTCCAATGAAAACCTAAACTTTACTGTTGAGTATTTAGGATTATTTTAGAACTAGGACTTTTCTAACAATAAAGTTTTAAGTGATATAACAAATGCCTTGTTCCGAATGGGAATACATGTAGCAGAGGTGAATAAAAACATTCAGATGCTTTTCTCTTTGGTGGAGGCACAAATTAACCAGAGGGGTGGTTATTAAATCAGAATCTACTCATACTAAACATAAACACATAAACAATTAGAAAACATTTTCTATTCTATATTGTAAATATAGAAAATAAACAGTATTATTAATATAGTAATACAAACATAGGCAACATTGATGTTCTTATGCTGAATATCTGAAAATGTTTACATACACTACAAAATATTTCTAAAAATATCATTAATAAATGTAAAGCCATCCATCGGAG
Source organism: Urocitellus parryii (assembly GCF_045843805.1). Lineage (NCBI taxonomy): Eukaryota > Metazoa > Chordata > Mammalia > Rodentia > Sciuridae > Urocitellus > Urocitellus parryii. The sequence goes on from NC_135544.1 coordinate 21,325,585, forward strand.
TGATATTTATACAGGATCATCACTACTGACCATGGTAGGTAATTCCTTTACCACTTTTGGTCATCACATTCAGATCCTTAATAATAATTGAATCTACAGTGATTTTCTGTTAATGAAATATGAGACCTTAGAAAAATTATAATTTCCTTCCAAATATATGGAAACTTGGAATATTATTTCAATGATTAATTTTATACATTTGCCAATTTTACATTTAGGCTGAGGTCTATAACATTCAATGTTTCTAAATTCTATACTTTTTTTTTTAGAGATTGGAAGGTTAAAACTTAATTAGAAAACATGTTTTAGGTGCATGATAATTGCTCATGACCTGACTCTTCTCCTATAAGATTATGCTAGAAAAGCCCTAGGCAAATGTTCATTATATATCAACATAAGAATAAAATTTCCAGTAATCAATTTTATTTGTTCATTAATTGTTACATTCCTTCCTTTTATATGTGGAATAATGGATTAAAATTCTATTATTGCTACTGATATTTTGCTTAATGCAATGTAAAGTCCCCTCAATATCATAAAGGCTATATATGAAAAAAACAAAAATTATCATCATAATTAATGGAGAAAAACAAAGCATTTTATCTAAAATAAAGAACAAAACAAGTATGTCCATGCTCACCATTCTTATTCAATATTGTTCTTGGAACTAGCAGAGCAATCAGGCAAGAGAAAGAAAGAAATTAAAGGAACACCAATAGGAAAAGCAGTCATCAAGTTATTTCTGTTTGTTAATGACATGATACTATAAAAGACCCAACAAATACCACCAGAAGACTGTATCTAGGTGGATTCATCTGTCTTCTGATAAATAAACTCAGGAAAGTATCAGGATATAAGACCAACATACAAAAATCAATAGCTTTTCTATACTCCAATAATGATTCTGCTGAGAAAAAAAATCAGGAAAACAATTCCATTCACAATAGACTCAAAAAAATAAAATACTTGGAATAAATCTAACTAAGGAGGGAAAAGACCTGTGCAGTAAATATTATCACTGAAGAAAACAAATTGAAGGAGAACTTAGAAGATGGAAATACCTCTTGTGTTCTTGGATTGGCAGAATTAATATTGTCAAAATGGCTATATTACCAAAAACAATATACAGATTTACCATAATCCCCATCAAAATTCCATTTATTCTTCACAGAAGTAGAAAAACCAGTCCTAAAAATAATATGAAGAATTAAATGAACCACCATAGCCAAAGCAATTCTGAGCAGTAAGAGTGATGCTGGGAACTTCACAATAACTGATGTGAAAATATACCATAGAGCTATAGTAACAAAGACAACATGGTATTGGCATGAAAACCAATGGAATAGAAGACACAGAGATAAATACACCTAGATACAGTCATCTGATTCTTGACAAAGATGCCAAAAATGTAAGTGGAGAAAAGAGACTTTTTAACAAATGGTGCTGGAAAAACCTGGCTATCCACACATAGAAGAAGGAAACTAGATCGCTATCTTTCACCTTACATAAAAAATCAACTCAAAGTAGATCAAAGATCTAGGAGTTAACACCCTAATTGTTAGAACCAAAAAGAAAGAAACTTCAATTCAATTCTCCGTATATTAGGGCAGTAACTGATTTCCTTAACAAGACTTCTAAAGTTCAAGAAATAAAACCAAGAATCAATAAGTGGGATGGCATCTAATTAAAAAGCTTCTTCACAACAAAAGAAACAAGAGTGTTCAGAGAATATACAAAATGGGAGAAAATCTTTGGCATCTCCTCCTCTGATGGGTTATTTATATCCAGAATATATAAAAGACTCAAAAACTTAACACCAGAAAAACAAATAGCCTAATAAATAAACTGGTAAATGAACTATATGGACATTTTTCAAAGAAAAAAAAAAGAAAAGAAACACAAGTGACTAGAAAATATATGAAAAAATGTTCAACATCCCTAGCAAACTGGGAAATACAAATCAAAACTATACTGAGAGTTCACCTCACTCCAATTATAATGCCAGTCAAGAATAGAAATAAAACTAAATGCCGTCTAGGATATGTGGTAAAGGTACACACCTTGGTAGATGTTAAGTTAGTAGGACTAATTTGGAAAGCAGTATCAAGATTCCTCAAAAGATTAGATATGAAACCAATGTATAACCCAGATATCCCACTCCTTAGGTATTTATGAAAAAAGAACTAAAAGCAACATACTACAGTGATACATACATACTAATGTTTATAGCAAGACAATTCACAAATACTGAGTTATGAAAGCAGTTCAGGTGCCCATCAACAGACATATGGATAAAGAAAATGTGGTGTCTGTACACAAAGGAGTTTTAATCAGCCTGAAAGAAGAATGAAATTATATCATTTTCTGATAAATGGATGAAACTGGAGAATATCATTCATGACTCAGGAAATCAAGCTTCAAATGATTTCTCTCATATTTGAAAGCTAAAAAGAGGGAAAAGGGGGGATCTTATAAAAGTAGTAAGGAGATCAACTGAATGAAGAATAGAGTGGAAAAACTTCTTGAGAACATAATTTTGCAAAACACCAAAACAGGGATAAAAATGAACATTTATAAATATTTGTTGATGAATCACCAGAAGTAAAATTTCTAAAATGGAAATTAAATGAATTTAAATTTATTAACACATCTCAATGTTGAAGGTCAAATCTGTCTTGTTCTGCATAAAGTATATTAAAGAAAAATTAGTGAAAATTACTGTAATTAGCCAACTGTCATTCACAGTGTTTCTACAATGTTTGAAGTTATCCCTCTAGTTACTTGAGGTTTATTTTATTGCAAGAAATTTTCTTTTAGAGATAAAAATTAAATTGACTTTTTAAAAGAAGTATTACTGTTGTATTTTGTCAAAACTGAAAATTTACAAATAAACTTACACAGCAAAGGAAATATTCAAAAAAAAAGAAAGCATTTTAAGTATTAAAATATCTCTCTCACTCAGAGGAAAATAATAGATGTCCCTCTACATATTTCACTTTTTGTGCATGATGCATTTTATGAAATCATTTTTTCAACTTTTCTACTAATAATTGGTACTCACCAGCTAAACAGATAATCTTTCCACTCCTAAATATTGTACTCATTGTATTAAGCAAATACTGAGAATGTTGTTAAATTTTTTATTTAGACTCTGCACAGGAATCCCACTGGTAACTTTTCTTATTAATACACTTTCATCTTCCACTTACGTACCCAGGCATCCCTCTACAAAATATAATAAAATATTCCAAGAATCTTTGGGGAAAATATTCTTTGATCATGGGTATCTTTACTGGAAGAAACTTACCTACATTATTAATTATCACAATGTAATTAAATCAAAACCATTTACACTTTTAATTTGAAATTGTATTGCTTCATAATTAACCCAAATGGAGGATAAGGTAATTAATTTTTCAGGAAACAATTTCAGTGCATAAAGTTAAATATCAATTAATATGTGTATTAAATTGCCAGTAGTGTTTTGAAAAATTAATTTGTTCTCAAACTTTCAGAGCAGCAGAAATTTCATCAGTGTCGTCTCAATGTCAAGTAATTCACAAGGAAAACACAGAATGAATTTAATTACAATAATCACTAAGAATATAATTATGTTTCTATTTAACATTTCTTATTCGAGTCTTCCATCCTAATTTTTAAGTTATAACCACAAACATCCTGGAATATACTAATTTTTCTAAATATAAAATAGTGCTTTAAAATCTATTATTAGGGGGATGTGTAGGATGTACATCTCATTCTCCAGAAAAATACAGAGTCTATGGTATGAATAGCGTAACCAGTTTATCTAGTGATACTAATATAAACTCAGGATACTCTGTGTCCTAAAGGATAGAGTGCTAACAAATTTACCTATATTCCCCCTAATATAAAATATGCTTTCTAAAGTCAATATCAATTTAGACAAAACTAACAATTGCAATATCTCCTCCTTATAGTTCCTATGGAAACATATTTGTATTAGCTATCTTGACAAACATGCTTTTCCCTATATTATAGAGTCCATTACTGACTTAAATATGGATTAAGAGTAGTGTTTTCTTTCCTTTTAGTCTGAGATAGAACTGACTGCATTTCAAACCACCTTTAGTTTCTAGGTAGCTGATAAAGTTATTTTTACATGTTTTAAATGTTGCCTGACAAATGCAAAACAAAACAAAAAGTGGTTATTCTAATAGTTGGCCATTAGAATTGCTGAGAAATATTTTTATGATTTTTAATGTGTTTTAATAGAAATCGTTCACTGTGAAAATAACATTTCCTGGATTGGGAAAGAGAGATATAACTTTTATTTTTAAAAAATATATAGAGGAAAAAATCCTTTTTGGAATAGTAACAGATAAAAATTCAATCCTCATTTACTGAAGAATATTTGAAGTTGCTATTTGGTCCTATACTAAAAGAATTAATCAAATTTGGGGGTAGAGTGGTATACAAAGTCTAGAAAAAAACTAGTAATTTTTCAATGTAAAGTTTCCAAAGCAATTTTGCTATTACACAGAATCTTAAGAACAAAATGCTCTTTTGTGGTCAGATTGTGGAGTTACATCAATTACTTGAAGCACAGAATTAGTTTTCTTAATATTAGTTAGGGAACCAAAACTTTTCAGAGCAAAGAATATCAGAAAAGTTTAAGGGATTCCCAGAAAAAAATGGGTTTGTGGCCTGGTTTGGGGTAGTAACTGGAGAAATTAAAAAAAAAAAAAAAAGTGGTAGGGAACACATATTAGAAACCATGTTTGAGTGGTACTTAGTAATAATTGAAGAAATTATAGAATAGGATGACCCCTACGTTGCCCTTAGCAGTGTGCTGTGCCCCCACCAACATGTAAGAAAGAAGTCCTGGGTTTCCTGTGCCCCCCAAGGAGTAGGAGGATAGGTAAGCAAAGTGCACCAAGTGGAAGGCCTCTGGGAGCTTCTGTCTACCCAGGAAGCAGGAATCCTAAGGTAACCTCAAATTGACTAAGAAAGGCTCTGAAATAATTATGTATCAATCCCCAAATGACTAAGTTATTACTTGACTATCAAGGCTGGATTGTCTGTTAAGATTAGCAATGTGTATTCCTTAGCAGAAACAGAGAAAGAAAATAAGAGAAATAGTTTCCCTTTTTTCCTACTCTGTTTTTCATAAGCAAAGCATCCATGCTCATGGTGAAAATAATCAATTATTTGGTATTCTGGATAAACGATTACAGAGAAGAGGTGAGGAAGCTGAGTAGCATAGGATGTGAGCTACCATGGTTCAGCAACAGTGCCTTCTCTATACAGGAAGGGCTGCTGCAAAGCCCTGGGAAACAGAGATGACTAAAGCACTATTATAAGGCAACTACCTATTTCTTAAACTCTTTCTTTCTCATTTGCTGATGACCAAAGTCCTCTATTCTTAGTTCCATCCTCAGATTTCAGTCTCACAGCCTTGCCTTTTGGTAATTTAAAAAATTGGAAAGAATCAAAGCGGTGGCAGTTAGCACAACACATTGCAAAAATAAAACACCATGCTTACAGTGAGAAATCAGAATATCAATTGAAATTCTACGGGAGTTTAGGGCAAGAGATATCCTAAAGTTAACCTAACTTAAAAACTGTCCACTGAGACACAGGGATAGCTAGGGGCATGGCAGTAATTTGAGTAAATATCTAAAGTGGGTAACACAGCAAGTTATGGAAATCATTTTTGGACATATGAATTTTGGAGTCCATCCAAGTAGGAAACTATCTACATTGTCATAAAACAATGAGAACCGAGCAGGGGAGCTCGGCTAGCCCCCAGAGGAAATTTCAGTGAAGAGAGAAGAACAATGTCTTCAGCTGATGCTGACCTAGACAATCCCTTAGCTTTTTTTCAATTCACGTTCTTCACATGTAAAATAAAATGATTATACTATAAGCAAACTAATTATATTATATATCTAATAGTTTATTTTAAATATTAAATGATAAGATAGGTACAACTGATTTATGGGTGTCAATATTGTATCTTGCTACTTTGCTGAATTGATTTGTGAGTTCTAGAAGCTTTCTGATGGAGTTTTTGGTGTCTTCTAAATGTCACCAGCAAATAGAGATAGTTTGAGCTCTTCTTTTACTATTCTTTTCAACCTTTAATTTCCTTCTTTTACCTTATTGCTCTGGCTAGAGTTTCAAAGACTGTGTTAAGTAGAAATGTTGAAAGAGGCCATTCTTTTTACAGATTTTAGAGGGAATTCCTCCAGGTTTTTTTTCTCCTTTTAGAATGATGTTCTCCTATGTTTGTCATATATAGCTTTTACAATGTTGAGGTGTGTTCCTACAATGGCTGGTTTCTATACTGTTTTGAACCTGAATGCATGCTATATTTTGTCAAATGCTATTTCTACATCTATTGAGACAATCATGTGATTCTTTTAAGTATATTTATGTGGTGGATTACAATTATTGATTTCCATATGTTGAACCAACCTTTTATCCGTAGGATGAAACCCACTTGATCATGGTGCACTATCTTTTTAATGTGTTTTGCATGCAATTTGCCAATATTTCATTAAGAGTTTTTACATCTATATTCAGGGATAGTGGTCTGAAATTTTCTTTCCTTGATGAGTCTTGGTCTGGTTTTGATATCAGGGTAAAACAGCTTCACAGAATGAGTTTGAAAGGGTTCCATTCTGTTCTATTTTGTGGAATAATTTAAGGAGGATTGGAGTTAATTCTTTTATATCAGTAGTCATTTCTGAGAAGCACTAATCTATGCAATACATCAATCTTTGGATTAGGACAAAATCCACTTAGAAATATTTCAAAAGTATAATTCCTTAAACATGCAGTTAGACAACTGGCTCATGTTAAGTTGAATGAAGTGATAATTCTTGTAATTGCCTAATGATGGTTCTAACTGTTATTACAAGAAGTCAGATGGAGAAAATTAGAATGGATTCTACCTTTACAACCAAGAAGCTGTGCGTTCATCTGGAATTTCTCAAAGTTATGTTTATAGAAGGTACAACAGAGAAAACTCCAGAGACCTCTGGATCTCCTCTCCATGTCCTGCTCATTCAAGGTCCCCTGAGGACACCTGAGCCAAAAAATGTTCTGTGGTAAGCAATGGTTTGCTTAGGTACCATTACTTGCACATGGTAGTTTTTTTAAAACCCAGACCCATAGCAAACTGAGAGGCATTAAACTTCTTTCCTGGCTTCTAGAATTTTGTTCTTTCCAGTGTACCCTCAGTTATACAGGGGTCAATAGACAAGTCTTATTATTGCTCTAAGTGGTAAGGAGAATGCTATCTTGTGTTCAGTTGATATGGAGAGGAATGTGTTAGAATTTTTCTTATTTGAAACCTCTGGTATTTTGTGTGTGTGTGTGTGTGTGTGTATATGTGTGTGTGTGTGTGTGTGTGTGAATTGAATCTCTCCTTAAATTTCAGATTTAAAATGAAGCATTTATTTCATGATCAAATATTTAAGATCTTTTCATTTTCCTTCACATAGCCATCTTTTTTTCTCTCTCAATGTGATAATTACATATTTAATAGTATGATAATACGCAGTTCCAGGTTCCTTTGTAATTATTAGGATTTTATCATTGATAAAAGTAATTTTTCTATTACAAAACCTATATATTCCTTTGTAGATTCTTCTGGCAAGTGACTGAAAGTATTATATGATGGTACAGCAAAGCACATATAATCTTATTTGAAAAGAAAATCTTATTGACACATTCAGAAGATCTTTGTAAGGGAGCAGCGTATTTCTGTAAGTGAATGAATTACTAATAAAGATTAAAGCAAAAATACATTAGCATGCCGTTTCCTTTTATCGTTGTAAAATTTATGCAGAGATCATATAATCCAGCTGCAATGCTTCAAATGAAAGTTAATTAGCTGTTATTAATATGTGATGATATTAATCAGGAGCTTCAGCTTGCCATTATTTTCTGTACCACTAAGATATAAGGCGGCATTGTATTTAAGATTTGTGCTGTTAGAAATAGTCCTCGTCATGTCACTGTATTCAACATATTCAACATATTCAGTAAAGAAAGGTAAATTTCCAATTGCGATCCTTTCTTTTGTCAGGAACATTAAGAAGATTCAGCAAAGGAATCAAACACCCACTAAACTACTGCACCCTTTTCAAACATATAATAGAGAAATCGTGTAGGTAGTGCAAAATTGTCAACACTGAAGTCCTAGAAGCACTAACCTACAAGACAAGAAGAAGTGAATATCTGTAGATAAACACCTTCTCCAAGCTCCTCAGTGAAGATAATATAAAAACTGTTCAGAATAGAACAGGCCTCTTTAATTTAGACTAAGTCATTTTTCTCATGAAAAATACAAATGTTCGTTGAAGAAAATTACTTTTGAATACACTGCTAGATTTGTACTTATAGATTTGCAGTGAGGAGATAAGATCTAGTTCATATGTGCAACCAATACCTAAGTAGCATGCTTTTAATAGAAAAAGGACAATAGCCTAGCATCACTAATGACCTGTATTTACCACATTGAGATATGCATTTTAAAAGTTAATTTTCTCATTAAGTCTCAATCTCATTTACTAAGTAAAGTGAATGTGTCATCTTAGAATCTTTATCAAGTATAAATCTCTATTTGAAGTCAATTAATATCAGGGTCTTGTTCATATTTGAATTCTTACATAAAACAGAGATCTAGTTGCAGCAGCATGTTGAGTATGGATTTACACTCAAACTCAATTAAAGTCTGTATGTAATTTGATTTTTTTAATTTGAGTCTATAATGCCTAGACTGCTCAGGAACTTATAGGCAATGTGCCACCATGTCCAGCCTTGATTTTTAAAGATTATGCAAAATGCTATTCTTAATGTCTTCATATCATCTTAATCAATGATGCTAATTATTTTGTCAGAAATGTTCATTACAGAACCAAAATTATTTATCAAATCTAAGACTGTGTTCTAAGATGATAGCAAGAATTTGGTTGCTTCTAGAATTGGGGCAGATTTGGATTTAATATAAAGTGAATGGACTTATGATACTTAAGTTGTTTTATCCTGAGTGATATTGACAGAAGTATAAAAAAAAATCTGGAACTTCTAGATTACCTCTTACAAACCTGGTTGATACTTTCTTTGTTATAAAAAATAATGTGTGAATGTTACCATGTAGTCATGTGTGTATGAACCACTGTGAATAACTTGAAAGAAAGCCATTTTCCAAATACATAGGCTTTCTGTTAGATACAAATCATTTTTCTTGAATTAAACAATGCCAAGCCATCTTTGGAAATATAAAGAAGTAAGCTAGCCATTGTAGTGTATCTTAATAGTTGCTGAGATAGATTCTAGTTTTTACATATAGATGCAATTGTAAGAATAAAGGAGACCAGAAAAGCTGCTTGGAAAAGGCAAAATGTGAGTTGAAATTTGAAAGTGACAGCCAGGCAAGGGAAGAGGAAGGAGAGGAGGGTCCAAGACTATCTTCTAAAACAAGGAAATAATATTTGATAAAGAAAAACAATGGCACAAATAGAAGATGCCAGGGTACTTACTAGAGTGTCACTGGAGTCAGAGAAGGTAAAGACAGGGGGAGGAACATCTGGGGAATTTGTAGAAACAAAGTGAGGGTTAGTAAATTCACTATGCACAATGTGGGGCACATCTGCCTCCTGCTGCTATGGCAGACTATCAATAGATTGCAGAACCCTTTCTCACTAAGCCTCCTTACAGTCTAATAACTCTCAGAGGAATGTTACAGACATTCTCAATCAATTTATCAAGATAACCTATAAAGGCCAGTTCACATATGCTATACAAAGTTATATGAAAGTATCCTAAAGACAATAGAAAAACAGTGAAAGTTTAAAAATAGATGATTTGCAAGATCAGTCTATTGTTTTAGAAAGATCATTGAGATTAAAGAGTGAAGAATACATTTGAAGGATATTTAGGGGCTGAGTATCCTGTATCCTCCACATGCTCCCAATATGTACTTATTGAAGCTATAACCCCAGTACTTGAAAATACAACTGTATTTGTGTATAGTCTTTCTGTTAGATGCAAATCATTTTACAAGAGGTCATTAAAATTAAATTAGGTGATGGGGTGGGCTTTAATCCAATCAGACTGGTGGCTTAGAAGAAGAAATTTGCTCATACAAAGAAGCACCAAAGGTACATCTGATGGAGGGCAGACTCTGTAAATAGGCAGGATGAGGATAGCCATCTGCTAGTCAATAGAACCCTGAACACACCTTGAAATTGGGCTTCTAGTCTCTGGAACTGTGAGAAAAGTTTTCTCTCATTTAAGACACCTACGATATCGTCATTTTTTTATGGCAGCTCTAGGAAACTAAGGAAATAGGGGTAATGCCATTAAAAATAACCATTTTGGAGGTTGTTCCAGTAATACAGGCGAGAAAAGATGAAAACCAAAATTTGAGGCTATGACAAGAGGAAGGGCAAGTGCTGGCTGATGCTGCAGGTGTAGCTCAGTGCCAGAAGAACAACTGTTTCTTAGAATTCCAAAGAAAGGGAAGATGAAATTATCTCTGAGTTGCAAGATAGAATCAAGCCAAGAATAACTCAACCCAATTTTGACAAGACAGAGAGAAGGTTGCTAATGTAAGTATGAACTGCATCATCACATCCCTTGAAGTAAGATTCCAGGGATTTGGAAACACTGAACTGCAGCTTTTGGACTCATCTTGAAGCCTCAGCTTGATGCATAAAGTGCTGCATTTGGAGGTCTCTGCATTGCAGAAGTGTCACACAGATTTACCAGGATATTTATCATGAGGTATCTGAAGAAGTCATGTATATTTTAGTGTACAAATTAAACTAGTTGAGGGTAGGAATAATAATTAGTAACTCTCAAGCACTTCCATGATATACATATTTTATCTTCATTTGTAAACATACAAATTAAAGCACATAGAAGCTAAAACCTTGTTCCTGGCTGCACAGTTAGCAAGCCACCAGGCTGCTTCCAAGCCAGTTTATTTCCTCTGTCTGCCACTTTTCTAAAGTTCAATAGAGTCGAGAGAATTTGTGAATACTGGTGTTTGAAGGAAATACCTTGCAAAGAGAAAAGAACACCAAAAATAAATAAATTCTATCCTTCTCAAAAATGTTGCATGGAGTTGCTCTTACATAAATGTGCTAAGAAATGAATAGCTAGACACATAGATGCAATTCACAGAATAACAAAATAACCACAAACAGTGACAATGTTTTATGAGTGACTTTATAATACAGTTAGCTTATAAAAATGTCTTTATTATTATTGTTATTATTATTTTTGTGGTACTGGGGATTAAACACAGGGCCTTGTGCATTCCAGGCAAACACTCTACCAATTGAATTATATCCCCAGCCCAAAAGTCCCTATTATGAAGTCAATGAAAAAAAAATAGTGCATAGTTATTTGACTTAAAAGGAGGAAACTAAATGATAATTAACTTAAGCTTTTAAATTGATGCTTTAAAAAGACTATTTTAAATTTATTCAATATGACTACGGGGCTGCTACCTCCAGAGCAGATAAGATGCAATAAGAATTTAGTCACATGGTACATTTTACTTTACACATAAGGATCCTGGAGCCTCCTAATCATATATAAAAAGAAAACATCAGAATCACTTCTAAGAATCCGTGTGGCTGTGTCATTACCTTAGAAATAGGAACCCTGCAGCCCATGGATGAAAGTGACAGCTATTGTATGTGGCATGAAACAGTAAAAAATGGAAGAAAGAAGCCAGACTGACAGCAGATGCAAAGGAAAACCCTCATGAGGACATGTGTACACCTTGCCTCACCCACTGAGCTCTCTTCAGGAAAACTCTCTGCTTTCCATTTTGCCCATCTTAAATCAACCTACATTTTAAAGAGCAACCAAAAGTTGATTGCTCCAGTGTCAATATATTCTTTAGTATTTTAGAATAATTACCTTGCAAACTGCATCTGGGTTTACCTTGCAAACTGCATCTGGGTGCCAGCCCTTCCATTGATGACACTGACAACCTTTAACTGAAACAACTGGTGGTTAGATAGGGAACTTTCCAAGTACACTGTAAGCTGAATTGATACAAAATGGCTATTGTGTTGTATAACAAATCATTTGTTTGAAGCACTGCAAAATAAGTTAGTAAAACCAAACAATAAAAATGTAAAATGGAATGGTTTGCCTTGAACAAACAGAGTAAGCTGCACAAACAGAATATCAAGTAATATATTTTTGTGTATCACTTCTCAGATTTTGGAACACTTGAGAATATATATTTCTACTAAACCAAAGTTTTATATATATATAAAACTTTGGTTTAGTAGAAATGAGAAATCAGACTTTATTACTCAATCTCCAACATCCAGAGGGGTTCCAGAGGATTCAGTTTTTAGCAAGAATTTAATCCTTTCATTCTAAGTCTGATGAGTATTATCTGTAGTTCATACTCCAAAACCATAGTTGATGATAATAATTGTAATAGTATTTGTTATTAATTAAAAAAATACTAATGGAGTCAAGTATTGTGCAAAGCAATTAACATCTACTGTAGCTCATACTGCAAACAACTTCTCAAATTATGCATTGTAAAGGAAGAACTGAACTGCTGAGGAGCAGTTTAAGTAGTAAACTAGATCCCCAAACAGGATGTTTAAGTTGACATTAGGTCACAGCAATTCACAAATAACTATCATAATGAACTGAAGAATTTTTAAATGCATTTTTGCATTTAGCTCAAGTGGTGATTCTCAGCATCCCATCTCCACCCTAATTCTTATTAGCATATCCGAGGTGGCATCTGAAAATACATGCCTTTAAATATTCCTCCAAGTTGATCCTGTTGTGTGTAATCAGGGTCAGACTTGGTGTTACAAGTTGCTCTTGATTTTAGATGGCCCTAGATGGTATGGCAGAGGAAATAGGCTTCCAGGGGAAAGAGATGAGACCCATTAGGAAATTACCTATGAGGAACACTCATGTGATATTTTTGTTGAAAATAATATATCTCTGATTATGATAGGTGTAGTACTTCTCCAAATGACGATTTCATCATTGTAATGAATTTTTAAAACTTCAGATTACTTCTTATGTTTACAAATAATTGTGCCTACTCATTTGTTTTTCAAAATAAAAGAGTCCCTGTTCTAATTTTATAGCCTCCTTAATTCACTCTAAATCCACACAAACACACTGCATAAGAACCTACACAATAGAATATTACTCAGCAATAAAAGAGAATAAAATTATCATGGCATTTGCAGGTAAATGGATGGAGTTAGAGAAGATAATGCTAAGTAAAATTAGCCAATTCCAAAAAAATAAATGCCAAATGTTTTCTTTGATATAAGGAGACTCATTAATAGTGGGATAGGGAGAGGGAGCATGGGTGGAATAGATGAACTCTAGATAGGGCAGAGGGGTTGGAAGGGAAGAGAGGGGGAATGGGGTGAGAAATGATGGTGGAATGTGATGATCATTATTATCTAAAGTACATGTATGAAGACATGAATTGGTGTGAATATACTTTGTATACAACCAGAGATATGAAAAAGTGTGCTCTATATGTGTAATAAGAAGTATAATACATTCTACTATCATATACAAATTTTAAAAAAGAAAAAAAAGAACCTGTGAATGTGTAATATTTCCTAAAACCCTGGGGAGAAGCAGGTCATGCAGAATATAGAGCTGGCAGGAACAATTTACAGCTAAGGAAGGAGAGAAACTTGAGCAAGACCAAGAGTTCTAAAGAAAGATACAATGTTTCCTATGATATTCTACAATTTTGTGGTATGATAGCAAGATCAGGTAGAAAAGAGTTCCACTCCAGTAAGGACACAGTTCTTAAGACAGCAAATGAATAACTGGAGAAAATAGGAATATTGCTATTTTGTTCTTGGGACTGAAGTATATTTATCACTGATGCACTAGTATTATGTTTAGAGTACCCTGACATATTGTATAGTTTTTAACAAACTTTAAAATTAGTTTTGTTTGTATCCTTACCCCTCTTTCCCATGATACATAAACTTAAAATATGAAAATATATTGATTGTGGAGTCACTAAATTATACAAGTTAACAAGGTATCATCAATGACAAAAACAGAACCAAATATTTAAAATTCCGTGACTCATTATCAAACGGTTGCTGATAGTTCAACTTTGATGGAATAAGAATTCCCCATTCCATTGAATGTTATGCATAGCAATTAAAATAAAATAGCACAGCAATTATTCTCAGGAATCTGAAATGTCATATTACAATGAAACATTCAAACCTTATAAGGTCAGAACTATTTTATTTTAGGAGATTGGTGTCAGCATAATAAAGACTAGTTAAGTCTTTTGATAATAAGGTTAAATATCAGCTAAGGTTCAATTCGCTTCTTGAGAAGTTTTTAAATTAGTAATGCATATAATGAAGTCATATTCTAGGGGTGAATTATTTAGAGAGTCTATGGTGAAAAATACATGCTCTGTGGAGGACTGTGTGGGGTTGAAGCCTGGCTTCTAAACTATTTGTGTGGCATTGGGAAGGAAAGTGAACCTCAGTCACATAAGGAGGTGAGAGATTTAAATAAGATAATATAAATAATTTAGAACATGGCCTGGCATGTATGAAGAGCTCAAGAACATGAACTCATTGCTATTGTTAGTAATATTTTGTACCATCTGGAAATACTGACAAAAATTTCTTGATGCTGAAGCAGAACAAAGAAATTGTGAAAATTATACTATCCAGTTATAAATATTTGACATCTAACATTGAAATAACTACATCAGAAAACTTAACAAAACTCAATTTCATTCTAAAAATTATATGTGCACTGATGTTAAAAGAAAGCTTGATTATTAACCCTTGTCTGCTCCATGAAGAAAAAAATGGTAATTAACGAATTTCTGTTTTGTACAAAATTTCCTCAAAATATCCAGAGTTAATGAATGTACACTAAAAATATATAGAAAAATCTTAGAACACCTGTTGGAATTTAGACTGCTGGTGGTTCATCTATGGTAAAATTTGTCAAAAGATTAGACTCTTTAAAAAAGAAAATCTGTAACAAGAATGTTTTCTATCAATTGATATTTTCATAAATATTCTAGGAAAGTTTATCCTAAAATTTCAATTTACATTTGACAAGATGGTTAATATTGGAAATTATACTTTTAGGGAATTTTAAATGTATCTCTTTGGACATTTCTATAATGCAAAGGAAGTTAGCAAAAATATTGACTTTTGCATACAAAAATATTAAGCAACAAAATATTGTGCTTTGCATTTGAAGAAATAACGTATTAATTATTTTTCAGAAAGGGAATAATAACACTTGAAAATAACTAGAGGGAAGTGTAGGGTGCTAAGTTAGCACTTTGACTGGTACATTTAATTGTTGCAACAACATTAGCACCAAAATTCAAGGACTGAATGAAAACATTTTTCCCTCCACAGACAAGCAATTAGCTTCTCCAAGGGCAAAAACATATCTGCAAAAAGACAATCAAGAAAAAACAAAATGTAAAAGCTCCATTTGATATTTAACCACGATGTCAAAATGTTTTTAATGTGTGCATTTTCAACCTTGAATACAAAAGTATATTTAGATAAGAAATTTTCTCCAGCAAGTATGTGAAGTTTTGTGAGTATGTTCCAGAAAGACCGTAGAGAATACAGTCTTAAGTGAAATATTTAAATTTAACTTTTGAAAAAATTCAGGATTTTTGTTAAAACTATCTTACAGTCTTTAAGTGCTTAAATTCAGTTACTTAGTTCTGACAATTTCTGATTGTAGTTTCATACAAATAGTGACACAGCGTGAGACAAAACAGAAAATAATGTTAAAGCTGTGATGTATCAGCCATGAGCCAGCTGCAGGTACTGGCTCTGCCATAGATGACTGTGTGACCTCAGGGCACATCTCTGTTTCTCAATTTCCTCATCCATAAAAGAAAAGTTAATGTGTCTAATATATTGAAATGCTTAAATGTTATGTATAATTCTATTAATCTGGAAGAAAAACAGGCTTAAATAAAAAAGTACCCTGAGTTTACATGCATCCTCATACTGAAATAACTAAAAAGCATCAGGTATGTCTCTTTGAAATAGTAATTGAAGTATCATTGCTGTTTGGAATGAACTGCACCATTTATTACTGCATTTCCTGGAGAATACAAAGTTACTCCAAATATACATAAGAGAAAAATATCAGATATAATTATAATGCTATAAATGGAATTTTAAAAATTGATTCAAATATGATTTTATTAGAGTTCATAATTTCCTTTTAACATGTTCAATATTTCTACCAAGATACAAATTTCCTTTCTCAAATCATAAGTCAATTCTAACGTATTAAAAATTGCTCTTTTTTTCCTACATTTTCAGATTTCCTATAAAAATATCTATAAAAAAAGTATTGTAAAAGATCCTCATTCTAACTTCTCTTATCAAAAATATATTAATTTTGGATATTATCTTATTTTTTGTATCTCCCCACCTACATGTGGCTCCCGGCTCCCATACTAGGTGGCACCACCTCTTGAATTTACTTTTAACCTTCTTTCATTTGCTCTGGAAATCCCTCACAAATCTGTAGAGACTTCTAGCTCTTTGCCAAATGGCTCTATTACATTTCTGCCTTATTTTATTGATGCTTTTAATAATTTCATTTTTTGGTTTCTCTTTTATTTATTATCAAAATTTCCTTAGAAATTTCAACAAAACTCTGACATGTGTAAACACAGTTAAGAAAAAACAATTTAAAGTCTATGAAAATTTGTTTTATTGGCCCAATACCTTCAAATGCAAAATGAAAAAAAAAAAACTGATAAACAATAGCTAAGCTGGTCAAAAAACTAAGTTTAAAGTAGTTTAAAGTATGAAATGGACAATTTCACTGACAATTGAATTTCTTCTTAAGGCAAAAACTGTCCTCAGTGAATTTGTTGCCAATACTCACACCACACACACACAGACTTGCCTGGGTGTACACATTCAATACCAAAGTCATATAGCACTATTCTCTATATTTCACATATCATGGTTCAACTTATGCAATTGTCCCTCCTGCATTGGGACTTGGTTAATACACTTGCATTTATATCAACCATAGTTTTACAAATGTATTTTAGTAAGAAGATTCAAAGATAGATCCAGTTCAACTTTCCTGTGATAAAGTAAGAACATGATGGATACAGCTCAAAGTGTCATAGACTGCTATACAACTATGTACTTAGGATGATAAAAAAGTCTCCAGGTAATAATTTCAGCAGCTGTCAATGATATAAAGAATAAGACCCAAGAAGTTTTTTAGGTCAGAAGATCCTTCTAAGGATCCTGTAAATGTATTACTTATATGTACCCAGCATTCTCTTCATAACTACTTAGGATAGCTTTACATATTAATCAAATTGAAAATTTAAATAAGCTGCTTTTTCCAATGTGAATGAAACTATGCCCATTTTATACAATTTTAAAATAATTGTAACAATCAATCTTAAAATAATTTCTTCTATAGTGATAATTATATAGCCAGGTTCAAAACCAAGCAAGTTCTTTTTTAAAATTTTCTGCTGTTTCCTTCACTCAAGCTTAAGTATAAGAATATGTGATAATATAGCATAAAAGACCTTTTGCTTTGTAATCTTTGTAAGATACCTATTAGCATACTTTTTCTTCTAACTTTGATGTAAAAAAAAAAAAAAGAAACAGACAATCTTGTATCAGAAATGAATAGTTACCTCTTGGCAACAGGAATGATGCTAGTCTGTTGTTAAAATGTTACAAAAATTATCCTTGAAATTCAATATCTGTATGAAAGGAAATAAATCTAAACATCTGTTCTACAGGGGTTAAGATTGTGGCTCAGTGGAGAGCACTTGCTTTGCATGTATGAGGCACTGGGTTTGATCCTCAGCAACACATACAAATAAATAAATAAAGATATTGTGTCCATCTACAACTAAAAAAATATATTTAAAAAACTCTCCTGTAGAATCACAGCCTCTGGGACAGAAGTCTCTGTGTTTCTCATTTTCTAGCAAGATATTAGGTCCATGGATCCAACATGGTGGCAGGTGCAGAGAGATCAAGTCTCTGACCCCTTCAGCTGCGCAGGCATAGGGAGTCATAAACTGTCTAAATGCTGCTTGCTCAGGATCACTAGGCAATGCTGAGCTGACGTGGATCTGGGGCGAACAGTCTGGGCCTCTCAGAACACACACCGAGCCTGGATTGGCTGCATTCAAGCTCCCATTGGCCTGCTTCTCGTGACTCAGCACTAAGGATCCTGCTGAAATAACTGGTCAGCCCTTCTGAACTTACAGAGGTAAAAGTCAACCGAGCCTTCATAGGCAGTGGCCACAGGATTGAAACAGGGCTTGGGAGACACAGTCAGGACCCACCCATTGCATTGGTCACCCGGCAAAGGGAATGAACGGACACCATTTGCATGGGATACCACCATGGCAGAGAAATGACATCACGGGCGGAGGAGATAACTTCATTGAAACCAGCAGTGACAGGTGTGTAATCCCCTAGCCATCCCTCTCCACACAGCGGGGAAACCTTAAGGGCCCCTCCCAGCTCTCCAATGAGCAGGATAGCCAGACCCAGGGAATCAGACATGGCGCGGGACCCGTGGCGTGGGACCCGTGGCGTGGAACTCCCGGCTACCGCTCCCACCAGTGCTGACCACTGAGGTCCCTTGCACCAGCTACCGGGGGTGTGGCTATTGGAGGACAAGCAAATTCGCTGGGGGTTCTCAGCCCCAAGCTCTACAAACTTATGGTCTGAGGGAGGCAAACAGGGAGAGTGTGCCCAGGCATTCATGAAAACAGGGCTCCCAGGAGCAGCAGACATGGCGTGTAGCCAGTATTGTGGTGAGCAGGGCCTGGCTTGTGGAAACACAACAGAAGGCCCTAGGCACTCAGGATTGGAGACCCGCCCAGTCTGGGAGGAAGAGCTGCTGCACAGTGATTGGTTCCCACCTATTGAGAGGAGATGCTTGGCCCAGTGGGCACAGCTCCACCTACTGGAAGAGAAGTTAATCTAACTCTATGACGGCATTTATTATTATTATTTTTTTTTCTTAATTTTGTTTTTTTTCCTTTCATTTTCATTTTTTGTTGTTGTTCTTTAACTCATTTTTTAATGTTTTTAATTTTTTTAAATTTTTTTAATTTATTATTATTATTTATTTAATTTTAATTTTAATTTTTTATTATCATTATTATTTTTAAATTTTTTTTCTTTCTTTCTTTATTTTCTATTTTTTTTCTTTTGTCTTCTCACTTCTTTTCAACACTGGCCAGAGCAATTAGACAGACGAAAGAAATTAAAGGCATAAAAATAGGAAAAGAAGAACTTAAATTATCACTATTTGCAGATGACATGATCCTATACCTAGAAGACCCAAAAGGGTCTACAAAGAAACTACTAGAACTAATAAATGAATTCAGCAAAGTGGCAGGATATAAAATCAACATGCATAAATCAAAGGCATTTCTGTATATCAGCGACAAACCCTCTGAAACGGAAATGAGCAAAAACACTCCATTCACAATATCCTCAAAAAAAAATAAAATACTTGGGAATCAACCTAACAAAAGAGGTGAAAGAGTTATACAATGAAAACTACAGAAGCCTAAAAAGAGAAGTAGAAGAAGATCTTAGAAGATGGAAAAATATACCCTGTTCATGGATAGGCAGAACTAACATCATCAAAATGGCGATATTACCAAAAGTTCTCTATAGGTTTAATGCAATGCCAATCAAAATCCCAATGGCATTTCTTGTAGAAATAGATAAAGCAATCATGAAATTCATATGGAAAAATAAAAGACCCAGAATAGCAAAAGCAATTCTAAGCAGGAAGTGTGAATCAGGCAGTATAGCAATACCAGATTTCAAACTATATTACAGAGCAATAGTGACAAAAACAGCATGGTACTGGTACCAAAACAGGCGGGTGGACCAATGGTACAGAATAGAGGACACAGAGACTAATCCACAAAACTACAACTATCTTATATTTGATAAAGGAGCTAAAAGCCTGCAATGGAGGAAGGATAGCATCTTCAACAAATGGTGTTGGGAAAACTGGAAATCCATATGCAACAAAATGAAACTGAATCCCCTTCTCTCGCCATGCACAAAAGTTAACTCAAAGTGGATCAAGGAGCTAGATATCAAATCAGAGACTCTGCATCTGATAGAAGAAAAAGTTGGCTCCGATCTACATATTGTGGGGTCGGGCTCCAAATTCCTTAATAGGACACCCATAGCACAAGAGTTAATAACAAGAATCAACAAATGGGACTTACTTAAACTGAAAAGTATTTTCTCAGCAAGAGAAACAATAAGAAAGGTAAATAGGGAGCCTACATCATGGGAACAAATTTTTACTACTCACACTTCAGATAGAGCCCTAATATCCAGAGTATACAAAGAACTCAAAAAATTAAACAATAAGAAAACAAATAACCCATTCAACAAATGGGCCAAAGACCTGAACAGACACTTCTCAGAGGAGGACATACAATCAATCAACAAGTATATGAAAAAATGCTCACCATCTTTAGCAGTTAGGGAAATGCAAATCAAAACCACCCTAAGATACCATCTCACTCCAGTAAGATTGGCAGCCATTATGAAGTCAAACAACAACACGTGCTGGCGAGGATGTGGGGAAAAGGGTACTCTTGTACATTGCTGGTGGGACTGCAAACTGGTGCTGCCAATTTGGAAAGCAGTATGGAGATTCCTGGGAAAGCTGGGAATGGAACCATATTCGACCCAGCTATTGCCCTTCTCGGACTATTCCCTGAAGACCTTAAAAGAGCGTACTACAGGGATACTGCCACATGGATGTTCATAGCAGCACAATTCACAATTGCTAGACTGTGGAACCAACCCAGATGCCCTTCAGTAGATGAATGGATAAAAAAAAATGTGGCATATATACAACATGGAGTATTATGCAGCACTAAAAAATGACAAAATCATGGAATTTGCAGGGAAATGGATGGCACTAGAACAGTTTATGCTTAGTGAAGCTAGCCAATACCTAAAAAACAAATACCAAATGTCTTCTGTGATATAATGAGAGCAACTAAGAACAGAGCAGGGAGGAAGAGCAGGAAGAAAAGATTAACATTGAACAGAGACATGAGGTGGGAGGGAAAGAGAGAGAAAAGGGAAATTGCATGGAAATGGAGGGAGACCCTCATTGTTACACAAAATTACATATAAGAGGTTGTGAGGGGAATGGGAAAATAAACAAGTAGAGAAATGAATTACAGTAGATGGGGTAGAGAGAGAAGATGGGAGGGGAGGGGAGGGGGGATAGTAGAGGATAGGAAAGGTAGCAGAATACAACAGTTACTAATGTGGCAATATGTAAAAATGTGGATGTGTAACCGATGTGATTCTGCAATCTGTATTTGGGGTAAAAATGGGAGTTCATAACCCACTTGAATCTAATGTATGAAATATGATATGTCAAGAGCTTTGTAATGTTTTGAACAACCAATAAAAAAATAAGTAAATAAATAAATAAATAAAAAGTCTCCTGTAGAAAGAAAAAAGAAAGTTCTTTAAATACAAATAGTTTATTTAATTTAAATATTTCTAATTTATGGCTTTGATATTTTAATCTCTTAATGATTTAATTAGCATTTAATTTTACTAAATGTTGGATTTGAATGTATCTAGTATTTATAGATATCTTAATAGAAACTATTTTAAGACATTATCTCATTTTATCCATTTCTTCATTAAGAAGCCACCTGCATTTATGTATAGTAGCCTCCCTTTGGGGAGAGATATTCCAAATCCCAGTGCATACATGAAAACACAGATAGTGTCAAATCCTGTATTTACTATGATTTTTTCTATTCATTCACACACTGATTTAATGTTTTTTCCATTTTTTTCTTTTCCACTTTTAACTAAGCATTTAATATGCATTTAATATTACCTAGAAAAAAATTCATATATGGTTCTTTGCAATTTTATACAGATTTGTTCTTATCATAGTTCTTAGCAACATCAGGGTATGATTTTTTCCTTATTCAGTTCAAATTTTTCATCTTTTCTTTTAAAGGAAAAACTGTACAGCTTCTCTTTGAAATGTCTGAATTCCAGCATTACTATTCTTGTACTTTGGAGGTATTATTAAATAAAATAAATGTTACTTGAACATAAGCATTGCTGTACTGTTACAGTCAATCTGATAATCAAGACAGCTTCAAAATGACTAACGGCAAGTAGAATATAGGAAATGATATGCTGGGATGATTCATGTCCTGGGAGGGATGAAGTGGGACAGTATGATATTTCATCATGTTACTCCGAAAAAGACTTCCATTTTAAACTTAATAAGTCTTTATTTCTGGAATTTTCAATTTGATCAAAGGTAACTAAAAGCTCAAAAAACAAAACTGCAGATGGGGCATTTGCTGCTATATTTACTGTTATTATGTCAGTGGTCCATTCTAAGAAATATTACTGTAAATAATCAAAACTGTTTACATAAATATTCAATAATTTACTTCATCTGTATTAGCACATTGAAGACTATCAGTTATACTATTTTTCTCATTGAAATACCTAAAATTACATGCTCCTTTTTAATACTAAATCCCAAATTTTCTTAATTTTGAATAAATGCTTCTGTCATGTATTAGTACCTTCTAAATTATAATACACATTTTTCCCAAAGAAAATTACATACTTGACAAACTATGTATTCTAGTCTGTTAAAAGCAACAATTATGCTAACTGTTTAAGATATTATTTAATGGTATTTTTCCAAAATTTTTTTGTTCATGAAATTATTATTATTTGAATATTGAGCATAAAATGTGATAATATTCACTCAAATGATGCTGATAAAGGAGAATCACAGGATTATGGTTTCACAAATACTGTAAATTCATTATTCTTTTTATTCATTTAACTATAGTGATTATCAATAAATATATATTATGTAATCTT
This sequence comes from Urocitellus parryii, assembly GCF_045843805.1. Lineage (NCBI taxonomy): Eukaryota > Metazoa > Chordata > Mammalia > Rodentia > Sciuridae > Urocitellus > Urocitellus parryii. Next base: position 21,348,564 of record NC_135544.1, read on the forward strand.
GGCATAATTTTGCATCTGTGTTTGGACCTACAAATACAATTCTCTGTGTATCTTTCCTTTCTTATTGAAAAATATTTGAAATCCATCTTTGTTAAAAATAATGAATTAATTAGGTAGAAATTTTCCAATTATATATAATTTATTATTAATCCTAGAGGTGAAGATATAAGTCTCTCTCTCTCTCTCTCTCTCTCTCTCTCTCTCTCTCTCTCCCCTTATCATTTCTATTCAGTGATCGTTTTTATATTCATTTGTTAGGACTAAGAAAGATATGCGGTTTTGTTTTCATATGTAAATTACCAGGCCACATTTAGAATGTTTAAGGTCATCTTTGTCTTAAGCTTATATTTTGAAAAGCTATTGTGCAGAAATGGTGTCTGGTGCCAACATCTTAATGGAAAAAATAGGTTGATTTTTAAGGGATGGATTTGTGGTAGCATTTAAAAAATGATATCCGGTGGTGTGCATTACAGAAAAATGCACATATCTTGTGATGACTCACTCAATGAAAATGTAGTAGACTTGTCTTTCCTGAGTAATTATTTTATTCGCAGATATATATCCCTTTCCAGAAATGAAAATCTAGATGGATTGGATTGCCCTAATATATTTCTCTTTGGCTGTGTGGAAAAAAAATTCTTAGCTCTGAACCCTTATGAACAAGCAAGCAGATTGAAAATAAAATGATCTGAATAATGGAATCATAAAGTTGTTATGGATAGAAAGGGCTTCTTTGAGGATCTATTTTATTCCCATGAATTGAAGTGGGGTGCATTTAATCTTTCCCTTACCTGTAATGCAAGGAAAATATATAGCCTCCAATAGTTCCTCAAAGGCACTTGAAATTACTTAAGTAATGCCTATGTCCTTTCCCTAATGCGCTCCTCCATCCCATCCCCTGCCCCCTTCTTCTTTCCTCCCTTTCCTTCCCGCTTCCTGGTCCAATGAATCCAGTACAGGCATCTTTTGAGATAATCAGTGGCAAGGAAGGAGAAAAGAGAGCAAACCAAGAAAGGCAGCATGATGCTGTGAAAAGATCCCAGAATATTACACATTTGAACTAATTACTTAATTTTAATGATTCTTAGTTTTCCTTGTGCAGAGTTATTTCAAAGAAAAGAAGTAATATGCAAAAAAGGATCTGCCATGTTATATGCTAAATAAATTTTTATGATAGAGCTGGGGTTGTGGCTCAGCGGTAGAGTGCTCACCTGGCACATGTGAGGTGCTGGGTTCGATCCTCAGCACCACATAAAAACAAACAAATAAAATAAAGGTATTATGCACAACTATAACTTAAAAAAATAAGATTAAGGAGAAACATACAAACATTTGAAAGATTTATGAAAAATATAAAGAAATCAAAAATACTGCATACTTGAGGGATGTACAGAGAGGAAGCTCTTTGCTTGGACAGCTTCAGCACAAGTTTCCAGAGTTAACTGCTATTTCTACAAATAAACCTTTCTTCCACAATCAAGATAGAAAAACTAGGAGCAAATCATAAAAGGTAGCCACATGTAGGAGCCGGATCCAAAACAAGGCAAAAGTCTCAATTTCTCATGGCTAGTGGGAATAATAAAAGCTATTGGTTTGTTCAAATATCTCCCTTCTTAAATGATGGAGGGTAATTGGGCTGGAGGTGAGTGGTCCCTTGAAACTCTTCAAGGATGTACTAAAAATGAGCCTGAGGCTCTGTAGCATGTATGTAGACAGCTGAGAAACTATCACAGTTGATAGGATCTGCTGGCATGCAGCCCTCAACAAAAAAAGGGTGCAACCACTCTGTAAACAAACAAATTCCATGGAGGCCAAAGGATGTGCTGGACATGGAGTCAGGCCCCCACAGCACTGACATTGTGTGTGTGTGTGTGTGTGTGTGTGTGTGTGCTGGGGGTATTACTATGGGTTTTATGTGTGGCCACAGGTGCAGGTTCCAAATGATATTACTTACTTACACAGAAATGGTGGCTTCATTTTCATGCTTCTTTCTAGGTGAAGGCTGATGATTATTCATTTCTTCACAAAGGGCTTAACAAATAGTTGCTTAATAAATGACAGGAAGAGTCTGCAGTGTTTTTATAGTGGTTTTAGGCTCCAAAAGATTTCTGCTCAAGAAACACCAGGCTCTGTTCACCAACTGCCTTACCTGTGGTCAGGTGTCCACAGCATTTGACCTCTCAGCACAGACACTTCACTTATCACTCAACTGATAAAAGCTCCATTAGCTCTTCAGTGCACAATAATAACCACAACTGGAGACAGTTTTGTGACCAGTAGTCCAGACTGATTTTATAAAAGGATCATTTCCTTCAGGGCAAATGTATACATTGGGATAGTCTCAGAATTCTTTCGGGACAATTACAGGTGAGCAATTTATGATTTATCAGTTACTGCTACAGGGCTATTTTCTCTAGGCAGAACTAGCCTAAGCAGGCTTCTTAAGATCTCTGCAAACTCGGACCTAGTGATGAACCTCAAAATTCTAAAAGAGCCTACTGGGATAAAATGTTTATAGTAAAATTTAAATTTTTTAAAGTCTGAGAGATGTACTATTTGAGAATTTCTGAATGAATACTATAAATAAAACTGATTATAACATTTCATCGTTACCTGAAAAATATGTGCATAGCAATAAATAATAAATAATACAGTCCTAGCAGTTTCCAATCCCTCTGTTCTATCAGATTATTAAATTATTTTTTTGTAATTTAATGATCTTTTTAATGATTCTCTTTTTTCCACATTTTTATTTGTGAATTGTAGTTGTACATAGTGATAGGATTTATTTGTAGATATTTGTATATGCCCACAATCTAATAGTATAATTTGGCCAATTATCACTTCCCAGCATTTTTCCCCTGGCTCTCCTCCCTCCCACCACTTGGTCCCTTTCCTCTATGGTTTTCCTTTGATTTTTTAGAAAGTTCATCCCTGCCTTTGCTTTCATTTTCCCTCTCTAGCTTCTGCAGATGAGAGAAAATATCTGACACTTAACCTCTGAGTTTGACTTATTTCACTTAACATGATAGTCTCTAGTTCCATCCATCAAATACTTTTATCTTGCTTTTCTGCTGTTTCTATAGTTCCTACATCTCCCTTTGCTTCTCCTTCTTTCCACTTCTCTAGTATGTAGAGACTAATACTACAAAAATTCTCTGTATGTCCAGATGCTACAAGTTTAATCATTTTGCAGCCTTTTATAGCAAAAATTATTTTATTGTCTTTCATTATATACTCCAAATTAACCATAATAACTAAAATTTATGGATTTCACTCCCAGAAGTTACCCCAAAGATTACATTCCCCTGCAGTTTCCTCCAAACATTTCTGGAGTTCTTCTGTTAACATCTTCTAAGGGCTCACACATGCCCCATCCCTTCCAATCTTTTTCCATTCTTACTTTTTCCACCAGATTCTCTGCCTGTCGGCTGCTTTGAAACTCAGAGTACCTTCTGCCTCTAGTACCTGCTAATCTAGCAGGCAAGACATTGGATGCTATTGCATATGCATCTGCTCTACAGAAGAATCACATTGACTGATAGATGGGTTGGGAGGGGCTAGAAAATAGACTTTGTACCACACTCTCAGCAGGATCTCAAAATAGTGCATCTTAGGTGAAATAGAAAAGACAGAGAGCTAAAATACATAAATAAATAAAGCAACCACTTTCCTGGGGTTGGACCAGGGTTGCACTATTAAGATAGGTACCTATTCTATTCTCAGAATCTCCCAGGGTTTTGCATCTCATGGTGGCACACACCTGTAATTCCAGTGACTCAGGAGGCTGAAGCAAGAGAATAGTGTGTTCAAAGCCAGCCTTATCAACAGCCAGGTGCTAAGCATCTCTAGGCAAAATATTTTAAAAAGAGCTGGGGTTGTGGCTTAGTGGTTAAATACCCCTGGATTCAATCCCTGGAACCAAAGAAAAATACCCATAAAACAGAGAATGTGTGTATGAGATTTATATAAAAAGCTGAATAATTCACCTGTTGTATAGTAAAAAAAAAAAAAAAAGGCAATCACCTTTACCATCACTACTATGCAATCATTCATCTGATGTGTACAGCTTGACCTGATCAATTGTGGGCACAGGTTGTTTTTTCTCATCATGTCTCAGGGCTCTATTTAAATTTTTTCAAAGCCTATTGTAGTCAGAAGGCACACCTAAATCTCAGAGGTTAACACAGGCTAAATCCAAACTGATATTTGGACTTCAATTTTAAACTCCAGCACCACTGAGCTACATTTAACAGGTCTAGAGACAAAAACAATTTCTCATACATGCTCTTATTCCATAATATTCAAACTTTTGTACAAAGAATTCACCCAAGATACTAATACTGAAATGATACAAGACAGGAGAAATCATTAAGCCTAAGCCAATCACATCAATTGTACCCTTTCATCTACAGATCCCTGGCCCATAGCCGACATCATCTGGAAGCATTTTATCCTGTGTACAAAAATATACTCATTCAGCACATCTTCTCAAAGCGCATTTACTCATTTAGCACCTGTTACTAAACTTTCATTATGTCACATATGCTGTTTTGAGCTGAGATGACTTCAAGAAGATAAGTAAACAAGGCAGAATATTTTTAAGTGGAAAGAGATAAAATAAGTCATTAACAGATCCATGAAAATGATGAATAAAAACAAATGGGCTAGAAAGTACCAGTGAGGAATATGTATTATGATGAAATATGTCTAGATGGAAAATGACAAAGAGAGTCAGGAAATGCCTCTCTGAGGGGGATATAGTTAAACTGAAACATGTATAGTAAACAGAAACCAGCTGCAAGCCTGGGGGAAGATCAGCCTAAGCAGAGCAGGCCCTACACAAGAATATTTTGATGTGCTTGAGGAATTAAAAGAGGACCAATGGGCTGGAATCCAGTGAAAGCAGAGAAAAGGTAAGAGAAGACATATGTGACAATATTTGGAGATTAGAAGTTTGGAAGCCTGAGATGTTTGGAGGCCACTGAGAGACTCTAAAACTGATGTGACTTACCTGAAAAACCATCATGAAGGTAAAAGAATGAAAATTTCAGGGTCGGTACAAGGCTTCCATGGTTTTTGATGTTCAAAGAAGTGAAAATTCAATGTATGTTTTAAAGATAAGAACATTTCTTGATGTGGGCAGATCAGGAAACAAAGAGAAAGGGAGGACACGGTTGATTTGTGGCTTATGCTCCAAAGCAGAAGTTGTAGCCATTTACAGAGAAAGGGTATGTGGAGGTGTGGAGGAGAAATTAACTAAAGACTCTTCACTAAAGTACATCTCTTTCCTCTTTCTGCCTTATTTCTCTTCTTTAAGGAGGAGGAAAATATAGGAGAAGATGCTAGGAGGCAGCTTCTCCTTCATTTCAGCTTTTCATGTCAGAAAGCAAGTTGGGTAAGGTGTGTGGCTTTAGGCTTGCCTGGGAGTTGGAATGGTACAGGGAACTCACTGTCATACTACAACTAAGCCATGCTCTCCAACCTAAGTTTGATAAACCCTTCAGTTATCTGACTCCAGCATCCCTCTTTTTAATAGATTTCAATCCCCAGAAAACCTATAGAAATATTGGGAAGCTAGTGTATTTGGGGGAAAATTGCAAGCAAAAATTCTGCCTGAGAGGTAAGGTTTAAGAAATAGGTAACTGGATATTCCAACTACCATCATGCAAATTAGATTAAATCCCGAGAATATGCCAGAATAGAGAGGAAGAGATTAGTTTTTCTTTATTATTAAAATAAACACATGCTTTTTGGTAAGTCATTATTACTTAAAGAAATATATTTCATGGATATTCAACATGAATCAAAATGGGTTATAGCAGCACCTCTCAATATCCCTGTACTTTTTACACAGTAGAGATCAAACACTCCAAACCAGATTTGAGTGTCACCAGCCCAAATCACTGAGAAGTTCTCTGCTGAGTCATGCTACCCTAAAAGACTTTCCAGTGATATTTCTTTCAGATCCACCATTAGAAATTTATCCTTGGCTTGCTCACTGTAAATGATTTGATGAAGATAAAATTCAATTAAAAATCCCACACACTTCACCTCTGACTCACACGAGGTTCACATTGTCATAGTAATTGAAGACATCTGTCCTACAGAACAATGCAGGAACAGACTTATGCAGCTTCATCTCCCACACTGATTAAATTACTGCCTCTTATGGAGCTGAGCTGGGATGAAGGCTGGGGACAGAGGAACCTTACATTTGAAGAGATGTACTTATGTATACTATTAATATTCCTTGCTGTCATTATTATTTATTAAAATATATCTGTTGTCAATTCATTCCCAGAAAATATTAACTTTTGATGTCACCTTACCCATGGTCAATTATTGTGCATGAATGGGTAATATGAAATAAAATGATTGGCATACTGCTTTCCATCAGAATAGGTTGTGATTTATCTTAATTATAAGATACTTCTTTTTCATTATACTTAGTGTTCCATCTGTCAAGTTCATAAGTAATAAATCTCAATAAACAGAGAGAAATAATCAACACAACAGTTGTTTAAAATACTCATAAATAAACATAGGCTTTTCCTCAGTCCTATTACAGAGAAAGAAGGTCTCTTTTTTATATTAATTTTTGGTAGTTACAAATTTAGAAAAAGATTGTACTTTTTAAAAATTTTGACCTCTTAAAATAAAATCATAATCTAAAATTTTAAAACTATTGCTTTTTTCCTTTTCTCAATGAATTTTATGCAACAATTAAACCTATCAATATATTAGGATTTGGTTAAAGAATATTAAATGTAAATAAACCTTTCATAGTGTCTCAACCTAAAAAGTTTATCTGGTTAAAATGTTTAGGATTTAAATTATAGTAGAAAACAGCCTACATAAGAAGCTACATTATTTCTAAAATTAGCTGTATTAATAATGGTATTAAATTAAAATATTGCTGATTGGATAGATTTAGAACTTATATCATCTCTATAAACTATGACATGAAGTCATAAAAACTGCTCACATTTTTCTGTATTTAATTTGGTTGTATCTAAAGAAGATGATGCATTCAGACCTCTTATCATTATCTACAACAGGATAAAATATTGCCTGGAATCTTCTGGATGCTAGAAAAGCTTATAGATATGTGGGGAAAGGCTTGTTCAGACTTGTGTTCAAGAACCATAATCATGTACTTATTACATTGCACTTAGATCAGAATATACTGGCTTATCTGAAGTTGTACACTCTTCTGACTTCCAATTTATAAGTCAAAAAATGAATTAACAAGGCTGACTTGCTTTAGAGCAACTGGATAGGAATTAATATCTCTCAACCAATCTACTAAAAAGCTGTATGGATTTAATAGAAAAAAGAAATTAATAATTAGAACTCTACACATAATTCATTAATCCACGTCTGGTTTCACAAGTCTTATGCTTCTTCCTTACAGATATTAAGATTTGTCCCCATTCCTAACTTATGCTGATGGCTTATGCTTTCTAGTCAAGCATTTGTGCTGTGATTATTCCAGGAACTTCTGGAACTTGCAAGTAAATATTCTGGGATCTTTTCACAGCATCATGCTGCCTTGACCCTCTGCTTACACCTTGATCACTACTTAGAATTTCCTCTATAATTCTCTATAAGACAAAAATATTACCATCTCTTTCAGACCCAGTTCACACTATGACTTTTTCAAGAAACATACCAATGACCCCACTTTACATAAATAAAGTAATAAAATAAAAACACAGATGTACATGTAAATTGCCTTTCATTTTTTGGTCTTTGCAATAATATAAACTGGCCCTAGGGTACTGTATACATGCATTCATAATGAGAAAGTCTCAAAACTTCTAAAGTAACCTGATCAAGGTAATATCAGCAACTCCAAATTCTATTACTATCGGGGAATAATATCTTTCATGTAAATTAATGGCTAACATTTATAAAATTAAATAAGTCAGTATGTCCATCAGTAAAATCTACTTCTTTAAGAATGAAGTTAAAGAAGTTTAGATTCAATATTTCTCAAGCACATCAATTATTTCAAATATACAAAAGATTTTAAGTTGTCTTGATGACATAGGACAACTATCTTGACAAGGGACCAGTATGTTAAGTTACATAGTTTTTTTGAGGCGGAAACATAGAAATAATTTATAAAAACTTTCTTTGAAATCATAGCAATTACAAAGTACTTTAATATATGTTATATTTCCTGACATTCAAGTCTGTGCAGGAGTTGTTATTGTTCACATTTCATAGATGCTGAAGGTGAGGATTAGAGTTTAAGTAACTGAAGATTCACAGCAAGCATGTGGCAGGGTCACAGGTTCTGACAGCAAGCCTTGGACTGGACAGTTGGACAGGATTTGTCAGCTCCACACCAAATGGCCTTAGACCACTATGACCATTTTCTTCATCCTTTTGTCTGATTATTCAGTCAGCTATCAACTCTTCTTGTTGCCAGAGAACAGTAACAGTTATTTCTTCCTGCTGCCAGCTGTCATCATCTGTTTCTAGTCTATGAGCTGGAAAATCAGATAATCAAGCTTGCTGAAAATTGGACATGAAACAGATTAAACAGCATCTGAGGGAGGGCTTCTTTACGGAGTCAATCAAGTTCATGGCTTTGGTGCACAAGTCAAAGACCGACTATCACAGTGGATCATGAGCTTTCCACAGCATGATCCTGGATTGTGGCAGATTTTAGAACGGTCTGCTTTTAAACCTGGTCCCTGGGCAGGTGAACTGTGACTATATTTAGATTTTTTTCCTTCAAATGAGGAACAATAAGATATCAACAGTGTGCCTTCTCCCCTAGTGCCACATAAATCTCTTCTGCCTGCACTATACTTTAATCCACTTCTCAGATGAACCATTAATGAACTCACAAACTGCTGCTCCCTCCACGTGTGGTTGCCCATGCTATTCAAAGCATGGGCCTCAATCCAATGCCAGTGCCTGAACTCTTGTTACCAGTCAACAAAAGAAATATAGAAAAGAAGTGTTAGTACTTGCAAACATTTCTAGCAATTTGCCACTCATGCTACATTTTTATTATATATTTAAAAAGTGTTGGTATGCAACTGATTGACATACATATATATGTTCGTTAAATTTTAAGTCCCTGCCAGAGAGAATTTGAGGAGCAGTGTTTGGTAGGTCTACAAGTACAGTGTTAAAAAATAAACAAAAAAGATTATGAGAAATCCTTCTGGCCTATAAGCCTGTAAAGAGAACAAAACAATAACTTTTCTTCCCGTTTTTTCAAAAACTGACCTGACTTGCTTCTCCTACTTATTTTGTTTAGTTCTGAGGCATTATCAAACATTTCCAAGTCTGTTGTTTTAAAATTTTTTTTAGTTGTTGATGGACCTTTATTTTATTCATTTATTTATATATGCTTGCTAAGAATCGAACCCAGTGACTCACACATGTGAGGCAAATGCACCCACTGAGCCACAACCCTATCCCCCCCAGTCTGTTTTGATTAGGTCAAAGAAGTTCAAATTAACAGAGGTTTGAAAAGTCTGGACTATAAGGAACCATGATAAATCATATTTAAGCCACTAAGTAACAGTATTAGAGATAATTAAAATAGTAACTTCATTATCATATTCAAATGGAACTTTACAAGTCTAAAGCAGTTGGTGGATAAATCCTAAGCTAGTTTTGTTTGTTGGTATAAGTAGTATATTTTGGATTTATATGACTATAATTTCAAATATGGACTTTGTAGATAACTAGGCATCATAAAAAATGTGTTTATCAAATTCTACTTTGGATCATGCTAAATATATTTAAAAATTTAAGTAAAACAAACATTTTCTTTGGTTTAGTCTAAATTATTAAAAAATATAGCCACACAATTTGTTTAGAGAAGCATAAATTTGAAGGCTGGGCCTGACACATTCTTAAATTTGGTGGTTATTTATTTTGATTTGTTTTGTGTTGGTTTTATGCACAAACCAGTGAATAAGACAACCAAAAATGTCTGGCTCTTTAGAGTTCACATTCTAGCAAAGACAAGATGAAGACAATAAACAAAGACATGAGTTAATTAAGTTCATCCTGGTATTAGCATAAGCATGGTAGCTGAGGCAGTTTTTTGAAATGCAGTTTTCAGGTAGTCATGAACAAGATTTGAACACAAAGTTGGAACTAGACAATAACTTGTAATAATACCATCCAGATTTCACTGTATATTTTCTTAAAAGACACTCATCTTAATGAATGTAATTTATATAATATGTATGAACTGAATTTATTAGAAGGAGATGAAATTCACAGTGTGCTCTAAGAACTGAGTTTTAAAACCAAGAAGAATCTAAGCAGATAAATTAAAAAAAAATGTGTTTCATGTGTGCACACGACTAAGAGTTTCAGCAATACATGCTACAAATCTCCATCTTTTAACAGAGGAATACTATTTATTTTTCAAAATGAGACAAGGGAGACACATGAGTTTCAGGCTGTGATCTCAAGGACACATAATTAGATCCCTTTTTCTTTTCTTCTTTCCACAACAGTTGTACATGACAGAAAAACTGGAAAATACAACCTTCCCTCCTTAGCAAGTTTTTTTTTTTTTTTTTTTTTTTTTTTTGTGAGTGTGTGGTGTGCTTTCTGAGAGGCAGAGAGACTGAAAAGAAGTTAAAGATAGTGCTAAGAAATAGCTAGTTGAGAAATCATGTAATGGTCAAAGCCTTCCTAGTTTGAAATCCCATTCTTCTCTGGAGTCACCAGTGATTTGATGAGAAAACAACTGCTACCACTCCAGAGCTGAGAATCAGTCATGTAGGATCTCACTTCCAAGCAAGGACTTAGATTTTATTGTTAAAAGTATCTCATTTGAAATGGAGAGAAAATTCATCTTGGAGCAATTTTTTGATACTCAAGGTTAGAAATTAGTGAGAAAAAATACAGGTGGCACAAAAACAACTGCTTCTTTAAATCTTACTCTGTATGTATCATCTATACAAATAAAGTAATTCTATGGGTAATTTCTATATAGCAATGGTTATATAGAATTATTCAATATCTACTTTTATCTTCTAGTCTTTTTTTGGCATATATAAACCTAACTTGATATTTTGAACCATGAAAAAAATGCATATTATGGAGTCTAGTACATCAAATTTCAAAATTTCTCTCTGAAGAGATAATTCTAAAAACTAAAAAACAAATTTTTCCACTGGTTTGACTTCCTTAGTATTGCAATAGGGTCTGTATGAATAGCTTGGCATTTTGATATTTATATCAAAACTCTATTTAGTTTGTCTAAAAACACAGGCGAAATTCTAAGACCACTTGATTTTTTATTTCAACATTTCAAAAATGTGTTTAATCTATTTCTGGGTGGGGGAAACTACCTTAATTGATAGAAAGAGCATGATTTCTAAGTGTTCTAAAATTTTCTATTTGTTTTCAAGTACTTGCATTTTCTGGAACAGGGAAGAGTCCTAATTTTTTAATCATTAGGAGATTTTGTCATAACTGTTCAATGTTTTATTCCCCTCCAGAAAAAAAAAGAACACAAATCACAGATTAAGATAAAAAATTGCAGACAAAAAGTTTGCTATTGTGCATCAAAGAAAGGCATGAAGAAGTTTTAACAAAAGTGCAGTGATTCCCATTTATATATATTGTCAACTTGGAGATCCCAGCTGTGCTCAGATACCACTAGAGCTTGGTGCACAGCTGTGACATTATAAAAGGAACTCGATTGCCAATCAGAGCTTGGCTTGAGAGATTCATTGTCCAAGCCATTCTCTAATAAAGCTTCTGGAACTCTGTGTCTGCTTCAGTTATTGTCTCCAAGAACAACCCTATATTGTGCAACTAAAGGCATTACAGAATGTCCCTATTACACTTGGTTGTATACTGTTTAAAAAAATACTTACAGCTTTTAAATAAAGTTCAACAGTATATTCTTTCACTCTATAGTTCTCTATTGAGTAGACATGAGAGGTAGACTAATGGAGAGCTGTAACATAAGTCCTTTATTTTTCTATAGTAATCACCAGTTTTATTCATGGTTAATATCCATTTAGCCCTTTTCCAAAAAAAAAATAGTTTGAAGTGACAAAGGTAGTACCAAAGACACAATCGAAAATAAGCAAGTATGCCATTAATATTCTTAGCAAGTAAAATCTCATTTGCCTGATATAGTCCGTAAATATATCACAAAATGGCAGTTTTCCCAAAATGTTGGGTTTCTGAAATTCTAGCCCCTCAATGAACACCTTCAATGGAACATATTTTTGATCGTTCTCTTACCGAGTCATAATATCCACCCATATTTTCAAAATTCTAAAAATTTCTGAAATAAAGAACCCCATTCATGGCTGTTCTAGAGATGATTGCTTCTATATAGAACCCTTCTCTATATATATTATTAAACAACAGCCCACTCTTTTATGTAACACAAGTGGGAAAATGATTTTAAGGGTATTCACATGCAAAATATCTTTTTTTAATCAAAAGTTGCGTTGGCTCAAATGAATAAAAGTAATTTTGTGATTCTACCACATATCTGACACTATGCTACAAGATTGTGGGTATTACATGGTACAAATTGTATTGGGGTTAATGCATTCTGAGTAAAATTCTGCTTCTCAAGAAAATTTACAGTATGCAACTTATAATATTATATAAAGATATTTACATCTAAAGATGCAGAGAAATTATGTTTCAAGAAGTAGCATTCCATGAATAAATCTGAAGATACTATAAGATATAAAGTTTTGACTCCAAATATGCTTATTGTCAGATAGTATCTTCAAAGTTCAAAAATATATTAAGTTCCTTGTCCTTATCCATTTAGTATCCATCTATTTTAAGTACAGGTTAATATTTTTTACCATATTTCTTAGAAAAAATAAAGGGGGTAACTACTACTTGACAATTTTTCTTTGAAGTGTAAGATTCATAGTATACAGTTTTTAGCTTTTACTGGTGTTTGGCACTGTTCTTAGCATGTCATGTCTATTGATACACTTATTGTTCACAAAAAGCCTATGAAGTATGAATTCTATTACCTCTAGGTTAAGATAAATTAATTGAAAGGTGCAGATAGTCAAGTATCCTGTCCAAGGACACATAACTCTTCATAAAAGGTAAAGGAAGTGTTTGAACTCACATCCCATGGACTTCAGCACCATAATCTAATTACTACTCAGTGCTATCAGTTTTGTTCAACTTGTAGGAGATCTTAGTATGTTATTATGGCTGATGTTTGACTAGACAAATAATAAGGAAATAAATTATAGGAACATTTTAATTCTATTAGAATGCAGGATGAGATTGTCCTCCATGAAAAGATTTGTTTCATCTTTTGATTTATAGTGATTCAGTCATTTAGTGGCCTAAAAACCCATAGGCTTTCTTTGTTTTCTAAAGTCTTTCCAAGTCAAAGGTATTTTCGTAAAGAGCAAGTTATCAGATAAACTTGCTTGTTGCTTCATAGGACTTTTCAGTCGCATTTATTCAAGTAGATAAAATGTGAACCCTGAAATGATGGTATAAATACATGCATCTCACAGGTGATTCTTTTACAAATAGCTTCAATCATTCCTTTTCTAGATGCAATAGGTATGTACTTTTATTTATGAGATTAGGCTCTGTTCATCTAATCTGAAGACAGCAATGTTCCTCACATATTTCTTAAATAAAATCATGTACTTTCATGATGTTTAATAGTCTGTAAATCCTCCAATTCTATTCATTTCAAATAAATGTGAAAAAAATTTAAAAGACTGCATTTTCATAATTCATGTTTTCTGAATAAATATAAATATGCAAACATAGAAAAACATTCTCCTGAACTAAAATCACTTTCCAATTGGTAAATAGAATAATTAACATACCAAAGCCTAAAGTTATATGGAAGAAGCCTTTATTTGTACAGTCTATATATAATGTATCTGCAAATAAAACCTAAAAGCAAACGATATGTCAGACAAATAAAAAATCCAATGTGATTTGGTACCTGATTATAGTAATTTGGAAGATTCTAAAAACCTTGTCTTTAAAAGTACCTCAGAAATAGTGTTTGAAGAGGGGAAATTCTTAGGAAAAAATGCCTATTTGTACATATATTTAGGATAATATTGTACTTACTCCATATTACAAAAATATGTAACGGTCTTTTATTTCTGTGGAGTTTTTACTAGACATTATGTGAGGGCAGGTGTATATGCATGTATGTATGCAAAATGCTTAAAGATAAATTAGCTTGGGCTTTTAAACTCAGATCAAAGAAACTTACCGTGACTACTAAAATTCTGAAACAATTTCCAGTGAATGGTTAAAAAGGATATCTATCTATCTATCTATCATTTTTTTCCATTTACTCATGAGAAGAAAATGTTATTTGAGGATTTAGAAACCAATCCAGAAAACCCTTATCCATTGTACAATAAGAAAAATGTACTGAATCTCATTTTTATTTCCTTACAAGTTTATCAATTTTTGATTATGCTTTCACTGTTTCGAGTAGCAGAGTTTCAAGCCAAAGCCTTTATAATCTATTTCAACACAGCAAAGCTATCATCATGCTTTCTGAAAATAATGGCTTCCACGAGATGGTTATAATAGATCATCCTGAATTAGAAATCCTTTATGCAGTCTCTTTCAAAGCAAGCAAGTGATCTGAGATGGAATGTGCATGCCTGACTTTTTGTTCCATTCACTGAGTCACACATTTTCAATTCAACAAAGTTTTCCAATACTTACCCTGGGCTAGGCACTGTTCTGAGTGAGAATGATTTAAAAAAATCTGTTGTTAGACATCTTGTTATTTTATGCTCCTTTAAAAAAGATGGACATCAAAAATACAATATTATAGAATGGCACATGCAGTAACATCACTGTATATAAGATTTTGCAACAGCACAAAGATTAGAAGGATCCCCATGGAGGGAACAGACAAGAAGTGAGATGTAAAATGAGACCTGTGATGGCTTGTGAAGGATGAATGAGAGTTTTCTTACATCCAAAGACATTATTTTTCCTATAACTATGATTTAGATACCATCTGCAGATAGTCGCACAGAGAAAATGTTTCTATCCTCAGATGGGAGCAATATTAAAGTTGAATATTTATAATATCCTTAGATAAAGATTTTAAACAATGATGTGAAAATTTTAACCTCATTAGAAAGATTTTGTATTTTCATGGTGACAGCTGGTGAAGTTTTTCAGGGTAAATTTGTACGTAAAGCAATAGAGTTTAGCTGTTCAAACAGCTTAGAGAATCTGAAAAAGAAATAATTAGGGATGTAAAGTATGAGGAAAAAGTGTCAAGGATCCATAGGCCCTACTTATGTAAAGTAACTAAATAAAACATCTATCGAGAATCTGACCTATGCAAAATACCAATTCAGACTTCTTAGAATATCAAAAAGAAAGCAATTTTCTTTCATTTTAGAGTCTGCAGTGTGGTTAGGAAGAGAACTTGCCTAGTCATATTTATGTGGTTATGACAGAGATAATCTAAAAAATCAGAGGTAAGGACACTAACAAAGAAATGGAGGGCCAAGCAAGACTTCATGGAAGAAGGGCACTTGATGGTAAGGATGAAAGAAACAGAAGTACAGCTTAAGTAAAGAAAATAGCAGGTACCTATGCTATGATACTGGAGACCAGACTGACCATTAGCAATTCTGAAGAATGAAAGATATGGAGATGTATTTCTTGGAGAATATTCCAGGAAGAAAATCCATATGGCATTTTAGAGTGTTTAAATCTTAGATCATCAGGCCATATTTTTTTTGTATGAGAGTGCTTATGTGTGTGTGAATTTTATCATCTAAAACACATGGAAAAGGATCATAAAGTCAGCATATATATTGCACTTGCTTAATTCTAGAAAGAATGCTATCGCTCTTTTATTCTTAGTGCGTGAAGTTATTCACTTAAAGAAAAAAAAAACTATTACCTATATTAGCAAAATAGTCGCATTACTACATACCAAACACAACTTCTCCTTAGGTATTGGTTGATGCATTGAGATGTGAGGATCCCAAGGCCTGGGCTAGGGCATTGAGGTAGGGACTGCTATGTTTGATTAGTGGTATCTGCCACTCCTCAGGGATAAAGAGTGTTGAATCTGAACCTAATCTCTTAAGAAGCTGTTTATTTTGCATTAAGCCAAGAACCATGGAAACAAAATCCATAATATCAATGGTGGATAACATTTATTAAGCACTTACAACATGCTCTCCACCAATGAAGAACTTCACATGTATCAATTCATTCAATTCTCAAACTTCCTAGTGAGGTGAAAACTAAGCACAAAAATTAATCAAGGAGTATGTGCAAGGTAGGCAGTTAGTGAGGCTTCCCAACCTGGAATTTGACTTTAGGGGAAGTGCTCATGTCTGCTGTACAATAGAGCCTCCCTGTGAACTATCCATGCTAAATGATCCATAAACAATGTCATCTATATCAGTAATTTCCTAAATAGTAGTAATACATACTTAAATACTATGCAACTAAGTCATCAACAGGATACATGAAGACAAAGCAACCTTTCTTTAACAACTCTTCTGTGCAGTTAACCTGAGGTGTTTTTAATAGTATTAATTCTAAATCTTTATTATATACTCTAAATACTCTATACTATCATTCTACATATTCAATAGTCTACATATGCTCTGTACTCTGATCCCGTTTATTTTGGTGTTTCCCAAATGTAAGATAGGAAAAGGGAGTATGATTTAGGAATTTCATGGATTTCAATTTCAGTGTTTATGATTTGGCATAAGCCACTCAGCCTCTCTTGAGTTTCAGGATCCTCATTTCTAAAGTGGAAATAAAATGGTTCATATCTGACATTCTCTGTAAATTCAACAAGACAGTAGAATAGGATTTCCTACCTCTTATATGCACAGAAACATCCATTGGAACAACTATCTCTGTACAAAAATATCTTTACAAAAGGTAAGGAGACCAGGTAAGAGATGACAGTACCTGGGTATTGATGCATAATGACAATGTTTTGGTCAATGACAGGCCACATATACAACAGTATTCCCATAAGATAATAAAGGAGTTGAAAAAATTCCTGTTGCTTAGCAATAGACTTGAAAACATCATACTGCAATGTGTTTCTCACATGTTTGTGTGATGCTGGTGTAAACAAACCTACTGTGCTGCCAATCATATAAATGTATAGCATACATGGTTATCTATAGTACATAATACTTAATACTAAATGCAAATGACTCTGCTACCAGTATATGTAGTTACTATACCATACTTTTTATCATTAGAATATACTCCTTGTGCCTATAAAAACAAATTTATCATAAAGTAGTATGTCATGTTATATTCTGTAACAACTTCTTACATTTCATGTTTATCATGTCTCTTGATTATATCAAAAGACCACATCAAGTGATTGATCTATGCTTTCTAGGTTTATGTAAATACACACTATAATGTATATATAGTAACAAAATCATATAACGATGCATCTATTAGAATATATTCCTGTTGTTAAGTGATGCATGAATGTAAGAAAAGAAGTTTTGAAGAATGTAAGAAGGACAGATTTATTTTACCTCATTATAACTCTCTAACTACAAGCAGCACACCACTGACAGAAATACACTTCAGGGCTGGGCACATTGGAGTGCATCTGTATTTCCAGTGACTTGGAAGAGTGAGGCAGAAGAATCACAAGTTTGAGAACAGTCTCAGCAACTTAGCAAGACTTTGTCTCAAAACAAAATGAATAGACAAAATGGCTGGATATGTAGCTCATTGGTACATGGAAGTTACCCTGGGTTAATTTTCCAGTACCAAAATAATAATAATAATAATAATAATAATAATAATAATAATAATATAATAAATAGTAATAATAATAACAACAAAAATATATACACAAATACCCACCCTCCAGGTAGTGAAAGGAAAAGGAAATGAGACTCAGGTTTCATTTCAGAGACCAATACCAATCCTTCCCAATACAATCTAGGTTCAGGGAGAATTTCATGGCCCTGAACTCCAGGCTGCTTTGGGAGAATGAGCCTTCAGACTTGACTTGGTGCCAGGTTGGATCCCATGGCCATAGATTTCATGTCTGCCTAGAATACTTGGTGTATGGAATACATCAGTGCTAGATGGACTCCTGGATCCCCAGCTAGCAGATGACCCAAATGCCAGACTGACCCAGTGCCAGGTCAACCTCACTGAATTAGGCTACAGGTTTGTCCCAAGGTCAAGACAGTTCTAGTGATCCATACTCTGGGCTGGCTCCCACGTCTCCAGACTTCAGGCTTACCCAAGCCCCAGGCCAGCCACTGTAGCCCAGGTTCATATTACAGACTAGACCAGAGTCAGCTAGGTGTACTTAACTGCTTTCAAATCTTCCCTAGGGTCAACATTAGTGACCCTGACCTCAGATACCTTTACATCACCCATTGACACACACTCTAGGCCTGCACAATGCCAGGTTGGTCCCCTTGGACCTATTCTCCAAGCCTGCCCCCTTGTTTCAAAATTCCAGAAGACCCATGCATATGTCTGCTTAAGGAGATCCAGTAGACTCTATCCCTTGAGTGGCCCCTTCGGACACAGACTCCAGGAACATGTCCACGGAACCGAAGTCCTGGCAAGACTCAGGCTAGTCTTCATTGACCTGCAGGCCAGTATACATATATCCCATACTCCCAGCCTGCAGGTAAGCAACAATGGACACACACACCAGCTAATCCCCACAGTCCTAGACTCCAGGGTAGGATTCCATAGCTCCATGTATCAGGCTAAGCATCTCACATCTCAAGATCCAGATTTGATCCTATGGTCTCAAACTCCATACCAGACCTAGCACCATATTGACTATAATTACTATAATAATAGTAATAGTAATAACAAAAATACAGGATCCAGATCAGTCCCCATAGACCTAGTTTCACCCTGGTAGACTCTAGAAGCAGTTAAAACTTCTCAGACTTGGTTCTCAGGAACACCTCTGCATAACCCAGTTCCAGGCTGGCCAGTGTAGATCCTAACCCCAGGCCAAAGCCTATGGACTTGGGCTCCAAGTCCATTCCCATGTCATGCCCCTTCATATTCAGGCCCACAGACTACACTAGCACCAGGTCAATCCCCATGAACCAAATTTATAGGCCAGTCCTAAAGATACAGATTCAGGCCCACTCCCCAGAGATTAGGACAACAGTTGTAGTTTAGTGGTACAGGTTTCAGGCCCAACAGGACCAACTCAGACACCAGGCTAGCATATCAGAGGAATCTGACATAAGCCAAATGTTGACCATGCTAGATGACTTGTCCAAAACTTCTGAATGGGCTGATTAGAGAAGATTTTTCCAAGACAATGTCAGTCTTCAAAAACTAAAAAAAAATTTCTATTTCTTCAAATGGGCAGATATAAACATAAAGAAAAAAATACATGCAAAAACAAGGAGATGTAATACCACAGAGAGAATGCAGTACGCTAATAACTGACCCCGAAAAAATGGACATATACAAACGGTCTAAAAAACAGTTCATATAAATACATTAAGAAAAGTCAGCAAATTTCAACAAAACTTAAAGAAGCAATAAAATCAGGAAAATAATGAATATTCCAAATTAGAATTTAACAGAGATGAGAAATATGATGAGTGGAATAAAAATGCAATATAAAGCATTAGCACCAAAAGAGATTGAGAAAACATATGAATGTAAAGACAGATTATTTGAAAATATACAATCAAAGGGAGAAAATAAATGAAAAAAAAACCTCACAGATTAATGAGACAGCATCAAAAGGGCAAGTGTTCAAGTTATAGAATTTTAATGAAAGAGGTTAGAAAGTTCATTTAAAGAAATAGAAAATTTTTCTAATTCTGGGGAAAAATACAAATATTCAATTATAGGAAAGTCAAAGATATAACTTATATCTCAAGAAACTAGAAAAAGAATAAAATTAGTGAGACATTATAAGGAAGAAAATAAAAAAGATCAGGGAGAGATAAATAGAAACTGTAAAAGCAATAAAAAAAATCAATAAAACCAAGATTTTTTTTGCAAACATAAATAATGGTAAACTTTATCTGGACTTAAAAAAAGAGAACATTCTAATAAGTAAAATCAGAAATGAAAGAGAGGACATAACAAGTGACATTAGAGAAATACAAGGGGTCACAGGAGACAACATTTATAATAATTATTTATTATTATTATTATTATTATTATTCTTTTTTATTTGTTTTAATTAGTTACACATGACAGTACAATGATCTTGACATATACAATTCAATCAGTTGGGATATAATTTCTCATTTTTCTGAGTGTACAGGTTGCAGAATTACATTGGTCATGCAGATATATATATATATATATATATATATATATATATAATTATTATATGCCAATAAATTGGATAAATGGAGGAAATGAATAAATTCTTAGAAACACATATCCTAATAAGACCGAATAAAGAAAAGTACTGAACATCTGAATGGACCAACAAAAAATAAAGAGAATGAATTAAAGACATTGAATAAAGAGTAATAAATTATCTCCCTTCAAAGGATAGACCAGGCCCTGTTGCCTTCATTGATGCATTCTATCAAACATTTTAAAACTAATTAGTACCAATATTTCTAAAACTCTTCCTCCTAAATCAAAGATACTTCCAAATTCATTTTTTGAACCCATAACTATCCAGACATCCAACTCAAACACAAATACTACAAAAAATGAAAACTACAGGAAAATGTCTACTGAATATAGATGCAAAAAAATATCAGTAAAATACCAGCAAGCTGAATTCAACAGCCTTTTAAAAAAATAATTCAGCATGATCAAGTGCAATTTTTCTTAGGGATGCTAAGAATGGTTTAACATTGGGAAATTTGGAAGTGTGGTACACCATATTAACAGAAAGAAGACCAAAAACCAATAAGATTATCTTAATATACACAGATAAAACAGGTGAAAAAGTTCAACATCCTTTTATTAAAACTCTCCCAACAAATTTAATATAGAAGGAATGGACCTCATAAACAAAGGCCATTTATGAGTAACTCACAGCTAGCATCAGACTCAAGAGTGAAAGTTGAAATTTTTACTTCGAAGTCAAGAAAACGATAAGGATGCCCATTCTCACCATTTCTCTTCAAAAAATTACTGAAAGTACTAGCCAAAGATGATATGCAAGAGAAATGAATAAAAGATACTCAAATTGGAAAGGAAGAAGTTAGCTCTGCTTGCTGATGACATGAAAAAATATGTACAACCTTAATGATTCCATCAAAAATTGTTATAATCATAAATTCAATAAACTTACACTCTACAAAAATCAGCAGATAAAAAATAGTATCTCTATACACTAACAATAAACTCAAAATATAAACCAAGGGGAAAAATCCATTTATAAAAGCTACAAAAAATACTAGGGAATAAATAATATTAAAGAAACAAAATATCCATATACTGATAACTATGAAACAATTATTAAACAAATTCAAAAAGAGTAAGGGGAAAGATTCCATGCTCATGAATTAGAAAAATTAATATTACAATTTCATACTACCCAAAGCATTCTCTAAATGTGATGTAATCCCTATCAGAATTTTAATGACACTTTTCACAGAAATAGGAAAAATTTTTTTTCTAAAATGTGAATTGAACAAAAAAAGACCTGGAATAATCAAAGCAAACTTGAGCAAAAAGAAAAAATCTGGAGGCATAATACTCCTTGACTTCAAAATACACTAAAAAGCAGTAGTAATCCAAACAGCACAGCAGTGTTATGAAAACACACATTGTTCTGTAACAATGGAACAGAATAGAGGACCCAGATATAAATTCAGACAGTTATGGTCAAAGACTTTTAAAAATGATTATAAGAACATACAGTGGGAAAAGGGCAGTTTTATTAATAAATGATGTTGGGATAACTGGATATTTACATGCAGAAGGATGAAAATAGAATTTTATCTCACACTATAACCAAAAATCAACTTAAAATGGATTGAAAACTTAAAATGTAATATCTTAATTATAAAAGTGTTATGAGAAAACAGGGGGTATACCGGTCTACAACATTTTTCTGGGTAATAATTTTCTGGACATGATTCCAAAAGTATAGACAGCAAAAATTAGACAAACAGAAAATCACCAAAAGAAAAACTTTTTACAACCAAGGAAACAATCAAAAGAGGAAAAAGACAACTTATAGAAGAGGAGAAATTATTTACAAATCATACATCTGATAAAATGTTAATATCCACAATATGCATGGAACACAACTCAATACCAAGACAACAAATAGCTCAATTTAAAGATGGGCAAAGAACTTAAATACAAATTTCTTAAATAGCAAGAAGGTATATAAAAATGTTCAACATCATTAAAAGTTAGAAGACTGTAAGTTAAAATCACAATGAGCTATCACCTCATACATATTAGAATGACTATTATCATTAAGGTGACATATGAATACGGCAAAGATGTGGAGAAAATGGAATGGTTACATTTTGGTGATGGTAACATTAATTAGTACAGCCATTATGAAAAACAGAAGTTCCTCAGAAATTTAAAAATACAATTGTGTGATCTAGCATTCCCACTATAGTATATCAAAGATATCTGCACTAATTGCAGCACCATTCACAATAGCCAAGATATGTAATCAGGAACAATGAGTGAAGAAAAAATAGTATTTACCGTGAAATAATATTCAGTCTTGAAAAGGAAGAAAATCTTATTTTTTTAAACTACGTGAATAAACCTGGAGGGAAACATGCTAAAATGAATTGTTAGGTATAGAAAAAGAAATACTGCATGATCTCACTTATATGTTGAGCCTAAAAGTGTTGAACTCATAGAAAAAGAAAGGGGAGGAGAGATGGGGTAGTTCTAGAGATGTATTGTACAATATGGTGACTACAGCTATTTAGTGTACTTAAAGCTCTCTTAGAAAATTTGCTGAGAGCTAAATTAAGTAAATTCATTAAATTTAATAAATTTACTCAATTTAATATTAAATGTTCTCACAAAGAAAATGATAAGTATTGAGGTAGTGCACATGCTAACTACTTTGATCTTTTCATCCCACAATGTATATATATTTCAAAATATCATTTTATGCAATATATGTAAAATTGTATTATTTTTATCATAAAGACCATATATTTACCAAGATAAGGTAAAAAGAAAATGAAACATCAAAACATTTAGCACTGTGACTGAAATACAGAGTGTTTTTCCAAGTGGTAATTAACATTAATTGCTATTGCTTCTTATGTGTCTTTCCACACATGAATATATTTATTTCTTAGTCCGTTTTCTGTTATCATAGTAAAGTACTGAAGGTTAGATAATTTATGCAAAAAAGAAAAGGTTTATTTACTTACAATTTTGGAGGCTAAAAGTCCAAGGTTGAGCAGCCCTACTATTTTGCTTTGATGAAGACTGTTATGTTGGAATCACCATGGCAGGAGTGTGCACAAGAATGAGAGAGAGCTATCCCATGGAAAGACAATAAGACAGATTCCGAGAGTACATTTGCTCTTTTTATAGCAAGCTGCTCTTACAGGAACTAAACAGGCATCCTTGAGAACTATATTATTTGCTTCCAATGAATGCCCCCCCCCCAATGACTTAACCACCTTCCATCAGAATACACCTCTTAGAGGTTACGCCACCTCCCAACACTGCCATACTGAAGACCAGGCTTCAGCACATGAACTTTTAGAACACACACCATATCCAAACCATTGCAGTTAGGGTACTATTTGAAATATAAAATTTATATTTTTACTTATTTAAATACACACACACACTATATGTGCAAATTTTCTATTCTCAATCATTTAATATAAAAGATTATTTGATCTATCTTTATAAATTAGAAGTTTCCATTTTTAATTAACTAACATGACATTCAATTTTGCAGGAAATGTATAGTTTTGATGAATAATAGGAAAAGATTCTGAATATGTACAGGTTTTTCAGAAGAAGTTCATAAGGATAATACAGTTCTATAAAGTTTTTGAGGCTGTAATATATTTAAATATTGGTGCTTTTTTTCCATTTTTGTATAACCTGCTAAACACGTAGTTACTCAATATTGTACAGAATGTTTGTAATTAAAGTCTCCCTTCCATTTCTGAATGGTAGGATTTTTTTAAAGGAATATGATCAAATATCAATAAATATTCGCTTATGAAGTACTTTTTCAGACCAATAAAGGAATTTGTTGGAAAATTTCTAAGAATTATTTATAATTATAAAATACACACATAGAAAATAAATAACATGACTATGTAAAAATATGTTCAATATTTTGGAAGGATATTATATATATTTTTCAGAGTTGACATTTTTGACACTGTTAGTGTATTCATAGAAATGTCATAGTGGGTAGTATATCAGAGTTATAATTTTGCTATATTATAGGTTCTATTAAATACAGAGTTAATGGACCACCTAAGTTCAAACTATTATTTTATAAATTAATAAAAATATTGTCTATCATCATATTGTCATTACTACAAGGCTTGCCTTTGCAGAGCTACAATATTAACATGCGAATAATCCTGTTACATTTTAATTGCATATTGTCTATCTCTAGTTTAACAACATTTCCTAGGATATTAAAAAAGACTATTTTCTCATTTTGTCTTATTTAATGAAGTTATGTCTTGTTTCTATGAGTCAAATACTCAGGGAAATTTTTAAGAGTAAAAGATCCTGTTTCACCTTAAATATCTCACACTGAAAGTAGGTTCATATTCTGTTTAAGTCCTTGATTTATTAACTAACACTGAAATTTAGGCCATTTTCTAATGTATACTTATTCAAGGTCACTTCTATAAAATACAAATATATTGATAAATTGATATATTCCTCCTTTGTAATTTCATTTTAATTTATATCTTGACTATAGGACCTTAAGATACAGTACAGTGTGTACAGTATGGTTCCCATAATCACCATTAAAATCATTAGCTATGTTTAGCTTGTGGAAGGTATTTTTTCCAATATTAATCAATATTCCTTATATTCTTGTAGTAATCTTTATTTCCTCAGACTAAATTTAGACTATATTATTCAAATAAGTTTTTTTTCAGTATGCATGGCTTTGTTGAAAATACTGATGTTTTGTCACACTTGCTCCAAAACATGTAGCACCATGTACTTTCGCTAGCAATAACACAGAACCAGTTTCAATCATTGATTTTAATCATAATTTAAGAATCTTTTCAACTTCATTGAGAAAATTATGGTTTATTGTGTTTTTTAAGTTTTCATATCTCTGAGTACCAGGATTTTGTATATTAATTTGTGCCATTTTAAATATACATGTATGTCATTTTTATTTGGATGGCAAAATTAATATGCAGTGCTTTGTTCATAGAAACAAAATCTCAATGCCCTTTAATTCTATTTAGCATTCTATTTAAAGTAGCAGCCTATTTCTCTATTATAATTTATACTTCATATATTTGATGTACTTAATTTGCAAGAAAAATAAATAACCAACAAGCAATTGAATATCTTGAGAATGCAAGGTTAGTATTATATTGGTAAAGGGATTTCTCTATTTTGGCTCACAAATGAGCTATTACATAAGATCATAAAACAGCAAATTTGTTATTCAAGTAGCTACATGGATAAATCCAATTTTATTCCTTAGATATTTAAATAATGTTGGTTCTATGAACAAAAGATTCATTATTTATTACGCTATTTCATCTTATTTCTTTTTCCTACATTGCTAACAAATATGGAGGAATACATTAGGACTAAATAAGTTAGTCTTAAATCTCCTAGAGTTTTTTCCTTTGGTGATTTTTAGTTCCAAAGTAAAATGAGTATATTTAGTGAACCTAATGTTTTATTTTAAATGTGTTTTCATTGTAAATGTTTTTCAATGGAATGCACTAAATGTCTGTTCAGTATGGAAAACATAACCTGACTAGAGTAAGTTGCAGTTTATTTCAAGCCTAGAAAAAGATAATTTTTTGCTGTAAGTTTTCCTAGCTAGTCAGAATCAATTTGTAAATAGTGGGCTAGTATATTTTGTTAGGAA
Organism: Urocitellus parryii; assembly: GCF_045843805.1. Lineage (NCBI taxonomy): Eukaryota > Metazoa > Chordata > Mammalia > Rodentia > Sciuridae > Urocitellus > Urocitellus parryii. Next base: position 21,374,596 of record NC_135544.1, read on the forward strand.
CTTATTACAATGCTCCCTGACTCCAATTCAGAAAAATATTTATGAAAATTAGACACATGTGAAATTTAATAATTTCTTTTTAGAATTGAAGTAAATATTTTCTGTATACATGCATTTGAAATAACACTTCATGCCTCTGACCATCATTTAGAGTAATGAGGTGGCTTACATAATATAAGCCTTAGAGATGATATTTATATTTCTCTGAAGAACTCAGTTTAATTAGTTTCTATTAGATAACTCATCATGATCTAGTATCATAAAAGAAGAAATTTTGTAAATTCATAGAATTGGTTTATGCTCTAGATAAAATATGTACATTTATGAATATATGGGTACCGTGGATTATATATTCCATGTGTAACTTAATTACTTTTTAACAATGATAATTGTCATAATATGTTTTAAGTTATATATAAATAAAATAATGTCTTTTGGTTTTCTTACTACTTGTATAAGAATGATATCTTCTAGTACAGATTAAAATAACCCTATATAAATAAATGAGTTTTATATGATTTTCTTTATATTACATTTAATTTTATGTGGCTTAAATACATAATTTATTTTTTAGTTATGTATGCAAGTACACTGGATTAATCAATTTCAAAAATATTGCCTAGTCAAACTCAGAATATATGCACTTGCATATATGGATTTTAATATATTTTATAATTTTCCTTGATAGAAAATAAAAATAAATCTGAAAATAAGTCAGCCTTCCTATTTTCTTTTCAATCAAGTAATAAATTGTGACATACAAGGTACTGCTGTGCCACAGATGGGAAAGGCTAAAAGAAGACAATTTAAAAAAAAAATTAGTATGTATATTCATTGGTTTTATTTTGGGCTTCATTCTCTTATTTTTATTTGTTTTTGTATTGGGTGCGAAATGTGCATTTTATGAGCAAAGTCATTTTGATAGTAGGATGATTCTATTTTCACCAGTATGTTCTGGCACCAAGTTAGGATTATGAGCAACTTTATAAAAACAAACCTAAAGTCACCTATAGAAAAGTCACCTACAACTCATATTTAAGCCCACATTCTTGTCTCCATTTAACTTCACCCAAGGAAGAAAAAGCTAAAGCCCTACTGACAGCTAGTTCACTCTCACAAAGGTGCTCTCTGCCCAGGGCTTCTGTCTCTGCCACTGTCTTTCCTCATCTTGGTTTTAAATTTCTTCTAGACTCAGCAAGCTTTAAATCAGACCACAGGTTGGGGAGCTGCCAAGTCAGCTGCAGCACTACAAAGTAATGTACCCCACTGTGTCACAAAGTAATTCATTTTTGAATAGCTCATTATATTTCCTCTAAATTAGCAAGATTTAAAGGTGACCTAAAACAAACTAACAAACTCATACTGTATAAAGGTTAGGCCAAATCCAAACTCAGACTATTACCTGATGTGGGTAAATACATTGCTACCTTAAAAGTTTTATTACTTACTCAAAATCTATATACTCCTGCCATCCAACTATTTTTGTAGTTATAAGCTACCTAGTTATAATATAAATACTACATATTACAGAATGACATGATATCTGGTATTACAGTACTTTCTCTTCACCATATCAGGCAAGGAGTTTTTGCTCAACCTCAGGTTTCCCGATTGAGGAAAGGAGGGAATGTGGCTTGGTTTGATGTAGGAACCAATGTGATTTTAGTTTCTTTATTTTTCTTCTTCAGAGGCCTCTACTCTAAGAACCAGTGTCATCAGCAGTTTCACAAAAGGCATATTAGAACTTCTTGGTTAGAGTTTTTATTATGTTTGCTAATTTTCCCTCACCATTTAACCCATGGAGTACTCCTGTACAGGTAATGTACTCCGTCCAGGATAAGGGACATTTTTTTGTCTTCTACCTTCTAGTTGGTGATCATACATGTTTTTCTATTAAAGAGTACAGGGTATTGTTTTGTGTGTGTGTGTTTTTTTTTAAGTCCGAAAGTAAAAAAATTTTACTCCTTAAGCAGAACAGTGTGAAAATTTCCAAATGTATCTCAGGGAGATTAGAAAACTCAGGCAAAAAACTAGCTTCAATTATATTAACTTTCTTGGTTGTTTTTATCCTTATATAATGTTCAGATAATATTAAATTTATCCAGATATTGGTATATCTGGATAATTGTATGATGGTCCATTTAAATGGCTCATCATACAATTAATCATTTACATTAGACATAATAGAGTAGGTTACACTTAAATCTATATTTAAATGAATCATGCTTTTCTTACATAATGAATCTGAATTAAATAGTAAAAATAAAGCAAAGATAGGGAAACATTTTTTCTTAATGTTTCTAAAACATTAAAACTAAGTAAAATACACATTAAAATTATAATTATATTCTCTATATTTAAAAATAATTAGCAAAAGTTTCTTAAATATATAGCATACAAATATGAGTAAATTGCTTTGTAATTCTTTAGAAACATTATGAGATTGTATTTTATAAGAAAATAAGTTTGTGAATCCAAAAAAATTTAGAAAATGCCTATTGCAACAAAAAACTGTGGCTTTCAGTGCTTCTGTTGTATAAGTGGAGCAATATTCTCTACACGTGAAAACCAACATAGTAGTATATAGAATACTGCTTTTAGCTGAAAGAGAGTCAGCAGCATTATATCAGGCTGTGCCCCTCTTAGTCCACTTGCTCCCATAGGAGGGTTTTCCTACAGAGAATCCTATGAGAGCAAGTGGACTAAGAGGTATGAATATACATTATATACAAACAGAGATATGAAACATTGTGCTCTATATATGTAATAAGAATTGTAATACATTCTGCTGTAATTTATTTAAAAATCAATAAAAATAAAATTTTTTAAAAAAAAGAACACTGCAGGTAACTCTGACCCATATTCTCATACTATCCTGCAAAATGAAGCTTGCTCGCTATCTCTGTACTTGTATATTATTTGGTCATTGATTCATTTATGGACAAAGCTTTGATTCTAAATAAATTTATTTGCTCATCCATATCTGATATGAATGTATATTACATGCACTGAAATGCACTATACTGAATAGACCTAAGTACTATGGAACACAAACCAAATAATGGATTTAAAATGTTTGCCACATGTCCTTCTGGCAAGAGTGCACTGTTAAACTGATTCTCCATCAATTCGACCCTCTACTTCTACCCATTCTTATTAAGTCAATTAGAAAAATTCACTTTACATTTGGGTTCATTAGTTTATTAATTGCCCACTGGGAAAGGTGAAACTCTTTGGCAGGCATCCTATATGCAGTTTTCTGTAATCCTCTTGATAGAGTATGCCTTTGCATTTTAGTAAAAATTTTCAAGAACTGATAAGAAGAAATAATTTTCCCCCAAAATAAATAGGGAATCAGAAATGAGTATATAAAGGGAGTAAAACTTCAAAGATTTCTGAAAATCTGTCTTGGATAAAATACTTTTATTAGGATTGAGTTTAAGACACACTACCTTCATAATTGGTTTCCATTTGGAAACTGTTCACTGAGAATTTGCTATTGAACATTATTCACTTAGGGGCTGTTACAATTGCAAAAATTGGTAAGATTAGGAAGCAATTATGAGCTAATGATAATCAGAGGTTAATTAGTTTCCATGTGGTCTACTGAGGGTTGGATGGGTTTAGGGAAATCTACCTCCTATCAAGAGCATGGCTACAGCAAAGACAAGAAATGGTATGGATATATTTGTAAAGGCTATTTGACACTATTCAATTATAAGAAATAATGGTTCTAATACTACAAATACAAAATAATATAATAGTAAATTATATTGGTTATAGATGTGTAAATTTAGACCATCGGAAGTAAAGGTTAAAATATATTTTGATTGTTGGATTTATGAGGACATTTGGCATATATTTTGGATATCAGAATTACAAACTATGTACACAGAAATGTTTTGAATTTTTATATTTATTTTTGGTTAATAAGTATTATACTTGGGTTAATAAGTGGAGAAAAACTCACAAAAAGCACTTACAATAACCAACCAGTAGAGGAAATATTCACAGAAAATAATGAATGTCCAGGGCAGAATATGCAATAAATATAATTTTAGAGATTCAGTCAAACAACAGAAGAAAGCTGATATAATTCAGATAAATTGGGACATCAGAAACCTTTTGTAGAATTGATGGCTATTAAATGGGCCTTCCTTGACAAGTGAATTTAAGACAAGTGAACATGACATTGTCTTTTGTGCATCTCCTGGAGGAAAGAAATTATAATAATGCTTTGTGGACAGCTGCAAGGACAAACATATTGGCCCTACAAAGCTTTATATTTTTAGATCTGAAGAGAAACATGTTTGTGTGTGTTTGTTTAAATCAGCATATCCAAGTCTTTTTCCTTGGGACTGAGCCATAGCAATTTGGGTTAAATATTGAGTTGAGTTTAGGAAGCCAGTGACAAAGTAATTCTGAGATATCATGGTTATACTTATCACTTATTATTGTGCTTACAAAGCACATTTGTCTATGTTGCTATCTCTCCTTTGCAGTTATGGAACAAGTGTGACTGCATTGATCTGCATCGCGGTGCTTAGCTATCCTGACAAAACAGATTCTCTGATCAGAGTTGAAGGCTCCTTCCATCTGCCAAATTGATTGCAAGTGACATTTGACAAAGTGGCTAATCAGAGCAGTAGTCAGTTCCCTTCAGCACAGACACTATCCAATCAGACAGACTCTCACTGGTCAAAGGGAGACCAAATTAGAAGAAAGGGCCCAAGAACACTCTCCACCACATTCTTTAATGAGAACTAATACACAGATCCTTGTCAATAGATATTTTTCCATTTAAGTATATGTCCTAAAATGAATGCAGAAGACTTCCATTCTTTAACATTTATTCACACATGAATATTACATATACTGCCTTTTCCTATATCATGTGATTAATATATTACATTTAACAATTTCTAGTTTGGCTACTTGCTTTCTAATTGATTTTAATTACTACGAAGAACATTTTGTTTTAGCCATTCACTCTTTTTTTTTATTTGTTCTAAAGAGCATTTTTAATGCAATATAGAACAGTGTTAAAAAAATAAAGCAAAAAAAATTTTACTACCTAATTAAAGAAGTCTAACATCTTGCATGCTTAATAACTTTCATACATTCCATGGATCATTGAGTAATATGTAATTGCTGGGTAAACAAGTATTTGAGTTATTAGTAAAACAAATTTGTTAGCTGAAAAACAAACATCAACAAAAGAGAATTCAATTCTCAAAATCATGTCACATTTATTTACTTATTCACTTATATAAATATGTTCTTTGCATTCTTCTTTTCAATGAATGATAATCCATTATAAACATTCTTTACTCTGATGCTAAAATTGCTCTGGGTTTGGCCATTGAAGCCTCTCCACATTTGCTCCAGGCTCTTTCTTCAATGTTCCTGTCATTCTTTGAACACTTTCTTGCCTTCTGGTAGAACAAGGTATTGTAGACTTATCTTGATCCTCCAGTGCCATAGTACAAGAGCTACAGTGTCTTTTCTTGGACAAGTCCATCTTAGTAAAAAAAAATTTACTACCTAATTAAAGAAGTCTAACACCTTGCATGCTTAATAAGATCGGATTGCTACATATGCTCATTCCTGCTCATATTGCTTTGGGGCCCTCTCAGCAGACAGAAAAAAATATATATGATACAGATATGGATATGAATAGAGAGACATCTAATACTGCTAATGTCAAAAACAACCTGACCTTCTAAGGTATATGCTATCCCTCCCCTTTGACATATTTGTAACTCTCTTCTTATACAGTGAAAAAATGTCTCCTATTAGTATAATTGATTTGCTCAAGCAGAGAATACCCCAAAAGAATACAGAATTGCTAATTCATACCACTGTTTTAACAACCCAAACATAAAAAAAATACTAATTAGAACTTGATAATTGTTTGTAGTTTACATTATATACAATGGTGACATACATGAGGATTATTGGACACTGTTCTGTGATATTTCAATACCCTTCATAAATATATCTAAGGCCTTCTTCTATATCATTCTATCTTAAATGTTTATTTGTTCCCATATAGCACAATGAACTATGAGAATTAATGAAATTAATATTTGATATACTATTGTTTAAAGCAAAAATTCCTTTTTACTTTTAAAAAGGTCATATTGGATAAAGTTTGACAATGTCCTACATCTATCTATGTAATACACAACATCACGATTCTTAATATTTACACTGTCCTAAAAATTTTGTCCTGCCTCTTTCAAATTAAAAATCCTGTCCTTATGGGAAGACATTTTCTGAACTTTCTCTTCACAAATTTGGTTTTGGCAGAAATTCATATTAATGGATTCATATACTATATATATGCACAAAAATGATAATTTGAGAATGTATTTAACTCTGATTTTAAATATCAGTTACGTATTCAAAGTGAGCACATGAATGTTTATCTTTTGCCATAGTATAATTTTTAAAATTATTAACACTCATATGAAGAGAGAGTATAAAGATCTCAGGAGGAATCAGTTTCAAAATTTAAACCAAATTCACTTATGACGATAGGTGAGTAAAATATTTATTATTTATTAATAAATATTTCTATTTATAACTTACTTCTAAAGCAACAAATGATAAAAGATTCCTCCAATAATATTTACAATTTGTGAAGAGCAGAAAGTTGTGTTTTAGATGTAAGAAGAGAATCTCAACAAATCCACTGAGTAGACAAGCAAAAGAATGTATACACACTGAAAAAGTTTGTTTGATCTATTTTAAAAAAACTAAAAATATTTTTTGCTAGCATAAAAAAATCAATCAAGGCTGCACACTACTTCACTGAAATTTAGAGTTAGAGAAGCAATATTTGAGTTTTCCTCAAATGATATTCTGTGGAATATCTGTGTCCTGAGAAATATTCATATATCTGATTAATAACTACTTAATGAAGCTTCACCATGCACAATTCACACTGCTAGACAGTTGAGTTACAATTATAAGTGATAATGAAGAGCTTCAGAGGGAATCAATAAAATATTGTGATAGATATTAAGTGGAGTGGAGGAAGAGTAGGGAAGGGACAAGCTATGACCTGTAGGATAAGAAAATCACAGTCATGTATGTAAACTGCATGGGAACAAGCATTCTCACAGTAAATTTAATATGTCAGATGGTCTTTCCTTCAGGTGGAGTTTTGTTCAAAAATTCAGAAAGCTAGTGTGGCTAGAACAGAGGGAAAACAAGAGTAGCATGAGACCAATTCGCGAAGAAGTCACAAGGGGGAACTAACAAGGGTCTGTAGCCAATGGAAAGGGGTTTGAATTTATTCTCAAGGCAAATAAGGTTAATGAGGACTTTTAAGCAGGGAAATAACAATGATTTATAAAGTTAAAAGAGTTCTCTGATTTTCCAATAGAAAATGAAATTAGGATCAGGAGTTGGGAACATGGAGACCAATTAGGTATATTACCCATGACTACCATTCAGTTGGCAAGTTATGCTGTGCACACATGTTCTGAATACCACAGCCAGCCACAGTGAGGCATGCAAAGAGTATGGGAATGGCTGATGGTTGTGAAAAGGAGGGAGGGAATAGGGAATAGACATGCCTCTCCACACACACACAGTGAAATTATTATGACAATCAGATAAATTTTATGGGTGCATAACAGAAAGCATAACTAGCATTTCTAGTTCAAATATTGAATAAATGATGGTGCCAGGTGCTCAGGCACGAGGAATCAATGGCAAACTTCAAACATATGAAAATTGAGATTCTTGTGAGCCAGTTATGAAATGATGTGAAAGGTATGAGTCTGTAGCTCTGAAGGAGAGGTCTTTGTGGACCTATGTATAGAATTGGAAGAAAACAACCTACTCATGGCCATGGAGAAAGAGGATCACCTTGGGAGAGAACACTGAAGCTAAAAAGGCAGAAGACCTCCTAATACTTCCACATTCAGCAACTGAGTAGAGGAAGACAAAACTTAAAAAAAAAAAAAAAAAAAAACCTAACGCATGACCCATGATGTAAGAAGAAAACCAGGAGAGTGTGCACAATTGAGACCTAGAGAGGTTTACTAATAAATAGAAGATAATTAACTTTGTAAAAGAATGACATTAAGAGTTTTCAACATGGATGTTGCTGCTATCTTTAACAGCACTTTCAAAGGAGCATTAGAAGTGAAAACCAAATTAAAGTGAACTGATAATTGATCAAAAGAGAAGAATTGGAAAATGTATTCCAAATAGTAAGTTCAATTACAATTACAAAATAATAAGTTAATTCAATAACAGTGAGAATTGAAAGTGAAAAAAATGGAGGCAAAGTTAGAAGGAGCAGGGCTGGGGATGTGGCTCAAGTGGTAGCGCGCTCGCCTGCCATGCGTGCGGCCCGGGTTCGATCCCCAGCACCACATACCAACAAAGATGTTGTGTCCGCCAATAACTAAAAAATAAATATTAAAAATTCTCTCTCTCTCTCCTCTCTCACTCTCTCTTAAAAAAAAAAAGTTAGAAGGAGCAGATAAAAAGAAATTTTCATTTCATCTCTAGGTGAAAGATACTAGCATAAGTTTGAACACTTAATACAATTCTGCAGCACAATTTTTTTTCCATGGTCATCTGTTTCTTAGTATGTGGTAAACATCAGCCTTTTTCTGGCATTGAGTGCTAGTGGTGATGTGTCACAAAATCAAGAAACATGATACATCTGTAGTCCAATAACTCATTGAAATTTAGGTAAGAGAGTCTCAGTCTTGGTGGTGTAATAGGTTTGATAATCATATAGATGATTTATTCTGGGACCACAGTGCTGACAGATCCTTTCTTCTCCTTCAATCCCTCCTTTACCTGTGGGGATTCAAAGACCTCCTCAAATGCATCCAAGTGGAAAGTATGTGACTGTCCACATAGGTCAAAAGTATAAAGAGGGGGTAGAAAGCAGCAAAAACTTGGAAAGAACCTGGGGAGGCTAAAGAGAAAAATAGTATGTATTAATATGTATTTTTCATGCACCTGGTTTCTTTCACTCAATATCAGGTCTTAATATTTTTCCTTTGTGCTATACTAATCTTTAATTAGTTCTTTCAAATTGTTGTGTAATGTGAATACCACAATGATTTATTTAACCATTCTCTGTTAATAGACTTGTATATTATTTTAATTTGGGCATACATAAAATTATAAAGAAAATTTATTAGATTCCTGATTAGACTGTCTTTAAGGACCAGAAGCTGAAAGTCCAACAATGACCACCTGCAGCCTGGAGAGCTGGAAGAACCAGTAGCTGTGCAGTCCAAGCAGCTGAAGCTTTAGAACAGAGGAATCAACCATGCTTCTCCTGTCTGGGACCCAAGGTCTGGAAACTGCCTGGAGTCATTGGGCAGAATCTGCTTTGAAAGCGTGAAGAAGCTGGAGTCTGATGTCCTCAGGCAATCATAGCAGCAATCAAGAACCCATTAAAGAACTTAGCTTGTATCCACTGCTGCTTCCTTGTTCTTGGAACTTTTTGTTCCATCCAAACCTTCAACCTATTGGACTCACACTTAGGGTGAGTCTCTTCTTCAGTTTGCTGTCTCACATGTCAATCATTCCTAGAAATACCCTTATTGTGATACCCAGAAGCCTTTTAAATTTTGGTATAGCTTAATCTAATTAAGTGGACAATTCAGACTAACTATTGCAATGTATAAATAGTTTTCCAAAATACCTGTAACAACTTTAGAAATATGGAGTGTTTTGTTGCTCTACAATTTTTCCCAACCTTGATGAATTTCAGTCATGGTAAATGCGCATTATATTCCATTGTGACTTTGATTTCTACAGTTTTGTTGGAAATAATGCTTTTTAAAAATTCCCTAATGATTATAATGTTCATCTGTGTTGGAAATGACTGTCTTAACTCCTTTACCATGGAGTTGAAGAACTGCACATGGAGGTGTATTCACACACAGGAGCTGGAAGGATAGGGAGGTGAAGAAGAACTGGGAGGAGGTAGCATAATTTAGGTGCAACTTGAGAATGTAACACTGCAGTGGAAAAGAAGAATGACTCATTGAAGAAAAGGCAGAATCAATGTGAAATGCTGAAGTGACAAATATTAATGGCAAAGTATGGATGGGGAATGAAGAATCTGAGCCATAATTTAAAAGTTCAGTTTTGAGAGAAGGATGTTCTGGAACTGGAGTTGAATATTCTTTTGACTATTCAGTGTCTTTGGATGGGGAAAAAAGATTTTTTAGTCACCGTTCAATATCATCTGAGAAATTACAGGGTTAAAACATTCTAATTTAAATTTTTCTCAATCCAGTATTTTTTCTGATACTTGTTTTTAAAACTTGTTTAGGGCTAATGGCTTACACTGAACTCTAAATAGAAGCATTGTCCTAACATTTATTATATCTGGTTTATTTCTTCACTGTAACCCACATAGCTGTCACCTATCTACTACCTCTCCAACAGAAAAAAAAATAATTAAGAAACACTACTTCAATATCCAATATAGCTCAATAGTGAAACTCTAAATCTATATTATCTAAATATTTTCTGTGTTCAGTGATATTTTCACTATTGTGACCAAAATATCTGACAAGAACAATTAGAAGAAGAAAAGTTTATTTTGGGGATTGAGGTTTCAGAGGTCTTGGTCCATAGATGGCTGACTCCATTATATGGGGCTCAAGGTGAGGCAGAAAATCATGGCACAAGTGTGTGGTAGATAAAAGCAGCTGGGAACAATGCACAGAAAGGAGAGAGGGAGGGAGGGAGGGGGAGAGGGGGAGGGAGGGAGGGGGAGAGGGGGAGGGAGGGAGGGGGAGAGGGGGAGAGAGAGAGAGAGATCCCCTTGTAGACAAAATATAAACCCCCAGGGACACACCACCATGGACCCACCTCCTCCAGCCATACCCTGCCTATACTTACTGCCCACTTAATCCCTATCAGGTGATTAATGCACTAAATAGGTTAAGATTCTCCAATCATTTCACTTCTAAGCGTTCTTGCATTTTCTTACACTCACACATGAACATCTGTTGGACACCTCACTTCACTTCTAAACCAATAACTGAACTTCTGAGTTGTTCTTGTGATTGTGTCATTGTGTTGAGTTCACAAAATTACAGGTGTCAACCCTTTTCTATGTGGTAATGTCATGTATTCCAGCACATTCAAGCCTTAAAACCAATTCATATTCATGTCAATTCTTACAGTTGGCCATTAACCTTTCCATCTGCTACCCTCATAATTAAAAATGTTCATAGTTTGCTATTCTTTTTCTGACACAGCAGTCATGTATTTTTCCTTGATAAAGAATTTCTATTCTCACCAGACATGGTGGCGCATGCTTATAATCCCAGTGGCTTGGGAGGCTGAGGCAGGAGGATCACAAGTTCAAAGCCAGCCTCAGCAAAGTCCAGGTGCTAAGCAACTCAGTGAGATCCTGTCTCTAAATAAAATACAAAATAGGCCTGGGAATGTGGCTTAGTGGTTGAGTGCACCTGAGTTCAATCCCTGGTACAAAAAAAGAAAAAAGAATTTCTATTCTATTCTGCCCACCTGAGTTCCCTCTCATCCTCTATGGTTGATTTCACCTGAGTACTCGGTTACATGCTACAAATGTCTGATCTATATGATCTTTTATACTGAACTGCACCCTTATCCCTGAGCATATAATTTGAAAATGAGCTAATGGCCCATAGATACTTAATCACATTGGTCTTCTTGTCTGTTTTTATGCTAATATCATGTTCTTTTGTTACTAGAGCTTTGTAGTATAATTTGAGATCAAGTATTATTATTCCTTCAGCATCATTTTTCTCCTTCAGTATTTCTTTGGCTATTCTGGTTCTTTTATTCTTCCATCTAAATTTAGGACTGCTTTTTCTACTTCTGTGAGGAATATCATTGGTATTTTAATGGAAATTGAATTGAAGCTGTAGATGACTTTTGGTAATATGGCCATTTTGACAATATTAATTCTGCCTTTCCACGAACATGGAAGTCTTTCCATTTTCCGAGATATTCTTCAAATAAGAATATCTTATTTGAAGTCTATAAAATTTTCATTGTAGAAGTCTTTAATTTTCTTGGTTCTGTTTATTCCCAAGTTTTGTTTATTTGTTTATCTTGAGGCTACTGTGAATGAAGGTATTTTTCTAATCTCTTTCTCAACAGCTTTACTATTGGAATACAGGAAAGCTATTGATTTTTGTATGTTGATTTTTTATCCTGCTACATTGATGAGTTTATCAGTTCTAGAAGTCTTCTGGTAAAGTTTTGTTTTGTTTTGTTTTTTTGTGTGTGTCTCCTAAGAATAGGATTATATCATCAGCAAACAGAGATAAGTTGAATTCTTATTTTACTATTTGTATCCTTTTAATTTCTTTCCCTTGCCTAATTGCTCCAGCTAGAGTTTTAATAATTATGGTGAATAGGAGTTGTGAAAGTGAACATCCTCATCTTGTCCTGATTTTAGAGGAAATGCTTTCAGTTTTTCTCCATTCAGTATGATGTTTGCTTTGGTTTTGTAATGTACAGCATTTACAATGTTGAGGTAAGTTCTTAATGTTACTAGTTTCTTCAGTGCACAAAATAAAAAGACATAAAGAACAATGGAATAGAAGAGAAGACACAGAGATAAATCCATCTAATTACAAATGTGATCCTTGACAAAGGTGTCAAAATATATATGTTGGAGGAAAGAGAGCCTTGTTAACAAATTGTGGTGGGAAAATTGGATATTCCCAGGTAGAACAATGAAATTAGATCCCTACCTCATATCCTACATAAAAATCAAATCAAAGTGGATCAAAAGTATAAGAATTAGACCAGAAACACTGCAACTACTAGAACAAAACATAGGGTCAATGTTGCAACATATTGGTACAGGCACTGATTAGGTAATAAACCTCCTAAAACTCTAGAAATAAAACCAAGATTCAATAAGTTGGATGACTACAAATTAAAAAGCTTCTGCATAGCAAAAACAAAATAAAACAACAATGAAACAGTGTGAAGATAACTTATACGAGAAAAAATCTTTGCTACCCACTTTCCAACAAGAGATTAATATTCAAAATATAAAAATAACTCAAAACAATTAACATAAAAAATGCAATCAATAAATGGATGGGACTGGGGCTGTGGCTCAGTGGTAGAGTGCTCGCCTAGCACCCGTGAGGCACTACTGGGTTCGATCCTCAGCACCACATAAAAATGAAATAAAAATATTGTTTCTACCTACAACTAAAAATTAAATATTAAAAAAATGGATGAATGAACTACACTAGCATTTTGCAGAGAAAAATATGAATGAATAAAATGTATTTAAAAAAGTGTTCAACACCCTTTGAAATCAGAGAAATGAAAATCATAATTACACTGAGAATTCATCTAACTCCAGTTAGAATGGCAATCACCAAGAACATAAATGACAATAAATGCTAGTAAGATTGCCATATATTTACGAATTGTTGGGGCTGCAAATTAGTGCAATTATTTTGGAAGACAGTATGGAGTTTTCTCAAAAGACTAGGAATGGAAACATTATATGACCCAGCTATCTTATTTTTTGGCATTTATCCAAAGGAACCAAAATCAGTATACTATAGTGATATATGCAAACCAATATTTATAGCACACAATTTCAAAAAGCCAAGTGTGGAAACCAGCCTAGGTGTTCCTCAACAGATGAAAGGATAAAAAGATATGATATATATGCACAATGAAGTTTCATTCAGACAAAAGAAAAATCAAGTTATGTCATTTTTCCTGTAAATGAATAGAACTGGAGAACATTCTAAGTGAAACAAGCTAGACTCAGAAAGTCGGTGACAAATGTTTTTTTTTTTCCTCATATGGATATGAGAAGCTGGAGAAAATTCTGACACACAGATCCAAAAATTCCCATTCCTAAATCATGAATGTATTACCTCCCTTGACAAATTAAAAGCAAAAAGCAAATTTTACATCTAATGTGGTAAATTAACATGCCACATATGGCCTTTGCAAAGTAGATGCACTATGACGAGAATAAGACTTAGCAAAGCTTCAGAATCTAGTAACTTGAAAAGAACTAAGCAAAATTATATTGCCCTATACATTATCCAGATATTGATAAGTGTATCTATAAGAGTGATGTTTAGCTCTTGTTCATATTAGAAATTCTAGGTAAATAATAAATGATAATCACTTATTTCTAAAATCATCTGAACATTAATAAAAGCATTTTCAAACATTAGTGACCTAAGTTGTTGTTTCTCCTCTTTCCCTTCTAATTTTAATTCTTATGGATAAGATCAGCTCAACCCATCCATACCCTTGAGTCCTTAACTTTCCTTTAAAATATCCACTGGCTCCTTTCCTCAGGCAGAATGCAACATGAAGGCTACCAATAGCCTAAGTGCCAGTGCCAGTGCCACTGGCTTCCTCACACTCAGAGGTGCTCAGAACTCCTAATCCCTGGAACCCCTGGAAGGCTTCAGTAAGATACATCAGCTTTCTCCTGCATGGAGTGATTGACCTGCCTATTTGATACCAATAGCCCATTTTTTGAGTGGAAAGAGGCTACAAGTGATTAGGCCTTATGTTCATATTTGGTTATGTTTGCTTTGTTATTTGCTAGATGTAGACATTTGCAAAATAACTTCTCTAAAAGTCAATTTCACAAAGATTGAAATACTTATTTGTATATGACCCTGTGAGTTCTCTGCTTACAACTAATAATTAGTCTTCACAATATAGAGAATATAGTTCTTATGGAAGAAAATTTAGAGTTTTTCATAATATGGTTTCCACTCTTTTAATTCATGTTCCACCTAGGCCCAGTCAGGTTTGTGTGCAAACTTGGGTAAGTCCCTGGCCTCTCTGCATTGCAGTTTCCACAATTTTGGATATTATAGTAACATTTACAGATGCTACTTAACTTATGATGGGGTTATGTTCTTATAAATCCATTATGAATTGAAAATATCAAAAATCAAGAATGAATTTAATATACCTAAATACTTCTGAACACTGCAATCTGACAACACAATACCCTGAACAGTATTGGTTGCTTATCCTCCCAATCACATGGCTGACTGGAAATGCAGCTTGTTGCTACCTCTCAGAATCATGAAAGAGAATCATACCTATCACTAAGCAAAGGAAATATCAAAAGTCTAATTTCTGCTAAATGTGTATCACTCATGTATCATTGCAAAATCAACAAATAGTTAAGTTGAACCATGGTAATTCAGGAACTGTCCACACTTCATACAGGTATTGAACTATTAAAATGGTGCCTGGTTCATATAAAGTCTCCAAAAATGTTAGCTCTTGTTATAATGATTAATATTTATAGTTATTGTTTTTGTTATCTTTTCATATTTGTGGTAGGTATTCACCAAACATGCGTCTGGGTGTATAAAACTGGAAAATGCCAGGAAATCAATCAGGAACAGATAATAAATGACTGTGCAAGAATTTCAGAAGAAATGTAGAAGCCAGGTTCAGGAATAGGGCATAATGACTTACATAGGAGTATGAACCATTTGTAGGCAGTGATATGACCATGGTGGAACTGAGAGGGTCAAGGCCTAGGAACACCTTTGCTCCTTGGATCTCATAGACTTCTGCTTGTCAAGAGCTGCTGGCTGCTACTGCCAACCAACAAGGGTCACGAGGGAGACCTTGAGAAGCAGTGCTTGCTCAGCTCTTCAAACTCAATCATATCCTTGTGATGCTCAATAAAGCCTGTGAGCAGAACTGATCACCGTCCTTGAGTTACATTTCCATCTACAAATTCACCCTGACACTTTGGAAAGACTTGTCCCAGCCCTTGCAACTCCACCTACCTAAAAGGTCTGTCTCCCTCTGACCTGTTTTTGAGTCTGAATCCTTGCCATTATTTATTTTACCAATAACTGGGTATTTGACTTCAGTGAAATATACTAATAGTAAAGTTGAATAAAAGATATGCAATAAGATGCCCTCTTGCTGTTCATTTTTAAACCTATTTAGAAAATGCACTTAAGCAGTTCTTTGTTCCTAGACAATTTAATTCCTCTCTGAAGGGCTTAACCCAGAATGTCTTTTCTGTGAAACAGTCCTAACAGTCTCTTACTTTCCACCCAAGATCAAGTCTTGTCTTTTTTTTTTTTTTTTTGTACCTGGGATTGAACTCAGGGGCACTCAACCACTGAGCCACATCACAGCCCTTTTTCCTATTTAATTTAGAGATAGGGTCTCACTGTGTTGCTTAGGGCCTCACTAAACTCTTGAGGCTAACAACAGAAGTCAGGATTGCCCTGTCTCAGTCTCCCAAGCTGCTGGGATCACAGGTGTGTGCCACTACACCTAGCAAGTCTTGCTTTTTATTACCCTAATCACAAGAATTTTTTCCTTCAAGATCCTTGGATCTACGTATCCTTTGGAGCTTTCTGTTGTGGGTATAGTTTCCTATTATTCTCTGTGCTTGAAGAGTATAGTACAAGCAGACCTGAGAGGAATATGCTATTATTTTTCTGTTCTTTTATGAATGCTAACTGGAAAAAAATGATATATCTTTCATTATGCATCACAATTGTATTTTCTGTGACTTAAAAGAAGGAACATTTATTTTGGCATCCAAATATAATGCCAGGACCATTGTAAGATGAACAATAAGCTTGTTATTTAATGAATAAATAAATGAACATAAGAATGGATATTGTTTTTCTGTGGTCTGACTTAAGGATGTGACAAAAACAAACATTAAAAATGATTGTGTCTAATTTCAGATATAATACCACTATATTTCTTACATTGTAATTGTACCTTAATTTAAACATTTTGTCTTCCCACTAATAAAGTGTTCTGTCATATCCACACCTGGCTAAAGTATATTTTGAAAAACTTGGTGTATACACACTTTGAATGTGAGCTAAAAATGTCAATATTCACGTGGTGCTACTTCATTAAATCCACCTTCCCAGTGACTTGGACTGTGTAAAATTCATTTTTTAAGAAGTTCCCAGTTGTGCCAGAGTCAGCAATACTGCACCTGTTAGTCATCACGGACCCAGTTCACCTCTCTAAGCCATTGCTCAGCATTCTGACAGGCAAGGTTTATGACAGGCAAGCTGAAGGTGAAGAGGATGGATGTGTAAACAGTGCAACACAGCAGAGCTCTTGCCTCTGCCATAATGCATGTACAAGACTCTGAGAATGCGAGGTCACTGCCAACAGCCATGATGGCAGTGTGGGCTGTGGTGCCCTTAATTGGGTGCACATGCTCTGGCATCGCTGTGCCCTGTTTAGTACTGTGTGGGCCAATCAGCTCTAGGCTGGAGCCCAGCACTTTCCGAGGAAGAGCATATGGGAAGTACAGATGTTCAAAGGGTGGCTTCACCCCATGTGCAGCCAGCAATTCTCCTTGAAGAATTATCATTCCTAACTTGAGCAATTATATGCACGAAGGATCCAAATAAAAGTGATCTCAGAGAGTTTGATGATTTTTTTTTTTTAGATTTCCCACTTGATCTTCCTATTAGGCACTATGACCCTAAAATTATGTTGTCCTTGAAGCATACATAACATACATAACACAATCACTCTGAGTGAAAGAGAACATGTTGATATTATTTATACCAGACATAATAAAAGATTCACCCATGGAAGGTAGAGTTAAAGCAATCTAAAGTCACACAGTGTACCAATATACATTATTTGGTACCTATTATTAATCCTATAAGTTTATGAAGCATCTACAAGACAGGAGAAATATTAAAAGGATAATGGACCTAGGCATGCAGAAAAAATGAAAATCAGAAAAAGGAACTCATTTATTTATAAAGGACACAAAGTGGCACACTAAGATGTAAATGAGATGTCATCTAAGTAATTAGTCCCAATTCTTCCAATAATTAGCTGTGTTTCTTGGACCTCCATTTACTTACTCAAAGCTAGTCATGTTCAAATAAATGATTACAGATGTCCTTTTGAGCTCTAAAAAATAAATTTATAGCCTTTATTTTTCTTGTCATATAGTTAATTTAGTCATTCATTTGATCCCTTGAAGAATCTCAGAGTCTAATTTGTTTCAAACATAGTTCTACATGGAGAAACTATGGCCATAAGACACCCATGCTTTTGCATCTTGGTGTGACAAAATAAATTTTAACATGTAAGAAGTCAAATGAACAATAGAGTGTCAAGAAGTCATCAAAGTTATGAACAAAAGGAAAATAATCCAGGAACTCAGTGAATTAATTTAGCTAGGACAGTCAAAGTAGGAGATACCATTACATTTTAGTGGGAATATGCCAATAAAAACCTGTATAATAATAAATTAAAATGTAAACATAGATAGTAGTACTGTCCTCCCCAAAAGAAAAATGAAATATATTTGTTTAAAGCAGATTTTTCAATTATATTTCTTCTTCTGTGAAGTGTTTGTTCAGTTCCTTAGCCCATTTATTGATTGAGTTATCTGTTCTTTTTTTTTTGGGGGGGGTTGGTATTAAGGTTTTTGAGTGCTTTATTTATCCTAGAGATTACTGCTCTATCTGGTGTGCTTGTGGTAAACATTTGCTCCCATTCTGCAGGCTCTCTATTCACCTCACTGTTTCTTTTGCTGAGAAGATGATTTTAGTTTGAATCCATCCCATTTATTGGTCTTGATTTTATTTCTTGTGCTTTAGGACACTTGTTAAGGAAGTCAGATCCTAGGCCAATGTGAAGATTTGGGCATATTTCTTTTTCTATTAGGTACAGGGTCTTTGTTATAGTGCCTAAGTATTTGATCCAGTTTGGTTTGATTTTTGTGCAGGGTGAGAGATAGAGGTTTAATTTCATTTTGCTACATATGGGTTTCCAGTTTTGCCAGCACCATTTGTTTAATAGGCTATCGTTTCTCCAGTGAAAGTTTTGGCACCCTTGTCTAGTATGAGATAGCTGTATTTATGTGGGGTTTTCTCTGTATCCTCTATTCTGTACCATTAGTCTACTAGTCTATTTTGGTGCCAATACCATGCCTTTTTTGTTACTGTAGCTCTGTAGTATAGTTTTAAGGTCCTGCTTCACTTTTCTTGCTAAAGATTGCTTCAGCTACTCCAGGTCTCTTATTTTTCCAAATAAGTTTCATGATTGCCTTTTCTATTTCTATGAAGAATGTCATAGATTTTAATAGGATTTGTATTACATCTGTATAATGCTTTTGGTAGTATGTTCATCTTGAGAATATTAATTCTGCCTATCCAGGAGCATGGACAATCTTTCCATCTTCTGAGGTTTTCTTCAATTTCTTTCTTTAGTGTTCTGTAGTTTTCATTGTACAAGTCTTTCACCTCTTTTATTAGATTAATTCCCAGGTATTTGTTTATTTATTTATTTTGAGACTATTGTGAATACAGTAGTTTTCCTAATTTCTCTTTCAGTGGATTCATCACTGATGTATAGGAATGCATTTGATTTATGGGTGTTGATTTTATGTCCTGCTACTTTGATTAATTCATTTATTAGTTCTAGAAGCATTCTGGAAGAATTTTTTGAATCCTCTAGATATAGAATCATGTCATCAGCAAATAGTGATAGTTTGAGTTATTCTTTATCTATTTGTATCCCTTTGATTTCTTTCTTTTTTCTAATTGCTCTGGCTAGAGTTTTAAGGTTGATATTGAATAGAAGTGGTAAAAGAGGACATCCTTGTCTTGTTCCACTTTTTAGCAGGAATGCTTTCAATTTTTCTCTATTTAGAATGATGCTTGGGTTTAGCATATATAGCTTTTACAATGTTAAGAAATGTTCCTACCATCACTAGTTTTTCTAGTGTTTTGAACATGAAGGTGTGCTGTATTTTGTCAAATGCTTTTTCTGCATCTAGTGAGATGATCATATGATTCTTCTTTTCAAGTCTGTTAATATGATGTATTATGTTTATTGATTTCCATACATTTAACCAAAGTGTTCAACATCTCTAGCCATTAGAGAAATGCAAATCAAAACTACTCTAAGATTTTATATCACTCCTGTAAGAATGGCAATCATCAAGAATACAGACAACATAAATGTTGATGAGGATGTGGTGAAAAAGGTATACTCATACATTGCTGATGGGACGGCAAATTGGTGCAACCACTATGGAAAGCAGTATGGAGATTCCTCAGAAAATTGGGAATGGAACCACCATTTGAGCCAGCTATCCCACTCTTTGGTTTATACTCAAAGGATTTAAAATCAGCATACTATAGTGACTCAGCCACTTCAATGTTTATAGAAACTCAATTCACAATACCTGTACTATGCAACTGACCTAGGTGTTCCTTAATAGATGAATGGATAAAGAAAATGTGATGTATATACTCAATGGAATATTATTCAGCTTGAAAAACGAGTAAAATTATGGCATTTGCAAGTCAATAGTTGGAGTTGGAGACTAGGATGCTAAGCAAAAAAAGCCAATAACACAAAACCAAAGGCTGAATTTTTTCTCTAATAAGTGGATGCTAATTCACAATAAGGTGGTGGTGGGGGTCACTAGGGAAGAATAGCCTTACCTTAGATTAGATAGAGGGAAGTGATGAGAAGAAGGAGGAGGGGATGTGGGGATAGGAAAGACAGAAGAATGAAACAGACATTATTACTGTATGTATGTATGTGACTACATGACTAATATGATTTTGCAACATGTACACTCAGAAAAATGAGAAATTATATCTCATCTATGTATATCAAAGTGCATAAATGCATTTTACTGTCATGTATAACTAATTAAAAATTAATTTTTTAAAAAAGCAGATATTTGGTATATTTAAAAACAAATATTTGTTGAGAACTGGCATTACTGTTTTTCTGCTTTATAAAGGGGTGGGATGTTGACCATGGGCTGGCTTCAAGTCACCCCCATGCACCTTTTTCATACTGTACTCTAATAAAAGAGGGCCCCAGGGGAAACGTGCCTCCCAGAAGGTAAAATTAGCAGAAACTGAGCCCAATGTACCACATCCTTAAAAAGTTTCTGTTTCAGTGTGTCACCACATTCTGTTGGTCAGTGCAAACCAAAGATAATATGTCTCCCTTTAGAGAAAGAATGTGACATAAATTTTTGTGTATAAAAATAAGTTGTACTGAAAATCTGATTTTTTTCTGAACTAATACAATAATTACCTAGATTGTACCAGTTCCTAGGTTTGATCCCCATCACCTCAAAAAAAATATTTTTAATAATTCATGATCTCTCTAATGGTACTTTTACTAACATTTCAACACACTTGCTAAATACCCTTAAAGACTAAATAATCAAATTCACCAGATAATCTGTTAATCCAGTGAGTGTTCCTTTGGAGATCTTCCTTTGAGATATTTCCTTCTTCTTACTTCTGTCCAAATTCTTGATGATGCTAGGACATTCTGTCATCATTTTTATGTAAGACTATGTTGTTTAGATCCCATGCCTTCTTTTAAAAAAATCTTATGTCAAAAAATCCATCACACCAACAACTCCATGAGCCCTGGCCTCTAAATAAAATACAAAAAAAATAGGGCTGGGGTTGCTGTTCAGTGGTTGAGTGCCCCTGAGTTCAATCCCTGGTACCCCCATCAAAAAAAAAAAATCCACCACAGATTACAGACGGTATTAAATTTTATTCTCAATATTGCCACTCAAGTTGGCTGACATTCTCTTTGGGTCATGTTTTTAATTGTTTTATGTAAGAAATTATTTCATTAAAATGATAGCTTCTTCGTATTATGGAAGAATATTAGCTAGATCAAAATGCCTATGCTACTTTATATTTCCTGTTTAAAACATGATAACAAAGCATCCATGAAAATTATGTATTATTGTACTTATTCAGTATAAAATTTTGATTAAAATAAAAAATATTGTATATTTTTGTGATTACAATTATTTTCTTAAATAATATGCATAAGTGATAGCCAAAGTCGATATAGTAAATATTTGTAATTTTTTTGTAAATATTTGTGATTACAATTATTTTCTTAAATAATATGCATAAGTGATAGCCAAAGTTGACATAGTGCATTGTACCTGCAATGGAGCAAATAAAGCCAAATTGACAGTGGCCAAAGGAGCTGATCTGACTTCTAAATAAATTTAATAATCAGTGAATAAATTTTCAAAAGACAGATTATTTATACCAATGCCAGATTATTTATACCAATCATTAAGCAATAGTTTCTTTCAGATCATTCATATAAAGATATATTCACATGTGAGAATTTATTGTAAATTACCTGAAAAGTTAGGTAAACTAAATTGAGAAAATAATTACCAATTAGCTCCATATTTTCAGGTCATGAAAAGTAAGAAATTGTTTCAACTTAATGGTAGGTTTAAATTTTTGTTTACATTGATTCTCTGAACATAGTGTCATTTACCAAAGAATGAGTTTGGGCAAGTATGACTTGGTAAACCAATTAGTGTATTATGAATAGTTAAGATGATTTCTCATATAGTACAAGAACTTCTGTCTACTGTCCTCAGTTCTTTCCAGTGTCTTTTCATTCTTTTGTATATAAAGAACAGTTTCTTCCTTATTTCATAAATGAAAGTAAAATAAAACAATAGGTGTTGAGAGAAAGCGATTTTCATGGCTAGGAGAGTCCCTAAACAGAGTTTTTGCAAGGCCTGCCAACAATTCAAACCCCGGTCTGCTCTTAACCAGGGCCATTCTCAGGGATACATCTGCAGCAAGCAATCTGGAGGGATGAGATAATGTCTTCTTTGGGGACAAAGAGCAGGCTTGTATCCTCTTTGTGACCCATATGTTGTAGAAATTCTGAGTTTTTATATTCCTCTGAAGACAGTTGTATTACTTTTTCTGTTGTTTTAGCAGGCACTTAACATAGCTAAATTCAAACTGAAAAAAAAATCTGTCTTTTCAGCAATAGCATGGGTTAAAATCTGTTAAGCTTTTCTCTATCTAGATTGCTTATATATCCACCACAAATGTGAGGTTCAGAGACTAGTCAGGAACTTTTGTAGAATTTATATACAGAATATGGGCTTCCTTCTCACTTTCTGGATCTTTCTTTTCTGATGTTTTCACACCCATTTCTAGTGACTGTGCCTGTCCCATGCTTGGTCTTCTAGTTTTCTTCAAGCCATCAAAGGAGAAATATTTTTCCTAAAGTTGCTCAGGCTAAAAGCCATAACAATGGAAATTTTGTTCAATGCCATTCTTGTCCTAGAAGTGTTGACTGCTGCCCAGTATTTGCCTACTTCTTTAGCTCTCCAATGCTTTAGATAGTAAACTTTGGGGGAAAAAATAGAAAACAACTATCTGTGAAAGCTTCAGATCAATAGCAGATATTCTGCTATACCAGATTCAGTATCTGTTCTCCAACCTTAATTGAGAAAGTGAGATTTATAGAACTTCCTGTCACCATCTATCCATTTACACACTGTAGCTTGACTTTCCATATGCCACTTTATAAGAACCACTACCATATTTTAAAATTATAGGGCTTTAAGATACTTAATGGAAAATTTTGCTTATTACAGCAACAGTAAAAAATAAAATGATTATCTTATCCAACAAATAATTGAGACTTAAGTGTGAAAATAAAATCTTAAAATAAATTCACTTCTGTAAAAATAAACACACATATTTTTAAATTGATACTGAAAGCCTCTAATCAAACTATTGACTTAACCAAGTTCTCAGATTCCTAAATGTTTCTACAAAAAAAGAGGCCCATTACTCCCATTTTAAAATTTCTATGCAAAATAGTTAGGTTTAAGACTTAAAATATACACTTGATTTTAGCCAAAAGGCTGAGAAGACAAACAACAATAAGTGTTGGCCAGAATGTGGGGGAAAAGGTACACTCATACATTGCTGGTGGGACTGCAAATTGTTGCAGCCAATATGGAAAGCAGTATGGAGATTCCTTGGAAATCTGGGAATGGAACCACCATTTGACCCAGCTATCCCTCTCTTCTGACTATACCCAAAGGACTTAAAAACAGCATACTATAGGGACACAGCCACATCAATGTTTATAGCAGCACAATTCACAATAGCTATACTGTGGAGCCAACCTAGATGCCCTTCAGTGAATGAATGGATCAAGAAACTGTGGTGTATATATAAACAATGGAATTTTACTCAGCAATAAAAGAGAATAAAATCATGGAATTTGCAAGTAAAGGGATGGCCTTGGAGAAGACAATGCTAAGTGAAGTTAGCCAATCCCCCAAAAAACAAATGCTGAATGTTTTCTCTGATATAAGGAGGCTGACTCATAGTGGGGTAGGGAGGGGGAGCATGAGAGGAATAGATAAATTCTAAATGGGGAAGAGAGGTGGGAGGGAAAGGGAGGAGGCAGGGGATTAGCAAGGATGAAGGAATGTGATGGACATCATTATCCAAAGTACCTGTATGAAGACACAAATTGGGTGTCAATCAACTTTATATACAAACAGAGATATGAAAAACTGTGCTATATATGTGTAATAAGAATTATAATGCAAAAAAAGTACACATGAATTGGCATGAACATACTTTATATACAAAGATATGAAAAACTGTGTTCTATATGTGTAATAAGAATTGCAATGCATTCCACTGTCATGTATTTTAAAAAATCAATTAAATAAAATTTAAAAAGAATTAAAAATACTACAAATTGAGATCTTCTATTACACATTTGAATAGATATGTATTCATAAAGAGGACTGCATCTGGTAAAAATAAGCTGAAAAAAATAACATAATTTGTTCTGTAAAGGAATACTACATATTGAATCACCTAAAAAAAACTTTTCAAATAATTTTTAAAAATGATCATCTCATATTAAAATATTGCTACATACAGTGAATTGGTTTGGCCAGTTTGAGTTAGTAAAGAAAGAACTGTGAAATAAATTCAGACATTCAGTTTTTGTTATTTTTAGAGCACTAAATAAGTACAGCTAAACTAACAAAATACTGTCTAGTTGAAGTCCTCAAGAAACATGCTAACAAGAATATCAATTGTGTATAAAAATGCTAGTTTCAATGTACTTGAGGATGATTTATAGGCATTCAATTGCTTTCCCATATCTCAATACATCTTGAGTTTGCCTAGAAAATCCTTTAGAGAATAAATAAAAAATAAACTTTTCTGTAGTCTAACATTAACAGATTTTCATTGTACAATACATGAGTCCCCAATATTTAATAGTTTTTTTTTTAATTTTCTAGGAGAAAAATAAATCCAGTGAAAATTACAATAATATATTTTTCATAGTTTTTAAAAGGTTGGATCTACATCATAATTTATTATATGGAAAAATGTTATAATAGAAAAAATGCAACAATATTGAAGCTTGATAAAATAATTCAGAAACTCTACTGAAAATCATGTGGTAATAATTTAAGTTACAATGAAAAAGTAGCCCAATTTATTCCTTCATAACCATCAATGATCTCTCAAAAATCTCTTTTAAAGTATAGATCCCTTTAATGCACTTCAACATTTCCCATAGTTGTACCATCTTCATTATTCTCAAATGACTTTGGATATTGCTTTCCCAAAGATTTAAATTATTTTTACACTCAGAGTGCCTCACAGAAGATCAGTGAACCAGGATGCATGACTGGTTATTGCTGTCATAATTTGAAAGACATCCGGAACAAGACTTAAGTGAGGTCATGGGATATTTCTACTTGAAATTGAGTCATTAGTATTTTTAAAATGTAACTTACTACAACCTAAGAAGAATTTTCACCACTTCATCTTTTGCATTTCATTGCATGCCTAAGGCATTGAGTTGAGTGCTGCCTTGATTCAAGGTTTGTATTCTCTATATATCACATGCACAAAAATTTATTTCTTGAAGTTATTTTCCACTATTCTAGTATTTTATTCTGGTCTTCATATTATAAGCTAGGTCTTCAACTAAGACTTAAAGTTGCCTTCATCCATCTTTTATCTACTTACTTTTCAAACTCCAGTGTTCTCCAATGTTTCCCACTCTAGAAATTCTTTTTATTTTATTCCTGTGATATTTCATTTGTGGCTATGAAATTACCCATACTATACTTCTGAGCTTCGAACTCATGTATTTACATGCTTACAGTACAAAACTATTATGTATTTTAAAAGCACAAACCCACAAATATCTGAAGCAGAATTCATCACTTACTACCTCACATCTCTAGCATTCCAAATCGCCATAAATGACACTATCATTTTCACAATGATTCAGTCTGAAAACTTAGTTTAATGTTTACTTCTCCTGTCCTGCACACATATTGCATAATCATGCCCCATTGGTTCTTTGATGTTCATTTTCATCACTGTATCCACTTGACTTGGGCTGCTGTTTACAATGTCCTCATTTTTTTTATCCTTTGTTATTTTCAATTGCCTTTACCCTCCCCATGTCTCTAGGCTTCATTTTTGTGAATTAATTTCACACAACAATAGTAAAGGCTAAGGCTCAAAAATGTAATCATGTCAGTCTTCTAAATGTGGACTCTGATCAGTCTTCTCTTGGTCTCCCTCCTTGCCCTCTACATCCACATACACTCCAACCAGATGGAACCTGCTTCAGATGTTGCCCATTCCTCTGTACCTTTTTACTTGCTCTGGCTTTTGTTTCATTCCATATTTTTCTACACCCAGGAAACTTACACCAATCACTTTGATATTCCTTCCTCATTTTCAAGGCTGGCTTTAAACATTCATTCCATGTTAAAACTTTCTTACCCTGACTCAAGATTCCTGGTTAGGAACCTATACATACTGCTATAATTTTTATGGCTTTGCCTATTACTTGGTATAATAATTGTGGAGTTACTTCTTTAATATTCTGAATAAGCAGTTGTCTCCTTGACAGTCACCATGTCTATTTCTATAAACTCAGCACTTTATTGTACTTAGCACATGGTAGGATCTGAAAGAGAAATAATGTATTTTGGAATGATAGGATCTTTATTTCACACATTTATTTTTTATTTATGTCTTAATTCTGTTAGTAACTTTACTATTTGTATTAATGTCTTTAGGAGGCTACCTCATTTTTCCCTATCTTTTTTCCAAGTTATTTTTAGGATCTCATTTATCCTCTCTGGTGTATTATGGTAACTGTTCTAATAAACTAATCCAAATGTTTCAACTTTTATTTGCGTAGATAATATACTCATGACTAAGCTTTATACTTACATTTTTATTTTCAGATTTACATTTAACTTGCCATTTTTCAGATTTTCATAATGAACTTTTATGATGTTTTGTAGCTCTATCTTATATTCTCTGAAATAGTTTCTTCAACTTTAAGTGTCCTATAAGTATATTCAATTATTTCTACTTTTTCCATTTAAAATAATCTTTATGCATTGAATACATTTCTGACTTTCTTTTGAGAATGTGTATCATTGGGCTTTTAGAACAGCTTATATCCATTCCCATAATTCTCAAATTCTGCCACCTAGTTTCAGATTTTTATTCACAGAAAATTTTTGACACTAAGCCTGATACATTATCATGGAAGAGTATTATAGTTGGGAGGCAGGAGGATTTTTTTATATATATGAAAAATGTCTTGAACTGACAAGAAAATGCAATCTCTCTCAAAGTACTATCTTTATACATATCATCTGAATTCATTGTGGCTTTTATAAGATAAGAATAATCAATACCTAGAGAAGTAAAACCTCCTTAGAATATTGAAATAACTATATCTGATATGTGGTCATATCCATAATCATTTGAGACTTTAAAATACATAAGGATTATGTATAAATGCCTATAATTTCTAAAACTTTTTTGTGTCTGCTTAAAATTCCTAATTTTGTATAATCTTCACTTATTTATGTATCTATTTTTTTGCACAAAGCATATGTTCCTTCTCGTATGAACACTCCACTTTCCCCCCTACTGTTCTCCTAAGATTCCTTTTTAAATACACACATAAAATTTTTGTACACAAATTCTAGTTGTCTTTAACTTAGCAACCAGTCTAAAAAGTCATCTGTCTTAGATCTAGAACAGACTTAAGGAATTATTTTCATAACCTCTTGTTTTCAGGTATATAAATTGTCTCCTCACTGTAGAGAGATAAAACTACTATAGCTAAAGAAGTTCAGTAACTTCATAAAGTCTTCCAGTGAGTATGAGGGTCAGGTGTCTGAGGACTAAGGGCTCTTGATCCTATTCCCAGTGCTTTTGGCAATGCTTAAATAAGTGCACATCATTGCTGTGCACTGACTTTGTGAGGCCTCCTATTGAAATTTTTTATATTTAATGTATACTACTTCTTAGTATTCTGAATAATTTCATATTAATTTCTTTGATCACAATTATATTTACTCCTACCCATTTAATAACTCATTTATTCATTCCTTCATCTATAAATATTTATTGGCTACCTATTCTATGCCATGCACTGTGCAAGGTAAAGAACTCAGACATGAGCCATCACCAAGAGCTCACAGGCCAGTGGCAGATGTGAAGGATTAAGCAATGTGGTTCGAAAAGCATTCCTATGTTCCCTGTGCCATCATACAGAATGCATTAGAGAGATATCCAATTGAAGCAGGGATGAAGACAAGAACAGTGATCAAAAGAGGACAAAACGTAAACGATAAGATGAAATAACCAATTGATTGAAAATCATGGTCTAGCCAGGAAGACTACCATGCAGGCAGCCATGGTGCATCATGGTAACTTAAAGTGTTTAAAATGGCTGCATCATAGAATACAAGAACATGCCCTAAAAACCTGTTCACAACTGGAGATGCAAACAAAAATAACATCAAGATAAACTCCAAAATCCTTGTAAGGGAAGTTAGATTTCATCCCAAAGACAGTAAGGAGTAGAGTGGATGTTTCAAACATCCCATCACAAGGTGAATAAAGAACACAAGGTCACTGGGATGCTTGACCTTGGCTTCTGATTCCCATTTTAAAAGATTTATCTATAGTAATCACCCCTCTTAGCCATATCCCAATTCAATATCTATTTGTAGGTCTGTCCATGCTTTATCACAATGGTAAGAATTTAGGATTTAGAATTAGTATATGTAATAATTTCCATAAATTATTGAGCTCTTTACAGTATCAGAGATTATGCTAAGTATTTACATTTGTTATCTTTATTTAATACCACAAAACAATGAAATAGTCCATTTTGTCTCCAAATTACAGATTAGAACTTTGATGTTCAGAGAATTTAAATAGTTTAACCAAAAGGAGGAGGAGGGGAAGAGGATGAGGAGGAGGAGGAGGAGGGGAAGGTAAGAGGGAGGAGAATGTCTCATAGCTAAGAAAGTCACATAGCTAGAACAGGAAACTTAGTGTCAGTTCTTAACCCATGCTTTCTCCATGCTTTCTTTTATTACTCATACTTCCCTTGCATGAAATGTATTCTTTAGAAGAATACCAGAGGGTCAATATCAAAACTTGAAAACAGAAAGTGCATTTTATAAAAAAGTACCTACTTGCTAAAATCTTCAGAGAGATTAATACCACTTAAGATACTTTCCTAAGTCAGTAAATCTTCTCATGTTAAAATTTTTTTGTCATCATTATATAGTCAACTCAGTTAAACCCACAAAGCACAGACTGAGTCAAAATAGTTGCTGATATCTATGGGTCCAATATTTCTCTGTAGTATTGTTTATAAACTTTATATTTCTGTCACTGGTATTCCACTTTCATTTTTCTGTTTTATGCTTATTTTAAAAATAATAACAAAATACAATGAAAACTAATGTTAAAAAATTTAAACACTACAGGACAAAAATGGACTGTGGCTGAAGTTCAAGTATTGACCAACAAGCAGCACCATTACCAGTATTACAGAATATTCTGTCTTCATTTCTTGATCAAAGTCTGTACTCTGAATAAGAAAGCAACATATCATAGATTTCATTCTATAATTTATGACAGTGCAGTTTTGAAAGTATATTGTTTAGAGTTTAATACTGCTGTTTATTTACAAGATTATTGCAAAGAAATATACATGACAATATTTCCCACATGCACATACCTTAAGGCTCTATCAGGAAAGAATTTGCCTTCACATTTCTTTCTAATGCTCTTTCTTGCTAAAGTCACTTGGCAGTTTACTGGTCCTATATGTTTTGGAACAGTAACCAACAGATTATTCTCTTGTGTCCCTTGTTAATATCACTGACATCCTATTGTTACAGTTCTTCCTTACTTCCATTCTTCCTTTTTTGTGATGCTAGAAATTAAATCCAGAGCCTCAGCATGCTAGGCAACTACTCTGCCACAGAGCTACATCCTCAGTCGCATACAATTCTGACCACTTTCTTCAAACTATATTACCTCACTTTTGTTCACTATGGAATTAAACTATTATTTTATTTCAAAACCTTGGTCTTCACTAACATCTGCCATTTATTATAGTCATGTTGGCCTTTTAGTAACATGACAAATTTATTATCACCTGTAAACCCAGAAAACATATTTCTCATACCCTATTACAAATTACTTACTATAATAACAAACAATGCTCATATATCTTCAACTTTCTATATATTATCTACTTAAAAATCCTGTGCTCTATTCTTCCTAAGCCATAAGTGTGTGTGCATATGTTTCAATTAATGTTTGTTAGATACGGCACACAGGCCTGTATGCATACATATACAAATGTGCACACACACACACACACACACACATGCACATACACTCCTGTGAAATGAGACCAAAAGATGAAGTAATTGTGACGAAAAATATGTGAATTTAATGTTAAGACTCTCTGCTTCTCAGCTCTGAGCAAAATTATCAGCAGCCAATAAACCTTCTTCCAGTGTGAAATATGCAATATTTTCCTTCCTCTGCTTCATGTCATTTCTACACTACCCAGCCAAAAGAAAGACACCTCAAATTTTGATGATCCTATTAGCTACTCTCAGCAAGATTCAAAGTACTCCTCTGATCACCATAATTACAATTTTGGGAACACTGCAATACATAAATAATAGCATTCAGAAAATTATAAACATTAGACTCATTTGCATTTTATCCTGAAAGCTCAATTTTAAGGTTCATCTTCCCCAAAGGCTTCTCTGTATAGAAGAGCAACTGCAAAATTTCTCCATATCTACATTTTTATTTCACTGTTCTGTACTGAAAATATGCAGCTGACACTTGGGTACACATAGCAATTTTTTAGTACAGAAAAAAACATTTACACACACAAATAAAAATGAAAATGCAATAATTGACTAGGACTTTAGTTTAAGGTAATATACTGAGTCCCTCTAACAATGAATATCTAAGCACTCAGAGAAAAGAATGTAAGGAGTACAAATTGCATAGGGCCCATGGGCTTTCCAGAAAGACTTTGAAATCCTTTAGCTTGCATATGAAAATTTATTGCAAATGGATTTTTACAGCACAGGGATGTTACTTAAAGAGCAATTCAAGGCTCAGTGTGATATTTAGATTTAATATTTTACAAGCTTTACAGTTAACTTCTTTTAACTCCTTGGAAATTCAAACATGATATAGTCTTCTAGCTGAATGAGTATATTAGACTTCTCATTATTTATGGTTTTGAAGACCAATCCAGTAGTGTAGTAGAAAAAGCATAGGATTTACTATCTAACCACCATGTTTTCCATCTTAGATCTGCTACTTAGGCTAAAGTCATCAGATAAGCTGCTAAGTGCTCAATAAAATGGAGAAATATTAATGTCTCTCTCTTTCCAGGAATTAGAGAATATGAAGATAGTATGTCAATACTCAGTAAATGTTAGTCAACTTTCCTACTTAGAAAATATCTAAGAAGAAATCTGATTTCCTGTGAATGGTACTTCATTTTACAAGGAAAGGGGAAAAAAAGCTTTTTAAAAAAATATGGGATTAGTTAAATAGTATTTTACTTAAAGTTCCTAATTCTATAATTTTCAGTAATGCATTTTAGATTTCATAATTTTTCAGAAGCAACTTGAAAAAATGAGCTATTATAAAATAGGAAAGGAGCATATTCTTCCTGTTAGGCTTCTTAGAAAGAATTCTGTTTGTTCAATTTGAACAATTAGCATATAAGTCCATGAATTACTCTGAAGAAAAGCTAAGTTTGAAAAATGTACTTAATACTGGATAAGATACTATAAAATTTACAATACTAGATTTTGGAAAACCTAAGTTCTCCTCACTACTCTTCTATTTACCATCCCTGTAATTTTAGGCAAGATGATGTAAGGTTTATATATAATTAGATCAAAACAACGGCCACGTCGACAGAAAATGCCAATGAGGACCAAGTAAAATAATATAAACATACTTTAGAGAAGTCTGAAAGGAAGATGCAACTATTCTCATTTTATCCATTCAAAATATTTCTTTGATTCTAAAAAATAAAAATTCTAATATTCACAATATACATGACTTTTTAAATAGTGCAATTTATGTTTGGGCTTAAACCTAAAAGTTAAATAAAGCCCGTTTGAAGGCACTGACTGAGAGAGAACTGCAGGCAGGAAGGGCATGGCTGAAAGAGGTGGGTCACTGGGGATGTGGCCAGAAGGGTGCATCTGCCCTGAAGTCCCTTTCCCCAACTCTGCTTCCTGATCACTCCACCCGTGGAGCAGCTTTCTTCCATTGAGTCCTTCCCCCACCTTGGCCCCAGAGCAATGTTGTCTGCTGTCTCTGAACTAAAATCTCAGAATCCATGAACTTTTTCTCCCTCTAAGTTGTTCATGTCCAGTACTTTTGTCACAGCCACAAATAGCTAACTGAACGGATGGGACACTCTCCATCTGCATGGATTTTATTTTCTGGGCACATTCTCAATGCTGTACACATCTCACCTCCAGAATATTTAGAATAAGCCTACAAAGTGGCAATCCAGGAAATGTGCCTTTGTAGATGGATCCCATCCATGTAAAAATACATCTCCTCAATGTGGGGCCAAACCTTAAAGAAATTAAAATTTTGTAATGGAAATTATTTACATATCCACAGTGTGATTAAAAGAATACCCCAAATAGCAAAACCAATAAGAAACTCCCCAGTGTCACTGCCCCCTATCTTATTTCTTTGGAATTGCAAATTTATTTCCTTAATTTCATTTTAGTGTCCTTGCTACAAAAATAACAAGTTCAGCTGGGTTTGGTTGCACATGCCTGCAATCCCAGCAACTCAGGAGACTGAGGCAGGAGGATAACAAGTTCAAAGCCAGCCTCAGCAACTTAGCAAGGCACTTAGCAACTCAGTAAGACCCTGTCTCTAAATAAAATATTAAAAAAAAAAGACTGAGAATGTGGCTCAGTGGTTGAGAACCCCTGGGTTCAATCCTCGGAACAAAACAAACAAACAAAAAAGGTCCAAAAACTTTCACACACTCTTAAATATGCAGTCCATCAATTCATCTTCACCCTGCCCTACAACCTATTGCTACATTTTAATTTTGTTGCTCTTTTAGTCAAGTTGTTCAAAATTGGATATAGAACATTAAATTTGGGATAGAGGCCAGGAGTTTAAGACACCTTTGTAACCAGGAAGCTCAAGATTGCATAAGAAGTCACAGCATGAAACTTTGAAGGAAGACAATGCCTCCAAAAGATTCCTTATGATAAAAGTCTTACAATTAATTAATTTCCTAAAATAATTTGATATTTGTAATGGAGATGATTCATTTTCCATGCCTGAAATGATGATCTTTTAGTCCAAGTCAACATTCATTCTGTCCTCAAAGCAAAACTAATATATTGAGAGAAATGTATGACTTTTTGAATGATATTCTTTTCCAGGTCGAGAAAAAGCTTCACACCTGGAAAGATTGCCCACAAAGATATGGCTTCAATGATGTTGCTGGGAGTGATTTTCTGAACCGTTAAAAAATTAGTCTGCATTAAGTTAGAATTGCTGCATAGAAAACTCATTTTGAAGGCAGCAACACTATAAATTTGTCATAGCCCATCCCCAGCATGAGTTTCATGTTGGAATCATAGAAAGTAAAGGTCAGTACTGCTGAGCCCACAAGACAACAGAGGAAGGAGGTGGTAATCATGTTGTGTCATGGTGGGATATTTTTGGTGTGGTGATATTTTTTTTTATTCAGATAACTGCCCTTTTTCACTGTTTAAATAATTAAACTATCTTCACATGTGCAGATGACAAACTAGGAAAATACAGCTTGGCTAAAATTTCATTTGCTACTGCTAACTTAATTTTCTTAATTAGTATGAGGGAGGAGTAAAAGGGGAAATCTCAAAATCTGTACATCCTGGGTAACAATTCAAAATGAAGTTAACACATGAAATGAGTAAGACTGATAAGTTGTGACAGTTCATTTCATCTTGACTAGTCTATGGTGCTCAGTTTCTTGGTCATACAGCAGTGCATGTTATTGTGAAGGGTTTTTTGTTGTTGTTGTTGTTGTTTGTTTGCTTTGCTTTGTTTTTTAATGTACTTAACATTTAAATCAGTTGATATGGAGGAAAGCTGATGGCCTTAAGAATTTGACCTCAAGACTGCAAGAAGTGCAAACAGCCAAGAATTTTATGAAAAGATGTTCAACATCTTTACCCATCAGATGAATGCAAATCAAGACTACACACTGAAATTCTATCTCATTCCAGTGAGAATGGCAATCACCAAGACACAATTAAGGCTGACAAGGGTGCAGGAAAAAAGAATTCTTATACACTATTGGTTGGAATGTAAGTTGGTGCAACCACTATAAAAGTTTTCCAAAAAATTTAAAAATATGACTAATATATGATCCAGCTGTACCATTTCTTAGTATTAATCCAAAAGAATTAATGTTAGCATACTTTAAAGATACAGGCATGCCCATGTTATCACAACACAATTAATAAAAGCCAAGTTATCAGTCTGAGTGTCCATCAACCAATTAATGGACAAAGAAAATGTGGAATACACACACACACACACACACACACACACACATGCAATGGAGTTGTATTTATTCATCAAAAACACAATTTTGTCACTTGCAAGAAAATAAATGGAACTGAAGATTATTGTTTTGAGTAAAATGAAGCAAACATAGAAAAGTATCATAAGATTTCTTTTGTGAGTAGATAATAGAAGGGGAAAAACAGAAGATACTTTCCATGAAAGTAGAAGAAAGACATTAGCCTAGGGGAAGTGGATCAGGAAGAGGGAAGGGGAGGTATTGGAGAATGAAATTAAACAAACTACACATAGCTCTATCTATCTATCTATCTATCATCTATCTATCTATCTATCTATCTATCTATCTATCTATCTATCTATCCATCTATCTATCTATCTGAATATGCCACAGGGAACCATTCTGTATAAATACTATGCAACAACCAAATTTTTTTAAATTTAGATTACAAGGAAACTCAGCATTTCCAGACTGCTGGCTTTCCCTATCCTTTGACTTCATGAGTTTTGGACTTGCTAGCCCCCACAACTGTGTGAGCCAATTCTTTAAAATAAAACTAATCCCCCCTCACACACACACACACACACACACACACACACCTTTATTTTTTTAATACAACAGTCTCAAAAGCACTCCATGAATAAATTTCTCTTCATTCTTTGATGCAGACAAACTATATTCTAAATTCCAAGTTCCTTAATACAGTAATATAAGGCATTAGTCATTTGATACCTTCCTCTCCTGCCATGAAATGTCTTCTGCCATATATAACTGCTTATGCTTCTCCGAACTGTGATGCTATATTCACATCTGGGTCTTTGATGAGCCCTGTCATTTCTCCACAGTGAACTTTCCTCTGGCTTTGCTCCTCTTACACCTGCCTGAAATACAGTTTTTCAGTTTCACTAATTGAATTATGCAGTAGCTTATCACTTGTTTGTGGTACAGCAATTCCACCCTCTTGCTACCCCGGAAACTATGTATCTGATTGTCCATCACTTATCACTACATTTCAGTCTTCTTGGTTAGACTATGAACTGCTGAGAATAAACTCAAATCCTAACCCATCAGCTGTCACCAAGCATACCCTAAAAAAAAAAAATAAACCTGTTAAACAGTCACTAGCTTTATTTTTTTGGTTCAGCTTCTTTGAAAATAAGTTTCATAATATCTCGTATGAACTTATGTGAATTAACTTATATCTTTATATATCTCTTTGTCTTCAGAGTTAAAACCAGACAAATGTATCTTTTATATTTTTTTAAACTTGGTTGAGGTAACATATAGTTGTGATATATAATATTCAGAAAAAATATGTGTTTTCATTCCTACTTTGTGATGGATACTTCTAGACAAAGAAATGGACTTCCCAGATTTAGAGTAAATCTAAATAGTTTGACACAACACATATTTAAATTCCAAAATGACATTCATTTTTAAAATGCACTGACATTTTAAAGGGTCATGTTCTTTTAAAAAGCATACTGAACTTTAAGAAGGAAATGAATATAAAAACTTTTATAAATACCTTTATAAAGAAACATGGTAGCTAGCTAGCTAGTGGAGATATTAT
The DNA here is from genome assembly GCF_045843805.1 of Urocitellus parryii. Lineage (NCBI taxonomy): Eukaryota > Metazoa > Chordata > Mammalia > Rodentia > Sciuridae > Urocitellus > Urocitellus parryii. Next base: position 21,410,975 of record NC_135544.1, read on the forward strand.
AATTCCAGCATAGAACCCTCAGTTTTTTTTTTTCAAATGATGAAACTAAAGCCTAGAGATTCTCAATGAAACCAAAGGAACAAAACAAGTTAGTGGCAGAGTCTGCACTGGAACCCTGCCCTGGAGAGGTCTATCAGTTACCTCTCTATTACTCTCACATCATGACATCTCCATTACTCTGGGCACTAAAATAAGCTATTTATATTCAAAGGAGTAATTATACAAAATGCCTTTAGGATCACATGCAAAAGAGAAGTATGCTTCTATTTTTTTTTAACTTACTGGTAATTTGAGACATTTTCCTGCTATGAAGTGTAATTCACTAAAATAATTTTGTGATTCCCTATTAATTTTTGGTAAAGCAATCTAAGCAGCAATGAATCATTGATAAGCACTTGGCAGAAATACAAATCATTTGACATGTCCCAGACCAAAAGGGAAAAAAATCAACATCTTACAGACTTACCAAGTATTAACTTTTTCCTGAAACTTGTGTTATACATATATAAACCTTAAATACATGGTCCTTTTCGCATTGTAGTATTTTGACTTCTAATAGATACTTAATATATGTAGCCAGCACATAAAATGAGTAAATTTTTATCTCCCAAAATACATAAAAATAAAAAATTATATAAACAAAACCAAAAATATTTGGCAATTTTTTTAAATGTTTGCTTTTGGCCATTTTCAGAAAAATTTCAAATCTTTGGGGAACCAGAGAATTTTTATAACAAAGGGTGAACAAAGAGTAAAGTCTGTGTGATAGATATGATAAGGGTACATATGGAGGCCAGAGGACAATAGGAAACAAAGGAAGGAGAAAGGAGAAGAGAAAGAAAGGGGTACATTGAAAGAAAGAAAAGGGTGTGATTATAGGAAGAGTCAGAAGTTGGTAGGAAGGGCACCAAGGAAAGAGGAGGATGAGGAAATGAGCCTCTTCAACATTCCTACAGAACTGACCTTTCTTGAATAAATCCACTTTTGCCCTAAGCACACCATCACCTCCTGTTTGTCAATGAGACAAACTATTAGCTTTAATATCCTACCCCTTACCATAAGCTCCAATGTAACTATTTTCCATAATTTGGGCTACTCTTTGTCTCCTGCCACTCCCATCACTTCTAAAACCACAACCCACACCTTTTCTCCAAGGCTGTGCCTTCAAGCCTTTCATAACCAGGAGAGTTCTCAGGGTATACATCAACTCATCTGCCTCTCTTTACACAAGCCCAGCCACCTTGCACATCCCCAGCCCCATCATCCTCCTTTACCATTCTCTTCCTCGGTCTCATAGAAAACAAAATATGAGATATTTCCTTACAGTGCCACCTCTCTATAGGGAACATTCTTTTGGCAAAGCCTTTCATAAAATATGCTTCATTTCAATTGATTGGGAGTTTAAGAGCTATAAGATTTGACAAGTCGTGCATTCCTACATAATTATAGTGTGTCTTGAGTAGGGTAAGTTATGAAGCCAAATGCAAAACGATTTTAACAACTTGAAATGTTAAATTACTTGTTTGGAATGTTCCTTATGGAGATTCCATGCTGTAATGAAATGGATTTTTTTTCTTAAATAATAGGAGAAGTCAGAAGTTCATTCAGAGTATTTTGAGGATACATTTGACCTACCTCTACTATATCATTAATAGGCATAACAATGGCTTAGTGTTAAATACATTTACAAAATCATTTCAAAACATGAATTTGATGAGAAATAAATTAGAGAAGTTGAACTATTAACATTAAATAAATTCAGGATCTAGAATTTAAATGCATTCCATGTATTTACAACAGTTATGGTACTAATTTGGAGTGTTGTGCTTTGCAGATTTTCTACTATAATATAATAAAAATAAGAAAGAGCTTACTGCAAGAATTAGATTGTCATAGCATTAGAAAACCTTTAACTTACTAAGATATTAAAAATTAGTGTGTGTCCCAACATATGGCAGCCAATCAAAGAAACTCAATTCTTTCCTATAAGGAAGACAAACGGAATTTTTTTCCCTTCTCATTTACCATCATAATTATAACATCTTCCTTCTACACTGAACTCCAGGAACAGGCTCCATTTTCGTTTTTTTCTTAGGTTTGTACTTAATAAACTGGACATGAATTTTATCTTGCTCTCTCTGGTTGAAAGTTTTCGAATCACTATCTTCCCCCTATATCTGTATACCGAGTTTTAGATTAATGTAGATACAACCTGTCAAACATATCTATTTAGGATGCCCCATTATTATCATTCAGATATGAAGTGTCCCCCCCAAAAGTTCTTGCATTATAAGAGGTGAAATGATTAGACTATGAAAGCTTTAGCATAATAAGTAGATTAATTCATTTGATGGATTAATGATTTGAATAGATTACTGGGTGGTAACTGTAGGCAGATAGTTGGTGTGTGGCTAGAGGAATTGGGTCACTGGGGATGTGCTCTTGGTGATTATATATTTTGTCCCTGGCTTCTTACACTCTCTGTTTCCTAGGCTGTCATAAACTGAGCAGCTTTCCTTGGTCATGCTCTACTGCCAAAATGTTCCATCGTCAGCTCAGGCTCAGAGCAATAGAGTTGGTCAACCATGGATGAACCTCTGAAACCATGAGCCCCAAATTAGACTTTCCCTCCTCTAAATTTTACTTCTCAGGTATTTTGGTCACAGTGATACAAAACTGTCTAGCACTTCAAAAGATCAATTCAAGAGGTACAACAAAGTTATTTTCTCTTCAGAATCCTTATCCTACCTTATCCTACCTTGTCTCTCTTTCAGGTGATAATTCTCCCATGAGAAACCTAGGAGTCAACATTTGAACTCTGTCCATACCATTTCCAGTTTATAAATTATTCTGCTTATGGATCTTGTCAATTCTTTAAACCCACTCTCTGTTTCAGATCAAGGCTCCATAATCTCTCCTGTGAAAAACTGGTAGCTTTTTGACTGGTTGCCCATTTGCATAGTTGGCTCTTTCGAATCCACCCTCCACAAAGCCATCAGAAGGATGTGATACCTGTAATATACACCATGTTAGATTTTGCCTTTGGATCCCAGTGGTAATCATTTTGTTTAGTAGCATATTTGTTCCATCAGTCTCCATTTATTAACATGTCACAATATGTTGTTAGATCTTAGTTCTATATTCATTGATTATATGACCTCTGATATTAGCTTTAAAAATCCACTTGTGTGTGTGTGTATATATATATTATATATATATATATATATAATATATATATATATATATATATTATATATATAGCATACTCTTTGCTTTCTTTATATTTCCTCTTACAAGTTTATTATGGTCCTTATAGCTGCATTTATAACTATGAATTTTATGTAATATTTTAATCCTCTTTTCTCTGGTTTTTCCACTATAACAATTTAAATAATATAGTTTTCATCCCCTCTTGACTTTACAGATTATTCTATTTTCTTAATGTTTACCTTTATGGTATTTGAGTACTATATACTGGCATATTATTTTAATATTATAAATTATATATTTTAAATTATATCTTTGAAATTGGCTTTATAAATCTATAACTTTCCTGTCTCCTGATGTTTTTTTTCTCTTTCCTCCTTCCAAGTCCAGCCTTTAAAAGATATGTAATTTGTACATTGTCAAGATTTATAACTTTCACACTTTTTTGTAACCATAGTTCTCACACTTATTTTAGTCTTTTATTCTACATTTAATTAGATTCAATACTCAGTGCTATTTTTATTAAACTTTTTACTGGCTAGAATTTATCATCATGATTTCATCAAAGGATATGAAAACTATATTCTCTGATTCCATACATCTTCAAAAAATGTTTATTTCTACCTTTATGTTTGATAAGCATTGAGTTTATTTTGGTCTAAATTCCTGGGCTCATATCTTTTCTTGAAGACTATAAGAACTGCTCCATTTTCTCTTAGGTTTTGACTATTATAAATCACTATAATGTGGTGAGCCGTTTCTGTGAACTGTGGCCGCCATTACAAGATGGCGCTGGTTTCCCCTGTAGTCTGTGACAAACAACTCCTTATCAGAATGAGTTGGCACGCTGTGACTTGGCACCCTATAAGAAAAGTCCACGTGGCAGCTTCGCATTGGGGCTTGAGGTGCTTTATTAAGGCTGGGAGGGGCATCCGGGGGGAAGAAGAAAAAGTATCAAGGACCTGAATAAACGGCTGAGAGAAGATTCCCGAGTTGCGTCTTCCTTGCGGGCAAGGGGTCGAGACAAGTGGTGCCGAGACCCGGGAACCAGAACTTTCAGTCAGTCAGGGGTGGTGCACCGGTTAGTCCCAGGTAAGTGGGATCTGCGATCAAAGCAGGGATAGTCCCAGTAAGTGGGATCCGCGTCCAAAGCGGGGTCAGCTCCTCTACAAAGAAAGAGAGAGCCTCATATTTATTGCAGCTGCACTGTGTACTTTCACTTTTGTTTTCTGTGTTTCTTTTGTTGTGTCATCTCGTTTTTGTTTTTTGTGGTATCTCTTGTTGTTTTTTGTGCGTCTTTTGTTGTTGTGTCATGGGTGCCGCATCTTCAAGTCCGCTCCTCCTGGCCCTAGATGACCTGTTACGTTCCAAGGGCCTGGAAGTGAAACGTAGTACTTTAGAGAGATTTTTACAGAAGATAGATATTGCTGCACCGTGGTTTGCATTCTCGGGCAGCCTTACTATACCTAGCTGGGATAAATTAGGCAAAGACCTTGACTTTGCTTCTGAGCAGGGCATATTAGAGGGTGGGGTGATACCCCTTTGGAAGATGGTCCGTAGTTGCCTCACAGATGGCAGATGTCAGGAAGCACTTACTAAAGGACAGGAAGTTTTAGAGCAATTACATAAGGAGAAGTCAGAAACGGCAGAAAGTGAAGTATCTCAGGAGGATGGGAGTGTGCGGAGCATGAAACAGGGGAAACCAGCGCCATCTTGTAATGGCGGCCACAGTTCACAGAAACGGCTCACCACACTATAAGACTAAATTAACTTTTGACTTATAGATTATAGATAATTTATATTTCATGTGTCTGATCAGGCAAATATATTTTCCTTGAAAATTTAGTAGATTTACTAAACTGGTCTCTGTTGGAATTATTGTCTGTTAATTTCTCTCAGAGTACATATGGTGCATTCTTTAAAGGAATTTAAAGATTCCTTTAAAATTATCTCTCATTGTTGATTCCTTACCAGACATTTACTGTGGAGGCAGAGAAGGTGTGAATCCTGGCCAAGTTCCAGGTAAATTTTGATTGAAATTCTTTATGGTGCATAACTTCCAAGATGGATGTGGGGGTTTTGTTTTGTTTTGTTTTGGTGGGTTGGTTTGTTTGTTGTTTTTGTTTTTTCAGTTTTTACTTTTCTTGCATCTAGTTTCTCAGAAGCTCTAATACTGTCCAGGATGTCTCACTGAGGTCTCCTGAACAGCCTGATTTTTGCCTGCATTTACTCTGTGTCAAACAGAGCCCAGGAATATCCCCAAGACCAACCTGAGCCATTTGTCCTCCTTCTCCAAAAAGTCAGCTGGTGGTATGTGTTCTGGGCTGGATTGTACCCTTCACCATTCATGTTAAAGTCCTGACTCCTCAGAATGTGATTGTTATGTAGTCAGAGCCTTCAAAGAGGTAATGAAGGTCTGAGATTATTATTGGGGTGGCCCCAATCCAATATGACTAGTGTTTTCATAAAAAGACTAAAACATACACATGTTCATAGGAAATATCACATAAAGATATGGGAAGAAGGTATCCATTGGCAAGACAAAGAGACAACCCTCAGAAGAAAGAACCTGCCAGCATCTTCATCTTGGATTTCTGGTCTCATAATCATGAGAAAATAAATTTTTATTAATGAATACCTCAGTCCATGGTACTTGATTATAGTGAATTAATTCAATATGCTTCTTAAAAGGTGCTTCCTGATTTAAGAAACTGTACTCCCTTGAATTCACTGAGACCTGTGGAGATATAACTTTCACTGCATTTGAAAATTTTAGACTTTGTCTTGAAACTACAAAATCTCATAGTTTTATTGAGATTGATTTTTTTGGTAGTTTCTTATATTTCTGTAATTACAACATGATTTTCAAAGAAAAAAGGGGATGATGCTATTTCCTATTCTCAACTTAAAATTAGAAGGATTTTTAGATGTTTAAATATATTTTTTCTAATACAGAAACCTGGTATATGATAGATGACCATAACTAGCTTTAGCAGAGATAAATATTGAAGAGCACATTTTGGGAACTGGTTATATCCAATGACTTTAATTTTCTTTCTATTTTTCTCAATTAAGTATGAGAAAGATAAAGTGGGGAAAGAAGGCTTGCAGAACCAGAAAAAAATGCTTTATAATAATTATTAAGAAGGCAAGCAGAGTAAATGAATTAGAGACACATTGTGAGATTTCCAGGAGGCATTATGTATACATTTGAAATTAGTAATATCTGCATTCTGCTCTGTTTTAGAATTTTTCCTAACATCAAGTTTCATTCAAGCAACCATGAAGTAAGTAGGGTAGAATAGGCAGGTAACTGGATTTTTACACAGTTATGGAGTTGCTACGCAAGTTCAACAGAGAGAATGAGATGCAGGGCAGGAATCATTGCAAGTTATTGATTATAATAACAACAACAACAAAGAAACCAAAGTTAAATGCGGATAAAAGTAAACACCAAAGTTTCCCAGTGAGTTGAGACATTGTAATATCCTGCAGAGTTCTTTGTTCTTGAGATTTGTTGCTTTAGTTACTCTTGTTCCTTAACTAAAATGTACTTTATTTTTCCCCTGTGATTGGGATCAAACAATGTAATTTTCTTAAGGATAAGAACAATGTAATAAATACTCAACATACTTGATAGAGACAAATTACTTTATTTTGGCTCCTTTTTAATTCTTCCATATTATGGTACTTAGTTTCTATTAGGTATTCAATAATCATCTATCAGAAAATGTATATCTACATTTATATATATATATATTATATATACATATTATCTCTATATCATTGATGTAGATTTAAATATAGAGCTATATAGGTAGTTATATATATGTGTGTATATATACATATATACATATATACATATATATACATCACATACACAAAGAGAAAGAGAGACACAGACAGGAGCAAGACTGTAAGGGACAAATGGACAAAGGAGATAATCTCAAAATCACTCAGTTATAGAAATTAATAAATCCATGAAAACAGAAAGAGTGAGGTCTCTGCTTTCATTCTTATACTCTGGGACACATGGTGTAGAATATGTAAATGTTCAGTGCAGAGTCATCACAGGGTGAACCAAAAGTTGGAATTAAAGTTTCAATACGTATTTGTCTAAAATTTACATCTATTATTCCTGAGAAGACCTTTGTTTCCTCAGGATTGTTTCCCTTCCTACCTGCTTATCAAGTCAATTTGACCTAAAGAACCATTAATGGGGCTCTAATTGAATAAAGCAACAATTCTTTTATTATTGCTCAGTGGAGTTTCTGAAAATGACCTTACTTTGAAAGGCTGACTTTGAAGAACATTTATGCACAAAAGGTTTATTCACACTGTATTTAATATTCCAGCATTTTTCCCTCTAAACTGTAGATCAAAGCACTGGATTTCACAGTCTGATTTTACTCTATTTATTCATTTGATTTACTTTCATGGACCAAGTACTATTTGAGTGTTCTCATACGTATAGCCTCTAAACTAATAATTATATCCAGATTAACTATCTACCAATAAAAGTAGATAGATCTTAGCACAAACAAAATAGATATCAAGAGAAAATTTGAAGTATACCCCTGAAAGCAACGAAACTACAGATTACAAAATCCCCATCAATTTTCTACTTTTTCTGGTCATTTACAAATCTATTAATTTCTCTTGTGATCAAAGCTAAATCAAAGCTAAATGATAAATCTTGTAATCATTGGAAAATCAGTTAACATGTAATTAATTGATCATTTCTCTTCAGAAATAATAAGTACTAATTTTCACACATATGATTCATCCAACTAAAATTTCATGATTTAAAAATGTCATAGGCAAATTATCTGCCACATTAAAAGTTTCCTTTACTTCCTATTCTCCTAAAATGGCCTTTAAAAACAGAATTCTTGAGCTGGGTGTAGTGATGCATACCTATTATCCCAGTGGCTAGGGTGGCTGAGGCAGCAGGATCACACATTTAAGATCAGCCTGGGTAACTTAGTGAGGCCTTAAGCAACTTAGGGAGACTCTGTATCAAAATTTTAAAAACGGCTGGGATGTGGCTCAGTGGGTAAGTGCCTCTGGGTTATATTCCCAATACCAAAACCAAAACACAACAAGGAAATAGGATTCTGGTTAACAAATAGGTTGGAAACTTCTTTAAAGCTACCACTATTTTCTATCATTTCAGTGAATGAAAATTAGGTTTTTAAGTTAAACTCTTACTTATCTGTCATGGTCCTTGACTTAAGATTGCTGTGTTCCAGCCCTTTATATTCAGTGATTATCTTGCAAAAAAAAAAGTAAGATCATAAAATATTTCATGGTTATGTGAAGTTTTAAATGAACAACTTTTTTCAAGAATGTAGAATTCTGGTTGGCACATGGGTATTAAAGCAAGTCACCAATTTGATAGAAACACATTAAACTAATTTGATGCTCAAAATAACCATAGGTGAGCTATACAATCAATAAACTTGGTTTTGTTGAAGACAATGAAATTTCAGAAGGTTAAATATCAGACAAATGCAGACTACTTATGTGGGGGACAATGTGGAGTCATGCATATTTAATTTCTAAATCCAAAATATTTAAATTTTCATACCCTTGAATCCTATAATATCATTTTTTTTTTACATTTTGTTTGGACTTTCTTCTATTACTCATAATCTCTAACACTTTAAATATAAACTACATTTGATTTACAAAACTGGGTAAAAGTGAGTAAAGAGCTATGCAGACGTTTAGAAATACCTGGTGAAACCTAAGACTACATACAGATCCATTATCAGAAAAACAAAAACACCTTATTTTCTGTTTCCATTGAAAGAAAAATTAATTCCCTACACATGGTACTATTACCTTTGCTAAAATGGGAGGATATAGATTATGTCATGTGTCAACATCTGCTCAGAGTCTTTAAGTATCCTGACACCTTTGCAAGCAGCTAGTCCCTCTGTAAAAATTAGTTCTAGAATTGTCTCAATCATACTATACATTAAAATTTGCTACATGCATCTATCCCAGCCACCAACTGTGTTACTCCTTTTTTCCCCCTCTCTCTGCCCTGCCTATACATCTGCCCTGGTTGTGAATTAAGCATTCTTCTAATGAGGAGGTCCTCTCTATATTTTCAGAAAAGGTCAACATATTTCCTTGTCTTATTCCCAATAAGAGCCAGTCTCTTGTGTTCTTGTCTGTGTGCTCCTGTGGATATCTTTCCCACCCAGGCTCATCAACCCTCCCACTGGGTATAGCATTCATAAATAATCCAAAATGTAAGGATGCAATGTTCCATTTACCTGCTATCCTGAAAATAAATTACATTCTTTCATAATAAAGAACATCCATTGTAAACAATTTTTTCAAGCCTACTTCTAGAACCTGGTGATTTGGTGAAATGCAATCAAATTCCATGGTTGTTAAATAATAAAACTGAAACTCGGGCATTCTTGAAAAAAAAGAAGAGACTTACAATAGTGGTAATTTGAAATTGGCACATTCTAACAAGTAAAATATTAATATCCTAGGGGAAATTGAAAGATGCTTATTGTAACAATGTTTGAACACTATTAACAATTTCTCCTGGGATAATTATGTACAGAAATCTTGAAAACATTTTCCATACTCCTAAAAATATACTGTAGATGCTAAAGACACATACAAGTTTAGGTTGGAAAAAGTCTATAAGTACCTTTTGTCCAATTATCTCTCCTTAGACAGATGTTTGTGCAGCTCAGTCACTAAGTAAATTCAACACCTTTTGAAGAATAGTTATTTGAATATAAGTAATGTAGACTTTAATCATATTAATCATCACTACTCCATCTTCTCTTATAATCCAAATAAAATGACATCCACTACCCCAAATCTTGATTGATTTCTTTATCTCTCTGTAAAATGTGTGAATCTTGAATACTTTCAATACAATGATACTTTACAACTTACTGAAACAAATTACTCCATTTTTTCTTACATTTTTTCTTGCTGGATTAATTTTAGCCCAATTTTACAGCCAGATAAAAAGTTAAATCAAAAGTGATTTTAACTATGTCTATGAATTTCTGAACTTCTTACCCTGTATATTTCCTTATAAGGAATGCACCATTTTTATTGTCTGAAATCAAGTTTTGGGTGAAAAGGAAATGAGCAATCCACTTATCTTATTTGAAGACAACATGACACAGCAGGACATGGGGATTTTTACTGACACATGAGATTCTTTTGATTTTATACTAAGCTTTTGCTATGGGTGTGAAATTGAGTCATGTTAGTTTGTTTGCCTTAATATAACAAAACACTTGAGCTGAGAAACTTTAGAAACTAAAGATTTTATTTATCTTACAGCTATAAAAGTTTAAGAGCATCAGCTTAAGTCTGCTGAGGATCTCATGGCAGTTGGCATCACAATAGTTGGAGCACATGCAAGAGGGAAGGGATCATATAACAAGAAGCAAAGAAGCTGGAACATAGGCTTGTTCTTGTATAAAAACCCTCTTATAATAACTACTTCTGGGTCACAGAAGGAATACCTTAATTCCTTCCAACAACAGTACCCCCCATAACCTAAGGATCTCCTACTGGGCTACACAACTTAAAAATTTCAACACCTGCTAACACTGTCATACTTAAAATCAAGTTTCCAACATATGAACCCTTGGGGGACACACTCAAAACATATTCAAATTACCACATGGGTAGATGACTTAATCTCTCTGTATTTGTTCCCCTGCCCTTTGTAAAATAAGGTTATAACTCACTTTAAAGAACTATTTCGGGGATTAAAAATACTCAACACAGGGCTGGGGCTGTAGCTCAGTGGTATAGTGCTCACCTCACATGTGGAAGGCACTGGGTTCAATTCTTAGCACCACATAAAAATAAAATGAAGGTGGGCTGGGGATGTGGCTCAAGCAGTAGCGCGCTCGCCTTGCATGTGTGCAGCCCGGGTTCGATCCTCAGCACCACATACAAACAAAGATGTTGTGTCCGCCAATAACTGAAAAAAATAAATATTAAAAAATTCTCTCTCTCAAAAAAAAGTGAAGGTATTGTGTCCACCTATGACTGAAAAAATATTTTTAAAAAAGTACTCAACACATGGGCAGTTCTCCACAACTGTTAACTCATGATCCTTTTTCAATGTAGTCAATTTTGAACAGAATCCACAAATATATAGATCAAGGCTCAGGGTTATTTCAATCTGATGTACGAGAGAGGACATGCAATTTTTCCAGTCTTGCTTGTATGTTTCTCATCATAGTCTGCTGGATATGTTGGAATATTTATACATGTAATGTCATTGTTAACATCCCTGTTAAAAGAACATAAATGGGATAGATTCTAAACAACCTAAAGACTGGTCAACTTCCTATATTGATTTCAGCACACTCTTGAAAATTTGAGCAGCTTAAAGAATTTCTGCCAATAGACAAAAAAAGTTCATTCAATTTCAAAGTATTTTCAAATACACTTGTGATCAGTGAACTGTCTTTTGAAGTAAATCTCTTACACATGAGTGTATTAAATAATGTTTGAACAAAAATAATGTTTATTTAATGATAATGATTTTATTTTAAGATACTATAATTATTCATTAGTGTAAGTCTCCTTTTCATGTGGATTCAGCTGGCTAGTAGGGACATTAAAGCTTCAAAGGCTTAGAGAACAAAACTAAAGAGAATAAAGCTTTAAATTTACTAAGTAATCATTCATTTTTCTGCCAACAAATCATGGTACATATGAAAACATTTAATTAAGAAAATAAAATTGAGATTATGTATTTGTCAATCCACCTTTCTTACTGCTTATCACACAAATCAACATGAGGGTTTATTTTTACTTATGACATTCAACTAAAATGTTATCTTTTAGTTTCCATTGCCACTGCTTGCCTCACATGTCATTTCTCTGCCTCATCCCATGTTAACACAGCAGAAAACAAATAAATGTACAGTAGCTAAAATGTGTCTTAAATCACCAATCTAACTGGAATAGAAAACATCTAAAAATATACTATTATTTTTGAGTATTCATGTGCCGTGTATTGTATATGATACTTTAAATATGTTTGTGTTTGACTGATTTTATATGCTTTACATAAGGGAACTAAAATTAGGGAGACTCAAACTCTTTCATCCATGGCATGAGAATATGTCATCTAAAGGAAGCTCACAATTTTCTGCTATCCAGTTATATCACTTCTGCCTAAATGTACTCTTAACACATTTTTTGTAACCATTTTGGGAAAAAATTCATTTCTCTACTAAAAATGACTTTTGTTCAACTTTTTCAAAATCTCAATCACAATGCATTTATTTTACATAAAGGGAGACATTAGTTCTTGGGGGGAAAAAACTTCAGAATATAGAATTTTTTCACTACAATGAAGAATGTTTTCGTTAAGTAGGCATTCAAGACTCAAAACTAGGGAACACATGAGTTCTTCTCTCTAAAGACGACAGCCCAGTCAGCATTGCTGTGATTTCCTGATAGACAGCTCTCCCACAACCAGTGTTCATAAAAGCCTTCTGACTTGCATGCCATCAAGTACAAATAACATCCTACAGACCAGCCTACACCACTGAAGCCTCATGAAACACACTGTATTCCAAGAAACAGGTTGACTAGCTCATGTCACATGGCCTTTCCACTATAATTACAAACTGCTGATATTTACTTTTACATTCCTTTTGGGAGTTCTAGACAAAAATAAACCATTTAAATTAACTATTAAAAAATAAACTATTAAAATACACTATTTAATTTTTTTCTTTTGTGCTTGGAATTTCAAATGGCAGTTATTAATAAGTGCTCCTAATTCTCATGAAAGTAAATACTGTCCTTGTCTCAGTGTATTTGCATATAAAATATTTGTTTGGGATTTATTCTATTGCTCTAAATAGTAGAAGAATTGGTCCTTGACCTGTTGAAAATTTGACATTAAAATGCTTCTGGTGTGTTACTTGATGTTTGTCTTATAATATAAATGCTTAATCTGATTTTACAAACACATGTGACTGATCTTCACATATTGAAATCTAATGATTTGATTAAAATGCATATAAAATGCATATTTTAGTTTATATTACATTAAAGACTATGAGTAGATTTTAATATGTTCCAATGAGTATAATGTTAATTTCAATATTTCTCAGTAAGACTAGGACTTAGACAACCAAAATATTTCTTGAATTCAATTAATTAATTAATTAGTTTTCAAATTCCCTCCTCTAAAAATCCAAAGACTGAAATATGGTGTAGATATTTCTTTTCTCCTTTCTTTTTTTTTGGGGGGGGTAGGGGGGAGTGGGAGAAGGGGGAGGACTTACTAAACATCAAATTTTTATCATCCTCTTTTACATATGCTTTACATAAGGAATCAGGTTGCAAATTTTACTTTTTTCAAATTCATATTAAAAATTGAGAAGTAAAATGCATATATTCAATAATTCTTATTCTAAGCAACTCAAATATTGGGTTCTACTACTTTTTACACTTTTGACTTTGAGTGAGTTGCTGAACCTCTGTGGGCCATACCTTCACATTCACCAATCCATCCCATAGGTACACTGCAAAGTCTGAGAGTTATAAAACGGAAATATGCTTATAACAGAGGCATGCACACAGTAAGCACTTGGTAAAAAGCTACTGTTGTATCTCCTATTTTATCAATATAATTGTCATAATGTAGCAATGTGGTTTTAATTTATGGATGAAGTTATTGCGGAGTAAGTTAATGCTGTATTTAGAGAAGAACCAATTAGAAGATCAGGTATGTAGACACTGTCCCATCAAACATGGGTTAACATTGGGTAAGATAATATAGTTGTCATGTCATCTAAATTCAAATTCATTTAAACCTCACCAAAGTAATAGAATGTTTAATGTTTGAAGTATAGACTTGTATATGATTAGTCAACGTGTTATTTCGCTGACTTTTCAATTATGGACAGAGTACAATGAAAATGGAAATGTACTTCTCAGAGAAAAATATTGTTTGAATTTTACAATTTGCAGACAAAGGTCATAATATCACTAAGAAAGAAATGTAATCAATCACAGTGTTCCATTTATTCATTTGCTGACCCAAAAGTTACAAACAATGCAGTAAAGGTGAAAAGAAAATACCATGTATTTTGGTCAAACCATAATCCCTAGTCTTAAAACAAATAGCCTTGAATACAGATTTTTTTTCTATACTTGAGCATCATGTTGCTCTATAGAAACACCTCTGGGTATGGAAGCTCAGATAATGCTCCAGAAAAGAACTGTAGGTCCTGTTCAGTGAGAATCCTGTGGGGCAGTACACAGGAGATACCAGATCCAAATTGAAATCAGCATCTCCAGAAGTACAATTCAAACATAAGCGTATTCCTGAAAGGAAGAAGTGTGCTCTCATCTTAGTAATTAAGTAGAAGATTAAGAGCCAGAGAAACTGATTAATCAGGACTTCAACCTGGAAGGGCTCCAGCAGGTGGGAAGTAGGAAGATAAAGCCAAGGGTTGATATGAAGCAAACAGATGGTTAATGATGTGTGGGTTGGTAAAAGGCCTGGTTTGGGACTAATCTCGCACACACCATTTCTTCTTACCCTTTGTGTCTTCATGCCAAACAGGTGTGTAGAAATCTGAATAGTGAAGGGTTGCACAGTTAATTTAAGAGGCTAGAAAATTAAAATAGCAAATTTCCACGGGAATTGCTAAGTAGCCAAAATAAAATCTGGACATCTTTCTTTATTGAGGGTAATAGGTGACCTGAATTTTTCCTTGAATAAATAAGACTGATTGCTCCAATTCTGCACATTAATTTTGTGACATATACTTGATTGACAGATATAAAGATGTTTAGAATAGAAAATAGAGCCATTTAATTATCTGTTTTCATATTTAAAAAAGTTTTATTACCATAGACATATTTGAATTTATAGAGTACTCAAATAAACCATTTTTTCTTTATCCTTTTTGGCCAGGAGGGATGGAAGGTGGTCAAGTACTATAAACAATACTTTTTACATTCATTGTATCTTTAGAAAGTCTCATAATTCTGGAAGACTTAATCATCCAACACCATAAAATATCCTATACTTTCCATATACATGTTTCAGATTTTATATACACAACTTATGCTTGAATGTAAATGCTATAATTTCTCAAAATGTTTATCAAATAAATCACCATCAACTTGTTTAAAATGCAGATCCAAATTCTACCATGGATCCTTCCAGAGCCCTGGAGTTCAAAAATCTTTATTTCTAAATAAGCATCTGACACCATCCTTACAGACACCTTTAAAGTCTGAGGCCCATTGCTCTGTACACTGCAGCAAAGATTCGCTATGAGAACTCCTCCCATTTAAGTGATGTTGTGTACATTCACTACCTTAGGAACATCTGTACAAAACGTAGCATGATATGGTCAATGAAAACATCAAACATAGAATCTGGAAACATAAATACTGTAAGCTCCATATCTTTGTAACCTTAAGACAAGTCTTGCAATTTTTCTAACCACTGATTTAGCTTTTTCATTGAGGGGATAACAACTGCTCTTTGAGACCTAACATGCCCTGATTCTAACACTAGTGCTATACTACTGAATAAGTATAGCAGTCTTCAGAACTCTAAAATTTGAGGATACAAGTAATTTATTGTGCTCCAGTTCTCAACAGTTACATGAAAATGTGCTACTATTGCTGTACTCTTTTTTAATATGCTTACACTGTGTTTACAATAATTTGGAAATGGGAAAGACTTTAACAAAATATAAGTACCCTGAGTATTAAATCTTAAAAGTGATGGGAAAAAAATTTCTCATTTACATATACTGAATGAATATTCATTGATTTGCAGAAGAGGGAAAATAAATTCTTACAAAGCTATTTTCTATATTAACATCTGGATACTTTAGATGTCAAAGAAACCTGCCAATTATAAAATCTCCTTGGTGATCTTCTTAATATGATTTTAAAACTTTACACTTCAAAAGAACCAGGAAAACCATATTTTAAATATCTTCTTTAAATATTTTAAAACCATATTTTTAAATCTCCCTATTCCCCATTGATGAAGCTTATAAAATTCATCCTGATAGAAAAGAATTGAGATGATCATCGCATGCATTATTGAGACTTTTCAAGAATGGAAAAGCTTTCAAATATTTAAAGGAGACCAACTTAAAGCTACTTGATAATACTAGGAGGAAAACAGATGTGTAGGCATAAATAAAGCTTTAATATACAAGATATTTAGAAACTGTAGTTTGCTTGAAATCTCACATGACATATACATGCCTTTATATCACATCCCCCAGGGCACCATTGGATTGTTTTCTGAAGGTGACTAGGCCATTATTAGAAAAATGACTAAGTTCAAAGCTGGCCCAGTTTTCCAGTAGTTCATCAACACAGCAATAGAAACAACAACAACAACAAAAAAAAAATCAATGAACTCACTTTCTGAGACTTGAAAACTGTGTTCTTAGGTTTTCTTAGGCACAGGTAACATGATTTTTAAAAAGCTTATGTATGTTTTCAGAGAGGCCTGATTGACACTTACATGTGACAAATGTGCATACACTTGTGTATGAGCCTCTCTACCAACTTCTAAATATTTCACACTTGTCATCAGGAATTGGGGTTGAGTTATCAAAACTCAAAATAAAAATATCTTGATACATAAAGTTATTCTTCCATAGTCTGTCTACCATGAAAGTGGCACATTTCATTTAAAAAAAAATTTAAGTTTAAAGTACACATTTTATAATATAACCAGTACAATAATTGCTATGAAAAAGCTTTCAGGATTTATTTTCCATTTACATCAACAGGAATAAAATTCATTGAGTCAAAGTAATGTATATAGCAAGAATCGAGACTCATAATTTCTCAATTTTGTATATGATTTAAATAGTGGTTTGTTGCGCCTATTCATTAAGGAATGTGAGAACATCAGCACATGCTTATTGTGCCTCAAAGTAAAAAGTTGTTTTCATTTTATTATTTTGCTCTCAAGGTTAATTGATTTGTGATGATTTGATGCAGTAAGCAAAATGTAAATTATAAAATTGAGACCAGAGGTTCCAACACTCTGCACAATAATCTGTTAAACAATCTATATGTATGCTCAATATTTTTATATGACTGCCAACTTAAAGGAATATAACAATATCATTTATTCACAAATAATATTTGGGTTGTTTGTGCCCATCAGGTCTTTTCATGGCCCTTAGATTATAGCAATGTATTATATGAGGAAGAAAGACTTCCTTCTCATGGACTATACTTGCTAATGGGAGAAAGAATACATGAAAAGAAACCAAGTCAATGAAATGATAAATCTCCAGATAAATTTCATGGCTGAATTGAACAGGACAGTGGGATGGAAAGTGATAGGGAAGTTCCTTTTTGATCAGATAGTCATTTAGCTAGAAACTGAATGAAAGCAAAAGGGATTTGCTTATGAGAATAGCAGAAAGAACAGCAGGATCAAAGTTCTGAGTTAGGGACAGAGCAGCAAATTTAAATACAGGAAGAAGTGAGGCTGCAGCACAGTGAGAAGAGAAAACCAAAACCAATTAGCTGTATTTGGTGAAGTCGTGAGAAATCATATTATCTCTATTTTGAACATATTTGAAGAAAATATTTTAATTACGTGACTGTGTTTAAACTATCACTTCGGTCATATATTTAATTTTATTACTAAGTTTTAATGTTTATATTTTCCTGGTGATGATAAATAATTTCCTAATCATTTGAATGTATTTGGATCATCAGTTTTCTTTTAAATGATAATGAAATTAGATCTCCCCAAAACATGAGGACTTCAATTAAAAAAAAATTAATTGTAGATGGACACAATCCCTTTATTTTATTTATTTGTTTATATGTGGTGCTGAGGATTGAAACCAGTGTCTCACACGTGCTAGGCAAGTGCTCTACCAGAGCCATACCCCCATGCCAGAACTTCAATATTTAAAAGAAATATGAACTCTGCATACTCTTCCAACTCTTTCCTGTTATCAAACATATTTCCCTTATCCAAGGCACAGTTGGTTTTCTACTCAATTAATCTTTTTTTGCACACTCACATGATGGGAGCCAGCAGTAGATTAAACGGGGTCGACACAGTCATAGCTCATAGTACTGAAACTTCATGATTTTCAATGAATTTTAATTGAAGAGTTACAAATCAAACAAAATATATCTTTATTCTTGCAAGCTCAACAATTCACATTCCCTGGAAAACTCAGCTGAAATTTCCACTTTTCCCTAAATCAGACTGATTTCCAAGCCTTCTCAAGAAGCAATTTGCTTTGTCAACTAATTTTCAAACCAATGAACTGGTTCACAAGAGTGAAGAACCAAATCTTATCCCCATGATATTCCACAAGAGACAGGAAAGGCTCAGTGCTATCTTTCAGTGGTGCCAACTCACCAGCAAGGTCTTTCTTGGGAGAAAAACCTAACTAACTCTTGTCTAATCCATACAAGAAATGGCTCCTTTAACTCCATGATGGTCTATGAATAGAGAAACCATATAATTTACTTTGAAACTAGAACACTTGTGAGATTAAAAGGAGGATCTATTAATATCAATAGAGAAATCGCAGTCATGAACAAGGACTGTCATAAGCATACTGGGATGTTTCACTCCTAGGTACAAAACACAGGTTTGGGAAGCTTTGGGGAAATTATGAGGAATATGAAGCACAGTAAATTGTAAATATCTTTGATGAAGCAATAGACCATTTGAAACATTATCATCTAATGTGCCTAAGTCTTTAAGCTTACTTTCAGTTCCATCGAAATCGTAACAACACTGATCTAACTGTGTAGTTAGCAATAATTTACTAAAATGGACTTATCCACACTAGAACAATCTGATATCTGTAAGTAATATTAACTCAAAATTTTATCACAGTCCTAAATAAAACTCAAAACTATAAAACAACTAATAGGTAATAGACTAAGATCTGGGTGACACTGGAATGGGGATGACCTTTTAAACACAATAACAAAAATATAATCTATGCTCCCCCAGTGCCTGCAAGCTAGGCAAACCTGCAACCCACGGGCGGGCGGGTCAGGCCTAGCAACCAGCCAAGTGACAGAGCAGCTACACGCGCCTGCGGGAACGCGGACCAGACCCACTAGGACAGGTCCAGCGGACGGCTGAGGGCCAGGCCCATCCCCTCCCCCAGTGTCTGCAAGGTAGGCGGGACTGTGAACACCAGCAGAGCGGGCCCAAAGCCTGCTGAGGGGCGGAACCGGCCCCTCCCCCAGTGCCTGCAAGCTAGGCCAACCTGCAACCCATCGGGAGGTTAGGCCCAGCAACCTACTGAGTGACACAGGTGCCCCTGGCGCCTGCTGGGTAGGCGGAACTTTGACCGACCAGCAGAACAGACCTAGGGCCTGCCAGCATGGTAAACAGATCACACTAATTGGAGGAGGATCACAGCCACTACCTGCCCTGCAAGGGTGATTTTTCAACTATAAAAGAGCAATATAAATAAATAGAGGGAAAATATCAAAGACACAACAATTTCACCAAGCAGAAAGAAATGCCAGCAGTATGAAACGACAAGGAAAGAAAGGACCACAGGCAATGCAGGTCAACTCAACTTTAGAAGAGGTAATAGCTGCAACAGATGGAATGTCAGATAGAGAGCTCAGGACATACATGCTTCAGATGATCTGGAGTCTCAAGGAAGACATGAGACAGCAAAATCAGACAATGAAAGATCACATTGACAAACAAATCCAGGAAGTAAAAGATCAATTTCACAGGGAGATAGAGGTAATAAAAAACAAACAAATAGAAATCTTAGAAATGCAGGAAACAATAAACCAACTTAAAAACTCAATTGAGAATACTACCAGCAGAGTGGATCACTTAGAAGATAGAACATCAGACAATGAAGACAGAGTATTTCAACTTGAAAAGAACATAGATAGCTCAGCAAGTCTACTAAGAAACCATGAGCAGAACATTCAAGAACTATGGGATAATATCAAAAGACCAAACTTAAGAGTCATTGGGATACAGAAAGGCACAGAGCTCCAAACCAAAGTATTAAGCAATCTATTCAGTGAAATAATACAAGAAAACTTCCCAGACTTGAAGAATGAGACAGAATCCCAAATCCTAGAAGCCTACAGGACGCCGAATGTGCAAAATCATAAGAGATCCACACCTAGACAAATTATAATAAAGATGTCCAACATACAGAATAAGGAGATAATTTTAAAAGCTACAAGGGAAGGGAAGCAGATTACATTTAGGGGTAAACCAATCAGGATAACAGCTGATCTCTCAACACAGACTCTAAAAGCTAGAAGATCCTGGAATAACATATTTCAAACGCTAAAAGAAAATGGGTTCCAACCAAGAATCGGGTATCCCGCGAAATTAAGCTTCAGGATGGAAGATGAAATTAAAACATTCCACGACAAACAAAAGTTAAAAGAATTTGCAGCTAGAAAACCATTTCTTCAAAAAATCCTTGGCAAAACACTACAGGAAGAGGAAATGGAAAACAACAATGAAAACCAACAGTGGGAGGTAGGACAGTAAAGGGGGGAAAATAATCAAAGAGGAAAACAAATCAGGTTTAATAGCATTAATAAACAAACTATGGCTGGAAGAACAAACCATATCTCAATAATAACCCTAAATGTTAATGGCTTAAACTCACCAATTAAGAGACACAGGCTAGTTGAATGGATCACAAAACAAGACCCAACAATATGCTGCCTGCAGGAGACGCATTTGATAGGAAAAGATATACATAGACTGAAAGTGAAAGTTTGGGAAAAATCATATCACTCATATGGACTGCGGAAACAAGCAGGAGTGTCCATACTCATATCAAATAAAATAGATTTCAAGCTAAAGTTAATCAAAAGGGATAAAGAGGGACACTACATACTGCTCAAGGGAACCATACACCAACAAGACATAACAATCATAAATATATATGCCCCAAACAACGGGGCTGCTATGTTCATCAAGCAAACTCTTCTCAAGTTCAAGAATCTAATAGACCACCATACAATAATCATGGGAGACTTTAACACACCTCTCTCACTACTGGACAGATCTTCCAAACAAAAGTTAAATAAGGAAACTATAGAACTCAATAATACAATTAACAACCTAGACTTAATTGACACATATAGAATATACCACCCAACATCAAGCAGCTACACTTTTTTCTCAGCAGCACATGGATCCTTCTCAAAAATAGATCATATATTATGTCACAGGGAAACTCTTAGTCAATATAAAGGAGTAGAGATAATACCATGCATCTTATCTGATCACAATGGAATGAAACTGAAAATCAACGATAAAAGAAGGAAGGAAAAATCATGCATCACTTGGAGAATGAACAATAGCTTACTGAATGATCAATGGGTTTTAGAAGACATCAAGGAGGAAATTAAAAAATTCTTAGAGTTAAATGAAAACACAGACACAACATATCGGAATCTATGGGACACACTGAAAGCAGTTCTAAGAGGAAAATTCATTGCTTGGAGTGCAATCCTTAAAAAAAGAAAAAACCAACAAATAAATGATCTCATACTTCATCTCAAAATCCTAGAAAAAGAAGAGCAAAACAACAGCAAAAGAAGTAGAAGGCAAGAAATAATTAAAATCAGAGCTGAAATTAATGAAATCGAAACAAAAGAAACAATTGAAAAAATTGACAAAACTAAAAGTTGGTTCTTTGAAAAAATAAATAAAATTGACAGACCCTTAGCCATGCTAACGAAGAGAAGAAGAGAGAGAACTCAAATTACCAGCATACAGGACGAAAGAGGCAATATCACAACAGACACTTCAGAAATACAGAAGATAATCAGAAATTATTTTGAATCCTTATACTCCAATAAAATAGAAGATAGTGAAGGCATCGATAAATTTCTTAAGTCATATAATCTGCCCAGATTGAGTCAGGAGGATATAGACAACCTAAACAGACCAATATCAATTGAGGAAATAGAAGAAACCATCAAAAGATTACCATCTAAGAAAAGCCCAGGTCCGGACGGGTATACAGGAGAGTTTTACAAAACCTTTAAAGAGGAACTAATACCAATACTTTTCAAGCTATTTCAGGAAATAGAAAAAGAGGGAGAACTACCAAATTCATTCTATGAGGCTAACATCACCCTGATTCCGAAACCAGACAAAGACACTTCAAAGAAAGAAAACTACAGACCAATATCTCTAATGAACCTAGATGCAAAAATCCTCAATAAAATTCTGGCGAATCGGATACAAAAACATATCAAAAAAATTGTGAACCATGATCAAGTAGGATTCATCCCTGGTATGCAAGGTTGGTTCAATATACGGAAATCAATAAATGTTATTCACCACATCAATAGACTTAAAAATAAGAACCATATGATCATCTCGATAGATGCAGAAAAAGCATTCGACAAAGTACAGCATCCCTTTATGTTCAAAACTCTTGAAAAACTAGGGATAACAGGAACATACCTCAACACTGTAAAAGCAAATTATGCTAAGCCTCAGGCTAGCATCATTCTGAATGGAGAAAAATTGAAGGCATTCCCACTAAGATCTGGAACAAGACAGGGATGCCCTCTTTCACCACTTCTGTTCAACATAGTTCTCGAAACACTGGCCAGAGCAATTAGACAGACGAAAGAAATTAAAGGCATAAAAATAGGAAAAGAAGAACTTAAATTATCACTATTTGCAGATGACATGATTCTATACCTAGCAGACCCAAAAGGGTCTACAAAGAAACTATTAGAGATAATAAATGAATTCAGCAAAGTGGCAGGTTATAAAATCAACATGCATAAATCAAAGGCATTCCTGTATATCAGCGACAAATCCTCTGAAATGGAAACGAGGACAACCACGCCTTTCACAATATCCTCAAAAAGAATAAAATACTTGGGAATCAACCTAACAAAAGAGGTGAAAGACTTATACAATGAAAACTACAGAACCCTAAAAAGAGAAATTGAAGAAGACCTTAGAAGATGGAAAAACATACCCTGTTCATGGATAGGCAGAACTAACATCATCAAAATGGCAATATTACCGAAAGTTCTCTATAGGTTTAATGCAATGCCAAACAAAATCCCAACGGCATTTCTTGTAGAAATGGAGAAAGCAATCATGAAATTCATATGGAAGAATAAAAGACCCAGAATAGCAAAAACAATACTAAGCAGGAAGTGTGAATCAGGTGGTATAGCGATTCCAGATCTCAAACTATACTACAGAGCAATAGTAACAAAAACAGCATGGTACTGGTACCAAAACAGGCGGGTGGACCAATGGTACAGAATAGAGGACACAGAAACCAACTCACAAAACTACAACTTTCTTATATTTGATAAAGGGGCTAAAAGCATGCAATGGAGGAAGGATAGCATCTTCAACAAATGGTGCTGGGAAAACTGGAAATCCATATGCAACAAAATGAATCTGAATCCCTTTCTCTCGCCAAGCACAAAAGTTAACTCAAAATTGATCAAGGAGCTTGATATCAAATCAGAGACACGGCATCTGATAGAAGAAAAAGTTGGCTACGACCTACATGCTGTGGGGTCGGGCTCCAAATTCCTCAATAGGACACCCATAGCACAAGAGTTAACATCTAGAATCAACAAATGGGACTTACTTAAACTAAAAAGTTTTTTCTCAGCAAAAGAAACAATAAGAGAGGTAAATAGGGAGCCTACATCATGGGAACACATCTTTATTCCTCACACTTCAGATAGAGCCCTAATATCCAGAATATATAAAGAACTCAGAAAATTAGACAATAAGATAACAAATAACCCAATCAACAAATGGGCCAAGGACTTGAATAGACACTTCTCAGAGGAGGACATACAATCAATCAATAAGTACATATAAAAATGCTCACCATCGCTAGCAGTCAGAGAAATGCAAATCAAAACCACCCTAAGATACCATCTCACTCCAGTAAGATTGGCAGCCATTAGGAAGTCAAACAACAATAAGTGCTGGCGAGGTTGTGGGGAAAAGGGTACACTTGTACATTGTTGGTGGGACTGCAAATTGGTGCAGCCAATTTGGAAAGCGGTATGCAGATTTCTTGGAAAGCTGGGAATGGAACCACCATTTGACCCAGCCATTCCCCTTCTCGGTCTATTCCCTAAAGACCTAAAAAGAGCATGCTACAGGGACACTGCTACATCGATGTTCATAGCAGCACAATTCACAATAGCAAGACTGTGGAATCAACCTAGATGCCCTTCAACAGACGAATGGATAAAAAAAATGTGTCATTTATACACAATGGAGTATTACTCTGCAGTAAAAAATGACAAAATCATAGAATTTGGTGGGAAATGGATGGCATTAGAGCAGATTATGCTAAGCGAAGCTAGCCAAGCCCTAAAAAACAAATGCCAAATGTCTCCTTTGATATAAGGAGAGTAACTAAGAACAGACTAGGGAAGAAGAGCACGAGAAGAAGACCAACATTAAACAAGGATGAGAGGTGGGAGGGAAAGGGAGAGAGAAGGGAAATTGCATGGAAATGGAAGGAGACCCTCAGGGTTATACAAAATTACATACAGGAGGAAGTGAGGGGAAAGGGAAAAACAGTACAAGGGGGAGGAATGAATTACAGTAGTGGGGGTAGAGAGATAGGAAAGGCAGCAGAATACAACAGACATGAGTTTATCAATATGTAAAGCAATGAAGTGTAACTGATGTGATTCTGCAATCTGTATAAAAAAATATATATAATCTATGAAAAAAATGCTTCAGGGGCTGGGATTGTGTCTCAGCTGTAGAGTGCTCCCCTAGCACATGGGAGGCCCTGGGTTCGATCCTTAGCATTACATAAAAATAAATAAATAAAATAAAGATATTGTGTCCAGTTACAAGCAAAAAAAAATATTAAAAAATTTTTTTAAAAAGAAAAATGCTTCAAATTAAAATGTTATCCTGTTTGGAAAAACTGACAAGAGAATAAGACAAGACACAGGCTAGAAAAAAAAACATTTAAAAACCCATTATCTAATAAAAGTCTCCATAATTACAATACAAATCAAAATGTTAAAACTCAACAATAAGGAAACTGACAACCTAATTGAGAATGACTGAAAGATATGAATGAGTGTCCCTAAAGAAGATATACAGGTGATAAGTAAGCATATGAAAGAATTCTCCACATCCTATGTCCTGAGGGAATTGAAAATTAAAACCATCATGAGATACCACTACATACTCATTACAATATCTAAAATTCAAAACATCCACAACACCTAATACCAACAAGGTAGAAAGAAATTCTCCCTTAGTGCTGGTAGGAATGAAAATTGGTAAAGTTACTTCAAGAGGCTCTTTAGCAGTTTTTGACAAAGCAAAAAGTATATACACACACATATATGTATGAATTATGTAAAATATATCTATATATATTTGTATACTTGTGTTTGTGATGCAACAATCACACTGCAAAGTATTTGCCCAAAATGAGTTGAAAAATTATGTCTGCTCAAAAATCTGTCCACCAAGACCAAAGTCTACTATTTAAATAAAGATGGCTATATTGGTAAAAATTCTAATTTGTGAATTATTAAAAGTTTCATTAAAGTAAATGTGATTTGTGTAGAATACCACTGTATAGTCCCAATTTTTTTAAATTTTATATTTCTTTTTTTTTTTTTAAAGAGAGAGTGAGAGAGGGGGGAGAGGGGGAGAGAGAGAGAGAGACAGAGAGAGAGAGAGAGAGAGAGAGAATTCTTTTTAATATTTATTTTTCAGTTCTCGGCGGACACAACATCTTTGTTGGTATGTGGTGCTAGGGATGGAACCCGGGCCGCACGCATGCCAGGCGAGCGCGCTACCGCTGAGCCACATCTCCAGCCCCTAAATTTTATATTTCTAATAAAGCTTAGCATCTTATTTAAGTCACTACTAATAGAGCAATACTATTTTGTACAAAGCTAAATGGTAGATACTGCTAATAAAAAACATGGATCATATTCTTTATCCTAAGGTACTTACTTATTCTTCTTATCTATTTTCTGTGTAAATAAAAAGTAAATAGAATGTATTGAGTAACAACACAATGTAATGTAAATAACAGAGATATCAAATAACAAAACAAAGTAGTATATACTGAGTGTCAGAATGAGAGCTGGAGGAGTACTCCCACCACCAAAATAAAAACAAAAATCATGAAACTCAGCTTATACAAAAACTGTATTTAAGGGAAACATTTACTAAGAAAACAGAGCCCTATTCAAAAGACTATGGCAATACCAGTTTGTTTACTTTTTTATACCAAACACCAGTTTGTTTAAAATTTTTTTTGTAGAATGAGTTAAAGTTAGAAGGATAACAAGGACTATATAGTGAGACACTAAGAAGTCTGGACTTTAATTTTTAAAACAAATAAAAGAGTCTAAGTCAACAAAATTACAGGAAAATCAATCTGGTTTGAGTATGAACCGAGGGGCACCTCTGGATTAGTAGATTTGAAGTTAAGGAAAAAGAATTCAAACAAGATCAAAGTTTAAAATTATGAAATATGAAGTTAATAAAAACATGAACTCAAGAAAATCTGCTACTATCAAACACTCAGCAAACTCCTAGCATTGTGAGGAAAATTGGAACATAAAAGATAGGAAAACAGCCCCCACACTAAGAAAATAGAAAATCAAATTGGGGCTATAAAACATTTAAATACGAAACAGTGTCAAAGTCATACAAATGAAGTGCTGGTTATACCAGAAATGTTCTATAATAAAACACTGCAGGCAATGAAAATAATCCTTTTATGCTGCAGTACTGCAGTACAGAGTTGACAATGAGTTGGCATTTTCATGATCCCCCAAATCTGGACAATCTTACTTCATTCTCAAACTAATCTTGTATTTCTCTAAGATAGACTAACTGGTTCCACTTCTCAATTAAGAAATTGTCAAAAGTGAATTTTGGGTTTTTTTCAACTTGTCAAATCATTCTCATTTCAGTGTTCATTTTTTAAGGTAATCCTCAAAAAAAAAAATATCACTCAGGATTCTGACTTTTTCCATCTAAGCCACCCAGAAACCAATTATGTACTGCAGTCTCTTATCCAGGGTCAATTTAAGATGGAAATTTGTGCCTGAAGTGATGGATGCAGAATATTACATGAAAGATACAAAAGAGCTTCTGAAGTCCTGCATAAGCTCAATAACAGAAGAGGGAAACCACACAAAGAAATACAGTTATTTACTTATATGTATGTGCATGTAATATTTTACATTCATATTTTTAATAATAATTCAGTTTTTTTTAAACTTTCAAATATAAAAAGTATACTTCTTGTTGCCTCCCTTACATATTAAATCTTTAGAAATAGCAATGAAAATTTTGTTTGCTCTTCCAAAAAATGTTTTTGCACAGACGATGTATCAGAAAATATCAGAACATTAAATTTTCTCCATTTATGTTAAACTACCTTTTAAGGGCATCTTTCAATTTGAGCTTGAACGAATTTCTACAGCAGTACATATAAGCTTACTGTATTTCATAGAGCAACACATTGTGAATGTATCATAAGATATTTAAATTATTTAGAATGTTTGACTTTTTCCATTAAAAATAACACAATATACACACATGAGTACTTTGTCCACTTCTCTTAAAATATCTGAACCACAAAGGATGAGCAATTTGGGGTGCTATTATTGTTGAGTGCCACAGAATTGTCACCCAAAGAATTCGTATCATTCTTTTCTGAAGCCCCAACAGTTTGTGGGGAAGTCTATTTAATTATTCCTAACTACATGTCATTTTTAAAAACCTTTTTAATCTGATAGATTTTTTAATTATCACCTTTCCTGGGAAATTAGATGTTTTTAGGTTAATGGCCATTTATAGTCCTTTTATTAAAACATATTCGTTCATGTCCTTGTACATTTTTCTATTAATATGCTTTAAATATTTCCTATGTGTTCTTTTATATTAGGAAAAACAAGAACTAAGTATGTTTCCAGTTTTACTTTTGCATTTTTGACTCTGTTCTTTGATTTCCATCATGCAAATATTTTCCTTTTGCCAATTATGTCCAATTCCACTAATCTTTAACAATGGATTCTGAGTTTATGATACACAAGAAGGCATATAGCCCTAACATATACCAAATTTCATAAAAGGTATTTTGTATAAGTCAGTTGTGTCATTTTCTTTAGAATTATTTATTTATCTGTAACTAAATTTGTAGTGGGATTTGGGTAGAATTCCACCTTAATGTTTGCCAATAAAATAGACATTTTTTCCCCCCAATAATTTGTAAATGCTCCAACTTTACTCCACATATTTAACCAGTGGTATTTGCTATTTATTTGAATTGATTTCTGAACAGTTCCATCTTCATTCGTCTGCTTATGCAAATCCCAAATGTGTAAATTATTATGGAATTTCAATGTTTCAATATCAAGTATGAATACTGTTACTTTTTTGATAGTCTGTGGCAAATTCAAAATGTGAATTATTCTTCATAACCTTGGTGACTTTTAACAATTTCATGAGAATTCTTAATATTTTCAAGCCTGATACATGCAATTATAAATTAATTTAGGGACAATTTACATATTAAAACTATTAAGCATTACTGTATGTGAATAAGTAAGTCTTCCACTGAAAGCCTCACCTACAGACCCTAGTTTAATTTTAAATCTCTCTTGTATGTCCTCTTCCACAAAGACTAAATGTTTATGCCTAGTCTAAGTATATTTGATATTATAAATGGAACTTTTCCATCCATTATCTTTATAACCTTTTCTTACATAGAAACTACGAAAATTTTATGTTTTCTCTTTTTATAACCTATCACTTTATTGAAATCTCTTCCTAATTTGAATGGCAACTGCATTTCTTGGACTTTCCATATGTAGCATATCATATGCAAGTAATTATAACATTTCTTTTCATTTGAAGTTTTTAATACCAGTTATTTTTTCATCCTACCTAATCAAGAAGTAAAATATCCCTAGCAATTTTAAATGAATGGTGGTGATAATACTAATCAATCTTGTTTCCAATTTTACTGCAAAATATGTATCATAATCAATCAAAAGTTTGTTTCAGGAGAAAATTTTTCTTAGTTTCTCTTATATTCATATTTTTTAAAATTCCAGATTTAGTGTTGACCTTTTCATTATTCCTTGTATGTTGTTAAAAGCATTTACTTTTTCTGTTAATGTGGTAAATTGTACTGGTAGATGATGAAGCCAGATCTAAACTTGCATTTCTTTTTTTTTTTTTGAGAGAGAGAGAATGTTTTAATATTTATTTTTTAGTTTTTGGTGGAAACAACATCTTTATTTTATTTTTATGTGGTGCTGAGGATCAAACCCAGCCCCCCGCGCATGCCAGGCTTGAGCCACATCCCCAGTCCAGATCTAAGCTTGAATTTCTAACATGTCTCTCTCAGCACCATATGATCAGTTTATGTTATCTATACAAGCACTGCTCAAATCTAATTCATATTTTATAATTTTATAAATATCCATAAGCAAGTTCAGTTTACTTCATTTTACGTGCAGTTTGAAGTTTTGTTATTATACTCTGCTGATTCTATAAAAGTATTTTAGAACTTTTATGTACTCTCTGGAGCCTAGAATAGTTTGATTACTGAGGATCTCTATGCCTGAAGACTTTAAAGAATTTGCTTCGAAAGTATTTTTTTTAGTACTTTTTAGAGGTTATCTTTGAAAACATTACCCATTTCTTCCAGGATCATGTATGTCTTCTAAGTTCAATTTGGATATTTATACTTTCTTAGAAGTCACACATTGATTCAGATTTTGTATTTTAAAAACTTGAGCAAACTATTCTTTTATAAGTATTTTAATTTACTATGTAGTTGTAATTATTCTTTCAGTTCCATTTCTAACTTATATGTTATTTTATTAGATTTACTAGTATTCCTTTCTTCTTACTACTCCCCTTGAGAAAATAGTCTTGGATTTATTTATCACTTCTACTGTTTTGTTTGATAACTTTTCTTTTTATCTTCATTAATTTATTCTTTGTTTTCTGCAGTTTAATTTTATTGTTCTCTTAATAACTTCTTAACTTGAATTTTAAACAATTCTATTAAATTCTATCTTAATTAGTAACATGTGTCTCTAACATGTGGTTCTTAATTTTTTTATGGTTGGCACACTCAGGAAATGGTAATGTTTTTATAGTACACAGGGGTAAATATAAGTTTGCTCACTACTCAATACCATTCTTCCTGCTGAATGTCCTAGGGCTGAAGGGAATAAATATCTGTACCCCTGTAATCCATTTTTGCATAGTAGTTGGGAAGCTCTGTTAATAAAATCAAGTGTATCTTGAATGCTATGATGCATACATTTATATATTCAATAAACAAACACTGAAAAACTGTACTAGGAGCTCTGAAGACAAAATGGATGAGAAAGTCTCCAATAAATTTTATTATTTATAATCTAATAAAAGTATGATCTCACCAATTTTTAAGAAGTACACAGGATTGGTTAGAAGGCTTAGATTCTATTCCCAGAGCTGTACATATTATTTATGTGATCCACATCTGTGCCTTAGTGTCCTCAATGTGCACGTACAAATACAGAAGATATTTGAAAATTAAAGATAAATGCAGATCATTACTACTGATGTGTCATGTCAATATTAAATATACAAGATGATAGAAAGTATGTTGCTGTGCTCTCAGGCACATGCTTAATAAATACCCAATGAGATATATTTCTTACTTAGTAGAACAAAAAGTAAGCCAACTAGCTATTGTAATTATTATGTAGCCACAGGTATGGGCTATTCTCAGTTTTGGTTAAAAAATTATAAGTGATTATATTGAGAAAACTGTTTCAAAAACAACAATAAAAAGTAGTTGGGCTTTGATTTTCTCCATTTTTGAGATGTGATACTCCTATAGCAATTTTTTACAGGAAAATTGAGAAAACCTGGCTAAAATTACTCATACTTGGAAAGGATTTTAAAAAATTAAGTAGGACAACAATTCACAAAGTTAATTAAAGGTCCTAAATTTATGGCTGGTAAAACTGACTTTTCTTGACAGTGTGGATAGTTCTGCAGAAAGGGCTGCTAGGAATATGATGTCTCTTCTCTTCCAGTGCTTCCAAATCCCATCATCCCATTTAGACTTTCTTTCAGTCTCTGTTAACAAATCATGAGTCACAAAATTGACTTAGAAATCAACATTATATTTGTTTCAGTCCACACAGTGGAGGCAACAGGTTTCTGGATATCACTGGGAATGAATTTTAAATATTGAGAATGAATATTTGCCAAAGAGAGAAAGAGTGAATGAGAACTTATTTCAATTAGATCTGAGGATCCACTGAAAAGATGCAGACGGAAAGTGACCACAGGACACTGTTGAACATAGTGATTTGTTGGAAATGAAGCACAGGAGATATAGCAGCAAATTTGAGTAATTTGCAGGCTATATCTATCTCAAGCAGCTCTATAATATAATCAAATAAGAAAAACTGGAGCAGGTAATTTATTGAGAATGATACAATAAACTAGTAATATGTAAAACTACCATTAATTCTCACAGCATCAATCTAACTATTCATTTGTTAGGTAAGTTAAATAAGTGAATATGCAAGAGACACCTAAAGCACATAGTTTGTGCTGTGAACAGATTGGCCACTATCATTACTGTCATTGTTGCTATATTGAAATTCTAAGTAGCATTTGGGGACTGACATGATTATTCTTATAACAGCATCATATTTTATATGCTCATGAAAGCAATCTCTTTGTGGACAATTTTCTGTTATAGTATAACCAAGATATGTGTGCATTTGTGTGTGTATGTGTGTGTGTGTGTACACACACATATTTATCTGTAAAAATTTGCATGAAAATTTTACCATTTTATGTTATCAAATAAAATAATCTTCAAGAAAGACAATATCATACGGCATAGGGTATTCTTTCTGTCTCTCTTGAGGCTACAATAATATTTTCATTAGTTAATTATTTAGGGAAATTTTACTGTTTTAAAAAATCTAGCATGAGATGGAAAATTTATAATGAATTAGTGAAATAAATGGTACATTAGTAAGAATTCTGGTTGTAGCTAAATTGCTGTTTTGATGTGCAATAATGCATTCTTGTTATTTTGATATTTGAGGAGGAATATAGGAGGCAGATCAAGTAGATGATCCTTAAATGATTTCAGTACTCCACAACTGCATGAAAGAGACTCATAACATCAGAATTATGTGAAGATTATTATAGAGATACATTAGACTCTGAATACTTATGTATAAAATGTCAGTTCATAAATTTATGTTTACAGGGATTATCAGATAAGGGTTCATGGATAGGGCTGACAGAAAGAGAAAGGTGCTATATGTGATTCATTATTTAAAATACAAGGTTTCTTTCAAGATAGTCAGAGACCTTCAGCTACCTTTCACCAGAATTATGGTGTTCCAGTCCATAGATGGAGGCAATAGGTTTCAATAAAGTGAAAGCATAGCAGGTGTGCACATCATACACAAGTCTACAGCCTCCTTTGAGCCTCCGGTATTCCTTGGCCATGGTGGAAAAATAGCATGGCTCTAGAGAGCATCAAGTTACTAAGACAATCAACCAACCAGTCTTATGATCTCTGTGTTTCTCTGTCTCTGCCTCTCTTTCTCTTTCTGTGAGATTAGGTTTTAGCATTTCAGAAAAAAAAAAAACACAAAATGTTCATATTTATTTGCAATATCAGTGGTACAGTTTGGATGCTGAGTGTCCCTTAAAGATTTGTTCCCCAGGATGGTGGTATTGAATAGTGGTGGTACCTTTAGAGACTGGGTCTCGTGGGAGTTGCTTAGGTCATCATGGTCATGTGAGACTTCTTGGTAGTCCTCATGGACCCCTGTGACTTCTTACAGACAATGGTTACAAATGAAGTCTGGCCCACATGCTTTCTCTGTACTCTGGTTTTGGAAGTGACTATTCTACAGACACTCCCACCATTAGGTGCCACCATCTACCTCCTTTGACAGATGCCAAACTAATGGAACCTGCCCAATCTTGAACTTTGAACCCCCAAAGTTCAAAACTGTGAGCTAAATAAAAATTTTCTCTTTATGAGTTAGCTGATAGCTTCTATACAGTAATGCAAAATTGAGCAATACAATTAGTTATAAGTGGAAACTTTGCAATCTTGATAGTGTGTAACCTGAATTAAAGAAAAACATACATAAGGAGAAAATAATATAACTTTGGCACTGCCCTGACATCTTCCCAATTTACTAAGTAACTACCTTCATTCTTCATTACCATTATCTTTGTCTTCTATTCATGAATATGGATTCAATATTAGTTATTTGTGGACTTTTTGTTCTTTGCTCTACTCTCTTCAAAGAGTGTCATCTAGTCCTCTGCCTTCAGATCTTGCCTCTAGAGCAATATCCTCTCCCCATATCTTTGATATTGAGTATCAGCTCCACTTCATGGAATTTTAAAAACAAGGCCCTAAAATTTATTGGCAGTCTTCCCATTGAGGCAATATGCCCTCACCTTGAATCTGGGCACTAGGAGTGCTTGAAAACTAAAATCATTGGAAAAGAAGCTATGCCGTTTTCTGGGCACAGGTCTTAATAAATAGGCAGTTTCTCATCTTGTCTGTTTTGATATTTGTTCTTGAAATCCAGCCACAATGCCACGAGGAAAGTCCAAGCTGTCTGCTGGAGAAGAAATAAGATTTCTGGCCCACATGCCTGATGGTAAATCCTCTGGCCTCCAGGCAGCCACCCCAGCTGATACTGTATGGAGCAGAGATGACCTGTCCCTAGCACATCCTGTCCTACTTAGAGATTAATGAGCTAAATAAATAATGTTGTTATTTGAAGTTATAGATCTTGGAGGTAGTTTGTTAAATGGCAAAGATAAATGAAATCAGTTCTTATATCTGAAAGATCTAATTTAACTCCATCTAAAAATCCTTATATTTCTATATATATGTAAATCTCCTATGAATCCTCAGTTTGGCTAATGGTAAACTGTTCTGTGTTCACACTTGGCTTTATATGTCATTCATTTTCTCCCTTCCTCACTCCTGATCAATAACTAACCAATAACCAAATATGATGCCCTCTTCTTCAAAACATCCCTGACATCAGTGCTGATCATCTCAATACTTTTATAATCACCCAAGTCATATCCCTTTCACATGAGATAACACTGAGTGATAAAAGTAGGGCAACTATGTTCCTATTTCCAATTGCTCTTTGATTCCTCGTGCAGCTTGCCTGGACTCATCTTCTAAAGTTACTGCTTAAATTTCAAATTTGACCCTCCATAATCCAACTCCAATCTTCTTTTCTCTATCATTCCTTCTCCTCCTTCTCAATAAAAATAATTCTACAACCACAGATTCTTGAGCTCACTGCTTTCATATAGCTTCTGTCTGTTTGCTCCATTATGGACCAATCTATGCCCCAGCCTAGCTTTGTCTGTGGAGCAAGACTTTTTCCAAGCCTTCTCCAGGCTTTGCCTTCTCAATTGTGTTTTGACAAACACAAAATCTCCCTAATTTTAAAGGAGATGCCCTTACTTCCTTTTTACTGCATCTCCCCACTCAGATGGCAGAAATATTTTTTTTGTGTTTCCTGCTAAAATTTACATTTGCTTTCTTAAATGTAACTATCATGCAATACGACATTCTCATTTATATCAACATATTATTTCTACCTCTAGGTAATAAAGTTTCTGATAAAAATAAATATTCTTGGGCTGTATCAGTTTTGTAGTTAAAAGTAGAAAGAATCCTGTCCTGGATGCCTATAATTTTGAATTCTTGACATTTTTTTCTCTCTCACTAGCCACATAGCTTCAAATCATTTTATTTCCTTAATCTTCAATGAGATGTGTTGCAAAATAAAATTTTGGTAATACATGACCTCAGACTTTATCTCATCCTGTGACTAATATCAAATTTTAAGTTAATGTTTAATTAAAACAGTCATTTTCTGTTTACAAATGCATTTTTTTGTTGTTGTAAATGGATCTTTTATTTATTTATTTATTTATTTATTTTTTTTTTTTTTATATGTGGGGCTGAAGATCAAACTCAGGGCCTCACACATGTCAGGCAAGTGCTCTACCACTGAGCCACAACTCCAGCCCTTACAAATGCGTTTTTAATTCATACAATGATTCAATAAAAATTACTATATAATAGTAAGCTTTCAAATATACTTAAATTGTTTGATTAACAAAATTAAAAGTTTTGTGATTTTTATTTTTCAAAACCTATAGAGGAGAGCTTTTTATATTGCTGGAATAATCTTGACCTGCCACTTGAAGGAAAAAGAGTTACGTAAGCCATACAAATATTCAGATCTGAACTAGAAGTTTGTAAATGTACAGTACTCTATTACGATGTGACAAGTCCATGAGGACTCCCTTTTCCTGCCTGGATTGGTGCTGTCATTAAAGGGTAAATTCAGCCCCCTCTTGCCCTACTGCCTTCCACACATATTGATATGGCAAGAGGACTGACTCTAGATTATGATTCCATGTTCTTGGGCTTCCTAGGCTCTTCTACCATGAGAGAATAAATTTCTGTTCTTTATAAGTTATCTAGTCCGCAGTGTTTTGTTATAGCAGCACACACGAACTAAGACAAAGGACATATGCTTCATTCTATTTCTTAACTATCTTAATTCACTGAGGTGCAAGTAGTAAAGAGACCTTCCTATGTGAGTGTCAGGGTAAACTTGAAAACTGAACTTTTGATGCTAGGGCCAATGATTTCTTAGCAATGAAAAAGGGTTTTAATTTCAAAATCATTGAGGATAACGTAAGAACATTAATCAATGATTGTGGACAGGTTATAATATAAGAGCACAGTAGTGAGATGAAATTGATGACGTTGAAAGGCTAATATACGTCCAAATCTAAGTGTCTGACAAACTTAGTAGCTTAAGCAAAGGTCATCAGGTTCTTGCCTTCATCCAGTGATTCAGAGACTCAGGCTTCCTCCTCTTACAGAACTCTCATGGCTCCCCATGGCTTCTGAGGCACAGCTTCTGAGAATGCGGAAGTGGCATACTGGCTTTTAAATGTCTCTGCAACGAGTGAGGCATATGTGACTCTGGCACTTTTCACTGGTTGGGACTATTCACAGGAGCCCACCTCACCATGGACATGGAAGAGGAGCCTTCCTGTGAGGACATGGCTAGTGGCGAACCAAGTACACTTGAACCACCAAAGGTCTCTCCTGAAAATAAGACTCTTCACCCTGCTGGGAGACAGGATCCTAAACAAGCATATTTACTCACAAACTCTTTATTAACTGTCATTCATATGATGCACTTTACATGTTAACTACAAAAAAACACTGTTAACTTAAAAACATGCAAGAGGCTTTCCTCTCAAGACCAAGGCTTGTCATATCATCAAAATTAATAGAAAGAGATGCATTCAGTGTTCAGATGTATACTGGGTGGCTAAGAAATATTAGCTTACATAAAATAATGTATGTTCAGTATGTTCTAAATTCAGATGTTCTATCATTCGAAAGTCTCTTTAGGTCATTCCATGTGAATTATTATTTCCAACTAATATAAGCTATATAAAAATATAAACCTTGATTTGAAAGAAAATGGATGAAATTGAAGAGTATAATGTTGAGCAAAATAAGCCAGACTCAGAAAGCCAAGGGTCTTATGTTCTCTCTTGTATGTGGAAGCTATAGAATATTTAGAAACAGAACCTCTTAAAAACAGAAGGGAGGCCAGATGAAGGGAATCAGAAGGAGGGAGGAGGTAAGGGCAAGGGAAAGTACTAGGGAATGAAATTGATCAAATTATGTCATATGGATGTATGAATATGTCACAACGAACCTATTATATATAATCATAATGCACCAATTAAAAACCATTTTTCTGCTCAAAGCTGTCACATTTCCAGAGGGGTTAAAATATTAAAAAATGATAAAATTTAAAAATGTGTGTAGGAAATAGTACCAGTTAAACCTCAAGCTAGAAATTCTTACAGAGGTAAGCAGTCTTTTTTTATAATAGGCTAATATCAAATATTTTAGGTTTTGTGGGCCATATAGTGCTTGTTCCATCTATTCAATTGGTCCCTAAGGCATAAAAGCAGTCACAAACAATATGTAAACAAGTAAGGAGCTATGTTCCAATAAAATTTGATTTACAAAAAGCTGGTAAGAACAGATTCAGTCTGCAGGAAATAGTTTGTCAACCCCAGTTCCCCAATGCAGAAATAGTGCTAGATGCTATGTATCATTGTTTCAGAGTGTAATATCTAGGGGGGATAAGAAGTAATACAAAACAATCAGAACCAAAATACACACATTTGCTGTCATCCTCAATATTTAGCTTTACTAATTCTTAAAATTAGTTTAGAACAAAAGTACAAGTTATATGCTTTTTGCTTCAAATATTACATGAAATAGTGCACTAATATCTTTGAATAAGAATTCTACAAATCACTACTACAAATTCAAGAATAGATATTTTCCATAAGAAAACTACTCAGTGAGAAATGGATGAAATTTTAGTTTATGGGATAAAAATGGCTTTGGATCAACTTAAAAATATAGATTTGTCAGGGGCATTTTGGCTGAGTGACAAGCATTACTCTATTAAAATTCATTCCAGTATTGCTTCTTAATAATACTGTTATAACTACAAAGTCCATGTGGAGTATACTTCAAGAGTGAACGATTGAAAAAAAAAGCACGAAATCTTATACTTCCACAGTTGGTGGGAACAATATGATTACTATGCCTTAAAATATTTTTGTTTGGTACTCTGTCATTTTTATAATCACTAAAATGCCCATAACTCATTTCTTGGTGGTTATAATACTGCAAATAACTTAGTAATACAAAAGTGCTGTTATCATGTAATATTAGAATTCATTGCTCCAGAAAAGACTCAAGGCAATCATAGATATATACTATCCACAAGAGTATAATTTTAGGGGTATAAATTGTATTATTTTTTTCTTTGAGATTGGTAGTTCTAAAGTAGTCATGCTCATAAATTTCCATGCCATCACTCAAGTCTAACCTATATTTTAACAGATATCACTGCATAAGTACTGACCCTTCACATTATTGTCCTTTAACAATGTATTTCAATAATTTCACTTGTAAGAGTACATATTATTTGTTCCAAATTTAATGAACACTGATTCCTTCTTAGAGCAAATAATATCTCCCTCAAAATGCTATTAATTTATTAATCAATCATAGCATGATGAAAAGATCTGAAAAAAAAAGCCAACAAATGAGACTTAAACCTCAGATCTGATACTTATTTGTTGTGTGATATTGAGCAGTCTGTAACTTCTCTGAGTTTTGGTTTCATCTGTAAAACACAGAAGAGAACATTTACTCTACCATCCTTTCATGGTCATTCTGAGAATGTTAAAAGATAACACACTGTTGGGTAACTTATAAGTTACAAAATGCTACACAAATGTGAGTTATTGCTATATCTAAAATCCCCCCTTTGGGTAAAACTATTTACTAAATTTAGCATTTAACCACTCAGGAAATAAGTGGCTTTTTTGCCACATTCATAAACAATACAATGTACCCACTGGTCTCTATTCTAAGACCAAAATTCTCCATATATTAAAATAATTGTCAAAACTCAATACACATTACTCAGATACACCTTATATATTAATTGCTATGTTCAAGAAAACAAATGTGCACTTTCTCCTGAAATATTTGTTTATGTCTACTATTCATATATGTCAACTAGAATGAGTAAATATATACTGAATTATCTCAAAAAAATAGAAATTCCCTAGTGTCTATACTTTGTCTCCTTGCTTCAGTAGATTTCCATGTAGCTTTTTGATATTTAGCAGAGGGAAAAACACTTGAAGTTTCATTATGCTGTAAGTTTTATAAATCATATATCCATTTTTAGTTGTAAGATTCA
Organism: Urocitellus parryii; assembly: GCF_045843805.1. Classification (NCBI taxonomy): domain Eukaryota; kingdom Metazoa; phylum Chordata; class Mammalia; order Rodentia; family Sciuridae; genus Urocitellus; species Urocitellus parryii. The sequence continues at coordinate 21,450,140 of NC_135544.1, forward strand.
ACAGCTGAATGAGAAGCACATCTTACATTTTGATAGTTAACCAATATAGACAGTAGTCTTTCTTGGTGATTTCTTGTATTTCTGAATGATGCAAAGATAGGATGGAAATGTCTTCTAGACCTTCAGCATTTTCTTAAATACTAAAAAATCTTGGGGCTTCAAGGAATCTGGGCTAGTGGTATACACTGGAGACTCTGGATGTGGCTTCCAAACAGCAAAAGAAAAACAGAATACAGAAAATAAGGTGGGAAACACAAGATGCCAGAACTTCTTAGCTCTACTGAGACAGCCCTCTGTGATGGAGCAGTTACCTGGATAGTCATTTCTTTACTTCATTCTTCCAGGAATGAGTTCATGTGAATCTGTCTGTGTATATGTGGGATACAAATATAAGTTATTTTAATGGGTAACTCAAAGGGTCTTTTTGAAGTGAAGTTAATAGGCCAATTAAAAACAGGGTGAGGATCCCCGCTCTGGAGCAGCTTGGACTATAATGGGAATAAAACCTTTATCCTGCCCTACCTGAGATACATTAGAAATATTTTAGAAAGGCACACTAGGAAATCGGGCTTTCCATATTATGACAGATTATTATCCCCATGTGACAGCCCTGCAGATCAGCTCCAAAGAGTTATAAATACATGCCTTTAAGTAATGTAGTGCATGCTGCTATGGTACTAGCTTTTTAATGGAGTATAGATGTGTTCCAGATGAAATCATACATTATTATACAGAGAAAATCTCCGATATTTTACTCTTGACATGGGCCTTCTAATTTACAAAGTCAACATATTCTCCCAATACACTCTATTTGAGAAGGCACTCTACTGGGAAATTACACATACAATAAATTATGCTTTAATCTCTTTTCATAGATACATTTCTTGGTTATGCTTTAGTTCTTACCATCTTTTAAGGGTGTAATGAACCATTTGTTACTCTCTAGGTAAAGCACAACTGATAGAAATAGCGCTGAACATTAAAAGTATTTTTATAGTAGTGAAAAGATTAAAATAGCAAATAATTCCTTTAAAAATTCTCTTAATTTTCTATTATAAAATGCCCACGCATGATAAAATTGGGTCAGAATATTTTTAGGTTAGAGGACAGCTCTGTTTCCTCCCAACTAGCTCTACCTTTGGTAATAAGGTTCATTTAGCATTTCTGTCAAAGACCACGCATTCTATCCTTAGCAGAAATTTTATTCTTTTCCTAACCTCATTTTAGTTGCTTTTATCTCCCCTTACTGCCATGCTCTTGTTTTCTCTCCATCTCTCATTTCCACTTCTATATTTCTCTAATGCTGCTTTACCAATCCTGATGAAGAGCAAGCAGATTAATAAATAAATGACAACTCAAATTTTCTTGATTTAAAAAATCCTTATGATTATGTTTGGGATGATCTAATTCTAAAAAAAACTATATGTAAGCATATTTTTAAAATATCAAGCATATTATTAAAAAATCTCACATAATGATCATTGAGCTTTCTTTCTAAGACTATACAGGTACTTTTATATCAAAATTCCATACCTGTACCATTTTACCCCAACACTATTAAATATATCTCAGCTTGTGTCTGTATTTTCCTCACTATTCCAGCTAGATTCATTGATTAATTTAAGTGGTTTAATACTATCTTTATCAAAGATGCTTCTTTTAAATTAGCACTAGCTTTCACCTTAAAAAAATCTTATCTTTCCTTTTCAATTTACCAGATATTATAGTCAGGACAGTGATAATGTTAGCAATCTGGTATTGAGGCTTAGAAATCCTGTCTTGTGATGTAATAGATAAAGACTATTATAAAGATTCCATTATACCCTGAGGGGGGAAAAAAAAAAGAAACCTGACATGTTAGGCCCATCACCTGCTTTCGGTTCTTCTCACAAAAGTGTTATCTGTTTCATTTCTACTACATATCCATGAAATTTTCAAAGAAGGGTTTTGTTGTGGCTTTTCCCAATTCTCTTAAACTTTGCAATATCAAATCACTGTCCTATTTGCATATGAATACTTTGTAACAGTATTTCTTTTTAAAGATACTGTGGTGGTAGCCATCAGCCTTGGGAATTAATCCAAATAACAGCCTCTGAAGATGGGCTTCCTTGGTATCTAATCAAAAGCATCAACGCCATGACAGCAGCCCTGCTGGGAATTCTGTCAAATTTCATTTATCTGAACACATTGGATAAGTGAGCCAATGGATAAGTGCTTTGAAATAACAAGTTTCTCTGCTCTTTCGTGGGTTGCCACAGTGATTTTGTAATCAGAATATAAACTGGTTAATAAGTATTCACACTGAATGTATGATGTGATTTCATCTTACCCTTATTTAATTACTATAAACCATCTTCTCAATCTGAAGTTATATTTCAGAGCTTTGAAAACCAGTATTGTCCATAAAAAAGATCTCTGTTCACTCATCTCATTTACTATTATTATCCCATCTCTCTCTTAGGTCTTTCCAATGGCTTCTAATTCACTGTAATAAATGACATTTCTTTTTTTTTTTTAAAGAGAGAGTGAGAGGGGGAGAGAGAGAGAGAGAGAGAGAGAGAGAGAGAGAGAGAGAGAGAGAGAGAGAATTTTTAATATTTATTTTTTAGTTCTCGGCGGACACAACATCTTTGTTGGTATGTGGTGCTGAGGATCGAACCCGGGCCGCACGCATGCCAGGCGAGCACGCTACTGCTTGAGCCACATCCCCAGCCCAAATGACATTTCTTTTAAGACCAGAAAGTATACTGACTCTAGGTACATAAATAACATATTCTGAAGGACTTCTCAAAAGGTGACTCAGTCCCAGAACTGATTCAGCAACCATGGAACACACTCAAGATAACAGTGCTGGGCAATATCCCCACCCATGAGATAACAATACTAGTCAAGTTGTTGAGGTATGGCAACTAGTGAACAAATCTATCCATACACATTAATGGAAATTTCTGATATAGAAAATAAATGCATAGAAACTTAGACACAATTTCATGATAAAAAATTAAGAAATGCTTCACTACAGTTATTCTCAGTCAAGGCTTTGGAACTGAACAAGAGATGGGCTGGCAAGATGGATGAATGGAAATCACCTCAACCAAGAAGACATGATAAACTTTAATAAGCATACTTTTAAATTAGCATATTTTATGCTAATACAGGGACAAAATAAAGCATTTTCTGGAAAAACAAAAACACTTGACTAAACAAGTTTGGTTTTTGTTTTGTTTTGGTTTGGTTTGGTTTTGGGTTTTGAGTAGCTACAAAAAATAAAAGGCAGTTGGATAGTCTTCCAAACAAGATAGGGCTGTGAAAACTGGAACAGATTGCTGTGCAGGGATATAAAGTAAGTGTAACTCAGAAAGTGGAGGAAGTTTGTTTAAAAAATAGACAATGACTAATTTTCTAACTTGTTTGGTATTGTTTCCTCCATTTTTGCATTTGGAGATGAGACAAAATAACTCCAAATTTTTCCCAACTCTTAACATTGTTTTGGATACATTAACCAAAATTCCTGTAGAACACATAGATAATTTACAATGAATGTAGATAAAAATTATATTTTTATATAAGTAGAAAACTTAGAAAAGGTTTACTGGGAATTGTGAAGTATTGAATAGGATGTGAGAGGTACTTATACAGATTGAAAGAATTTCTACATGTAAAATGGGAAACTAAAATGTTCAAGACTTGAAAACAATGAAATAGACAACTAAGACTGTTTTGCATTTATCCCCACTCTAGAAAAATATCTTCTAGTCATACTTAATAGAAAATACATTCAAAGATCTTATTTCCTGTAAACTGAAATATTTTGATTTTTTTAAGGACATCCTGCTAGAATGTAGGAAAGTCCTGAATGGGAAAAGACAGGCACAAACAATCGTGAGTTGAAGAGATATGTATTTTAATGGCTTCCAACATTTTGATCAAGAAGGCAGGAAACAAGAAATGAAGTGATGGAAAATGACTTAAGCTGAATGCCTAGCATGTGTCTTTCTTCATGTTAGGCACATTATTATTATGTTGAAAAATTAAAGTCAATAGGAAAATTTTTAAAAAAAACATTTACAATTGTAACTCCTTATATTTACAAAAAATGAAACTTCTAGAAATAAACTTAGTTATAAATATCAAGAAGTACTGGGTCCTATTTATTCTACTTCACCAGTAAAGCTATCACAGTATACAGGAAATGTGGAAAAACTAAGCCTAATGCCTTAAAATCAACTGCACAAAAGTGACATATTTCTCCTAATGTTATGCTGTACAACAATTCTTGTTATTATTTTGAAATGCTGAGCTCTTGTTGTGAGTAGGTTTGAGTCAATATGTATAGCTACAGTGTAGTTAAATTGACCCAGTGATATTTCATAAAACCTGCTTGCAGAGATTTGTCACCCGACAGCATTCTAGTAGTGCTCTGTAACTAGAAAACCCCATTTTGTGAAGCTCTAATGCCCTTCTGCTGTTACAGAGGGCTCACAGGCATGACTATGGTATCATTTTTCATACTACAGTCTCAGTTTAAGGTATTTTCTAACTTTAGTTAGTATCCTGAATTTCTTTCAAGAGCATTTCTCAAAATAAAACCAAACAATGCTATCACCCTTTTTCGCCTTTTCCTTGGCAAATATAAAGACTTATAAGGTTTATAAGGACTTGTGCCTTTTACATCTGTTAACATATTCAGGACTTCTTTTAATAATTATATTATTAGTTTTTCTCATTTGTATCCTTTGCATTGTGCTTTATATGTAATTTCTTTTTGGAAAACATATTTAATTTGGCTCTCCATATTTGTGTGTTTCAAGTCTCTAGATACCACGAATTGCAATTCAAAAATATTTGAAAAAAATACTTCATCTGTATTAAACACTTTTTAAAAGAATTATTCCCCAAAAAGATACAGTACAACTATATACATAATACATGAATTTTATTATAAGCAAGTTGGAGATGATTTAAAGCATACAGGAGATGCGTACAGATTATATGCAAATACTATACTATTTTACATCAGAGACTTCAGCATCAAAATATTTTGCTGTCCATGGGGGATTCTGGAAACAACACCTGACATAATAAGAAACAAATGTACTCAGACTTTTTTTTTTTTTTGCTTAATCAAAACATAGAGTCATAGAATTTTAGTACAGATGGAATGTAGACTTTGTGCAGACCAGACACCCTCTTTTTACAGTTGGGGATGGAGATAAGCTCGGAGAGGTTAAAATAAGTTGTTAAAGAGTTTTCATTTGGTTGATGACAAGAACTTTGATGTCTTAATGATCTCATGCCTCTCACATTTCTTATTCATGAGTATATATTTACTGATTACCATCTAAGTCCCAAGAATGCTACAAAGAAAATAAGATAAACAATCCCTATCCGCATAGTTTCTACCTAATGCATGCAAATAGAGAATGAATAGAAAATATAATGGGACAAGTATACTATTATGGTGAGTACACTGAAACAATATCATCCCAAGCTCAGAAGGTCAAATGAACTTTCTGCAGGATGATACATGTCAAGTGAGAACAGAGTAATGAAGTAAAGTTAACACAGGGAGAACTGAGGTGCAGAAGACAGTCCATGAAATAGGAAAGGCTTGAGATGTAGGGTAAGAGGGAGAAAGGGAAGAGACTTAAAAGGCCAGATCACGAATGGTTTTGCAGCTATACTAATAAGTTCACAAGTGTGCTCTGTGATCCATTCCCTGATATAAAGTAGAGAGAAGACTTCACCAAGTTTGCATCTTACGAATGATAACTCTGACTGTAATATGTGGAATGAATGAAGTAGAAGATTCTTCTATGATTAAGTCCAGATTAGTTAAAAATCATTTTAGTAATACATGCAAAAGGCAATTATAGCTTTGATTTCAATTTGGGAAAAAAGTAAGCCTTTTCCCAGATTATGAAAGTAGGCCTTCTTTATAACATTTATATTATTTGGATAAGGAAAAAAATGAGAAATAAATAAGCCTTGGCAAAGAAAAACTTGCATTGTGGGAATAGAGACTACAAACCTTAATTCTGAAAATGGTTTGCTGCAACCCAGTGATAGAGCAGAACTCAGTTTTAGTTCTGAAGACCAGCACTGTCCAGAACAAGGTAGATCATGTTTGAAATTCCAGGGCAGTTCTTCTAGTCATAAATAGTCATGACTTAATTCAATAGAAAATAATTTCAAAATAAACCTTCTTGAAACGCAAAATACTGGAATAGTCTATTGATTTGAAGACTTTCTCTTCAATTGCAAAAACAAGTGCCAAAATATCAGCCAAGCTCTTGATTCCTCTGCCAGTTCTGACTAGTTTTGTGGCTTTGCAGTTGCTTCTGTGCCAATCTAATTTTTTAAAATTATTATGAGTTCTGAAGACTGGCAAGAAATGCCAAAGAGGAAAATAAGATCAAACAATGTGATTGCATTTTAGTTCAAATTCATCCATTACTTAGACAACAGAATGCAATTATGGTCTTTAAATACATGAAGAACACATTTACATGAAAAAATCCGTAAGCTTTGCTTCTAGAAGAAATCTGTACAAAATTTTATTCCATTCCATAATACTTTATGACAATGAATTCTGAAAAATCCAACATGAGTCTAAAAATAGAGGAAATACTAAAACATATATAGCAAAAGTTGCTTTAAGGAAGCATATTCAAGCTTTTTATTTCATATATATTATGAAAAAATATTACAATACTAATCTAAGAAAAATCTGCAATGATTTATATTCATTTTATAGATGTTGGGTTTTGTTCATGTTTTTATTTTTATTTTTAATGTTTCTAGTAGGGCATTTCAGATATCCATAATATTGAAGTTCATTTTGATATAATCACACATGGATAGAATATAATTTGCTCCACTTTAGTCCCCCAGAACTTCCCCTTTCCCTCCCCTCTTTCTTACTCCTGTTCTCTTTCCTCTACTCTATTGCTCTTCCTTCTATTCATTACTAGTTTATTTTTATTAGTGCATTATAGGTATACATAAAGGTGAAATTCACTGTGGCTCAGAAGTATACACACATCAATTTCTTTGTACCTTCCTTTTCCCATCCCTCCTTCCTCTCTGTCAATCCCTTTCCTCTGTCTACTGAGCTCCCTTTCATCTTCATGGGAATCCCCACTGCTTTTTCCCCCCTTATTATGGTCTAGCTTCCGCATATGAGAGAAAACGTTCAACCCTTGACTTTCTGAATCTGGCTTATTTCACTTAGTGCTCTAGTTTCCATCCATTTCCCAGCAAATGCCATCATTTTATTCTTCTTATTTTAACATCCTCATTGTTTAGCAAGTACTGTTCGGTTTTTTAACACATTAATTACTTCTCTCATAAATTAAATTAAAACTATCATCAGTAAAATGAAGAATGTGATCCAATTACAAATAAAAATAACATTTCACTTTAGACTGAACAAAGAAAGAATATCTAAGTACAATTTTGCTCATTTTGGTGTTGTTGCAAAAGTATAAAAAAAAACTGGTTTCTTTCCTCTTTTCTACACTAATTTCCTCTTATGTGTCTGTGACCACATCCCCTCTGACCTGGGCTCAGTGTTCCACACACACAGTTTATATCACTTTTCTGCAGAGAATGGTGCCTTCCTCCTGCAAAAATCTGTCAACATCAAAGGCCTAGATTAAACATAATTTCCTTTATGCAACTTCTCTGATTTTTCCAAGAAAAATTGTCTTCTTTATGTTTTCATTAAACATTATTGCTATGTTTGCAACTTCTAGGTTCATACATAAATAACAGAAAACATCATATTTTAAGTTACTGTACTTTTTCCCTGTCTCACAGTATATTCTAAAAGGATCTCAGTGATTAGATACATAGATAGGTGATTCATAGACAACAGATATAATAAAGATATATTCATATAGAAATAATATTTAGATGAATATACATATATAGAAACTCATTTAATTTAAAATAATAAATTATTATTCATTACCATGATGTGTCATACCCCTAGTGCTTATACTATGTTTAATATTCAAAAAATGTTAATGGAGATGAATTTCAATAGATGAATGGATAAAAAAAATGTGTTATGTATACTGAATGTAATATTACTCAGCTGTAAAGAAGAGTGAAATTATGGCATTTGCCAGTAAATGGTAGGAACTGGAGAATATCATGCTAAGTGAAATAAGCCAATCCCACAAAACCAAAGGCCAAATGTTTTCTCTAATATGCACACGCTAACTCACAATAAGATGGGGGGCACTGGGGAAGAATAGCATTATCTTAGATTAGGTAGAGGGAAGTGATGGGAGGGAAGAGGAGGGGATGGGGGATAGGAAAGATAGTCAAATGAAACAGACATTATTACTGTATGTAGATGTGTAACTACATGACCAATATGATTCTGCAACATGCGACATGTACACTTAGAAAAATGAGAAATTATACCCCATCTATGTATGATATATCAAAGTGCATAAATGCATTCTACTCTCATGTATAACTAAAACAAATAAAAAATTAAGGATAATAATCCTAATGGATATCCTAATCATGTGATTATTTATACTATGATTATATTATTCTACTTTCTTTTGCTATAACAAAATACCCAAGGTTGGGTACTTAATAAAAAGGCTTATTTGGACCATAGTTCTGGAGAATGGAGAACATGGTAGTAGCATTTGCTGAGCTCTAGTGAGAGCCTGTCATAGTTGGCGTCATAGCAGGAGCACATGCCACAGGGAGAGATTCTGTGGTGAGACAGGAAGCCAGAGGGACACAGGAGCAAGGCTTGTTTTTTTTTATGAAAATCTGCTCTTGTAGGAACTAACTAGGATACCATGAGAACTGCATTAACCCTTTCTGAGGGTGATGTCTCTGACAGCCTAAGAATCTCCTATGAGGCCTCATCTCTAAAATGTTCTGCCACCTCTGCACTGCCACACTGGAAACCAATCTTCCAAATTAAAAAAAAAGCTTTAAGAGACACAGTCACAGCATATCCAAAACATAGCAATGATTTTTAAAAAAAGAAGAAACTTTTAAATTTTCATATCTATCACTGAAAGCATCAAATTAATAGATTTTATACCTGCAGAGAGTTAGACTTAGAGACTGGAAAACCATGGCTCCTTATGGAACTTGCCTGCAATGAAGGATGACTGAACTATAGAAGACAAATGGGGAAAAACTAGAAGGTGACACCAGAGAAGCAGATAAAGGTCTCAATTCTAGGAAAGCTCTTCAGACTGCAGCTTAGGGACAGGTGTGAGGATTGAGAGGAAGCAGAGGGTAGGCTATGCTTAGGAGCCAAGGGAGAGAGGCCTTCAACATGTCTCTGTACCTCTACATATATGTCCAGACATATTCCAACCATCGTATTTCAGAGTTCAAAATTGTTAAATACATAAGCGTGAAAAGAAAAACAGTCCATTTTAAGAACTTTTAAAAAGTTAAACCACCAATTTTAAGAACTATAGAGTTGTTAAATATGTACAAGTTACAATTACTACCCTCCAAAACTTTTTACATTGATATGGAAAATAATAGGATGGATATATATTTCATGCTATAATACCTATTTTGGCAGGAGATATAGATCTATATCTATAATCTGTATATCTATATATATCTATATTTATATAAATAGGTATTATAGAGATATATAGATAGGTATTATAGAATGAATAAAAACTCCTGCCAAAATAGGTATTATAGCATGAATAAAAACTAAACAATATGAGACAGCATTCAGCAGAGAAATCTTGTTAAGGAACACTCTGTGTCCTGTATAAACATTTGGAATTTAAATACAATAACTCAGGGCTTACTGGACCAAATATAGAGAGCAGTTCTGAGGTGATTGCAATATTTGAATTCATCCTTGGAAACTGTGTTATATGGGGTCAGGAAAATAATATGTTTTCTCCTATACATAAAACTTTCATAAATATTCTTATGAATTAATAAAACAAAACAAAACAGGACTTTTCTATCATACTACATTTACATTTATATATTTCCAGTTCTTCTTGGATATTTAAATAAACTTAAGATTACCTAAGAAAAGTAAATGGTAAATCATTTGCAATTCATTTATAAATGTCTCCACATTGCATATAAACATTATATTCAACATTTGGAACAAAATATAATTCAATATTCAACATTAATGTTATCAACACAGGAGAAATAGAAAAGAAATTTAAAGTAGAGAAACCCAAAACAACCTAACTTTTACATTTTCAATTTTGACATGTAATTTTTCAAAACTTACAATCCTTTAAAATAGCTATTTATATTCTATTTCCTTCCCAAATTTAACTATGTTTTTCCCATATGAGACTCAGGAGGCTGACCTATAAAACAAAAAGAAATTCCAAAGTAGAGAGTATGGAAATGATAGAGGTTCATGATGCACTAGGCTATTATTCAAGCTGAAAATAAATTGGTTTTCTTTAAGAATAGACCCCTTTGTTAAAGATATTATGTGCTAGGATCTGCCTGTTCTCTTTCCTTGCATATCCTCCCACCCACAAGAGCTGAAGCAAAACCTGAGATTAATCTCATCCATTGGAGAAAAGAAGACTATTTCCAATGCTTTCCAACCTCTATCAGATTTGTTAATTCAGCTCTATTTATGTCTTGGTTACTCTAAATGGAAATGCTTTCATATTCCAGAAACTAGGATTCTCTAGATTTGGGGCCCTATCCTACTCTTAACACCAGATCTCTGAGGAATGGAATCTCTCCGTACACATGCGTGAGATCCTGCTGCCAGGGATAAATATTCTTCATGCAGACATCTTTCTGGCCTGCCTGCCTGATCACAGCTTGTCATCTGTTCTGGGACTCCCCACCACTGAGCTCAGACTGGGTGTCTCTGCAGACACTCAGATTACTCCTTGGAGCTCAAACACCAACTGCTGTTCTGCACTACCCCTCAGTGCCAGTGATGTTGCTGAATTTTACCAGAGCTCTGTGATCTCAGGGAAGATAAGAAAACAGTGTCGTTTTCCAAATCTCCCCACCATCTGAGTCCCTAGAAATTACTTATTTCAAAGACACATACTCCCTCCTTCAGTGCATAAGATTCATGGATGTCTTTGATTTCCGATGGCAAGGCTAGAACCTCATCTTCTAAATCTGCATTCTTGGCCTCATAAATGACTAGCTGATCAATCAGGAGGGAAATGCTTGCTAACCAAATTTGGGTTAAGATTCTTTATTTCCTTCTTTTAGTCCTCTGAACTTTGGCCCTACCTTAATGTGAAGCAACACACGCTTCCTCAACAGCCACTGTGAAGAATAAGCTGGCTTGGAACAAAACATTCTCTCCTCTACTACCCGATCACAATACCCAGGGTTTTATTCCATTTTCCCAAGCCTGGTGCCTTCTAGTCTTGTTTACTTCTCTCTACTGCAATAGTCTCTTTCTTTACTTGCTCTTGCAATAATCGGTCCTTAAGTCCAAATTTGTTTTTGTGGGTTTTGTGGTTTCAGTTTGACACCTGTCAGTGAGCTTTCTGCCTGAATACCTGAAATAGCTGAACGTGTTCCACTTGCTTCAGCAGTTTTTGCCCCCCACCTCCATGAACTGCATCTATTTCCTGGTAGGCTTTCCCAACCACATGGAGAGAGGATCCCCTACTCCTTTCCAAAGCTTGCCATAGTCAATGCTTACAGTCCTTGTACTCCAAGTTATTATGTTGCTTTCTCATCTTAAATTCACTTAACTCATAATTACCTTTTATTAGTCAAACACTTAGAAAGTAAAAACCACATTTTTTTTAAGCTGGTACTTTTCCAAGATGCCCAAATCTCATTACCACCAAATTTCCTTTGTTTTACACATTCAGAAAGGGAGTTTTAAGAATTTTTAAAACCTTGTGAGAAATTCACAAAGATAGAAATAGCATAAGAAAATAGTTCTTATTACTTGAAAAAGTTCTTGATCACCAACCATGCATTGGGAAAACATCATTTAAATATAAGTGTGTAAAAGCTTAGTTTAGTTCAGGTAAATTCAGAGATGTATATTGTGGGTTTTTGTATTCTTTTGTTTCATTTTTTTAAATCTCTGGTTTTTTTCTGGTAATTCTAATTTTATTTTATTATTTTTTAAATTTATTTATATATGTCAGTGGAATGTATTACAATTCTTATTACACATATAGAGCATAATTTTTCATATCTCTTATTGTATACACAGTACATTTACAACAATTCGTACTTTTTTACCTGTACTTTGGATAATAATGATCATCACATTCCACCATCATTAATAACCTCATGCCCCCTCCCTTTCCCTCCAACCCCTCTGCCCTATCTAGAGTTCTTAATTTCCTTGTAAGACATTGGTTTGCAGAAGTAACTATATACCTCAGATGGCTTAGAGAACCACCTGGAGGCCCCCAGCACCCCTTGGCTGTACATCCTCTGTGGGGACTTGTGTCTATATGTATACACACATACACATTTTTATATATATATATATATATATATATATATATATATATACACATTTATATATATATATATACACACACATACATATGTATATATATATATATATGAATATATTTAGTAATCTTGGTATTTTTAAAATGACATTGGTGATGCATCCTATATGACTAGGCAAAAATGCACAATCACATTTCTTTTTGAAATGCACAATTCTTTCTTCCAATACCAATAAGGTACCATCTTTTGGCTGATGTATATGCAATCTAAAATGATATTTGAGACCTCCTCTATGAGAGTTTCTGGCATATCCTAAATGAATGTTAGCTCTAACTCTACCTCTGTTCTTCCTGCTTCTTAAGGCTCCTGGCAGGCTGAGAATACTGAGCTGTGTGCAGGCTGCAACACGGTGGTGAAGTAGCCATGCAATGCTCCATCATCATAAAAGCTCCAATTTAGAGGAAGCCACTTGATGGGAGAAATATGTAGCCTCAGCACTTTGTACAATGCCTCACATCCCCAGAGTGCTCCCATTCCAGCAAGGGATAAGAAGGCACTGAGAAGCCATGCAAGTGAGAAAGATTAATAAGCACATGGTTACAAGGACAGTTTCGTAAAACACGAAAAGGAAATGTCCTATATCAATAGTAAATACAACAGGAAGCTGAGCTGCACTAAGATAGTTTTTGGAAATGTTCCTTGTTTCACCAGGTGACATTCCCCTTTTAAAAGAAATGTTTCACTTCAGCTAAATTATCACTGGTTAATTTACTTCAGTTCCTTTCAGTGTCTGTTAGTTTATGAATAAATGATATAATGTGGGTATGTCAACTGTGATGGAAATATTTTCCCTCACCATCAAATACTGTAAATAATTATAAACACCATAAGCAGTGATTATATGCCAAAAATATGCATACTTCCTAAGATCACATTTCTTATGTTTTCTGAATATTCATCACCCAGGACTACAGAAGAGATCTGAATGACAAAATCATTACTAAATCTTATCAAGTTGAAGATAATGATTTATTACTTAATATACCTCATATATCTCATCTATTTTGCCATCATTTATTGAGCACTTACTGTGTGCCAATCATTCTGCTTAACATAGGGCTTACAAAAATTAATGAATTCAGAAGCTTGTACTTTCCCAACAGTTAACAATTCTTTCTTTTTTTGTTAATATTTATTTTTTAGTTTTAGGTGGATACAATATCTTTATTTTATTTTTATGTGGTGTTGAGGATCGAACCCAGGGCCCTGCGTGTGCCAGGCGAGCGCGCTACCGCTTGAGCCACATCCCCAGCCCAACAATTCTTTCTTGAAATGAGATCTGGACACAAGTTTAGGAATTATCCAAATGTTGGAAAATTGGTTAATAATAAAAAAATAGTAATGCATTCAGTTATTATCTAATGACTTAAAATAATGTTTCTCAAGAAGTCTCAACTGTATTTTTTGTGTACAACAACATAACAATTTATTCATATCTATATTAAGAGAAATTATAAATATTCTAGGTATACTGTTTTTACATTTTTGCCCAAGGAGATTCTGATTTCTGTGACTCTATCAGCATTGCACTCTCAATTTTTATTGACTTATGAAACATAAATAATATCTTCAAATGAGATAAAATTTTTCATCAATGAAGTTTCTTCCTAGTTAAAGTGCAGTTACTCAGGAAAGTCCTCTAATTGGAACCAGCCCTCTTTTTCATGTACATCAAACAAAGGCCAAACTCTGGCTTATCCCAAAAGCCAGCCATGAAGCTGATACAATGAATGGCTAAAAACATCTTGAAAAGTGTAAACATATTGTGGGGTAAGGTGAAAGATGTTGCTCTGCCTGAAAGAACCGCTAGCTCTTCATCTTTTCTTATTTTAATCTTTCCTATTTTATGACAAGACATTAACTAATACCCTTTTATGAAATGAATGCCTTGATGCTAATTACTAAGCAAGTCTTTTATTTGTAATAGAGCTAAGCAATTTAACACCTTCCAGTGACTTTCTAGAACAAATATAGAATCATAATTCTTTCAGTGCATTGGTGGAAGTACATAAAAGCCCCTGGAAATTGTTCATTTTGCTTACATGAAGCTGTTAGCTCAGTTAATTACAAGTCATTGTCTTGCTATTATTTTTCATATAATTTCTTTCAACATTGCCATTTATTTAGCAAGAACTATGAACACTTGGGTGCAGTTAAAGAGACTCAATAGTAATTGGAAAAGGGCACTCTGGAGGACCCACGTTCCTCAGACCCAGAGCACCACCGCCTTTGCTTGTCTATAGCATGTACACACTGCCTGCCTGCTGCGTCCACTCTTCTTCATTGTTTAGAATGTATAATCTTGCCCCAATCTCCTCTTCCTCCAAGTCTTCCTGCTTTTATAATCAATATGCTATGGTTTAAAAGGCATTTGGGGCATTTAGTTATAGCAAGAGAAAACAGACCAAGACATAACTTCATACGTCACATGGAGAAACAATAAGCCATGAATGACTAGATAGATGGATGGCTGGATGGACAAATAAAAGAAATCAAATGAAGCTTTCATATAAGGAGAAACAGGTGAAATTATATTTTAAATTAATCAAGTTATGGGTATTATATGGAGTTCTGACTCACAATTTACCCATCAGAGACTTCTGACAGTGACTTTGTTCATAGATTCTGTAAAAATATATGTGATATATTTAGTGGGCTGTGAGAGCAATTATTAAATACTAAAGAGTTTTGAAAGCCAGTTGCTAAACCATTAGTAACTTGAAATCAGTCACATTGGGCATTTATTTATACCACAGCAGTCAGCAAATCCTACCAAAAATATTTCTGTTTGTGCGTATGGTTTTTAGTTTTGTGTTTTTGTTTTTGTTTGTTTTTGAAAGCTTGTTAACCAGCATGCAATTGCTCAGTTCTTCATAAAGCTCTGACACAAAAATAAGGAAAGTTCTCCACATTGCTAATATCCCTTGTCACCTGCTCATGATGTATGATTCATATTTTCCACCCAAACTTTTTTACATGTGCTTTTATCAATTTTTCTTAGGATTATAGATTTAATAAGAATATAAGTCATTTTTTGTAAGTTGTTCTTTTTTTAATAACAAAAATGGTTCTCTTCAAATGTCTACAAGTCAGGTAACTTAGGATGTCCTTCCTATGTTTTCATGTCATGGTTGTATGGCCTTCTGAAATCTCTTCTCAGACTTGGTCTTTTTAGGCTGAAAACTTCTATTTACTTTAAGTTCTCCTTAAATTAAGGTTCTTCCTCTCATAGCTTCTGAAGTATTCCTTTCTGGAATTTTTCCAAGTTAGCCTTTTTCTAAATACTGTAGTCAGATCTGTTTGCAGTATCTGACTTATAGAGGAGAGAAAAATCTTGCTGCATAATCACAACAGAATGGTGTCTGTTACACTTGTCCTAACTTATGAATAACACCCAAAAATATTAAAAATAACCACAGCATAATAAAAGATTCATAACAAACAAATATCAGATAAAATCAAAGAGATTAACGGCTAATGTTTATGTTAGCTCTGAGCCGGAAAGGAGTCTGGCTGGATTCTTAATTTCACATCTGTGGGAGAAAGATTATTTATTTCAAAGTATGGAAACCATTTAATAATTCTCCTTTTCTAATTTTCCAGGAAGTCTACTTTGCTTAATAGGCCTAGCATTAGACATCTATTTCAATTTTCTGTTATTTAATATTTTCATTAAAAAATAATTATTCTAGAAAATTAATATTAACAATATTAGATTTCTCAGCCTTATATTTTAAGTATGTGCTGATTAACCTCTATGATATACTTGAATAAGGCAGATGACTGAGGCCAATTAATTCTCTATTTTGCCTTTGTAAGGCTATTTCATAAATATTTAATCATCCTTTTTTAATCAAGCTTTATTATTTGTACTTATACTGCCTTTCCCTTTACAGTAAAAATAAAAAATAAAAAAATAAATCACTCTGGTGTCAGCTGAGAAAGCTCCAGTTCCATAGATGATGTCACCTCATAAACATACCTGTGCTATTTAAAGGCAGCTGAGCAATAGGAGTACTGAATAGTTTTTTTTTAAATTTTTTACTTCTTTTTTTATTGGTTGTTCAAAACATTACAAAGCTCTTGACATATCATATTTCATACATTAGATTCAAGTGGGTTATGAACTCCCATTTTTACCCCAAATACAGATTGCAGAATCACATCAGTTACATATCCACATTTTTACATAATACCCTATTAGTAGCTGGTATATTCTGCTACCTTTCCTATCCTCTACTATCCCCCCTTCCTCTCCCCTCCCATCTTCTCTCTCTACCCCATCTACTGTAATTCATTTCTCTTTGTTTTTATTCCCATTCCCCTCAAAATCTCTGATATGTAATTTTGTATAACAATGAGGTTCTCCTTCCATTTCCATGCAATTTCCCTTTTCTCTCCCTTTCCCTCCCACCTCATGTCTCTGTTTAATGTTAATCTTTTCCTCCTGCTCTTCCTCCCTGCTCTGTTCTTAGTTGTTCTCATTATATCAAAGAAGACATTTGGCATTTGTTTTTTAGGGATTGGCTAGCTTCACTTAGCATAATCTGCTCTAATGCCATCCATTTCCCTGAAAATTCCATGATTTTGTCATTTTTTAGTGCAGAGTAATACTCCATTGTGTATAAATGCCACATTTTTTTTTATCCATTCATCTATTGAAGGGCATCTGGGTTGGTTCCATAGTCTAGCTAGTGTGAATTGTGCTGCTATGAACATCGATGTGGCAGTATCCCTGTAGTACGCTCTTTTAAGGTCTTCAGGGAATAGTCCAAGAAGGGCAATAGCTGGGTCAAATGGTGGTTCCATTCCCAGCTTTTACTTCTAATAGTTTGATTTTAAACTTTGAACATTAAATTACAAGCATGCATTGCTGAATGATGGAAATATATTGAGAAATGTATCAAACGGCAGTTTCATCTTTTGTAAACATCATTGAGTGTACTTACAGAACAGTTCATGCCTCTACATGACTTATCCTTTTGGACCACCATGGCATTGCGGTGAATGACTCTAGTTAAGAAACTACTAGAGAACCCAATTTAAGCTATCTCCCCAAGGCATGTTCATGAGCCATCATGGCCTCCATGTTCAAGGTAAAACGGTCTCTACTATATTAAAAGATAGTTTTTTTTTCTCTTGCATAAAATCCTTCCAATTTTAGACATGATTTTAAGCAAAGAAACACACAATGATCCACAAGCAAGGAATGACAAACTCTAGATGTAGCATGCATTCCTTACATAATATACAAGGTTTAATACACACAGCTAACTCCTCTCAGTATGAGTAGTGCTACCACAATGTCCAACTTGGTTTTTCATGTTATTTTCTATGACATATTTGTCTTTGAAAAATATTCCAAAAGGATAAAATAAGCAAATGAATTTGTAAAACTCCATGTAAGAGAAAACAGGTATATCAAAACTTTTAATATATGTCTTTTGAATCTCTAAGGGGTCAGAGTATATAGAATCTCCAAAACACATTTGAATAACATTTTCCCTGAATGTCTGCTTCATTTTTCAGACAACAGTTTTTCAAAGAATGTTGTTTAAAAATGTTATTGTAAAAGTTTTCAATCAGCTGGTTAGTACTTTTGCTCTTCAATTGCTACATTAGAGTGATTTAGGTTCATTTAGGTATCCTAACATAAAAAATACTGCTATACATGTGGTTCTCCACAGTTTTCAAACTAAGAAAAATGACGGGTGAGTTTTTTCTTTATTTTTTGACACTTTCCAAATTGAGGATATATTAGGGTTCAGAGAATTCAACTTACCATTTATTTTTCTGCACTATTAAGTGGATCAATGTATTACCCTAAAGACAAATATTCTATTTCTAACAATATTTTCCACCTAAAGTATTGCTGAAAACTTTCAAATAAACAAGTCAGAAAAAGTAGAGTTGCTTAAATTGGATAATTTTCTCTGATGTTGTATTTTAATCTAGCCTTTCATTTGAACAGAGAACTATGGAATGATGTCAAATAAAAAATGACATTCCATAATTCTTCCATTCACATTTTCCTATTACATGAAGAAAACAAAGTCACCTTGTCAAAAAGATTCAGCATCTTATTAAAATGTGTAGAAATCTGTGTATACTGTTTTATAAATATTTACCAATTCTAATAGTGGAACGAACTGCAGGTTGAATAAGAAAGGCCCTTTCATCTTTATAGCATGATGGTGGACTTATACAAATTTTGGAGGCTCTTACAAATTGTGGCTCTGTCTTTCAATTAGGGTGGAGGTCAAATAATGTTTAGATAATATATTCTACCCTGCTCAGGATCATTAGGATGGCCTGTCATTGTTTAAACATTCTTTGCCTCAATCAACTCTTCTAACCCAACAATGAGTTTTGTATGATTCATGCATGCTTTCAGCATCTCAGTAACTGGGAGGACTCCATGTGCCCTCCTCTGGAGAGCAGTTATCATTCCAACACACTCCATGAAACATTCTGCCAATGATGTCATTCTTAATGGGGGATGGGAGGGACAGAGGAGGGAAGCTAGAGAAGAACACCAGGTTTACATATGATTTACAATATGTGTCTCAGGAGAGAGAACCCAAAGGAAGACTTGCTGAAATTACTTACAAATGGAAAAGCAAAATCTACACCATAAAAAAAGAAAGTGCCAATTAGACAAACTGTATAGTTTTATATTAGTTCTACTAAATAAAGTATACTGATATTTAATTCTGAGTTTAAACATGACCTAGATTAAGCATTTTGTTCATTAATATATTTCCATAAATTCTCTTTCCCTCCCTGACAAATAGGGTAAATGAATATCAATTTAACCAGTCCAGAACATGATGCCTTCGCTGAGGGCTTGGCAGTTCTCCAGTTCCTGTTGCTAAATATTACCAGAGAATTAGCATCAAAAACAAATTCCTTTAGTAATATCAGTAAAAACTTCTTTGAACATAGTTCATATCCGCAATGCTTCCAAAATTTTCTGAAAAAAGGGGCTCAGGGATACCAACATTTATCAAATAAGGGAGAGGGAGGGATTTGTCAAAAAAATGTTGAAACTGTTTCTGCATTCAGCAGTCTCTCTAAACTATCTGTTATCAATCAATAAAAGCAGTAAAGTATCCTAGAAATGTTATTTTTCATAATTTTTTATAAATCAATTACTCATATTTAAAATATCATTATTCCTATCATTGTTATTGCTTTTGTTTTCCCCAGTGTTGGGGATTGAACCCAGGGCCTTGCACATGCTAAGCAAGTACTCTACCACTGAGTTACATCCCAGCCTAGCTTTACAAAGCTTTAATTTTATTATGTATGTTTGAGGTTTAGAACATGATATGATAGGCTATATCTTATATATAATATAAAAGATAACTGTAGTGAATTGACATATGTGTATCCCACATAGTTACTTTTTTGTGACAAAAGCAGTTAAAAGCCATTTGTTAATAAAAATCCAAATGACATGCCATTTTTAACTATAGTCCTCATATTGTACAAAAAAACTTTTTAGACCTGTTTGTTCTATATATCTGCTACTTGAATCCTCTGAATTACATTTTCCCATTTTCTCCCCTCTTCATAATCATTGTTCATTACTACTTCGTTTTTATTATTGAAGATAGCCTAGAAATGACTAATCCCTGAAGTTCCTGCATGGCATATTACATCTTAACAACAACCATCAAAAGTCATCTACTTTACATAATGTACATATGAGAGTAGGTTGTATTAAAAAGTGTCTTTACCTCTTTCTATGCCATGAACTTGAGTGACTAGGCTCTGACTGCACACATTATTTAAAGTTTGAAAAATAACAAAAATAGGATAATGATCTAGAGGCACTTTAAAATAATTCCTGGTCTTGAATCTTGTGTCATCTTAGATAAATTTAACCCTCAGAGAGATTCAATATCCTTGTTTCTGAGAAGGTAAGAATTATTTTCACCCCAAAGAAATGATATGACATAGATTAAGTTTAGCTAGTACTAATGATTCAATAAAATGTTAGCTGCCAATTAATGTTAACAGTACCAACAGAAACCAAAAATCATTCATATAACTTACCTTTAATGTGTCTTTCCTTATCCTCAATGATTACATAAATATTTGCCTTTCTGTATAAATAATCAATTTATTTCCTCCATCTATAGCATTGACTACTATAGTAGGTTCAGAGAGCTTGCTTTCAGTTCAGGCAGAATTTTATTGTTATCCTTCAAGACAATTCACTCTTCCTGCTCAGTCCATCCTTATTTCAAAATACATTCATTTCTATTTTCTCATGATAACCTTGACAGAATTGAAACTGAATGCAAAATGGAAACAAATACATATTTACATGACAAGGTGTCTATACCTGCAGAAATAATGACCACCATGTAATTAATGAATGTCTATTACATGTCATGGATTTGACCACCAATGAGGAAACTGTGATGGCCTGCACTGGGTGCACAAAAATTAACTGGGTGTGTTTGAAGTTTCTGTTCCCATGTTGTTTTGCCTTTACATTTTGATTTATTTAATTTTTACCCTACTTGTATAATCTTATATCTAAAATACATTATTAACATATTTCATGCAAAATGTTGAAGATTATCAATTAACTAATTTGAGAATCAGTGTATTTTAATACTTGTCTTTTCCTGTAACCTACACAATATTAGGGCCTGGGAAAAAGAGCGATGGATTAGAACCCACTTAACTCTGGTTTCACAGCTCACATCCTACCCAGTAAGGATTGTTGCTTCCATGTTGACTTTATATTGTGAAGAGTTGCCTTAGGAAAAATTCTTGAAGTCTGGCTCATATCACATGTGTGTCCTATAGTTGGGCAAAAAGAACACTTGTAGTTAACTTGCATCAGAAAAAAAAAAAAAGATGTCCACATCAGTGGTGAGCAGACATTGCCTACAGTTGTACATCAGGTAGGTTTTAGAAAGTAGCTGTATTCTCAGTGATGACACAAAAAGAGCATGACATGGGTACCTAAATGCCTATCTCAGGATATTTTTTAAAGGTGCTGCTGAGAAGGTTTTGGTCAAAATGAAAACCTCAGGAAAAAGAGCTATCAGAGGCAGAAAGGGAGGTGCGTGCATCAGGGAACAGTCCCAGAGGCACTGACTGCATCTAGGAAACTCAGCTGGAGAGCCCAGCAATGGTGTTTTTCAAAGATTCAGAGATTCAGACAGATTCCCTCAAGAGCAAGAATGGGCCCCAGATACATGTAAGGGGACAGAATCTTGACTCTGAAGTTGGGATTGAGCATTGCACTGGAATGGATCCACTTATTATGACATAATTCTTTTGACAAAATAACTAAAGGACTTTTGACAAAAAAGTAAGCTGATGGGTTTTAAGGACTCTCTCAGGAATAGGGACAGAATTAATCCAGAGTGTTTTTAGATAGGCAGTGAGCAGGAAGGATTTGGCTTCTGATTTCCCTATGAGAAGTTCTGTTCTTTCAACATAATGCTTGGAGAATTACATATTGATTATATTTAATAAGAATTCAGGTATATTTTTGTATATTTGATATAAGGTGAAGGCTCATAAATTGAAAGCACCTAGAGGCTAAAGAATGTCCCTTTAAATTCAGAAAACTATGAAGCTAAAGTAGCATACTGCGAATCTGGAAAGCACCCAGGTCTTGCTCTGTTAATGGCACACCACACACCCTGTGCAATGGTGTAAAGTAAACCACCCCCACCTAGATCCAGTCTTATTTATGCAACAATGACAATATCCAATCTTGGGAAATCTCCAGAAAAAAATGTTATTTTCTATTATGCTTTCAATCTGAAATATTTTTACTGCATACCAAAAATATAATATGGCAGATTAACCTATAGTTTTTGATAAGGACTTAATGTCCTACAGTATTTCATGACAATTTCTTTTTCTTTCCAAGGTACAGTTGCAGTTGCTAAGGAACTAAATGTCATAGCCATGGCTATCTAGCAGAACCATATGCACATAATGTCAGAATAATTACATGATAGCTACCACTAAAGTCATAAATCATGGACATTAGAAATAGGGAAAAAAATAATTATAACAGCTACTACAGCCATAAAATAAAGCCTAACTCTCCACTACAATGAGAACACATCTGAAAGAGATGTTATGTTAATTTACCATTCTCCTCCCCAAGTCTAGCATCACTATTGCACATAGTAGGCATAAAGTATTTGTTGTAGGAATAAAGATGTTTGTTCTCACTAGTACACAAAAGCATAACAATGTCTGTATGCTGAGGGCCATTACCAAGTAGGTATTGACGCATCGTAATCCTTGCCAGTGTACCCCATGTTAAATGGACTTGCCTTGGAAATTTGCTGCGACCTTGCTTGTGTGTTTGAGAAAGATGACCCTGCTCAAGGTGATCGAGGGTGGATCCAGGTTTGAGGAAGTATCCTGCAGGTTTGAGGAAGTATCCCGGTCCTTGGGCTTAGGGTGTTCCCGGTTTAAGGCGTTTCCCGGTTTAAGAATATGGGTTTTAGGGAAGTTGAGGTTGAAGATTATTGCTGCTGGGATTAGGGTGTTCCTGTTGCTTGTTCCCGTTGAGTTCTGATGAGATTCAAATGGGATTTTAAAAAAAGCCTCGTGGAGTAGGTGAAGTGTGCGGCAGAACGAGACTGCCCCTGAACGTGTGTGGAGGCTGGTGTGAGATCCGGAATAAAGAATTGCTGTTTGAACCTACAGAGCTGTGTGGTGGCTCGTGATTCTGTGCCAAGCCGAGTCATTGGCACTTGGCTTCGGCATTTGGTGGCCCGTACGCGGAACATCTGAAATTTGGAGGTGAGTAAATTGCTCGCCCCTGAGGGAAGGCGAGAGAATGGGTGACCATTTCCAAAAACAATGTGTTCTTGTTTTGATTTATTTCGTTTTTGTTTCAAGTTGCCTGTCCCTAGAAATTTCTCAGGCAAACTGGGAAAAATGGTTCGCTCAAGGTTTGAAGTTTGTTAGCCCCGAGAAAGAGAAAATTGATACAGCGAATTTTTATTCAGTTTTTGTTTCATTCAGTTGCGGTTTTTTCTTATGTTATCTTATTGGGTTGCGTTATCTTTATAGAAGATTAGAAATTAGTAAAAAAGAAACCGAAAAGTTGTTAAGTAAATTGTTAGAGGTTCAGACCATAGAGAAAGACATTTTAGATCAAGGAAAAGAGAAGGTCTCTCGAGCTAGTCAGAGAGAGGAAGAAAATTTAAAGGAAAAGGGGTTATTAGGAAAAAGGCCACAACAAAAGGCTGTTACTAACTCCGTTTTATTACCAGAGGGTGTAATTCAACCATCAGCCCCGCCGATGGAGACAGCTGAATGGCCCTCAAACCCCATCGTAGTTGATAGATGGGATCCTGAGACAGGACCTCAAAGATTAGCATGCCCTGTATTTGAACAGGTAGGAGGGCAGCGAATTCACCGTGCTTTAGAATTTAAAACAGTGAAGCAGTTAAAGGAGGCTGTAACAACCTATGGTCCTCAAGCCCCTTTCACAGTAAGCATGGTGGAGTCCATTACTAACTTGGACATGACGCCAGCAGATTGGGCTAGCATGTGTAAATCTGTGCTAAATGGAGGACAATATTTGTTATGGAAGGTTGCCAATGAGGAATTTTGCAGGGAGACAGCTAGACGAAATGCAGCAGCCGGTTACCCTCAAAGAAATCTAGAGATGCTGCTAGGAAAAGGAGATTATGAGGGTCAGCGGCAACAAATGGAATATGATCCTGCTGTATATGCACAGATTGCTGCAGACGCAGTTAGGGCATGGAAGACTTTACAAGGACATGGAGATTTACAAGGTCAGCTATCTAAGGTATTACAGAGACCTAATGAACCTTACGCTGACTTTGTAGATAGGCTTATTCAAACGGCCGCCAAAATTTTTGGTGACACAGAACAAGCAATGCCATTAATAAAACAATTGGCTTATGACCAAGCAAATCGTTGCTGCAGAGAGGTTATTAGACCATGGAGGCATGAAGATTTAAACACATATATTAAATTATGTAGAGATGTTAATGAACAAGGGCAAGTCATGGCAGCTGCAGTAAAACAGGCTTTAGATGCCAGGCCAGAAACATGCTATAATTGTGAACAAACAGGACATTTTAAAAGGAGTTGCCCCATAAGAGGAGGTTTTAACAAAACTAGAAATCAAAGGAATAGAATACCGGGTATTTGCCCACGATGCCGTAGAGGGAGACATTGGGCTAATGAATGCCGTTCTCAAACCACCATAGAAGGTACTCCCTTATCAAAAAACGGAGAAGGATCAGGTATTTACCCAAGATATCGTGGAGAAAGGCATCAGGCTTCATTGCCAAAAAACGGACAGGGGGGCCCAATGCTCCGGGGCCCACAACCACAAATATACGGGGCAATGGAGGAACCCAGCAACCCCATAAGGGTGGTGCCCAGGACACATTGTCCATTAAATCCCTCATCAGACAAACCCGAGGGAGCGCAGGGTTGGACATCTGCGCCTCTGCCAGAGCAGTATTAACTCCAGAGATGGGAGTTCAAATCATTCCTACAGGAATAAAAGGACCTCTTCCCCAAGGAACAGTAGGCTTATTATTGGGACGTAGTTCATCTACATTAAAAGGACTTATGATAAGTCCTGGGGTAATTGATCCCGATTATGTAGGTGAAATAAAAATTATAGCTAGTTCTCCAGGAGGTATATCAGTAATTTCACCTGGAGATAGAATAGCACAGTTGTTAATAATACCCAGCCTACATAATAAGTTCTCTAGTCTTAATGTAGAAAGAGGTTCCAGGGGATTAGGCTCCACAGGTGTAGATTGGGCTATGTTGTCTTTAAATTTAGATTCTCGCCCAATGCTAAAACTAAATATTCAGGGTCGTGAGTTTAATGGCCTGCTGGACACAGGTGCTGACCTTAGCATCATATCTCTTCAAGAATGGCCAAAACATTGGCCATTACAACAAGCCACTCAAACGCTTCGAGGCCTAGGAGTGGCGACTAATCCCCATAGAAGTGCTATGGTATTAGATTGGAAGGATCCTGAAGGATGTGAAGGAACTATACAGCCATATGTTTTGGATCACCTTCCTATTAATTTATGGGGACGAGATGTCCTAGATCAACTAGGTTTGATGTTAACAAATAACATCAATCCTAATGCGCCCACTACTAGGGCTAGACAAGGTATCAGGAAAGAAAAAAGATTAGGAAAACAAGAGCAAGGTATAGCAGCACCAATTCAAATAGATCAAGGAACAGACAGACATGGGTTGGATTTTCAGAAAGGGCCACTGAGACAATTAAAATTACTTGGAAATCAGAAAGACCAGTGTGGGTTCCTCAGTGGCCCCTGACTAAAGAAAAGATACAAGTAGCCCATGATCTGGTCAAACAACAATTAGCGGAAGGACATTTACAACCTTCTGTATCTCCCCATAATACTCCCATTTTTGTCATCAAAAAGAAATCGGGTAAATGGAGATTATTACAAGATTTAAGAGCAATTAATAATGAGATGGTTATTATGGGACCTGCTCAATCAGGGATTCCTCAATTGTCTGCTTTACCAAAAACGTGGCATGTTTTAGCTATAGACATTAAAGATTGCTTTTTTTCGATTCCAATTCATCCCGAGGATAGTCCACGTTTTGCATTTACTATCCCTGCATTAAATCATGAAGGTCCTGATGAGAGATATGAATGGAAAGTACTCACTCAAGGAATGGCTAACAGTCCGACTATGTGTCAAATATATGTTAATAAAGCAATCCAGCCACTTAGAAATCAAAATCCTGAACTAAAAATATTTCACTATATGGATGATGTATTATTAGCACATAAAGATAAAAACACATTGCTGGAATGTTATGCCACACTTACAAACTTGTTAAAAAATTATAATCTAGAGATAGGAATAGATAAGGTACAATTAAATTTTCCAATTAATTATTTAGGAGTTCTATTATCCTCAACCATGGTCCGTCCACCTAAAATTCAAATACGAGTAGATCAACTCAAATCACTTAATGACTTTCAAAAGTTGTTGGGAGATATAAATTGGATAAGGCCTTATCTAGGCATACCAACAGGAGAGTTGGGACCTTTATTTGATATTCTAAAAGGTCCATCAGATCCAAATTCACCCCGAATGCTAACTCCTAAAGCTAGAAAGGCATTAAAAATTATTGAAACATATATGGAAAATATGCATTTAGATAGAATTGATATAAGTTTGCCTTTATTATTTATCGTACTACCAACAAAAAATATTCCTACAGGAGTATTTTGGCAGGAAGGTCCATTATTGTGGATACATTTATCTTACTCTCCTAACACTATTCTTACTAGGTATCCTGAGGCTGTAGGACAATTAATACTCAAAGGAATAAAAGCAGCAAAGGGAGTGTTTGGAATTTCTCCCAATAAAATTATTACTCCATATACTATGGAGCAAATTGATGAGTTAGCTAATGAGTTAAATACATGGGCAATAATCATGTGTAAATCAAATGTTTCATTTGATAATCATTTACCATCTAATCCTTTGTTGTCTTTTTGGTCTAAGCATCCTGTAGTTTTTCCTAAAATGACAAGAAAAACACCTATCGTGAATGCTCCAAATATATTCACTGATGGGTCTAATAATGGTACAGCTGCAGTAGTTACCCCTGATCAAACTTTTACATTTTTAGTTCCCAAACAATCAGCTCAAAAGGTAGAGCTTAATGCAGTTTTACAAGCTTTCCTGATGTTCAAAGATTCTGTATTTAATTTATTTTCTGATAGTCAGTATATAGTTAACGCTATTATATCCCTTGAAGATGCTGGTAGGATTTCCCCTTCCTCTACTGTTTTCTCTTTGTTTTCCACTATACAAAGTCTAATCTGGGATAGAAAAGATCCATTCTTTATAGGACATATCAGGGCACATACAGGATTGCCTGGAGCCCTTAGTTTGGGCAATGATTTAGCAGATAAAACTACACATGATATACATATTTTTTCTACTGTAGAAGAAGCTACAAATTTTCATAAAAGGTTTCATGTTAATGCTAATACTTTACAAAAGCGTTTTAAAATAACTAAGGAACAAGCCAGGCATATAATAAAACAATGTCAAAATTGTGTGACCTTTTTACCACAAGTTAATCTTGGAGTCAATCCTAGAGGACTGATACCTAACCATATTTGGCAGATGGACGTCACACACTTGCCAGAATTTGGAAAATTAAAATATTTACATGTTACAGTTGATACTTCTTCCGGATTTTTGATGGGCTCCCTTCATGCCGGAGAAAAAACTAAAGATGTTATAGCTCATTGCTTACAAAATTTTGCCACTGTGGGTGTTCCTAAACAGTTAAAAACTGATAATGGTCCTGGTTACACTTCTAACTCTTTTAAACAATTTTGCTCATCCTTTGGTATTACTCATATAACAGGAATCCCATACAACCCACAGGGACAAGGCATAGTTGAAAGAGCTCATCAAACTATTAAAACGTACTTATTAAAGCAAAAAGAGGGAATTGGAAAGGGGTATATATCCCCCAAAGATAAACTTAAAATAACCCTTTTTACTCTAAACTTTCTAAATTTGGATTCATCAGGACTTAGTGCTGCGGAAAGACATATGTATCCGAAAAATGTACATAAGCCTAAGGTACTTTGGAAAGATATTCTAACAGGACAATGGAAAGGTCCCGACCCAGTTATTGTCTGGAGTCGGGGTTCCGTTTGTGTGTTCCCACAGGGAGAACAGCAGCCGATTTGGATTCCAGAGAGGTTAACCAAAACAATTTCTACAGAAAAAGAAGATGATTTGACTGAAATCCATAACAGCTGATATCCAGAGCTCCAGCTTGGCTATTCTTACATCTGCGACAGTGATTAACCACGGTGCTTTTTTTTCAATATCTATTTTATTATTGCATTTTTCCCACATCATAAAGTTCTATTTTATTTTTTGAGCTCATACAAACCTAGGTTAATGTTTTTCTGATCAGTTTTGTTTTTTGACTGTGTTTTATTTTTTGACTGTGGAGTTTTTAAACATTGCAATGGAGATTTCACTTAGGTATAGCTACAAGGCCTTTACTTATTATTGTCTTATGTGTTGTATGTTATGTGTGTACTGTTTTGTGTTGCATGTCAGTATGTGTGTATGTCCATATTTTTATTTGAGGAGCGCTCATGAAAAAATGGATCCGAATTTTTTTTTTTTATTCACGTGATTTAAGTGGTTTAATCTAAATTAGGTAAACAGCTGTTAATGATTGTTTTCAAAGGTGGTTAACAGATCTGTTTGCTTGCTATTGTTTTTAAAAGTGATTAACAGATCTGTTTGTTTACTTTCACTTTTCCTTTTCATTATATTTAATAATTCTGTTCAGGATAATGTCTCTTTAACATCATTGCCAGAATTCCCATCTCCATCCCAGTGCCTGTGAAGACTAAGAAAACCAAACTACAGCTTCTATGATCACAGTAAACTGTATAAACTGATGCATCAATGAATATAACTCAACAAGTAATGCTCAATCAAGGACTTGATTTACTTTGGGAGGAAATGGACATATTGATAGACTCTTCCACTTTGAACTGCCTGCAGAACTTGCCTGGACTATATATCAGTTGCATGCATTGTGAACTATCGTCTGGTGCAGCGAATTGTGGTACTGCTGGCATATTTTTGCTGATGGTGTCACCAGTGATGCAATTTCCTTGCCAGCGCACCCCATGTTAATTGTGGTAACACTGGCATCTTTGCTGATGGTGTCACCAGTGACGCAATTTTTCCAAAGGAGCCGTCAATTGGCTTGGTGTCTTGGCATTTCTGTGTCTTCCTCCCTTCTACTAGTGATGGTCTAAAATTTGGGGGCCAACAGAGGTGAGGCAAGAACCTCACCCCCCCACTGGTGCTTAGGCCTATCCACAAGCATGGCTGAATGCTGGACCGGTAGTCAGTGACGGGTTGATCTGGTTGCAGTGGATTCAACCTAAGACAGGAAGTTGACGCCCAAAGGTCAGCTCTCCCATGACGGGTAAGAACCACATGTTGAATTGGACAACCTACCAGGCACGGTCCTAAGCCACATTGCTTGTTGTTTAATTAATCAGAAGGGGGGAGATGCTGAGGGCCATTACCAAGTAGGTATTGACGCATCGTAATCCTTGCCAGTGTACCCCATGTTAAATGGACTTGCCTTGGAAATTTGCTGCGACCTTGCTTGTGTGTTTGAGAAAGATGACCCTGCTCAAGGTGATCGAGGGTGGATCCAGGTTTGAGGAAGTATCCTGCAGGTTTGAGGAAGTATCCCGGTCCTTGGGCTTAGGGTGTTCCCGGTTTAAGGCGTTTCCCGGTTTAAGAATATGGGTTTTAGGGAAGTTGAGGTTGAAGATTATTGCTGCTGGGATTAGGGTGTTCCTGTTGCTTGTTCCCGTTGAGTTCTGATGAGATTCAAATGGGATTTTAAAAAAAGCCTCGTGGAGTAGGTGAAGTGTGCGGCAGAACGAGACTGCCCCTGAACGTGTGTGGAGGCTGGTGTGAGATCCGGAATAAAGAATTGCTGTTTGAACCTACAGAGCTGTGTGGTGGCTCGTGATTCTGTGCCAAGCCGAGTCATTGGCACTTGGCTTCGGCATCTGTAAGTCTCAAATGAGGTAGTTCTCTTATGTAAAGAAATAGAATGCCTTTAGAAAATTATGAAGGAGAATTTTGCATTTATAATATTCTGACTCACTAGTTTTCCAGAGTATATTGATGACAGTTGAATCATTGGAAATTAGTTAAGTGCTTTTTAAATTTTGTTTCTTATAAATTAATCTTTCCTAAAAACCTTGCCTCATTAAAATAAGACTATACAGAAAAACTTATTTTATTTAATAACTTAACCACTATATCAGAAAATAGGAGAATTAACCTCTCTCTTTGGGGCTTAGTTTTTCCATCTCTTTAGAGTTATTTCCTTATATATTACCTGGTCACTGTATTTGTATATTTTACTACTGATGTAGCAAAATATCCATTTTATTTCTGCTTTCTGAATAAAGCAAAACATCAGTTGTCAAAACTTTAAAGTTTGCATAGTAAAAGGTGCTGTACAATCAAAAAATCAAATTCCACAAATGTTGATATACAGGATTTTTTGTAGTGGTAGATGGACAGCATGCCTCTATTTTATTTGCTTATTTTTGTATGCAGTGCTAAGGATTGAACCCAGTGCCTCACCTAGGCTAGATAAGCACTCTGCCACTGAGCCACAGTCCTAGCCTCAGATATACAGTTTTTGACAGTCTTAAAATATTTTATGCATTTTTGTGTATTGGATCCTATATCTCTTTGTTCTGTACTACACACTTTCAACAGAACTCTAAAGCTTCTGTGATTATTTCTACACCTGGGTTTACATATTAATGTTTCTTTTTTTAAAAAAAAAGAGAGAGAGAGAGAGAGAGAGAGAGAGGGAATTTTAATATTTATTTTTTTAGTTATCATCGGATACTTTGTTTGTATGTGGTGCTGAGGATCGAACCAGGGCCGAACACAGGCCAGGTGAGCATGCTACCGCCTGAGCCACATCCCCAGCCTCATATTAATGTTTCTTGTCCTCAAATATGAACTCACTACAGAGGTCAATGAAGATTTTCAATGTAGCAGGCTTACCAGTGGTACTACAGTCTGTTTTTTGGAAATGTTGGTCACATCAGCAGGTTGATATTCATCTTTTAAAAGAAATACTTAGCTTCAGTTAGTTTTTAGTAACAATAATAACATACAAAGATACAGTAATTTTTTTTACCTAACATTTTCTCGTAGACTGTGGTTTTATTAAAACTCTAATAGATTCCATCTGCTGTTTATATCCTCTTCATTCTCTAACTTTATAAAACAGAAATCAGGTTTGTCTGGCACAATAAACTCCTGTGATTTTGGCCCTAAAAAATCACTCTCCTCTGAGTGTGTTGAGTACTTACAGATTTCCTTCCTTCCTTCCTTCCTTCCTTCCTTCCTTCCTTCCTTCCTTCCTTCCTTCCTTTCTTCCTCCCTCCCTCCCTCCCTTCCTTCCTTCCTATTGAACACGAGGGCAATCTACCACTGAGCTACATCCCCAGCACTCTATGTTCTTATTTTGATACAGGGTATCTGGCTACATTGCTGGAGCTGGCCCCACAATTATGATCCTCCTGCTTCAGCTCCCCATTCGCAGGGATTACAGGCCTGTGCCAATATGCCTGGCTTAGATTTCTTTTTATTTTATTTCCCAACCATTATACAGAGTTACCAGACATCTTTTGATCAAACACTTTATTCCCTAAGCACTGCTGTCCCTCCACAGTTCTCTAGCTTCTCTGTGAAGGTTGTAATTAATTCTTTAATATTCTAGAATTCAGACATGCTCATTATATATTCCCTTTTCCACTTATATCTAATCAATTGTTAAACCAGGTAGACCAGAGATAAAACAAACATTTTAAAAAATCACAACATTTGGGGCTGGAGATGTGGCTCAAGCGGTAGCGTGCTCATCTGGCATGCGTGCCGCCCGGGTTCGATCCTCAGCACCACATACAAAGATGTTGTGTCCACTGAAAACTAAAAAATAAATAAATATTTAAAAAATTCTCTCTCTCTCTCTCTCCTCTCTCAAAAAGAATCACAACATTTAAAATATTATCTTGATTTTAAAAAAAATGCTCAGGAGTTTTCAATACTGTCTCATTAAAGAAACATTTTGAGGACATTAGAGTAAAGGAAAGATCTCAGAGGAGTTATTGGAGTGATGTTGATGAAGTAACATCATATGCATGTATCAATATACCACAACGAAACACACCAATGTGTATAATTTTATAAAAAGAAGATATTCTGTGATGGTGGACTGAGGAAGGATGGACTCTAGATGCCACTGACTTCTTAGAAATCCCAGACCTACTATGTGAAAAAATTTTAATACTCAAGTCCCTTCACATTTCTAAACTTCTTGGAGAATAGTGATAGTAAAATCAACTCTTTAGATAGATGTGAAGATGAGGTGAAATATTTAAAGAGCATGGCAAATAAATCTCTGTTATTCATAGAGGATTAAACACGTATTTTCATTGCTCTGCTTTAAAACTGCATTTATTTCAGAAGAATAAAGAGAATGGGAGAGAGAGAAGGTACAAAGGTGGGAGGAGGGAGGTCTCTGCACTGAGTAGCAGTTCTCTCTGCTCCTTCAGTGTCCTCAGATTGGGGAAGGGATGCAAGGGACTAAAAAGGAGAGAAGTTTCCTTACTCTGAGCAATTTGAAATAAATGAATGAGAAGAAAGTAGAAAACTATGTAAATGATAATATGGAGAGAGATTTAACTCTGGGGAAGAAATATATAAAAATTCAAATAAAATGTAATCAAAATACAAAATGACCCAATTTTATGCAATGTTTATGAAAATATTCTCATATAAGTGCTTACTATGGATTTTTATCTGAAAAAGGTATGTGGTCATCAGAAATGTAAGATAGGTAAATTCTAATCAATTATTTGAGGAAGTCAAATTTTAGATAGTCATAAAACAGTGTATTAAATTTTGTAGTTTTAAAGCTTGCTTGCTTCTTTTATCTTCTATATTTGAAGATAAAATTTTAAAATAGTTAAAAGAAACTTTGGGGGAAGAGGTTGTGAAGCAGCAGCTACTGATTTGCATTATAATCCTAGGACTATTTTTCTTTTAATTATATATGAATTAATTTGAAAATAAATTTTATAAAAGAATTAGCACATGTATGATATTCTCTCTAAAGTTTTCATTAATGCATGCTTATTTAACATTATAATAAATATTACTTTTGGCAATCATTAATATAATTTAGCTAAAACCATAGCAATATAAAAGAAACTTTATAAGCCATCCCTTATCTCAAGTACTAACCCAGAGTCTCACAAAAAGCAAAAATGCCTAGAGTTTTTCAAGGTAAGGTTTATTTTTGAAAGATTGAAACCTGGAACACGAAAGTCAATGAACTTTGTCTAGATCATTTTGAAATTGCCTTCCAGTACTTAAATCTAAGACTATAAATTATTCAAAATATATATTTATTGTTAATTATCTAAATACCATGCCTAGGACATTAATATTATTGGCAAAACAATAAGATAAAACCTGACTCATCAAAACCTCTTGAGAACCAGAATTTACCCTGGTACACTCAACCTTTCTCATTCTGACCTGAAAATATTAACTAAGCCTACATTACTGGGTTACTTCTGTAATATTCCACTCAAGACTAGAAAGCACAAAAGCCCTCAAGGAGAATGCTTAAGACAAAGGTCCCACAGAAGGTTGTCCCACTACCAGACTAGACCCAAAGGGCAGGAGATGTAGATGGATTCCCAAAGCAGGGAGATTTTGCGGGGAAGAATAGTTCTGCTCTTAGGGAGATACTTTGGTGTGAAGGCAAGAAATTCTGAGGAATTCTTTATTTTTTCCATGTAAAATGCAACATAAACACTTGCTTCTGAATTCTCTGGACGAATTATAAACTGTGCCTTATTCCTTTATAATAACGGAGTTAGACTTATTCTTCTGGGACTATGGCAAAACAATGAGTCTAACTTTCTAAGAAATGAAACTAAAAGTCCCTCTTTGATCCTACAGTCCAAATTCACATTTGCTGTGCTTTCATTGTCACAAGGATCCTGAATTGGATGATAATTATAAAGTATCCTATGCCAAAGGCAAGAGCTAGGGCAAAGGTAAGGAGCCCATCAAAGACTATGTGAAAACAAGTATTTTTAACTTGGCTAATTTCTTTACAATAAAAACATTTTGAAAATAAAATATGCACAATGATGTCTTTTTAACAAAGTGAAAAAATAATAGTCTCTCTTTTTGAGGATAAAATCAATAATTGGGGCATTGGTGTTTGGGATAAGCTAAGGCTTGATGGGCACTAAGTTCACATAAGCCACCAGGTTAAGTAATTCACTGATGATTAATGGAATTCATTTTGAAGAGAAAAATTATGATGTAAGGCTTGATTTTTGTTCATTTGCTACTTTCACATGCAAGTGAGTTAAATGTACCACTACATGACCTGTCGGGTATTATAGCAGGACCACATTTTTCCATAGTCAATTAGAAAATCAAAGGTTGAATTAGTTTTCTCAGGAAGCATAGGAATCGTAAGTCACTGTGCTCTTGTCGTTCTTATTATCCTCTATCTAGTAATCATCAATTATTTTTGCTTCATTAATATGACCCCTGAATTTACTGTATCACTGAACTTCCCTGGCACTATGGTTAATGATAGGTGTGAAGACAGAGATGCATCCTTACTTCAAGAGTTTTTTCAGGTGATACTGAGATTTGTTCTCCAAGCAAGCCTGGATGCTTGACTCATAACTGACTTTCAGACACAAACTAATACAAAAATTGGATGTTGGATGCCATAACAAGATTAAATTCCAACATGTTACCTGCCAGGAAAGAGGAGAGTGAAAGAATCATATTACCACTTGCTCCACACCCTGTCACAGCCATCAAAAAACTGGCTGAAAAAAACAAAGAGAAGCAAGAGCAGTGAATAAAATCACACCAGCACTAAAACCAGGAGTAATACAACCACACATCACAGATGCGCTGCTGTGTGAACCAAAGCAAAAGCAAAGAAGATCACAGCACACACAACAGAATTTGCCCTCCTTAGAAAACTGGTACAATACTGGAAAAAAAAAAAAAAAAAAGGAGGAACTTCTCTCAGTCTCTGTTAATATGCCCTGTTTTGTGGAAGCAATTGCTGGTGTTTGGGGGCCCTCTCCAGCCTGCAGGTCACAGGCTTTCCAAGCTACACTGGAAAGGGAAAAAGTAATTAATTTTTACATTCCATTGTTCACTCAATGGCAAATTAGTTGTGGAGATGTTTGGAGAATAATCCCTGCTCCTATAAGAGATGAAGGGAAAGAGACAGCACTGAATTTGACAAGTAACTGTTCACTGATTTACTACAAAGTCAAGAATGGAGACTAGATGCACAGCATAAAAATCTCACAGGACAAAAACCTTAACTTGACTCTTTACCGATGTGCCCACCAGACGGGGCTAACAACACAATTGTGTAGACCTAGTACCAGTGGTTGCAAATTATATGAATAAAGGTATAAAAATAAATCTTCAATAGCTCCTGATTTTTGCACTTTCCCAGATCCCTGAGGCTCTAACTTGATACACTCTAGCCAACATTCTTGCTTTAAGCACGAGATTTTAAATGCAAATTAAAGCAACAATGAAATATCACTTTTCACGTACATCATTGCCAAGATTAAAAACATGGATAATAGTCAGCTTTAATGAGGTTGAGAGAAACAGTCACCCTTAAAGACTTCTGATAGAACTATAAACTGCAAAAATCCTTCCCCGAGGGTAATTTGACAATCTGTTTCAAAATTTCAAATGCATATTCACTGACCTAGCAATTCCACTCCTAAAAATACACACTAATAATTAGACAAGTGTTCAAAGATATAGTATAAGGATATCCTATTGATAAGAGAGAATAGCTAGAAACCAAAAGAAATTTGCATTGATAGAAATCTGGAAACATTATGGAGCACCATGCAAAGTGCAGTAGTGTAGTCATTAAAAATAATTGTATATGTCTATATTTAGTTTTATGGGAAAAGTCTGCAATGTGTTGGAAAATGTAAAAATGCTAACTATAAAACAGTTGCCAGTGCAAGAATCATTAAGAAAAAGTCTGAGCATATAGTTGACTCTACTTTGTCCACTACTTTATAAAACTCAGTGGGAATCAGAAATGAACATACTCTATATTTAAGATAGATAATTTTTATAATATTATAATTGAGAAAAATCAAAATTGTTAGCTATGCTGAATATACAGAATATAAAGTCTCAGAATTACACTGGAATCAAATCATTTAACATATGGATTAACAGACCTGCACTACTCCTCTGAGAAATTCAGGTTCTCAAAAATCTGGGGCCAAAGAATTTATTAAATCCAAGTAAAACCATTCATCCTCATTCTCATTCTCTTGACCACTCCTAACTCTCCCTGCTCCATTACACACATTGAAACAAGATTCAATTATACTAATAAGAGTCTCCCTCTTGGGGATTTGAAATCAAAACAAAGCAATTGCAGTGGGTCCCTGCTGATGGCCGAGTTGGGATTTTGGAACCCCTTTGCCACCTGGGCACCAGAAGAAGCCAAGAGGAAAATCTGTATCCACAGAAATAAAGGAGCTTTCCAGTGTATTTTTTGATTGTTTGTTTGTTTAACATAACTATACTTCCTGCAGGGTTCCTAAAAAATACTAGGCATTTATTTCTATAAATTCTTCTTTGATTTAAGCAAAGGTTTTGTGACTTTTTACTATTTACAACTGACTATTAAACAGTCTCTAAAATGTCTCTCAGTGATCCTTGCCTTCTGGTATTCACACCATTCCATTCTCCTTGAGTATACAGTGGGCTTTCTAGCTTGCTTCTAATTGTAGAATATAGCAGAATAATGGGAAGTAGGTGATGGGCTAATTAGGATCTGTCCTATGCACTCTCTCCCATACAGACACACTCATACTCCAGGCAACAACCAACACCAATCGCCCACCATGTCACTGAGCTGCTTGTAAGTAGACCCTCCAGTTCTAGTCAAGGATTCAGATACACAGCTCCAGCTAATAATGCAAATGCAAGAGACTAAGCTAGAACCATCCAGCATAGTTGCTGGGATCCTGGCCAACATAAACTATGAAACAATAAATATTTGTTATTTAAGCCACTCAATTCTGGTATAATTTGATATGCTCTAATAGGTTATAAATACATAATTATTTACTAAAATAATTGTCCCTTCTATGTGGGAGAAATGGATAAAATCTAATATCAATACACAGAAATATAAGATTGAAAACTATGTTGAAAATTTAAGAAAATAATATAAATTTTGTAATTTTTATCTGTCTTTAATAAAACATCTTTGTAATAAAAATCTGGACACATTTTCACAAATTATGCATTATTTTTAAAGTAGAGAAATATTAAAACATTTTTAATTTTAAATTACATGCAAATATATACATGTACATGAGCTAACTTTACCATGAAATTACATTTTAATAATAATTCAATTAAGGAAAAACACTGATCCCTAGGAGCAATATCAATAAAACTTAAGCTCTGAATAAATATATTGAATTAATGTCAATAAATGAATAAATTGTCCAACAGTAACCTGACTTTTTCAAGTACATGCTAGCTTCATTATC
The DNA here is from genome assembly GCF_045843805.1 of Urocitellus parryii. Lineage (NCBI taxonomy): Eukaryota > Metazoa > Chordata > Mammalia > Rodentia > Sciuridae > Urocitellus > Urocitellus parryii. The sequence continues at coordinate 21,487,917 of NC_135544.1, forward strand.
CTCAGAGAACTCTTGGTTCTAAAACTATATTTCCTGTTAGAACCTATTCATCTATATAAGTGTGAATCACATAAATTAAGGGAGAATAGAGCTGAAAAGTAGAAGACCTGAGGTGACAATAAACTGATCTCAATAGCCTTTAGAACTGTGGTGGATGGGAGGTTTATAATAAAAATAAGAAAACCTCATGAAATCATAGTTTTTTTATTATTTTAATTTCCTTTTGAGAAAATCACTTGTCTGAGTTGTTTGACGTGTGGTTGACTTGTTAAAGTGAGGTGTTTGGAGGTAGCTTGGAAGTAACTGGACTTCCAATAATGAAGTGTGTCAAGCTGTTAGGAATGTTCTTCAGAATTGCCAAATCACAGGAAATGTGTTGCTTTACTAGGACTAAAAGAACATAGGCAGGCAAGAATACTTAAAGATGAGATAAGTGTCAAAAGAAAAAATATATATATATATGTAAAAAAGAAAATGCCTTTTGGAAATATCAGGCTTAGAATAACAGCAGCAGTGGTACAGCATATTGGGGTACAGTACAGGGAGGAAAATCTACAGGAAATAAACATCCTGGAGAAAGACCATGTAAGAACAGACATTGCCTAGTGGTAGAACATCCCAACACTGAGGAAAAACAAACCTTTGCAAGCTCCAAGTCACAGATGCCAAAACAGATCATGGCAAACACATTACACAACAAGACAGAAGAGCCGTGATAAACAATCATCTTTTCATCTCTTTGAGAAAATGAGAAGGCAGGGGACAGAGATGGAAAGACATACATCACACTCATTTGGGATCATTTTATTTCTTAAATTCGTTTAACTTACCACTTCAACAATTTTATTGAGTATACTCCATTGTGTGTGTGTGCATGTATGTGTATGATAGTGATTTTATTGACATAAAAACTCTTTTATTTAACATTAAGAACTCTGGTACTCTCTGGAACAAAAATACTTATACTCTCCTGAGCACCTACTGCAGTGATTCTCAGCCAACACAGCAAGGGCAGATACTGTCAACCCGTCATCCCAACCTCCCATGTAGAGGAAAGGGATTCTTGTAAATCTGGAGTCCTTCCTTGGTTCTCAAGTAAATTAAAGGTAGTCTGCAACTGTAGGATTCTACAAATATTTTACTTTATATCCACAAATAACTTAACTAAGGATCTTTAAATTCACAAGTTTCCTTATCTGAACCAACCAAGGAATCCAATTATTTCAGAGACTATTTTTAAATACTTCAAGAATAGTACATAATTAGAGTTTTATATATACATAGGAGATAAATGAATCTATTACATACAATGGGTGATTTAGGCCATCAGCAATAAATTCACTTCCCAATCCAGTTGCCTGGTGGGCATGAAAATAAGCATAAAGTTTCTGTGCTACTGCAACTAAATAAATGTCTAAAATATAAGATATATAATATTCATAAGAAATATATTAAAGTCCATGTGAAAGCCAACATGGAATTTGTATCACCTATTTAAAACCAGAGCATAATAAAACTCATCCCATCAATTTAGTAATGGGAGAAGACTAAATAGCTTTCCAGATAGAGATACAGCCCTGAATCTCTATTGGTCAGCTTTCACTAGTTTTATAATAAAATCCCAGTGACTTGAAATGGAAAAAGTATACTTCTCATTCATAGGGCTGAGTCAATTACTGCTTGGTTCCATGTGTCCCTTCACTGAGAGAGTTAGGCTAAAAATGTCGATGTCATCTATAATAAGCTTTTCTCTGGAGGGAAGTAGCAAAGATGGGACTATACAGATTTTGCTTAGTCTCAGCCAGCATCACTTCCATTGGCCTGAGTGTCATATGCATAAGGTTCACATGCAGGGGTGGAAAGTGTATGCCTTCCCTAGAAAGGGTTACTGTAGAGGGGACATATGGGCAATGACTCCAGTAAAGAGAGTAGAGCAAAAACAGTTGAGTAAATAATCCACACTCTCATAGTATCAAAAAGATGAGAATGATGCAAAATCATGGCCTGTCTGAGCTGCAAGCAAAACCCATGAACATTATGTAAAGAAAGGTAGAGGAAGCAACCATCTTTCAGTAACCACCTAAAGAGGACTTTGCACTCAGAGTTGAATTTCAAGTAATTATCAACTAAAGCTGGGACTATTCTGTAATTCACAGGAGACCAACATTCAAGACTCCTGTGCCCAATGTTCATATCTTGCCAGAATTTTTATAAATAAAAAAATTTGTTAAACCCCGTAAAAATGTAAAAATATTCTTATGTTGACACAGCAATTCCAATTTTGGGAGCTTACTCTAATTAGATAATCTTAGAGTAGCACAGCAGATGTATTCACAAATAAGTTCAACATAACCGTGTTTACAGAACCAACCATCACAACTGAGCCAAAAGTTTGTTTTGAAAAATGATAGTGGAGTCATAATAATAGAATTCTCTACAGACATCAACATCATACACAAGAGTACAAAATACCTTTTAAATATATTGATACCGCACGATGTAATTGATCATAATGCAAACGTGAATATTCAGGATAAACCTGGCTAAGAAAAAAAAATGTGTACACATTTACACATACTCATATAGAATATGGCTGAATAGAGTCATCCAACACTCATCCGCTCTTGCACAAAGAGGAACCAAAGCAACAGGAGTACAGCTGCATACTAAGGTGTGTGATCCTAGGCAAACACTGGAAATTATAACAGGAGAAAAATGAAAACCCTTAAGATACAGAGATCTTGAACAAGGGCAGAGTAAGAGAATATCCCAGCACACACTGCCTTGCTCCAGAGCTGGAGGGAGTGTCCTCTCTGCAGGGGTAAAGGCGAAAGAGAGAGTCCCCAAAACAATATTAGTATGGATAGTACTAGTCCTAGTTATTGGAAAGTTTAACATGAATGACCTCAAAGCCTAACTAGATAAATAACCTAAAATCTGCAATACTTTTGAAAAGGGATTCACATGGGCTCCCTGAGAAACTTTAGGGTGCTGGAGCCAGGAGCCATCTGACAAAGGGAACTGTTTTCTGAATTTGGACTGCTCTCTGGGTAAGAAATCTCTGCATATTCTCATCCCTGGGACCCCACAGACATTTCACTGCAGGGACTCAGTGGGAAGCTGACTCACAAATTAAACTTGGCTCCGTAGAGTGACACTCACACAAACCTGCTCCGAGTGCTGCAGTGTAGGAAGCAGGTGTTGTCACACAGAGGAGACAAGAGGAGGCTTCCCTCAAGACCTGGAGGGTCTGGGAGCCACACCTACAGGACCAGGGGCTGAGCCACTGGAAGTTGGTTTTATGCTGGTGCAAGGAGTGAAGACAGTTTCTCACACATTCCCTCCACCCCACTCCCCAACACTACAGACTAGCGCCCGTTACTAACAAGGTGGAGAAAGAACTCTGTGGACCCACTACTCACCCACCACAGAGAGGTGCTGGGCTGTCTTGAGTAGGGGCGCTCAGCTGTGGGTGTACCACTTAAAAAGGTCCGGAGAGAAACTTTGCCTCGTGCTTCCTGCATTCCATTCTCATTCACTCCCTGGAACAGCTGAAGGGAATTTTGTTAAGGAGCACTTCAATTGAGAGGATCCAGTGAGGATCTCAGCTGGGAGAAATTTTGTCAGTGGGTGCTTCAACTGAAGGGAATTGTGCAGTCTCTAGCTGCTACTCATTCTCTCTCAATCCCTGATGGTCGCTCCATGCTGATGCCTCACAATCAGGAGTGTGCACAGCTAGGAGGGGTCTGAAGTCCCATTTCGCCTAGGCACACCCACAGTAGTGTTAATTAGGAAAAAAACCTAAATAAACACTCTAACTTAACTCATCCTGAGTTGACTTTAAAGAAATCACTAACTTTGGAAGTCATACAGCGTTATGGTTTAGATATAAAGGTGTCCCTGAAAAGCTCTGGTGTTAATGCAGAAATATTTATAGGCAAAATGATTGAATTGTGAAAGCTGTAACCTAAGTATACTCCATCCCAGTTTGAATGGACTGACTGGGTGAAAAACTATAGACATGTGGGGTATGGCTCAAAGAGGTGAGTATCAGGGACATGACCTGGAAGTGTTGATCTTCTCTGTTGCCCTTTCTCCTCACTCTTTCTCTTCTTCCTGGTCACAGCAAATAGAGTAACACTCCTCTACCATGCTCTTCTGCCAAGATGTTTTGCATCACTTTGGACAAGAGCAATGGAGTCAGCCCATCATGAAGTAAACCTTGGAAATCATGAGCCAAAATAACCTTTTTCTCCTCTAAGAGAGAAAGTTTGTTCTTGTTGGGAGACTTTTGGTCACAGAAAAAAAAAACTGGCTAACACATACAGCTTGCAATACATTATTAGTCTCCCACTAACTTTGCCATAGGCAACATCTCTGAACTGTGGGTTATAATATAATGGTTGCCTAGGTTACTCTTCAGAGACCTGAAGGCCAATTTTGCTGTAAACACTGACTCTTCTTCACTTGGGTCTACAGATGTCTGACTGGTGACAGGAATGGGATGAAAAGGTATGGCATCTCTGTTTTCATATTTGTCTGTCTCCTCTGTTGCCTTAATCCTGGGGTCAGATTTTATTCAGTTTTTATTGTTGAATATTTAGGAAATGTTTGGTCCAAACTATAATATAGTGTTAACTCTACCTAGATTTGCCTAGCTTCTTCCTCTCCCTCTGCCCCTCACTTTCAAGGATAAAGACAGCTATCGGTCGCCATAACTGGAAGCAATAGGTTATTAAAGAGTGAAAAGAGGTGGCACAGAGATCCTGAAAGATCTTAACTTGTTCCCATAAAAGACAAGAATATTCCTCTCCTTTATTAACCTGTTCCTCTCTTTCATTATTTCTATCCTATATCTGTGACCCCTCAACCCCAAGGAGTTGAGAAGCTTATTTGTGAACAAAACTCCTTCACCATTCTTTGGTCATTGGATATATACTTCTCTTTCTTTGCAATACTTATCTCTTGGACATTGGTCTTTCTCTGGGATGAGCTTCTGAACCTTTGTTTGGTAACAGAAACAGCAGAAAGAAACACAACAAATTTCTGCTGGCACCACAGCCATGCAGGTCCACATGTCAGACCACACTTTATCTGATCATGAACTCCTTATTGGACTGGGAATGAGTGCCATAGAAGGGATACTGTGATTTCTGTTCACTCCCACTCCCTTCAAAGCAGCTGGGTTCATAGCAGTGTCTAGTTTGAGGTCAAGCATTCCAGGCCCCTCACCACTACTGGTACAGACAGTCTCAGAGACCCGTTCAAGTAATAGAGGCATTATTAGCATTTCATAAGGAAACTCCCATCATCTCAAAGGGAGGACCACTCTCATTGTGGAAGTAGTCACAAAGGTTATACCCCACACCCTGCTATCTACACCACACCTGCCTGAACCACTATAAAGGTCCCACTCCTGCATGACCAACAGAGAGTGTTTTTCTCTGACTCTGATATTGTACACACTACACCCAAACTCCCTAACCACAACCAAAGAAGCTACACAGAAACCACACTATGTTGCTTGCCTGGAAGAAAACTCAACATTGTACAATAAACCAATATCCATTGATACCTCTTCAAAAGATAGTTCCTCACTAATAAAACCATCACATAAAAAGATAGAGCTATCCATTCCACCACCAGATGCACAATTCTCAACATAGCAACACAAATATATATGTATATATATTATCTATTCATATATATATATATATATATATATATATATATATATATATTAATACATATATGTACACACACACAGAGACATGGTAAAACAACTCCTCATAAAGTTCATACACTCTAGGAACATATTCCAAAGATATTGAAGTAGATAAATTGCCTGATAAAGAATTGAATAGAATGATTGTTTAAAACCTCAGTGAGATGCAAAACAATAAAAATAAACAAGTAAGTGGAATTGAGAAAATAATGCAGGGTATATATGAGAAATTCAGAAAAGAGATAGGATTTGTAAAAAAAAAAAAAAAGATAAATCTCCGGAATAAAGAGCTCAGTAAGTCAAATTAAAAACTTACTTGAAAGCATAAAAAATACAACTAGATCAAGCTGAAGCAAGAATATCAGAATATAAAAACATGCCTTTTAAAATATTATATTCAAAAAGATAAAAAGATGAGAAAGAATGAAAAATGCATTCATGGTCTTTGGGACACCATAAAATAGTCAAACATTAGCATTATCAGCATATCTGAAAAGGAAAACAAAGTTATGGGCATAAAATTTTTATTCAATAAAATAATAGCAGAAAACATTGCCAATCTTTGGAATGCCATAGGCATCCATATTCTGGAGGCTTATAGACCCCAAAGACAAATAAACAGAAAATCACTCACCAATACATATTACATTCAAACTATCAAATGTACAGGACAAAAACATTAAATCTATAATGTTACAATAAAAATTAATCACATTAGACAACCATATTTCTCTATCAGAAATCCTATATTTCTGTAAGGTCTGGGATGATATATTTCATGTCCTGAAAGAAACTACTGCCAACAAAGAATATAATATCCAGCAAGGTATCCTTTAGAAATGAAGAAGTATAGACCTTGCAAAACAATCAAAAACTGAAGGAATTCCTGACCAACCTTATAAAAGATGCTGAAGGGAATCTTATATACAAGTGGAGGAAAGATAAATGCCATCACAATAGCATATGGAATTATAAAGTACACTAAAGGAAAAAATACACAAAGGGAAGTGGGAAAGAATCAGGCATTATCAATACAGCAAACCATCAAACCACAAAGACAAATGAGAAAAAAAGGAGTAAATAATATTCAAAATAACTAGAAAAAAACAAACAACAAAATGGCAGTCATTAATCTGTAACTTTTGTTAATAACTCAACATGTAAGTGATCTTAATTCTCAAACGATGAATAAAGAAAATATGGTATGTGTGTATATACACATACGCACACACAGATAGACACACACACACACACACACACACACAATGGAGTACTATTTAGCCATGATGAAGAATGAAATTTTGTCATTAATTGCAAAATGGATTTTGAAACTGGAGTACATCATGTTAAGCAAAGTAAGCCAGACAAGAATCTCATGTTCCTACTCATATATGGAAACTAAAAACAAAACAAAAAATCCCAACAAGATCAATTGTCAACCTGAAAGTATAATAGTGATAATGAGAGGTTGGGAAGGGTGCAGGGGAGTTCAGCTAAAACAAAAAAAAGTGTGAATGCATATTCTCAAAGGTTCATGCTGTATGTGTGTACTGAACTGTCTCCCTGAGCCCTATTCATATGTATAATTAATATGGTTAATAAAAAGAGACTATAAAGAGAAATGCCAAAATATTGACAATTATTTCTAGATGACATGTTTATACATAGCTATGATTTTCTTATGTATGTGTGTTTCGAGGAAAAATGAATAGATATTTAAATTAATTTGTAAATCATTAAATTATTTAAAATAGCTAATGTTACAAATGTAGTCTATATAAGCCCTGAAACACTAAAGTCTTATTTTTTGCTTGTGGGCTTTAGACACCTGGTGAAAATTGTCCCCTTAAGCCTTGAGAGGGGGTTGATTGCCTGTCACCTTTTGTAAGAGAATTTGGCCAACTTGGCAAGGAAAAAGATCATTTTATCTGTATATTGAAATCATTCTTGTCTTGGAGTGCAGTCAGAAGACATATTTAATACATTACATACTTCTTGATTGTCATTGTTTGCTATTTTTTTCTATCAACTTCCTATCTTGAAATGACAAAAACATTGTTTTGAAAATGTCTATATCTTAGTAAAAATGCACTCACTTGAAGCTCTTTGTCTTTGTACTAGGTGATACTAGGAATACTAGGTTCTACTTTAAAGAAAGGCCTTCTCAGATATTTTTTTTTAACCTGAGAATTATTCATGAAAGAACATGAGCTGAGAACCTAAAATTTAGATGAGTGTACATATCTCCTCCAGGTTGGTTCCTCAAATGATACAAAAGAGGGGCGGGGGCCCAGGATGTGGCTCAAGCAGTAACGCGCTCACCTGGAATGCTCTGGGCGCTGGGCGCTGGGTTCGATCCTCAGCACCACATCAAAATAAAATAAAGATGTTGTGTCCACTGAAAACTAAAAAATAAATATTAAAAATTCTCTTTCTCTCTTAAAAAAAAGTGGGGCGGAGTGGGGGGGAACACAAGAACAATTCTGCTAAAACTTCAAGCCATAGACAAAGATAACTTCCTTCATACTTATCCTCTGCTCACTATGAGATTTATTTTTCTCATAAGAGTAGCGCAGCATTTTTTCTTTTCTTGTCACAAAGAAAAGTATAAACAACAACAACAAATGGCCTTTAGAGTTAATACAAAATCTGGACACTACAAGTCATTCTTTATACTTCATAGGTTTTAATATTCAGGCTGGAGAGGCACCTGTCTCTGAATGGTATCCTGGATCTACTGGGCTTATAATCCTGGAACAGATGAACATTTCTTATCTCTTCCTCATGACAACACACACACACACACACACACCCTTCATGAGACCTTTGAAGTACTAGATCACTGTGGTCCTGTGCACTTGATTGGAATTATTTTATTCCTTTGCTGGGATAGCTCCAACAGAAGGAGCCTCCATCTGGAAAATGCCATTCAATCCAGAGCCTTAATATATTCAGATGTACAAATGAATCAAAACACCTGTTTACCCTAGGAAGGGGACCTAAAGACCATGTAGCTGTCCTCCTTCTCAGGACTTTTCTCCCCTATGGCTAGTAGCTCTCTCCTGCCTTTTGTATCACTGTTGCTAATTTTTTAATTCTTGTATGTATATATTGGATGCTCATCACACCCTGAGCTTTGCAAACACACTTGTCATTTCTAACCTGCATCACTGTCTCCTCTTCTGTCATTATCTCTTATTTTTTCTCATCTATGCCTCCTATCACAACTTTCCTAATATTTTACCAAAAAAAAAAAATGATGACTACCTGCTCCTCACATATCAGGGCATCCAGTTCCTTCTTGATATCACCATTTGCCGGGTATCTCCAGCCATTCATTGTTTGTCATCCCTTCTTCCAGATCACAAAGGCCACCTCCACCTCAAATCTTTCTTTTGAAAAAGGAAATCTGAGGTTTCAAGGAGCTGAGGTTTGCCAAAAAGCTGGTAATTTCATGCATTTCTTTTATGCCTAGAGCAATAAATATGAAATTCTACTATAACTTTTGATATATAGTTGGGTTAAAAAGATTTCCTCAATATTCAATCTATAAGATATATAATATGTATAATATGATTTAATATTTTATATGATAAGTATGAAGACAAAATATTACTATTTAATGCTAAAACCTATTGAACCATATTCAGAATACTAAGGAAGTGACATAAGGCTTCTCATTTAGAAATTCATTTGGAACTTATATTCATTTGAATTCATAATTCATGTGGAAAATACTTAATAGGACCTTTGAATAAAAATATTGAGGCCCCTAGGGCACGTTCTACAAAATAAAGTTAAAGGAGGTTAGAATTTCCCAAGGACAGCTTTGGAGTTGGAAGATGAGGGTCACTGGAATGAGGAGACTTATAATGAGGAAGAAAGATCTATGGAGGGAAAAAAAAACCTAGAAAAGATCATATGAAGTCTAAGCCCAAGGAGGGCCATGATTGGTCTGTGATCAGATAATAGTTGTGTGTTTACCAAAGAGTGGCTGGTAATTTTCTAGGACTAGTGATACTTGACACTGAACTTGAGGTGATTCGGGTCCTTTGATTCCTTCCTTTACCCACAATTCTTGAACTCTTTTATGGTAAGTCTGCTACAACTTGTGTCAATGAGGTCATAGAGGGACAAAGGAACTGAAAAGTCCTCAGAGATGGATGAAAGTGATCAGCAGTATCAAGACATAAGAGGAACTATTTGTTGATTTATTGACAAAATATACATAATGGAAAATTTATCATCTTAACCATTTTTAAGTTGGTGGGGCTCAGTAGTCATAAGTGCATTCACACTGCTGTGCAAGCAATCTTTAAAATTATTTCCATCTTGCAAAATCAAGACTCTATGCCTATTAAACTTTCTCTCTATATAGACTATTCTAGATACACTATTTAGGTAGAACCATACAGTATTTGTATATTTGTGACTGGCTCATTTCAATCAGCATGATGTCCTTAAGGTCGATCCATGTTGTAGCATGTCAGAGTTTTCTTTCTCTTTAAGACTGGATAATATTCCATTGTATGTATTGTATATATGACATTGTGTTTAGCCATTCACCTATCAATAAAACACAGGTTGTTTCCACCTATTGGCTATTGTGAATAATTCTGCTATGAACATGGGGAAGAGCTGGAGTCAGTACACTAGTAGAGACTGAATACAAAAAACACAACCCTTTTTTTTTTCCCCTCAGGAGAATCAATTTTGAAAGAAGGAAAATCACCCATGTATGAGTTATATAAGCAACATTTTTTCTGTTACACACAGCCATCACTAAACTTGTTGGAGCTTTGTAGAAAACATATTTTCATGTGAAAACTATATATTAAAACAGACATCTCCACTTAAATGTTAAGCCAGCATCACAAACTTGACATGTCAAGATGCACCTTCAGATCTTTCCTCTGAATCTGACTTATTGGTGCTTTGTTCTGTCTATTAAGGACAACTGCATCCTTCCAGTTTCTCATAAAAGAATACATCAGGCTCTACTCCTGTCTTTATTTCTTTCACTCAACTGCATTTTTCCTGCATATTTTTGTCCATCATACTTAACATCACTCTATCCATGGTACATTTTAATAATTTTTCTTAGACCTCATCCTTACTCCTTTGGAAGAATATATGCTTCATGAGGGCCAAGATTTTATGTTTTGTCTGCTGCTGTATCCCCAGCAGTGAACAGTACATGGTACCTAGTAGGTGCCCAATCGATTTTGTTGAGTGAATTAAATAAAATTAAGGTATAAACTCACTCATTAAAGCAGAGTATAAAGTTACCTTTTAATTTCTTACCTCAGTTTGTTTATTTTTCTTTTTTATTGCTTCTTTTTAGTGTAAAGCGTAAAGTTTTAGGAAAGAAAAAGAGTTGAGAAAAATTGTAAAAAGTGGAAACTAACAAATGTCAACTAAAATTCTTGCATTTTTCTCAGCTGACAAAATATAAATGTGTCATGTCAAATAGATGGCACTTAAGAAATTATTAAGAAAAAAAAGAGACAAACTGCCTTGACCATTTGACTCTAGAGACTAAGTGTAAAACAAAATCCAGTTACATGGTAGAAATGAATATAAAACCTTTGGGCTGCTGCAACTAAAATTAATGTCTAATATATTATATGAATAAGAAATACATTGAAGTTGATGTGGAATCCAAAGAGAAATTTGTATTTCTTTTTTGAAGCTAGAGCATCATAAACCTAACTTAATCACTTCAGCACTGAGAGCATATAGTAAATCACTTTCTTAAAGAATTTTAATCCCATACCTTCGACAAAGCTTAGGTTGAAGGAAGACATCTATGACATATGTATTGTCTCTTGTTATAAAACCAAGAGCATAAGTTTTCTTAGAACTGGTAAGGTGGGAGAAAGATGATTCGAGATGTGCCTATAGCTTTTATATCCATCAATAAAATAAACAGATGAAAAATAAGTAGGAAATGCTTGAGTTTTTTAAGCTCATCCAAATCTGGCTTGCACTTTCCCCAGCCTTTACATGAAAAAAAAATAGAAAATTTTAAATGGAGTCATTGGAGGAACTAGCATTCAAGTTTTATTAGACTGAGCTACTTGTAAGTTACATTCGCGATTATCACAAGCTACTTGTAAATTACTTTTGAGAGTAGTCACTTATCCTTCAGTCAAGGCACATGGACAATTACTCTTTTATGACTCAGTTCTGTATTTTCAAAGTGTTTTGGCGTTTAAGTAATTTTTTAATTAATTTATTTATTTTAATGAGTTATATATGACAACAGAATACATTTTGATTCATTGTACACAATTGCAGCACAACTTCTCATTTCAGTTTGTACACAATGTAGTGTCACACCATACGTGCAGTCATATATGTACCTACAGTAATGATGTCCATCTCATTCTACATCTTTTCTGCCCCATGTACCCTCCCCATCCTCCCTCCCCTTTGCCCAATCACAGTTCCTCCATTTTTCCCATACTTCTCCCCTCTCCATGATGGATTGGCATCCATTTATCAGAGAGAACACTCAGCCTTTGGTTTGGGGGATTGACTTACTTCGCTTAGCATGATATTCTCCAACTCCATCCATTTAGCTGCAAATGCCATAATTTTATTCTCTTTTAATGCTGAGTAGTATTCCATTGTGTATATATACCACAGTTTCTTTATCCATTCATCTATTAAAGGACATCTAGTTTGCTTCCACAGTTTAGATATTATGAATTGAGCTGCTATGAACATTGATGTGGCTGTGTCACTATAGTATGCTGATTTTAAGTCCTTTGGGTATAGACTGAGGAGTGGGATAACTGGGTCAAATGGCGATTCCATTCCAAGTTTTCTAAGGAATCCTCATACTGCTTTCCAGATTGGTTGCACCAATTTGCAGTCTCACCGGCAATGTACTAGTGTGCCTTTTTCCCCATATCCTAGCCAAAATTTTTTATTGTCTGTATTCTTGATAACTGCCATTTGGACTAGCATGAGATGAAATCTTAGAGTTGTTTTGGTTTGCATTTCCCAATTACTAGAGATAATGAACATTTTTTCATATATTTGTTGATTGAATATATATCTTCTTCTGAAAAATGTGTGTTGAGATCCTTAGGCCATTTATTGATTGAATTGTTTGTTTGTTTGTTTTGGTGTTAAGTTTTTTGAGTTCTTTATATATCCTGGAGATTAGCGCTTTATGTGACATGTGTGTGGCAAAAATTTCCTGTCAAAATGTAGGCCTTCTCTTACCTCATTAATTGTTACTTTTGCTGAGAAGAAGCTTTTTAGTTTGATTCCATCCCATTAATTAATTCTTGATTTTATTTCTTGCACTTTTGGAGTCTTGATAAGGAAGTCAGGGCCTAATGCAACTTGATGAAGATTTGGGCCTACTTTTTCCTCTGTTAGGCGCAGGATTTCTGGACCAACTCCTAGGTCCTTGATCCACTTTGAGTTGAGTTTTGTGCATGGTGAGAGATAGGGGTTTATTTTCATTTTAAGTAATATTAATGCAAGAAATTAGCTGCCCTCTTTAACTTTTCGTAAGCCATATGTAAAAGGCATTAGTCTCTGAAGTCACAAACTCACTGAAGATTTGCATTGCCCCTCTTGTGAAAATCAGGAAGACCCTACCTCTCTCCAATGGATTGCATCCAAGAAACAATACTGTCGTCTTCTAAGCATATCTCTTTTTGTTTCCTTCCTCAAATTATCTCTGTTGTAATCTTTTTATTACTTATTGGGTTTTTTATAGTATGTTAGCTTTAAAAAATTCAAATATTATATAGAGAGTTCTAAGCACTGAAATTCAAGAAATATTTCCAAAGCATTATGTTACAATAGCAGGCAACAGTGAAATCATAGATAGAACTTAAATAACTGACATGGAGAAAATGAAGAGTTAAGTGGAAGGGGGAAAAAAGTGCTGAGAGTAGGTAGCAGTGAATTTGTTGTCTTTTAAGCATTGCTTTAAAATCAGTTACATCTCTTGGACATGCTCTGACTGAGACTGCCAAAAGATGACCAAGGAACTTGAGGCCTTTTGTTATACATGTGGGTATTTTATACACATGTATAATTAATGATTTCACAGAGATTTCTTTACATGACAGGGCTTTCTCAGGACCATCTCTGAAGAGCTACATCCCTGTCATTGACTAACACATATGCAACATTTGGCTACCATATACCAGCCACTGTTCTAAACACTTTACAAGCAAGAAGACAGTGGATCTGCACAATAACCTTTGAGGTAGAATATTATTAACCTCATTTCAGAGCTGAGGAAACTGAGGCCACAGCTGCCAAGTGGCAGATCAAAGCTTTGACCTCAAGGCTGTCTTGATCAGGATTCATGTAGTTTATCATTTCTGAAAGCTGCTTTTATGAACACTCTGAAGCCAGAAATTATACATACTGGAATCTTCTTAATTGACTTCCTCGCAGTCCTTTTTTCTTTGATTTTATGGTTTCTTTTCTCTTCATTTTGTCTTGAAGTCATAATGAAGATAGTTAATGAGTTTTCTAAAGCATAAGGTCTACTAACCATCACTTGACTCAAGATCCTGAAGTAAATTACTGTTAAATTTAATTTATGTTGGTTTTATTTGGGTATCATTATTTTTCTCTATGCTTTTTATTAATCTTGATGATTCTTTTAATCCTTAAAAATAGCTCAATTACTTAAAGCAATATGACCTTTAATAGGTAAAATATAGCTAACCAAGGTTTGGGGAAATAATATTCTGTTTTATGGTCCAGAGAAAAATTTAATTTCATCTACCATGCTTTCTTAATCTGTTCAAACAGATAAAGCAAAATAGTGTAGACAGGGTAACTAAAAAATGACAGAAATTTTTTCCCTGCATATCTTGAGTGTAGAAGTCCAAGATGGGTGCCAGCAAAGACAAGTTTTGGTGAAGGTACTTTTTCAGGATGAAGACAGCCCACGTCTGATATGCCCATATCAGAAAGACCACAAGAGAGTTCTCTTCAGTTCCATTTATAAGGATACTAATCCCACTAATGAGGGCATATTCACCTCACAAAGACCCTACTTCTTAAACATCATCATATTGAGAGTTAATATTTCAACATATAAATTTTGTGGCAGAAGAGGGGGGAACACAAACTCAGTCTATCGCACATGGTTCACCATATGTATGACTGAAATATCTTATTTAACATTATCTTAGTAGAGTAAGATTTTCATTCAATAACAACTATTTTCCAAAAAAATATTGCATCCACCTATTTAAACTGTTGTGGTCAGAGGAAATGGATAAATGATACAGTTCTGTCAGTTGGATAACTGAGAGGATAATCATTACATTGTTAGATGGAAACTGAAAAGTTTTCTATCAACTATCATCATAAGTAACTGAATGCTATGGTTTGAATGAATTATCCAAAGTTCATGAGTGGGAAACTTAATCCCCAATAAACAACAGTGTACTGAGGTCATGAGGACTATGAATGTAATAGTGTAGTTATCTCATGAGTAGGCTTCTTATAGAAAGAGTAGATTTGTTATGAAAGTGAGTTTAGTCTTCTCACATGCACATGCTCTCCTGCCCTTCTTCCCACTACCATGTAATGACACAATAGGAAGGCCTCTACCAAATCCTTGGAGTTCCTAGCCTCTAAAATAATAAGAGCAACGTCTCTGTTTTTCATAAATTATCCAGTCTCATATTTTATTATAGCAGCATAAAATATAGGAAGACACTGAAGATCAGTAATTAAATTTACCTTCTGAGAGCTGAAATTATTTTTCTATAAGGAATATTGTAATCCTGCTCTCTAACCTACCTTGGGTGTGCCAGCTTGACATCTGAAGTTTGCCAACTGTATATGATTTGCCCACTCTTGCTCAATGACTCCTTTGATCTCAGCATCAATTTCATTTATTCAGTCAGTCATTTGGTATTATACTAAAATACATACCCAACAAACATTCATTGAGTACCTCCTCTTCTCCAGAGATAAAGGCAAAAGGAGGCTTCCCTACTTTGAATAAGCCACTCATAATAGGAACATGAATTAACAAATGAATACCTATCCACACCTGCTTAGTCAAGCAACCTCCTAGAGACCCTTCTGTTCCTAGAACTAAAACTCTTTCTCACTGCTGCAGCTCATAGACTGTTGTCTTATGCAACAGACTAGACAATTTTAGCAGTCCATTTGAAAACAAAGAATTTGTTATGTCATATGTCCCTAGAATCCAGGAGTCCTTGTTTTTTTTTGTTTTGTTTTGTTTTGTTTTTTACATTTCTACATGTGCTCTTCCAAAAGCAGCTAAAAAAGTTCTTTATATGGAATATTCCGTAGTTCTTTAATTTGAACTATGCACCTTTTAAATATCTCAGTCCATAGGCTTACAAGATATCCATACATTTGTATGTTCTCCACAAGAATTAAAAGAAAAAACAAACAAGCCAGAGTTTCTATATGGATTACACAAAATGAAGAAATGAGTAAGATATAGTAAAAAAGAAAAAATCCATGATTCATGTAATCTAACAAAAAGAGAAGTGCTATTATGAAATCTGAGAAATGCTTTGGAGAACCCACATTTAAATTATCTGCAGGCTGTCTATATTCTAACATTTTCAAGTGTTGAATTGATTATCTACATGATATTTAGACTGACAAATAAAACATTATAAAGTTCTCTGAAATATAAATGTTTAAGAAGAATGATTTACTGCAACAGACAACAATAGAGCCAATTCTACCTAGAAGATAAGGAGAAAGACCTCTAAATACTTTGCTGTCAGAACTGACTCTCTGGATACAGATATAATCTGCTACCTTCTCTTTTAATTGAAAACAGATAAAGCTGGCTTTGAGGTAATTAGTTTTCCTGCACTATAGTAATCAACAAAGTATATTTTAAAAGCTTAAAGTTAAAAAGAGATTTTGCAGGGTAAGAGAACACAGTATCAATTCCCAGCAGAGTTACTCTGCCTTAGGAAGAAGTACTTCATGCTTGACTAGCTGAAAAGAGATCTAGAAGCATAAATATCCTTTTCCATTTAAAACATTGTATTGCATTTTGCTTAATTTTATCCGACATGGGAGATAACGGGTTCGTCTCCTTATAATGGGGGGAGCACCAACTGAAAGGACACCAGCCCTTCAGGCCCTCTGTGCTCTGATACTCACTCAAAGGCTAAGAGATATTTTTCTTTTTAGCTAGAGATCCAATTGGATATCACAGGGAATTTCAATTAAGTTTGGATTTCTCTGCAGCAATAAACCTTATTCCTACAAGTTACAAGGTCTGATTTCACTTTGAATAATTTTTGCCTCTTAATCTTCTTCCTATGTGAGCCCTTGATCCTCTTCCTTTGTGACTTAAGGCAAATATCAAGCCTAGAGTTATGGTTTCCTTGCAATCTCAGATTTTGTGTGTGTCAACTATTATATCTTGGTCTGAACTGCAGGGATTCGGAGTAAAACTTTGATTCAATTCCATTTAAAATCATGGGCAATTGTATATTCATTTCCCACCTACTTTTCTTCACCCAAATGGCATGTGACCTATGTTCAAAGAGGTCACTGATAGCCAAATAAATTGAACACTATGTATTTTCACTCCTTTTTGAAGGAAAAAGTATAACTTGATAACTTGCACCATTCTTTGTACCAGCAAAGAGAACTAATATTTCCAAAATAGGGATTTCTATGTGAGAAAGACCAGTTGCAATACAAAATAAATTACAAAAGCCAGTTAGGCAAAATAGAACTATTCAACATTATCTTTTGCTTAATGTAAAGGGAAAAATCCCTTTTTACTGTAATTTCTTTCATCAACTAGAAATCAAATGTATATGACTTAGGAAAAAAGCACTAAATTAGGAGTTAGAAATTTAAGCAAAACATTTAACTATTCTAAATCTCAGATAATTAATTAATAAAGTATTAAAATCTAAAATATTTCTTCCAATTTATGTGCACAAACTCACTGGTATGTGTGGCTGATGAAATATAAAAGAAATCCCTCTAATATCTCAAAAAGAAAGGCTGTCCCTAAAAAATACACCCAATATTGGTGTTTATTGAAAAATTTTCCTGGCATAAGATTTTACCTTTACTGAAATGTTTTTAAAAGCATTTTCACTAGGTTTTTCATCACTTCAGAATAGCTGGCAAACATGGATGCTTCTTAAAATTATGCAATAATGCAAACATCAGTTTTACTTGAATCCTCATAGTAATAAATAAATGTATGGTATTCATTACTAAAAATGTATACATAGAGTAAAAGAGTAATTTTTTACTAAAAAATGAGTATTAACATTTAAAGAAGTGATGAAGTTTTATTTTAAATCTATTTTCTCCTCTGTTTTGGATAACAATTTTGCAATGATTTGCTCCTTCTCACATGCAAAAATGGAAATGTTGGACTAATTTGTTCTTTCTAAAGTCTAAGAAGTTATACATGGATGTGGAGGTGCATGCCTGTAATCCCAGCAACCAGGAAGGCAAGAGGATCATAAGTTTGAGACCAGCCTTGAAAATTTAGTGAGACTCAATTGCAAAATAAAAATAAAATTTTTAAAAGAAAAAATTAAAGTCTAAGAGGTTATATTCAGCCTCAGGAAGGAAGCAGTAAATCTAAGACTTAAAGCCTAGGCTTGCCACCATAAGCTTGACTATTTGTGTGACATTAAACAAACAAACAAACAAACAAAAACTATAGTTAAAAATACATAACATAAAATTGACCATCTTAAACAGCATTCAATAGCATTAAGCATATTTACATTTAGGAAAAAGATCTCCAGAATGCCTTTAGCTTGCAAATCTGAAACTCTATATCCATTTGAGCAAAATTTAATTTATTTCTCAGCATTTTTATCTAGACAACAGGAGGTGAAGCCAGGCAAAGCAGTCCATGCCTATAATGCCAGCAGTTCAGGAGGCTGAAGCAGGAGGATCCTGAGTTCAAAGCAATGGTGAGGCTCTAAGCAATTCAGTAAGACCCTGTCTCTAAATAAAATAAAAATAGGGCTGGGGATGTAGCTCAATGGTTGAGTGCCCCTGAGTTCAATCCTTGGTACGCAAAACAACAACAATAACAAATAAAACAAAGCAAAACAAAAAACAGGAGGTGATAGTGTCATTTAATGTCTCTTCGGTGACTAAATGAGACTGTCTCTGCAAAGCATATAACCCAGCACCTTGCAAATATCTAGAATTCACTAAATGACAAGAAATTATTATGAGGGCTGCTTGAATTGCAGACTAAATAGAGAAGTGCCTCATGTATCGTAAGTCTTAGCAAACTGTGTGTAATCTGAATCACTTGAAATGCATGTTTAAAAGCTCATTTTTGTTATTCTTGAAAATTCATTTTTAAACAATCCTTATTCATGCACAGAGCATTCTCTCATTTTCATGTCTAGTAAATTTAGAATGATGACTAAACAATTTTTAAGTAGCCTTATATTTTTTTCTCAGACACAACTTCTCCATTAATAGATACCTCATTTGAATATACTGTTTAGTGTACACTTCAAGTAAAGATCATCATTAATAATGCTGCATATTCTATAAGCACATGTAACTTAATGCATAGCAGTGCAAAACATCATATGAGTTATTTGGTAGCCACAAATGAGTAAGATGCTGTCTTAACCCTAAAGGTCTAGTAGAGGGATTAGCAGAACTCACCAATAACTAACCTGCTGAGTGAGGTAGGTCCTGCAAGAGAATAGCAAGTCAATTAGGATTATTGCAGTGGGTAGATATGTTATGGCTAATTGACCCATTTTTCTATCAACTGGAAGGAGCATTTGGGCTTTTTCTATGTTTCTATTCAACAGTCCTATTAGGCTCATTCTTGTATATTTATCCAGAGATGCATTTGGAAAAAAAAATGGGGCTGAAGTTTAGTGAATGTTTAGCTTTACAAGATGATGACAAATTGTTTTTCTAAACTGTTATACCATTTTACACTCCTGTCCTTATGGAATATTAAAAAAAATGTATTTATTCTCATTCCCTCTAACACTTGATTCAATCAGAATTCAAAACTGGTGCCAATTGAATTGTGTAACATTCTGACAACTGATGACCAAAATTTGTTTTTATAAATTAAAATTCTGAAAGTCCTAAAAATTTTAAATAATAAATAAATGGATAAATTTTCGTGTAGGTGGAGCTTCTAAGTATAGAAAGCCTGTTAGAGATTGAAACACAGGCAGAATTTTGATAAACAAAGAAAGAAAAGTGAGGAAGACTATAAAACCACCAGAGATCCTGCAACTAATAGAAGAAAAAATAGGGACAAATCTTCATCACACCAGATAAGGCCCTGACTTTCTTAACAAGACTCCTAAAGCAAAAGAAATACAATCAAGAATCAATAAATGGGATGGACTCAAACTAAAAAGCTTCTTCTGAGCAAAGGAACAATCATGGAAGGAAAGAGAAAGCCTACAGTATGGGAGCAAATTTTTACCATATGCACATCAGATAGAGCACTAATCTCTAGGATATGTAAAGAACTCAAAAAATTTAATACCCAAAAAACAAAGAACCTAATCAATAAGCAGGCTAAGGAACTGAACAGACTGTAAAACCAAAGAAACAAAGTCATTGAAAAGACTCAGGTCAGGAACAAAAAATAGCAAAGTTTGTAGGAATATTGGCTGTATGCAGGGTGAACCCCGGAAGGTCATTTGAGGCCTTATTGTGAATATCACTAAATACCAGGATGAGGAGAACATACTTACTAAATTATGTTATTTGTATACATTTTAAAAATCATTTAAGAGAAGAGCAAAAAGAAATGTTATCATTCTCTTACTATCCACACTAAAATGAAGACTTATAGAATTAAGCATTTAGTTAAGTTAAAATTCTTACCCACAACTCAGACCTTAGTTCAACAGGTCTGGTGAGGAACAGCTGAGATGCTCTTGACCCCACCCACCTCCTATCTTGTAGCACAAAAGTTACTCTAGTGATGTGCTGATAGAACACAGGAGTTATTTGTTCTCTTAGCCATAGAATGTTGTCTTCTTATTTTAGAATTCATGAGAAACATTATATTTTCAATTTTAAAGATACTTATTTCTTACTCTACAAAAGACTAGCACATCTATGAATATTCAACAATGACTGGCAAAAAGTCCAATTGTAAAGTTTCAAATAATATTCACATTTAAAAAGTGTAGTATATAAAAATATCAATTTTTCCTTCAAAAATTGACTTTTAAACCTATGATCAATAAACCATTGGAATTCCAAAGTAATATTTCCTAGAAAAATGATGTTATAAATCACCTTAATGAGTAATTAAAGCAAATTATTGAAAAATATACTTAGCAAGAATAATAAATATAAAATGGTTTTCTCTTCACAAGGGAGTAGAATATTTTCCTCAGATAAACAAAACTTTTTGAGTGAAACTGTATATTAACACCTCTTTACGGTTTGTGAGGTTTACTTTAGGGAGTAACTTGGAGGTAATTATTTTCCTTCCTGTATATAGCAAATGCAAAGTTCTTGAAAAACTTCATTAAATCAATTAGGAGCCATATTTGAAACCAAATGTAATACAGAATCATGAACATACTTCTAGAATAAAGGGAACCTAACATGACAAATAAAGGGCATTTTGTACCTGAGATGGTTAAAATAATGTCATCAAACAGCAGTTATCGGGGCACTCCCCTCTCGGCAGCTGATGGATAAGGAAAGAGGAACCAAGGCAGCTGGGCTTTGTTGTATCTTCTTCAAGCAGGAGCTGAAGCCTGACTCCTCAAATTATCTGCCATGGCTGAGAAACTAACCAACAATTGATCTAACAATTTTCTTGTTTGGGGGAGTGAGGAGCAGTATCTGTACTAGAGATTGAACTTTGGGGCACTCAACCACTGAGCCACATCCCCAGCCCTACTTTGTATTCTTATTTAAAGACAGGGTCTCACTGAGTTGCTCAGGGCCTTGCTTTTTCCTGAGGCTGGCTTTGAATTCACAATCCTCCTTTCGTAGTATCCTGAGCCGCTGGGACTACAGGCATGTCCACTACACCAGGCTGACCCAGCAATTTTCTCAGACCACTGCCATTTCAGAGTATGAAATTATTTTTCTAAAAATAATATTTTATTTATTTTATATTTTATATTTTATTTATATTTTTTATATTTTACATTTTTTATATTTTATATTTTATTTATTTTATTTTATATTTTATTTATTTTATTTTATATTTTATTTATTTTATTTTTCTAAAAATAATATTTTATCCCAGAATTTCAAGAAAACTGTATCAAATAAATAATAGTTATTTTAATCAAGAGATAGCATATCCATACTAAACATTGCAAAGTTAATGTGGAAAATATGGTAAAAAAATTTAGATATTATTTTGATATTCGACACATGAATGCAACTTTCTTCCTGATGTTAATCTCATAGACCAATGAATATAGATTATACCTATGGGTATAAAATTATAAAGATTTTTTGTTTTATTGGGAACAAATAGAAAAAAAACTAAAATGTAAATTTAAGCAGACTTGAGATATAAAATAACTGATCTATTTAAGGAGAGTTTTTTTTTCCTATTATTTATCTTATACAGACCAAAATATAAGATAATTAGGAGTAATCTTTCTTAAAAATACTTATAAGTCGTTGGGCACAATATCTTTATTTTATTTATTTATGTTTATGTGGTGCTGAGGATCGAACCCAGGGCCTCCCATGTGCTAGGCAAGCGATCTACTGCTGAGCCACAACCCCAGTCCTAGAAACAATCTTAATTGATAATTAATTATAGGTGTGTGTGAACAGTGAATTATCTCATGAAACCTTCTTTCCTTCATTTTCTTAAACTGAAAAACACAATTGCAAAGAAAAAGGGGGAAAAGATAATAAATTTTGTGTGTTTCTATTATTATTGCATAGCACTTCACAGTTTTGACATAATTCTACATGTGATGCGAGACCAGCAATCACCCTCAAGCAAGCATTAAAAAGGACTCATGATCTCAAGATGCTGTGAGAACTATAAACCAGGAAACCAGAAATGACAAGTAATTTCCATTGCTTTAGTAATGTGAACAGTTTGCAATTCACTCTGGGAAATGCATTATTCCATGTTTTAAATGATATAAAATGTGTACACAGCCATTGCTTTGGGAAGTAATTTATGACTGAAAGAGAAAATGAGTAGTGTTTTGGTGTCACCCTAAGGAAAAAATAGTGACAACCTCAACAATATAATTCTGCCAATTTAATCAAAAGAGAATGATGTGAAATCAAGGAGGAATGGCAAAACAAAAACAGGTTTGGAAAGCCTATAATCTGATTATTAACAGGAACAAATAAAGGTAACTTTCTCAAACAAAATGAGACAAGATCAGAAGAAAGTATAAGCTAAACTATACCATACACAACCTGCAAGGTTGTAAAATAGCTGGACTCTTTTGTACTGGACCATACAGGCAGGTCTTGGAGTGAAAGTGTTCTGTTAATAACTTGGCTATATGATATGTACATTTTTTTTCACATGGCAATAAATAATTTAAGTGACCACAGAAAGTTGCTTTTCCAGATCCCTGTTTTTATTCCTATATCCAAGCAGGTCTTCAAACAAGTCATTTCCAGGAAAAGAGCCTTGATTCTTTTCAAAAGGAAAATCCACTATCCTCTAGTCTAGCAGAATTGAAATTATGATGTCACAATAAAAAGGAAGCTATTCCCCTCCTTGTTTTCCCCACATTATCTGAGTGTTTGACATACACAGAAAGATATTTTCTACAGAGATACATGAACAAAATTTGATTTGCCATTTTCAATATTTTTTAAAAATATGCTGAAAAGCTATTATAGATGTTTCAAATAAGCAAGGTGATATATTGACTTATAAGCCCTTTTATGAAATATTACTCACAATATTACATAATTTGAGGCTCAGAAACAGGCTGAACTATGAATTAGTCTGGAAATTATCCTATATCAGGTCTTTTATTTTGTTCCGTTTTATGTAAATATATTTGGTCAAAAGCAATGCTCACTCTGATCTTAGGAATAAGACTGGTCACAAATTTAACAGAGATACAAAGAATGAGATTTTTAAAAAGAGGCTTAACAGAGTTGAATGTTACAATATAACCATAGCTCATAAGATGATAAACAGTAAGAGTAAGAACTGTACCGAAAGGAAGATAAATTGACATTCTCACAAATTGGCTGTTGCTATCTCTAGATTATCAGCATTAATTTATTCTGGAAAATAAAATTTATTCTGGAAAAATTATGTCATTTAACAAAAAAAAATAAAACAGATGAGAAAGAGTTCCATTTATTTTAATGGGTCAAATTATCATGTGTTTTATTTCAATCAAAAATGCTCAATGTTCATGTACTCATAAAAATTTCCAATGAATAATGGAAACAAGCTATAAAAGTGATAAATAAGTATTTGAAAGTCAATAAGTTGTTTTTTATGTCAAACAGATTAAAGTTTATTCATTCTTTTTGTTTTGTGCACCTACTCTGTATCCATTTTCAACACTTTAGGAGTTTATAATTATCTTCCATTCAGCTATGTTTAAGAATAAAAAATAAGTACAGAAAAACACCTAAGGGCCAAAATAGAAAGTAAATATGAAAGAGCTTATTTATTCAAAGAAAATAGTATCTGTTCTCATGAGACTAACAAGTCTTCCAACACATGCATTGCAAAGCAACATTCTTTGGTTCATATATAGTGTGAAATTAAAATTTGTCCAGAATGATATTCTCTGACTCCAAATTATACTATTGAGAAAATTGGTGATTTTCTCCTTGCCTAAAACCATAATGCTTGAAAAATTGCTTCTTAAAAAAGATTTGTTTAATATGTATTGCAGTAAAGTTTTTGATATCCTGGAATAAAATGTTAAAAAGCAAATAACTTTCCAAGAGTTATTAAAGCAAAATGTCATTCCTACTGATGCTTCATTCTGAGGGTCCACCTTAATAAATCATGAGGAAGCCAAGCAGGGTGGTGCCCAGCTATAATCCAAGTGGCTTGGGAGGTTGAAACAGGAGGATCTTTCCTCCAAAGCCAGCCTCAGCAAACTAGTGAGGTTCTAAGCAACTTAGAAAGACCATATCTCTAAATAAAATTTTTTTAAAGGCCTAAGGAATGTTGATTAGTGGTTAAGTGCCCCTGGGTTCAATCCCTGGTACCTAAAAAATAAAAATAAAAAAATGAGGAAACTAGTTTATTCACTCTGAAATAAATAGAACATCAAAAAATCTTAGATCCCTCTATCTAGAAAAATGGCAGCTTTTCAAATCATCGAATAAAACTAGATGTGTTCAACTAATATTTCCCTAATGTTTATCCAGATGTGAAGAGTATACTTATTATCTGTTTACTATATAGGATATTATCCTTATTATCCAAATATAGTATATTATATAGTAGATAGTACATTACTATATAGTGCAAAGGATAAAAAAGGTCCATGTAAAGCAGATAGAAGGAAGGGCTACCATAAGAAAGAAGAGTGCACAAAGTCTACTTAGATGCTGAAAGGTAGAATAGATAGCAATGGACTATTTTTATCATCCTGAAAATGTATATAGTTTATTTTCAGCCTCAATTTCAATAACACATTTCAATTACACATATTCTATATTTTCAGAGATAATTGAGCTTAAAATGCTTAATTCTTCTTAGCATGCTTACCCATAAAAGGGAATTTTAATTATAAATTCTTCATCATTCCAAGTAAAATGATACACTAATCTGTTTTATGTATATTTGCTAGGAAGACTTTTGGGAGGAAACCAAAACCTATTTCATGGTAATTACCTGATCTTTTTTTAAAAACACCATCATATTTTTTAAAAAAATGTATCATTTCTAGTAAGTCCACAAATATGTAATTATCATAGACTCAAACTCTGTTTGACAAGTGAAAATCAGTGTAACCACATCCCACCCAAATCAGAAAATTCACTTAATTTTAAAAATATTTGAATCTTAGTGGCAGGATTGAATTTAGGGAGTTATGTTAGGAACCAGTTAGGCTCGTTATTCTTCACCTCTCATCTATTTTATGCCATCCCCTGTTTATTGCTCAGCCCCATTGAAAGGCTGCCCCTCAAGCATCTCTCGCAATCAAACTTCAGTCAGCCCAGGCGATGGATGTCACCAGTAAGAAATTAGAAGGTGAAATAAGAGAGAGAGTAAGCTAATTCTTCACCCACTCCTTCCTTCTTTGGTGTTCTGGAAACTGAATACCTATGGGTCCATTCTACACCAGACTTTGGTAATACTGGGTAACAGAGATCCTCCTTCTCAACTCCAGCCTTACAAGGGTTTCCCAGTTGTTGCTAATCTTTGTTTCAAAATCCCTGGTTGGTTCCCTTTAAGAAGTCCTTTTATCAAGCTATAGTCAAAATTCCAGCGAAACATGCCTCTGTTTCCCACCTAGCCACTGAGTAGCATTTGAAGACAAAGACTGGAGAGTCAAAGAGCAGTTGGGCCTAAAACCCCTTTCATTTGCAAGCCTTCCTTCATTCTCAAGATGCCTTTCAGGTCCTGATGCAAAAGTCTCCCTGCTCTGTGGAAGGTGGAGACTGATTCTCAGATTTAGGAACAATATGATCACGATGAGATTCTAACTGGGGACTAAGTTAACCTCACACATTTTCTGAAACAATGTTTTGTATGTAAAA
The DNA here is from genome assembly GCF_045843805.1 of Urocitellus parryii. Classification (NCBI taxonomy): domain Eukaryota; kingdom Metazoa; phylum Chordata; class Mammalia; order Rodentia; family Sciuridae; genus Urocitellus; species Urocitellus parryii. Next base: position 21,514,330 of record NC_135544.1, read on the forward strand.
AAAAAAAAACAGTTATGAAAAGAGTACAAGTTTTGAAGTCTGCTTTCTGCTAGGTGCTCCTAGAGGTTTCCACTGAAAGATGAATAAAGCAATGAATTATACAAAAAAGCCAGATGAAACTCTGAGGTCTCGCTAGGACTGCATGAGAACTATGTGGCATGTCTGTTTTTAACATAAAATAATTAATTCCATCGGAATAATTAATAAACTGTTGCTTCGAAAAATTTGCCATATTCATCAAAACACGTTAAGTACTTATTGAGAGACTATCACCTTATCACATGTATGTTCATAGTTGTTTAAAATGCTCATTTCATGTTACCTTTTCACTTGAAATATAGGGATTCTATATTCAATATTTTATGTATAACTATTTATCTACATTTATGTATCAATATGTATCTGTCTGTATATCTGTATCTATAGCTACACATCTCTCTGTATTATCCAGTCATCTATGCCTTCTCAAAGGATAGCAAATGCCAGGCAGAGGCTGAGACCCCGGGAAACAGATTCGGGATGCCTGCAGGTGGAAGAGATGCAAGACACAGGATAGTAGACATGTTTTATTCAGAGGTGACAGCAGCCTCTAGCCAACCCCCAGCTCCAGCTTCAGCCTTTACCAGTTCCATTTAGTCCCCAAGTCCTTTCCACAGGCTTTTTTTTATATGCAGGCCAGAAATCAGTGGGTGTATGCTCACAAGCAAATATTTGTGAACTTGGGTACATACACTACGTCAGAGTTTTTATGACCTTGACTACACACTAAAAACATAGCCCACTGAAAGCCTCAGTGAGGGAGCCTTACTATAGCCATTTTGGGCCTGCCCTACAACAAGTGAGAAAGAGCCAAAGAGCCAAAACAAGATTGTAGAGTAGAAACAGGCAGAGAAGGAGCTGAAGACTATGTTGCTTATGCTGCTTAGGATATTCTAAAGATCCTTTCCTGTCGTAAAATTTTCCTTTGTCTCTGCCTATGCTGTTCTGCTTTGTAACCACTTGCCACATGAGGCTATCAACACACAAGCTAATTAAAATTAGATAAAATAAGGAATTCAGTTCATCACATTAGCCCCATTTCATGAGCTAGTGGCTCTCATGCTGCACAGCACAGAATTGATCTCTCTTGATTACTGCAGCAAGTGCCATTGGACTGCACTGCTTGAGACATTCTGATAAGCACATCGAAGTATAATGGCATGCAAATAAATAGATGATGGATACTCAAGAGTTGTTTGTGATAAAATAAAATAATCTAAATCCACAAGATCTGCAACCAGATAACTGACTACAATAACTTCATATGTAAAATGCATGCTTTATGAACAAAGGGAAACATATTTTTTGTTAGTTTTTATTTCAGTAAAATATCCAAAATACTATAGACTTAAGTGACATAGAAGTTAATTTCTCTTATATGTAATCATCCAAAAATAGTCTCCAAAGCCTGGTATGGTAGCTACAATTGAGGATCAAAAGTCTTTCTGTTAGTTGTTCTTTCAGGCTTAAGCCAGGCTTCCAGTCATAATCTAAGATAGATGTTCCAATAAAGAGAAGGAATAAGATAAAGAGAGGGCATGCTACATAGTCTCATCTATCAGATCAGCTAAAATCCTATCATTCAGAACAAAATGGTTTGAGTAATTCTAGGAGGAGGCCTGGGGGATTTATTCCTTAATTGATGTCACTTTTATTACAACAGAGGCAGAGAAATATTAGAGAACTCATTTGCTTTATCCATATTGATGCATTTATACTCAAACTTTCCTTTTATTAATTATTATTTGAGATCACTGACCTCATTCTGTTTTTTTGGTAAACTTATAGAATTAGAAGCACTATGGTGGGCACTTTTCAGATAGCAGATGTTTCTTCTGTGTGAATTGCTGATTCTCCCCTAAATTTTAGAGGTTTTAAGGAAATATAATGGATCATGGTACAAGAGGCAAGTTAAGATCATTGGATAAATTATGCATGCTGTTTGAGGAAAAAATAAATAGAAAAATCTCCAAATCAATGGTATAGCATGTTTTCTTAAGAATATAAGGCCTCCTCCAGGTTGCTGTTGAAATTTACTGAAGTTCATAGACGAGTGATTTGTTAAATCACATATAGTGAATAAGGATTTCTCAATTGAGTATGGGAATGCTTATTTTTATTAATTTAGCAATTAAAATATCTACCAAGAAAATATAAATTTGATCCTTGGCTTGGGACAGAAAATCTGAAAATATCCAGTGTTTTTTTTTGTCAATAGTTGAAGAGAAATATAATGTACTACAAAATAGTATACCTCATTATTCCTCTAATATATTTTTCTATTTCATAATGGATTATTCCATGGACAATATGCAGTTGCATTTTTTATTTTTTAACGTTCTCACCTTCTGTTTCAAGTCTCCGTTTGTTTTCTAGTTGTCAGTTATCTCCTTTTAAGTCATATGAAACATCTCACAGAACAAATAATAATTATTTTCTGAAGTGTTTCAAATTACAAAAGAGGGGATAATTTTCAAACTATTTGAAAGATAAATTTTACGTACAATTCCTTTCCTTTTAGACTTAGGTTTAAGCTTTGACTAAATGTTTGTTTATTTCATTATTCAAGAAACATTTGCTTAGTTAATCGCTTGAGCCAGATATCCTGTACAGAGAAATAAGGACTCATCATTTAGCTTCTGCTTTTCTATACACAGGTCCCATGCAGGTTCACAGCACTCCTAACCAAGTAGTCAACAATACATTTTGAGTATCTGAAATGCACTGGAATTTTTAATTTAGAAGTTTTGTTCTGGAATCTCAGCAACATGGCTGGAGAGCATGGGAGAAAATCATGTAGTCCAGGTTCAACTCAAGAAAACAGTGACAAAAGCAATGTTAATTACAAACTTTAGGCTCTCTAGGCTGGTTAAGAGACAGTAAAGTTATTGCTGCTTATTATTAAAATTCAATTTATTCCATGTTTTATTCCAAACATAGAAGAGAGGTGGAAGTTTTCATTTGTGGGTGGGTGAATACACTTCTTTCTAAGTATAAATCACCAGCATAGATGACCTATTACCCTTGAAGTTTTGAAATAACTTTATGCTAATTCAATTATTACATTTTATCTTCAAACATGGTAGTAAAATTGCACACTAAATATAAAACATCCTGTACTTCTTAAAGTTGCAGATGATTGACAGTAAATAAACATTTATTGATTGCATGAAAGGAAGATTCACTTAATTTGAAGACAACCTGATTCCAATCAGAAATTGCCAAATATAAAAGACTATAATGAGACAATAAACTCTATAACATTGATTTCATATTAACCTTGAACATTTTTTAGCTATTTGGGTTTTAAGCGTATCTTATTGGTTCTGTTTACTAGCATTCAACTTTCCATGACTTTGGACTTAAATAGATTAAATAGTAAATTGTGAATGTTTTGGAGACAGTCTGAGGGAAGATATGATTACTTTTCCACTATAATGCTTTAGAAATGGGACACATTCTATTTCAAGAACTATGGCTATACAAGGTCAATGAGATGTAATAGCTTAGGTTTTGAGTAGTTTTAATTTAAAAAACCTAATAATTAAAGAACTAGACAAAAATTCTCAAAATGTTTTTATTTTTATATTTATGATGTTTTCTTTAATAAGTTTTATTTTATTATTCTTTCTAATTATTATAAAACTTACCAAAAGTAAATTCCAATTTCTACTTTGGGCAAATATCTGGTACACAGGTATTATTCAA